>NC_062546.1:47178624-47859528 GCF_016906955.1 Phacochoerus africanus
GGCATTTATAGACTTGTAAGGGCATAATAAACATATGCAATTAGAGAGCAGCATAACCCAGAACATATTTAAATGACAAATTGTTCAGAGAAGTGAATTTACAGATGGACTCACATAGCTATGAAAGATATGGTGTAGCCACTAGGATTAGAAAAGTCCAAAGGATCATAAGATCCATTTGGTGCATCATTCTAGGTGAGTAGTCCTCAAACTTTAAAAGAGAACAGAAACACTTGGAGGGAGAGCCTGTTAACGCATATATTTCTGAGCCCCATCCCTAGAGTTTCTGATTCAGTAGGTCTGGATATAGCCTGAAAATTTGCATTTCCAAGGTGCCTCTGATAATACTGGTTTAAGGACCACACCTGAATAACCACTGATCTATCTAAGCTATTCACACTAATGGTCTGGGTCTGTTAGGACCTTACTCATTTCAGAGATCAACATATAACACCTGCTGTTGGCTTTGAGGTCTTCTGGTTTTTCTTTCACCTTCTTGAATTTCATTGCTCTGCCTGCAATAAATATATCCTAACAACAAATTCTAGACTATGCCACTTCAAAGAAAATGATGGCAAAGGAGCAGAAAACAGACTGCCTGGATGAAACCAACATGGATGTTCTGTTTGAAAATAGTTCAATCTTTGATATGTTCATATACAAATCCAACATCAAAGTGAACTCCCAGGTTCTGCCAGATTTCTTCTTTCTAGTAAGAGATGAAACGTTTGCTGTCATTCTCTTAACTTGATAATTAGACAGTGTGATAACACAGTTTTCCTGGTGTTTATAACCCTTGATCATATATCGTAATCATAAATATAGGCCACAGACTCAATGACTTAATTATAACCTTGATGGTAGACTGATGGGAGAAAAATCTCTCACCATCCTCAGGGTAGAAAAGGAATTGTTTGAACATACTTTAAAATCAATCTATGGCAAACATTAAAAAAATGTATTGAAGTGCTGATAACTCAGTCTCACAAGGTAATTTGACATCCCCTGACATACTCACCTTCATGTCTTTACACCATGTTCTCTCAGCTCTTCCTCATCACACCAAATTCCTCAACTTTTCCAAAACCCAGACCATGTTTCCTCAACCCACTGACCTATTACTCCTCTTGTTGACACCCATTTATTTACTAAGCACATCCTACCCACCAGGCTTTGTGCAAAGTGCTAAAGATACAAGGTGAACAAAACACAAGAGAATACCCTGTGGTAAGGGAGACAGACTTATAAACATATAATACAATATGGTATTGGAGGGGCTATCATAAGAGTATAATCGCCACATTTTGATTCAAAGAAAAATAATCAACTCAGTTTTTTTAATATTATTCTCTAAATCATCAGGTGAGTGGATTCTGTCTTCCTCTGACAATGCAATAGTTTCATTTGTTGGTTGGTTGGTTGGTTTTGGTCACACCCATGGCATGTGAAAGTCTCCAGGCCAGAGGTTAAACCTGACCATAGCAGTGACAATGCTGGATCCTTACCCACTGAGCCACCAGGGAACTCCAATAGTTTCATGCATTCTCAATAATTCTTCTCAACAGATGTTGAAATAGTTGTTAATTTCTGCATTTAACATTGAAAATGTCCTATATGAAATCTAAGTATTTATAAAACCCCTCTCATAGTGAAAGTATAAAAGAAAAGGCATCAAATGGTAAGTAACCCCAACATTCTAACAGATTGATGATTTCAAGTTATAGGCTCTCTGAATAAATTATATATATTTATATACACACACACACATATATATAGATAACTAAATATATGTATATATATATCACTAAATTATCTAGAAATATATATATATACACATATATGTATATGTATATGAAGATGGAAGTAATTAACATTAGACATGGGAGACAGAAGAAATTAGACAATGGCCAGATATTTCCTTAGAATCCACTTCCATCATCACTGAACAACAACAACAAACTAAGCAGTTTCTAGTATTCTACTGGGAAGAGATTCAGAGTTTACAAGACCCACAGGCCAGTGATGCCTGGCTACATTGCTAGTGGCTATAAAATATCAAGTTTGTTAGTAACTACGCAAAAGACTTTAAACTGTGCATTCCATCTTTCTTTACTAATTGTTCTTTGTTCTTAAGAAATCTTATGATAGAAGAACACTCAGATATTAAACACTACAATGACATCTGTAGGCACTTCTTTGGTCCCTAAACACATCAACAACAAGAGGAGCGATGCCCATATAATGGTAGTGGGTGGAATGTTTACATTTTTCTTGACCTGGGCTACCCTCTCTCTCTTGTGATGGATCCACATCACAATAATGGATCATAGAAACATTTAATCATTAATACAAACACTTGACTTCTCTTCTGTAGAACTATGAAGTTCCAATTTTAAAAACTTTGAATTTCATGGGTACTCTCACTCTTGGGAAAACGGTATAGCTGAGCTGGTAATCTGATTAGTTTATAGATAATCTGAAGGTCTTATTTTGCAATGATAGTTCCCCTTGCAATTTATTTATTTATTTTTTATTAGGGCTATACCTGCAGCATATGGAAGTTCCCAGACTAGGGGTCCAATCAGAGCTACAGCTGCCAGCCTATACCACAGCCACAGCAACACAGGATCTGAGCCAAATCTGTGACCCACACCATAGCGCATGGCAACGCCAGATCCCTCACCCACTGATCAAGGCCAGGGATTGAACCTGCATCCTCATGGATACTAGTTAGACTCATTTCTGCTATGCCACAATGGGCACTGTCTCATCCCGCAATTTTAAAAGCTGCATGTAGTAATCAAATTCCCTAAGGAAAATCATAAATTCAAAGGAAAGAAATCCTCAAAGCAAACAAAGTTCATTTTCTCAAAAACCTCTGCACCAATGCTTATGATTTCAAAATCAGCCATTCGCTGGGCACACAGCATCTTGGAATAAATTGACATCAATTATTTTATGAAAGTTACTGGGTTTTATGGCTTCATGCTAGTGATTTTACTTTGTTTTAAAAGCATATGGTTTAGTTGCATATGCATATGTATTTTGTCCCATACTGGAATGAACGTGCAGTGGGACTGGTCCAGCATGAACAATAACGTTGTTGAGAACCAAACAATCCCTACTTGCATGTCTACCACAGGTCAGCATGAAGATACTAAGAATCACTGTGACAGCTAGATGGCATGGTTACTAATTGGATAAAAAGAAATAGAGCAATGATAAAAAGTAGACTTAGACATTAAAGAATATATAACCAAATAGAATCATTCAGTATAGAGGCAAACAATTGCATACATTCCACAAGTTCATTGCTTGTCCCAAGTTTTGTTTTGTGCTGTATCCCCAAAACTTAAATCAGCATTTAAAAAGCTAATGCCACTAAAAAGTACACAAATAGCATCGTTGTTTTGTTTTCTAACTCATACAACTGAACTCTCCCATACAGAGCAGGTACATGAGAAAGCAAAGCTTAGTCTCAGCTTTGCTATTTATAGTATTCTTACTTTATGTTCCTAGATTGCAGTTTTGAATACAGCTTAATGAGTAGCTACTGCTTAGTGATCCTTACTATATGTCAGAATTTATATGACTGTATAATTACTAATACATAGAAGTTACTGAATAGTCCCATAAAAAAAGACTGTGATCTTCACCTTACATGTATCAGTAGATGAATCAGATTTCAAATAATGTCTTTCTGATTTCAAATCTCATATCCTAGCTCGGTCCCTCCTCTGCCTTCTGTTCTTTAGACTTTCTAGAGAAATTAAAACCACAATATTGCATTATTGTAAGGAATAACACACAAAAAAGAGAATGATCTTATCATTCTCTCTTCAAAGATGTGATGTAAGTACTTAATTACACAAATGATAAAATATGGAACACTATACCTGGCTCAAACTTATTTTTGTCTCATTGAAACTTCGGAAGATTTAAAAGCCAAAGTAAAATCGAGTGGATAATACAGGACAAAAACATTATATGCGGAAGGAGAATTACTTAGGATGCAATGGAACATATTTAAATCTAGGCCCTTGGGAGTGACAACGTACAGGCTTCGCAAACTGGGATGGAGTAAATGACAGTCCTGAAGACACTGCCACACCCTTGACTGTTGGAATGAAAACTTTTGACCTAGGCATTTCCCTTATCTTCACTCCTTCAGTATAGAACGGTTGCAAAATTGGTCATATGAAAACTTCTCCTTTTCTTTTTCAAGGACATCATATGTTATCATCTAGATTATAATACTTGGAGCTTTATAATACAAACATGGCCATGATTATTTTTTGTATGATCTTAATGAAGAAACTAGGTAAAAAGTGAGCTTCATAGTTTCAGAGACCTGCCTGTGATCTTAATTGATGGTAGCTTTCTTTACCCACTGAATTTTTATTGATAATTCTAAAGATTAAAAACATTAATTTTGTAAAATGCTCTTATGGGCAGAAAACATGGTTTGGAATCCTGGCTGATAGCTTTTCATCATGAAAGAAGCCAATTACTTCCTATCTACCTTACTTTATCTTCTAATGTTCCTTGCCAAGAATCTCTACACGATTTAGGGATTTATAAAGGAGAAGAAACCCACCACTCACGCCCGCTCCTCTGTATCTCACCAGTTTCATTTTGTGTTGTACCTGCATCTTTTGTTCCAAGCACACCGGACAACCTGAGTTTGCTACAACGTGCCATCTTCTCAAAGATCCTGGTGTTTTGCCCCACTTGTTTTATTACCTTTACTCCTGATCATTTCTACTCACTCTTCTCCATTCACCTTCTGCTACCTGTTTGCCATCTGTTAACTGACTTTGGTAGCTCTATAAACTATTTAAAAAGACTTTAAATAAATGCTTATACTTGACAAGAGTCACATAAAGGTGGCCACCATTCATCACTGGCATGTCTTCCCTTATTTATCCGTAGTCCAAAAACTGGCCTTTCACATCTTGCAACACTTACGTAGATTTAAGACTGACTGAACAGATAGATAAATCATAGTTGGGGTGGCTACTTTCATCCTAATTCAGCATTCCCTCTCCACTGTAGAGTCCAGAGCTGCTTATTTAATACTTTCTTTTGTTTCATAAGCACCTCATGCCTTTGCTCAAAATAAAGAATTCATCTATTAAACACCACATTCTTTTCAAGAATAAGGTCCCATTTACCTCCCTCGGGAAAAGACCCTATTTGAATGAGTACAGCAAGACCATGTGTCCAACATCTTAACCCAATTATTCGGCACGACTAGTCTCTCTCATGGCTTTCTATAACAAAACTAAAGGTTTCTAGCCCCAAACCCACTGACTTTCCATACTCTTATTTAAATTCAAATCCAAGCTTTCATTCTATGAGAATCTGGGTTTGACCCCACTGCCACTTCTGGTCCCCAACCTGGGAAGATCTCTTATTAATTTCTATGTATCAAGGTTATGAGTCCTCAAAGGAGGTCAGACCCAAAATATGGTACTGGTTCCCCCAATCCTGGTTCTAATCAAACATCATCCCAACCCTGAAATGCAGCTGGACTATGACATCACAAATCGTAACCTTAGAGAGGACTGAATCAAAGTATCTTTGAAATAGATAAATAGCTCCTAACTTGAAGACAGGAGAAGATGTGATTCACTGGGGGCTTGAATACTGTGGGGATGTTGCAGAGGCAAAACAGAACCACATAACCAAGTAAAAGATTAAATTACCTTGACAATGAGCTTTCTATTCACTGTATTCTCCCCTTTAGCGTTAAGGAAATTCACTTCTTGTGAACATCTGATGTCGTCTCAGACTTTTACAGCAATCAGAATACTTACAGAACTTTAGTTTCAAAGGATAGAGATAAGTCCTCCAGAACAGTGTCACACAGCAAGCTTTGTAAATTTTTCTGCAGCTCAGGCTTTTGGCTCTAAGAGTGTGTACTTTTAAAGAATTTCAGTCCCAACCTAAGATCATAGTCACAGACTTAGTGCAATTCAGATGCACTTCTTTTTCTGTCTGCTTTATAATCCCCACGGTGAACCATTCTTGAATGGTGAGCTAGATAGTTTTCTAGGCAACCAGTTATCAAAGTTTGGCACAGTTGACCAAAGCAGGTTTCCTGCTCAAATTCAAGTCCTCCAGGTCATGTACTTAAAACCAGTCATCTTAAAATCACCCTCTGCAGGGTACTCTACTCGGACCTCCAATGGGAGGGCCATGGACACATGGACATTAATTTTGAGGAAATGAAGATGTATATAGACAACTAGGTTTTCTAGCCACAGTAAATGAATCTGTTTTGTTAGAGTCTAATATCCGCAAGATATAGAGACTGGCCCAAATACCAAAATCACAGGTGGTCAAAATACACTTCAAGGTAGGAGAAGGGATTATGTTTAGACTACACATATTTCTTGAGTGGGGATGGAGTGAACACTCCTCATAGAAGTATGGACTAATTCTTTGTTCTGAGAAAGGCCTGGTCATTGACCCAAACAGACCATCTGCTTTTGATGCCAGTCAGCTCATGGCAAAAGGAAGAACTAAACATTTTTGAAATCTATTTCCAAATGATATCCTTTCAAGCACAGTCCAAGAGTCTAGAGTTGAACCTGAACTCTCCCATGACTGACCTCCCTCCTCTAATGGAGGTAGTAGGTAGATAAAAAGGCAATCCCCTCTTGTTGAGTGTCTTAAATTCTCATAGTTCTTGCAGCAACTCAGGAGAGTAATGATTCCTCAGAGTTTGCTACTGTAAATGCATACAACTCTTTCTTTCTTTGCCACATCCCCAGCATGTGGAAGTTTCTTGGCCAGGGATCAAACCCATGCCATGCCGGTGACAACACTGGGGAACTCCAATTATTTCTTTAAATAATGTGTCAAGCAGGAAACCAAAATGCCATATACTCACACCACAACACCTCCAAGAATATAATTACTTTGCAATTGACCTGCTACTTCAGCCTAAACATCCCTGTGTTCCCTAAATCAAAGTGAGATAGGTGTACTTGGGTTAGCTTCAGCAAGTTCACGCTTGTTAATACACCAAGGAAACAGCTGCCGGAGGTTTTCCCAAGCATCTACTATCTGCATTTCCCTTATTACTGAGAAGGATAAGGCCACTGTGGGCACTCTAACCTCAGCCAATCCACAGAGAAATGCAGCCACTTGAATGAGCCCATGTGAAATCACTAGAAGAACTACCCCATAGCCCACATAATCTTAATGAGTAATACATTCTTGTTTTAATGCATCAAGGTTCCAGGTAGTTTTTCACTTATCAGTGGATAACTAACAGAATATCTCTCCACTCACCGTATTTATAACTGAATTCTGAACAACCAACTCCCTGACTGCTTTCTTTGACTTTAGAGCATCTCTATTATTTTTAAGGGGCTCATCTTTAGGAAGATTCAGTCATAGGAAAAGAGAAGAAAACCCTACACAGGGCCCACATCAGAAAGAAGTCCAGCATGGGAGTGCCAATGGAGTAAACAGGAAAGCTTTAAAAAATAAAGCTTTTTAAATGCATACTGGAGTTCCCACTGTGGCCCATTGGGTTAAAAACCTGCCTGTAGCAGCTCAGGTCCCTGCAGAAGCGTAGATTCAATCCCCAGCCCAACACAGTGAGTTAGTTAAAGGATCAGGCATTGTGGAGGCTGCGGCGTTAGTCACAGCTGTGGCTCAGATTCAATCCTTGGCCCAGGGAACTTCCTTCCATATGCTTGAGTGAAGCCATAAAAAAAACAAAGCAAAAACAAAAACATACATACACTGGCAGCTGGCCACTGAGTGAATTCTGAAAATAATTCCTAAAGTCCAGTCTCCAGAGATCAGGCTAGAAGGATCTCAGGTTTCTTGTTGTTGTTGTTGCTGTTTACTGTTGAATCACTGCCATTGTTTATTTGTTTGTTGCTTTTGTCTTTTTAGGGCTGCACCAGTGGCGTATGGAGGATCCCAGGCTAAGGGTCGAAACGGAGCTGTAGCTACTGGCCCATGCCACAGCCATAGCAACCCAGGATCCGAGCTGCATCTGCAACCTACACCACACCCCATGGCAACACCAGATCCTTAACCCACTGAACAAGGCCATGGATCAAACCTGCGTCCTCATGGATACTAGTCAGATTCATTTCCACTGACACAAACGGGAACTCTGAGTAACTGCCATTGTTAAGAAAAAGTCTCACTCTGCACATTTTGTGCCCCTCCTGAGAGCCAAGAATACCTAGGGGCTGCCATATGCCTTCAAAGAGCCATTTCATAATACCTTACAAAATTTAGCTTAAAAAGTAGGTAGAACTCAGAAGAAGAGACTCAGTTAGTGGAAGCAGATGATGCCTTCTGGGACCACTGAAAAAGGCTAATTAACCATGACAAGTATTTCCTGGATGCCCTTCTATTTTTATGTTGTTTCATACATAGAATACACACAGAATACCAAGAGTTTTCACACTCAAGAGGGCCAACTTGCCAACAAGAATTTCCTCCCCATCCTAGAATCTCCAATTGGGTGCATACATCTCAAGATTTAGCATCAGCCTTTCTCGAGCATATATTTGTTCTGACAACATGCTCTAATTGAAGACATTGCAGCTGAATTAAAAATATAAAGGACCAAAAAAATCCCTTTGTGTCCTTAACAACTTAGTAGTAGAAAAGCAACAAACTCAGAATTTGTAATTCTGATCATATGTTACTTTCTGGGAGTTTACACTTTATTAAATCTTATTGAAAAGGCAGAATTGGGTTTTTCCTTCTTCACTTAGCCTGTTTCCTCTTTACACCTTCCTCAGCAGAGCCTATAAAATGGATCTGAGCAGGTTCCCATTAGTTGTGGTCAGTTTTAATTTCTGGTTCTCATGCACAAAGCCGATGTGTGCAGGTTCCCAATCCTGGAAGGAAAATGTCACGAAACCTTTTTTTTTTTTTTGCCGTTGCTTAAAACAAAAAAAATGCGGCCTCCAATTTATAAAGCAGCAGTTACGACAATCATTTAAGTCACGTGGACAGATTTCTTCACTCTGTAATGCTTTGTCCTCAAAAGACCATCTGCCCATATTCTACAAAAATTCTCACTGAAGAAAGCTGTCGCAGCTGGCGGCGTCGGTTTGTGTGTCAAGGGGACTACCGGTGCTGACCCAGAACGCTGCATCCTGGGCCTCCTCCCCCTTCACTGAACTCTGAGCAAGCCCTACCTGATCCTCGAGTCTCTGGCCATGGCCTCTCCGCTCACAAAGATGCCTACCTGCAGAGCCGGGGCAAGAAGATCTGCGTCCAACCCAGCCCCGTGCTGGAGAAATGCCAGTTGGTTGCCAAAACTTGAGTCTCAAAAGCTGCCAAGCCCCCTTAAAAAAGAGAGAGAGAGAGAAGCATAAAAGAAAACCTGGGAGCAGGATGCGAAGGCCTGAGCCCCTGCAGAAAAGTCTCAGGTCAGGAAGCCAATGGCAGCCACGGAGGAGGAGGAGGAGGCTTGGACAAAGAGCCTGACTTTATTTGCCTTGCATTTTCTGTGGCAGAGCCTGCATGGGAAGAAACGGGAGGTGCGGGGCCAGGGCAGTGCCAAGGAGCCACCTCCCGCTGCTTTGGAGAGAAAATGCTAGAAGAAGCCAGGGTGGGATCCAGAAGCTGAAAGCAAATGCAAAGGCAGCGAGGCCTGGGAGGGGGCGGAGATCGCTTGGCCGTCCCCCAGGGCGCAAGGACAGCTTGGAGGTTGCTCTTCAATATGTAGAAGTGATAGACAAGGAGCCTACCGGCAAAGCCTGCTGCAAGAGGAAGCTGAAGAAGAACCCTGAGGCCACCGACAGGCAGAAAGGACCGGAAACTGCTGGATTGCGCAGGCCCAGCGGGACAGCAGTGGGGGAGGGGGGCCAGGACACCGACAAGGCCCTAGAGCTAGAGCCCTAGAGGCAGCAGCCCAAGCCTGCTGAAGGAGGCCGAAGCGGATCCAGAACGACCACCACGACGAGTGCCCTGAAATGCAAGGAGAAGCAGCCCGCACAGTGCAGGTGCACATGGTGGAGAAGCTTCTAGAGACGCAGGACCAGCGGCGGCAGAACCTGTACAGAAAGAAGGTGACCAAAGCCTAGCAACGCCTGGAGAAAGCTCAGAAGAAGGGCCACATCCTGCTAGGACCTGGAGCGGACCTACGTGGAGTGAGTGCCTGGCAGCCTTATCCTGACCCGGACAGGTGCAGGCTCCTGGCGGAAAGTGGATGCTGCCATGCTCCCATCACGACTTGAGGGAGGAGTGAAGGGCAAGGTTCAGGTCCAGAGTGTAGAAGTGCCTTCAGATATGGGGAAGGGGTGACCCAGATCTGGGCTTCCACCTCCTCTTGTGAGGGAGGAATACTCCCTCAGTTGTAGGCTGGAGGAAGAAGGAGCAATGAGGAGAGACAGGGCATCTGGGGGGTGTTTCACTAGCCAGCATTCTTCTCCTGTGTTCACAGAAACAGGAACAAAATGGCCTTTGTGACTCGTGTGTCAGTCCCAAACTCATTTGGAATCAAAAATCTACTCCTATATCCAGAGCTAAAAGTGGAATTAACAGACTTGTTAACTGGGGAAAAGCGGAACCATCCTCAAGCTGCCTGGAATTGAATTATTCGAAGTTTACTTGTAAAACTTTAAGGTGAATTTAAATTAAATTCATTTAAATTTAAACTCTAATTTAATCTTAGAATTTAAGATGAATATGCTCATTAAAAATCCAAAGATAACCACTGAAAGATAGAAATTGTGTTACTAACCTAAAAGGAAGAAAATTGGAGTGAGGTGAATAATACCAAGATATCAATCTAGTAGGAAGCAAGAGAGAAAGAGTAAAACCTAGAAAGAAGGGAGGTGAATGGAGGCTACAAAGTAAGAGGCAGAGTTAAGTCCAGACCCACAGGCAGCCAGAGTGACTACATGTTGACAGAAGTCAAGTGAATTTTATGGTATGTGGATTATTTTTTCTTTTCACAGCCACACCTGTGGCCTAGGGAAGTTCCCAGGCTGGGGGTCCAATCAGAGCTGCAGCTGAGGCTTTGGCTACAGCCACAGATCCAAGCCACATCTACTACCCATTCACAGCTTGTGGCAATGCCAGATCCTTAACCCACTGAGCAGGCCAGAGATCAGATATGCATCCTCACAGAGATAACTTTGTGTCCTTAACCCGCTGAGCCACAATAGGAACTCCTTGGTATGTGAAGTATATTTCAGTAAAATTGCCAATTAAAGAAAAAAGGAAGGAAAAAGGTAGTGAATATTTATCCCAACCAAAATTGGAGTGTGGTCTGTCTCAACTTTTGTGGCAAAAGCAGAGAAACACGAGCTCCTCAGTATTCAGATTCCAGAGCTTATGCTTTCCTGAGCTAACAGCTGACCACCATATGTATCATAAATGGAGAGTCTGTGGTACTTGACCCCCACTGTGCTGGCCGGCACTGTAATGAAAGCAAGTGGAGATGGAATCTCCTACTTCATATCTGAATTAATCCAGACCTTGTGCATTTTTAAGAAACAGAAACTTAACCTGGCTTACAAAATAGTGAGAAGGGAAAGTAGGTTCATATAACTGAAAGGCCATGGAGTAGATCAGAGTTTCAGGTATGACTAAATCCATCAAGAAAATCTTCCTCTTCACTTCTTGGCCCTATTTTCTTGAGTGCTGGCTTTGTTCTCCAAAGTGCTCTTCTCGTTTTATTGAAAAGATGAGGAATAAAACCAGCTTGCATTTCATATACTAGAGAACCTCAACAGAAAGACAATACTTCTTGTTCAGTGATTGCAGGGAAAGGCCTGGTTCTGTCATTTGGTCTGGCTTGGACCAGGTTTGCATCCATAATCAGTCACCGAAGCCAAGAGATGGAAGGCTCTGATATGCCAGGATTTGGTTTTGTCTTAGTTCAGCTTCCCTCGAGAAGTAGATTCTAAGTCAAGGATTTCTGTGAAAAAAGTTTCGTGGAAATTGCAGGGAACATAGGTGGGTAGTAGAGAAGTGAACCAATACAGGCATGTTAAGTCAGATGCCAGAGAGATTGGGGTTTGGTATTGCAGGAATATTGCCCCACAAAAAAAAAACACAGAAGAATTACCTCTGTCAAAGAGTGAGATATTTGAAGTATATAGGAGGTATTTATACCCCCAGGTCCACAAGGTACTAGTTTAAACCTAACTCTAGGGGGACTTTTACCCCTCCCCCAGGAATTTCCCACCTGCCTTGTATTCGGGCACTGTAGGTTTCATCAGCATGAAGGCAGTCCTCCATCAATCATCCTTTTGCTGGCTGTTGGAGGCCAAAATTATAGGCATAGAATGTAGTGGGCATCTGAAGGGATATAGGCAGACCACCAACAAAGTCTGCTGTAGGTCCTGTCCCACCTCTCATTGAGGGGATGCAGAAATTAGCAAGCTAGCCCCACCCAAACCACATCTAATGAGCATGGAGAAGGGATGGTGCTCACAAAGGAAAACCAGGGCGCTGTCCCTAAGAAAAAAGGAAGAAGACTCTTTGACGGGCAGGAACAAGACAGGTTCACTTGATTGACTGAATCCTGAATTTCTCAACATAAAGCTTCCAAAGCAGAGACAGGTGCTATGCAGCAAGTGGGAGGTTAAGAAATAGATACCGAACTTGATCCCAATAAGGGTGTGGATCATTATTCTCACTTGAGCTGAGTTCTTGGAAATGTATCCAGGTGTCTTCAAAGGCATCAGGATGAGGCCAGTGCACACCTCCATCCCCCTGGTAATCCTTGGTTAAGAAAGTTCAATCCTGCAAAAATTAGAGGCTAAGAAGTATTATTTAAGACAGATTTCTAGGATAAAATAATTAAAAGAGTTATGGAAAAGGCAAAAAGACCCTATCTAGAAATGTCTCCAGGAAGAACCCTGTTGGCCAAAAAGGAGAGAGACTATCAGATGTGTCTAATCCCTTTGTTTTGCTTTTGCTGTCATCATTGTTACTTGGTGATGAGCTTATTTGGTGCTTGGCAGTTTATTCTTAAAAAAAAAAAAAAAAAAAACATGTTTTGCCCAAAGCTCTTCCAAATGAGGATCATTGCCCAAGGAGCACTGTATAAGTAGCAGGGAAACATTTGCAACCAAGCAAGCATTAACGAAGTCTGGGGTAATTTCTACTGTGGTGAGGAGGAATAATGCCAAACTTGCTAGCTGTCTGAATTTCTGGCTGCCTAATAAATCCTTTCTTTGTGTAGCCTGTGAATGTTGGCTGATGATCGTCTTACGTCAGACTGGCTCTAAAGGGGCTCACTAAAATTGACCCCAGCATCTCCACATTCGAACCTCAAGTAAATCAGAGTAGGATTGATTTTCTTCATCATTATTAATGGGAAGAATTGTTCAGTAATACTCAGGTAGTGTATATCTATTTCTTTGCTGTGTTCGTTTATGTGAGTACAAGTTTTGTTGGTTGTTGTTGTTTTGTCTTTGATGCTTTTCAAAATTTGGGGGTACTTATTTATAAATTCCTAGAATCTGTTGGAAACACAAAGATGTTCTCCCAGTGGTAGAATCCCAATTCAATTTCACTTGCCAACCTCTGCTAACTCATTTTCTAACTAAAAGTCTTAGCTAAGTTTTACATAAACACCACTCCTTTTGATACCTGTCTCTGACTCATTAATTTTTCTTAGTAAACAGAACTTATTTCTTTTCCTTATTACTGAGAAGCTAAATGTGTAAACAGCATTTGACACACTTTCATTCCACAGCCCACAAATGTCCTGAGACTGGAGTAAAACCATGTAGTGAAATGACCTATGCACCATTCATTTAGGAAAATTCTATCTACGAAACATAACTTCCTTTGTGAAAACAACCTGGGATGTCTGGGGTAGGAAAATGTCCATTGCAAATATTCGTATACTTGTGACTGCAGATGTCTGCCATGACTGACAGAAAAGGGGAAACAAAGAAGAAGTGATTCAGTGGTAACTCCTACTCCAAGGGAACAGTTCTCGCCAATGAAAAGGTTCAAGATATCTGGTTTGTTCCTCACAACCATCTTCAAAGACCAAACACTTGCCTTCCACTAGTGGTGATTCACCTTACACAGTGACAACTTATTACAACCATAGTTGACATTTTTTTTTATGTCTTTAGAAATGGTCACAATGGGTTAAAGACTCAGCAGAGCCTTAAATCCAAAGGAATGTGGTTAGTTCCACTCAACAAGAGAGAATCCCTAAAACGTAGAGCCTGTTGTTCTTCAACCAAATGTCTGTTTCCCCCTTAAGCAGTGGTTTCATGGGTAAGTAAAATGTGCTAGAACTCAATGGTAGATTCCCTCAGGAGAGGCCCACAGGAAAATGTCTGCATCCAAAAAGGTGCCTAATAGCGGCCAGTTCTAGGCAAAGAAGAAAGGGAAAAACCCCTCCCTTGAGCCATTCCAAACTTGGCTTGGGGATAATATGAAAAATGGGGGAAAAAAAGTGTTTGGGTGCTTTTCTTTTTTTTTATGTATTCTGTCTTGTTGGAGTCTTATTGCCAGAAGATATTGGAGAGCCAACAATGTGCAATGTGAAACTTTAAAAATAAATCCTGTCTTGGAGCAGTCCAAACTGCTTGCCATGAAAAGAAGACTTTCCCAGTGTGCCAGCACTGAACAAACCTGAAATCAAGCCTACCTAATGTTCATGTTAAATATTAGAATGATGAGAAAAGGAGCAGAGGGAGGAGAGACTACTATGATGACACAGGAATGGGTAAACAAAATGGGGAGGAAATGAGTGGGTGAGAATCTGAAAGTGCAGTGTTCAGGTTATCAGCACAGTAAAGGACAGATAGTGTGTAGAGGAAAGCACATCATTGAGAGCTAGAAACAAAGCCACTTATTTTTGTGCAGAAAGCTAGAGTGCAAGGTTTAGGAAACCTGGTTTTTAGTGTGTAATTTTCTTCATGGTACTTCCTTGCTCTGTAATCATGAGTCTCTAAGCTTTTGCTCAATCCATGATGAACATTATCTTTTGCAATATTTCTCTTCTTTTTCTGTTGAGATGTTCATGATTTGCACAATGAGAATGATTTACAAAGTTAGACCGCTGAGCACATTGTTCTTTTTTTACCAGTCAAGTACAATAGAACTTATACCGTATATTACTCCCAATATACTTTCATGGCAAAAAAAGAAGAAAAAAAATCTAGGTATTAGAAGCCAAAAAAGAAATGAATACAAAATGCCAATATACACCAGGAAAATCCTTTCAAAATCCATCATTTGATCACCTTTGATCTAGCATCCTGGTAAGGGGCAGTGATTGGTAGAGGTATTGATGGGGGTTGATATTAAGAATGAGGAACAGAGAATAAATGGGGAGAATAAATAGGTATGATGGGACTGATAGAATTCTTGTAAACTCAGTTCTTTGGAAAAAAACTAGACTACAATTTCAGTGGGAAATTGAAATAATGGAAAGTCCATGAAAGTCAAATCAGCATTCAGTCACATTCAGGGAGTACTAATATTCAGAGAAGATGTCCTGGAAGACTGGGGTGACTATATCACGTGTGAAAGAGAATTGTAACATAAAAAATAGATTTTTTTTTTGGTTCACTTGTGAAATTAGAGTTTTCCCTAAATATCAAGGCAAAGCTACCCGCATAGCAATGATCTGTATTGTCGTATGGAACAATGAAGTCCTTCTAGTAACTGTTAGCAGTGATCAAAGGAGCTTCAGCCTAATATAAAAGAGAAAGCAAAGTGGACTAGGATTTTGAGCTAATCCCTTAACAATTTCATCTTTCTTTTCCAAGTCACTCATTTATTTGAGACACACTTACACTGTTATTCCCTCAGTGATCCAGACACTAGGGTAAACTCTGACTTGTGGTAAATGAACACACAGGCTGCTAAAGCAAACACAGTCCCTGCACTCCTGGAGCTTAAAGTCAAACGGTGAAGATATGCTAATCAAGGCATCACAGGAGCAAATTTAAGTTATGGTTGTGGCAAGTGCTACCAAAAGAGGTCCTCATTGCAGCACCTCTGTCTCATGGACATTTCTTGGAAAATCTGAATAAAGCCTTAATTGAACTTGGCATCTTATATCTAGTGGATGGTTTTCAGTCTTTTATCTTTAAAGGTCTCTCAGCAGCTTTAGAGATGACCACTGCTTTTTTTTTGAAAAATTCATTTTCCTGCACTCTAGAAGCACAACATGATCCTAGTTTTCCTCCTGCTTTCCTAGCTTCTCCTTCCTCTCTTTGTCATTTAATCAACTTCCTTTATCCTGGTTAAATGCTAGAGCTCTTTGAGGTTTGACCTTAGAGCCTCTTGTCTCCTTGTTCTGTATTTTCCTTCTCAGATGTTTACATCTTAGTACATGGTTTTAGCTGCCTATAAGAAATTATCATAGATTTTTAGGTCTCTGGCTCAACATGGATATCGTAAAGGTTCTTCAAGTGCATCATGCCTAAAACCAAATTCCCATCTCCCAGCCTGGTTTTTATCAAGTGTTCTCAATCTCACCTTACAACTAGTTATGGCAAGTCATGTGTTTAGGAGTAATCTTTGACATTCATTTTTTGATAAATTGTATATACTCAGCTAATCGGTAAGTACTGATGATTTTTATAGCCAATAAAATTTAAGCATGTCATTTCTCTCCATCTTTTCAAATGTTATCTTTCAATGTATCCCTCTTGCTGTGACTACTGCATTGGTTTTTAATGAGTCTTCATTCCATTTTTCTAGTCCTTTTCCAATACATTATCCTCATAGTAATCCCCTCACTATTACCCTATAAATTATAATTGATTTTAAAGTTTTATAACAATCTATATTCTTTTCTTACAAGATGAAGAGCAGACTTTTCACCTTGTCTAAAGTGCTCTAGGAGTTCTGGTCATGGCTCAGTGGTTAACGAATCTGACTAGTAGCCATGAGGTTGCGGGTTCGATCCCTGGCCTCGCTCAGTGGGTTAAGGATCTGGCGTTGCTATATGCTGTGGTATAGATCACAGACGTGGCTTGGATCTGGCATTGCTGTGGCTGTAGTGTAGGCCGGTGGCTACAGCTCCGATTAGACCCCTAGCCTGGGAACCTCCATATGTCACAGGTGTGGCCCTAAAAAGACAAATGACAAAAAAATAACAATAATAATAATAAAGTGCTCTATATGACAAAATCATCACTCCTCAAAGATTAAAAACCTCCGTCCAGTCCAGCTAACTCCTTTAGTTTATATGGTCATGTGTAGGGCTTGTAACACCAAATTACCTGGGTTCAAACTCTTGTATCAGTATTTTGTACTATGTGACCTTGGATATGTTATGTAACTTTGTTGTAGCTAAGGTTTCTCATCTGAAAGTATGGTAAATAATAATCTACATTATAGGGTTGCTATGAATTTCAAATAGGTTAATCGTAAAGTGTTTAGAAAAATGTCTGGTATGTTTTAAGCACTGTATAAATATTAGCCACTACCGTTTTCTGCCTTTTGCACCATGTATCTCACTTTTGCTCTGCTTGCCACTTTTTCAATTGTATTTTTTTGGTCTTATTTTCTAATTGATGGCAGCCTCCACCATTAGATTAAAAGCTCTCTTGATCTACTTTTACATGCCACTGTATCCTCAGCCTCTTACACATTCTTGAGTCAATAATAGCCTTTCAGGAATTCTCAGTGTGGCTCCACAAGTTAAAGACCCAATGATGTCTTTGTGAGGATGCGGGTTTGATCTCTGGCCTTGCTCAGTCAGTTAAGGATTCACAATTGCTGCAAGCTGCAGTGCAGGTTAAGCAGAGGTGACTTGGATCTTGTGTTGCTATAGCTGTGACATAGGCCTCAGCTACAGCTCTGATTCAGCCCCTAGCCTATATCAACTTCCATATGCTTCAGATGTAGCCATAAAAAGAAATGAAAAAAAAGAGCCTTTCAATAAACATGTGTTTAATGAAGGAGAAAATTAATTAATTAATAAAACCCAAGTGAGCTTGGGTTTCAAGAAGGTTTCAAGAAGGAGGAATTGTTCGATATATACTTGAACTGTCAAAAAAAGAAGACATTTTCTATATTATTTATGCTTAAAGAGATAAACAGTGTATGTTATAGACAAAGAGTTTGGAAAGAATTCTCCAGGTGCAGTCGTGGGGTTAGAAGCTAAAACACTTAGAACTAGGTAAAGGTGGTGATTGTCCACATTATTAATGAACTAATAGGTACTGAATTGATCACTTCAAATTGGATGATTTTGTGCTATGTGGATTTCACCTTAATTTTTAAAAAGGGAGAAAATGAGGCTTTGCTTGAGTGAAGAGAGAAATAGAGCAATTATTGTGGGATAATTGGTCCTTGAAGTAGGTGGTTTTTCCTTTTTAATTACTAACCTAGGACTTATTTGAATTGGTGAAATACTATTGGCAGCAGTCAGGAGACAGAGAAGCCTAGGGAAGTGAGGCAGAGAAAATCAATAAACAGAGTCGGTTATATATGTATGTACGAATGGGGAATGGTAACCGGAAATGGAGTTTGCTCCTACCTGGTGGAACTTGTTTGATCTTTGAAGTAAAAAGCAAGAATATCTGTGAAGGGTTGAATGCCAAGTTCAGAAGGGAGAAATGTTTAAGAAAATTTGAACTGGCTCTAATAAACAAGGGAAGAGAAATCGGCTGCCTATGGTATCACACAAGAACTGAGGGCCCAGAGTTCCTGTTGTGATGCCCCGGAAACAAATCCGACTAGTACCCATGAGGATTCGGGTTCAATCCCTGGCCTTGCTCATCGTGTTAAAGATCCAGCGTTGCCGTGACCCGAGGTCGTAGACGAAGCTCAGATTCCAAGTTGCTGTGGCGGTGATGTAGGCTGGCAGCTGCAGTCCCAATTCGACCCCTAGCCTGAGAACTTCTATATGCTAAGGGTGTGGCCCTAAAAATAAAAAAATAAAATAAAAATAAATTTAAAAAAATAAAAAAGAACGAACAAAAGAACTGAGGATCCAAATTAAGATGGTACACTTAGAGTTGCATATGTGCTTCTTCATATTTTGAACATCTGTGATATTTTTCCAAGAAACAATCAGCTGCCTGACTGTGGTCATAAAGAAAACAAATGTCTGGATGGGTCTAGCTTTACAGTTTTGGTAGATGGATGTTATAGACATCAATGAAGCATGGGTTGAAGATGGAATTGTAGAGTGTGGTCATTCAGAGTGGGACATTGTTAATTCAGTAGTTCAGAAAGAGAGCAGATCTTTGCTGATGGCAGCTATGAGAGAGTGTGGCTGGGGTAGGGAGGATGTGAGTCCTTGAAAATGAGGTCATGGATTGGGGTCAGTGGTTGGGTAGGCTATACATGAGGATGCTAAAGTCCCAAAGGATGATGGCAGGACTTGGGATGGAGGAGACAGCGCACCCATTCTTCAGTGAAAAGAGGGAAAGGATAACAGTGGGAATGAGAATGGGGCAGAGACAAAAGATCTGGGTGTCCTGTGGTATAGTCCTGATCTGGACATGGTATTGGTAAGTGGGGAGGATGACCAACGTCTCCCTTGTGGAAAGAGGCATATTTGACTAAAAAGGGTAGGGCTGTCAAACTAAAATGTCTAAAGGAAATGCGTGTTGGTCTGAAGACAGATGCTCAACCTCGGATCAAGAAAGAAAAGCTGACAGTATACCTCCAGAATTCCTGAGAAGTCACAACTGGAGTCTGGGAAGACCTTGCAAATGAGAAAAGCGTTCCTTGATGAGGAGTGAAAGTGTTTCCTAAGGTTTACCTGAGTCTGCATTGAAGTCTAACCTTACTCACAACCCTTTGCTTTTATTATACAATGTCCGAGGAAGTCTTTGCCAATGAATCCAGTTTCCTAGAAACCTAGAAAAGCCAGAAACTGGGACTATCTTGAGTATCAGGTGTGGATATTGTGGATGAAGCTGTGGATATACTGGAAATGTAAATGTATACTTTTTTTTTTTTTTGTAGGGCTGTGACTGCGACATATGGAAGTTCCAGGACTAGGGGTTGAATTGGAGCTGCAGCTACCGGCCTTTGCCACAGCCAGAGCAACGCAGGCTCCAAGCCACATCTACAACCTACAATTCAGCTTGCAGCAATGCTGGATCCTTAACCCACTGAGTGAGGCCAGGGATCCAACCTGCACCCTCATGGATACTATGTCAGGTTCTTAACGCACTGACCCATGACGGGAACTCCCAATATATTCTTTATGACAATAAAATAAATTTTAAAAAGTCAACTGGTGGAGTTCTCTTAAGGATCCAGCATTGTCGCTGCAATGGCTTGGGTCATTGCTGTGGTGCAGGCTTGATCCCTGATCTGGGAACTTCCGCATACTGCAGGCACAGCCAATTGGCTCCTCCTGAGCCTGACTAGACTATATTTATAATTGACTCAAACATTATATGAAAAATAACATCCTTGGATATTTTGTTTACATATAATGTTGTAAAACAGCATCCAACATCTGGATGTTTAAAAATCCTGGATGATTGTGTGAAATTTTTAATTCTAACACTTTCTTAGCACATACCCAGGAGCCTCCACGTTTTTATCTCCTCCCACATCTGAAATCTGAATATTCATGTGAATGTTGACTCAACCGATCTGTAGCAAGTCTGCTTTGAAGTTAGTCAAGAACCCAGTTAATAAGATGCACTTTGAAACGTCTACAATTATGCAGTTTTATAGGACACAGTAACGGAGCTGATTTAACTGTCTACTGTGCAAATATACATGAATGCAACTATAGTGACCTAACATTTACTTAGAATGCAATAGTTCCTTGAGGGATTGTAGGTGAGGGCCAGGAGGAAGAATGTAGGGGTGATGTTACCAATTGGTATATGAGGTAAGTGGAGAAAATAATGCCATATGAATTATTTATTAGTGAACTGAGGAAAATCCAGAAAAACTCTAGGGCATTATTCAACAGTGCTATTAGGTTTAATCCAAAAAACTTCAATTTTGTAAAGATCATATTTCTACTTTTTGATTTCAATATGCCTGTGTCAATTATTCAAATAGCTATCTTCCTTCTACTGAACTGACATGTGATTATTCATCTCTATTCACAAACCTATACCAGAGAAAAATTGCTTAACAACCAGAAGCCAAATGCAGTGGCCTTGCCAAATTTGGACCAGCAGCATTGGAGAAGACAAATTTGACTACCTATGTATGGAAATTAAACACAGGGCATGGAGATTCCCTTGACATTTGGAACAGAAAATCATGACAAATTACAGAACCAAACAAGGGTTACACATCCAGAATGTCCATTAGCAACGTTGTTAGTCAATTATCATTGGCTCTGGAGACTCCTTAGCATATCAAATTTTATTATGTCTGACTCAAATTTGCAGTTTCCCATGCCTTAGAACTCTAAGAAATACGTTATTGATAGTGGTATTCAGAAATATAATTTTGCCCAACCTGTATTTTATTTCAGTATTACTAGAAAATAAAATACAAGAGTCACTTATAAATCCCACTATTTAATTTTTTCATTATTTTACAAAGTGTGAAGGTGAAGTATTCTCTACTCAGTATCATTATCAAAAAGCAACCATATTAATGGTCTGATACATAATCTTTCAGATAATTTCCTATCTCTTTAAAGGTACACACACACACTCTCTCTCTCTCTCTCTCTCACACACACACACACACAAACATACTTAACAAATTATACTTTCTGTGTTTCTCCTTAACAGTATATTATGAACTTCTTTCCAAGACATGTCACATGGTAAAACTTCACATTAATGACTAACTGGAATTATGATCTGATCAGTGGTCTGCTGATAAATTTTCTCTGTTGAAGGTCTTTTTGTTATGTTTTGTTTTGCATTTTAAGGCTGCACCTGTGGCACATGGAGATTCTCAGGCTAGGGGTCGAATCGGAGCTGCAGCTGCTGGCCTATACCATGGCCACAGCAATGCAGGATCCAAGCCATGTCTGTGACCTACACCACAGCTTCCAACAACACTGGATCCTTACCCACTGAGTGAGGCCAGGGATTGAACCCGCATCCTCATGGATCCTGGCTGGGCTCGTTAACAATTGAGCCACGAAGGGAGCTCCTCTGTTGAAGGTCTTTAAGATCACCTCCGATTTTGGTGATTTGCTAAGAAGACTCACAGGACTCAGCACATGAGTCAAACTCAGAGCTGTGCTTTATAAGAGCAAAAGTGTACAGAGCAAAGTCATTAAATGAATAAGGTGTATAACATAGGTCAATGTCCAGAGGAAACCAGAAGCAAATTTCCAAGAGTTCCCTCTCTAGTAAATTCGAAGATAACACAGCTCATCCCTCCAACATTGAATTCACCTATGAAGATTATTAGAGACTCAGTTCCCAAGGTTTTTCTGGAAAACTTATCATGTAAGTAACCCTCTGTATGTTACTTACACATACCTAGCACATACCAAGATTCCAGAATCTCAGAAGGAAAGCAGGCGTTCTGTATAATCCACATCATTTGTACAAACAGTTTAGGCACAGTAAGGGCCTGTATCAGTTAGGAAATAGAACTCTCCCAAGATCCAGCTTCCCAGACACTAGCCAAGGGCCAACCCAGCAGGCATGTTTATCCAAAGATGGTAGTCACAGACTTGTCATAGTCTTTTCTGCACACTGGCTCTCCAGAAAAAAGAAAATGAGATTTGTACTGTTTACTCATTTTTATGGTATAAATATTTCTAATGGCCAATTCAACTTACTACCATGATGACATTGAATGTAGAGTTGGGAAAATATTCAAACAATTGGTTTTCTACAGGCCAGTATAAGCTGTCTCTAACACACCACTGGAAATATCATTTATGACATACTTCCAAAGAGTATGTGCTTCCTATAAACTCTTTGTTAATCATTGGGTTATATAAATATATATATATATATATCTACCTCCTTCTACAATTAAAGTAAAAAAATAAAATAAGGTAGCTGTCTTAGGTGTTAGAAATAACCCTTCGGTCTCCATGATTGAACTCATTGTCTTCCAACAGCATAGGCTGAAAAAGAGCTCTTCTCTTCCCAATAACCACAGGTAGTAAAATTTTATTTATTTTATTTTATTTTATATATATATATTTGTCTTCTGTTTTTTTAGGGCCACACCCATGGCATATGGAAGTTCCCAGGCTAGGGGTCTAATTGGAGCTTTTGCTGTCCGCCTGTATCACAGCTCATGGCAATGCCAGATTCTTAAACCACTGAGCGAGGCCAGGGATGGAACCCACAACCTCATGGTTCCTAGTCAGATTCATTTCCACTGCACCATGAGGGAAACACCAATAGTAAAATTTTAGAGCCACAAGGGACATTTAATTCACATTTAACATTTCACAAGTAAATAACCAAAGAACTAGAGATAGAAATGATTTTCCAAGACTCCCTATTAATTATGGACCAACTAGCAGAAATAAGCATCTAGGTTGCATGTGCACTCGAACCATCAGCCTCAATAACTAGAAAATAAAGCCCTAACATAAGAGTAAAAATAATTCAAGAATTTCAGATTCAAAGTCTTACAGAATTTTTTTTTTTTTTTTGGTCTTTCTGCTTTTTCTAGGGCTGCTCCTGCGGCACATGGAGGTTCCCAGGCTAGGGATCTAATCAGAGCTGTAGCCGCTGGCCTACGCCAGAGCCACAGCAACTCGGGATCTGGGCTGCATCTGTGACCTACACCACAGCTCACGGCAATGCTGGATCCTTAACCCACTGAGCAAGGCCAGGGATTGAACCTGAAACCTCATGGTTCCTAGTTGGATTCGTTAACCACTGAACCACAATGGGAACTCCCGAGGCCTTAGAGAATTTAATCTAATTCCTCAATCCCGTCAGAAGAACAAGATGTGAATGAAAAAAAAATCAAATGCTGCAGAGGAAAGGGGAAGTAGGCATGATAAAAAGTAAACAAATTCTTCGTCTTTTACAGTAAAGAATTAAAACATAGTCTAACGAAGGTAAACCAAGAAGTATATGATGTGACATTTCTAAAGCAAAATCAGAGAAAACTAAGAACAGGAGTAAGGAGTGAACTGAGAACAGAGGGAAATAGAATTTTAATATTTTATTTTACTACCTTTTGTATTGTTTTATTTTTATACATAAATTTTAATTAATTTAATTTTTTTGGCTATGCCCACAGCATGTAGAAGTTCTTGGCCCAGGGATGAAACCCAAGCCACAGCAGTGACAATGATGAATCCTTAACCACTAGCCCACCAGGGAGCTCCTTGAACATATTTTTAAAAGACTGTAAAAAGACTTGGAATCCATATGTTAATAATAATTATGCCTAGGTTGTATAATTGGTGATGAATGTGACTTTTTTTTTTCTTTTTTGAACTTCTCAAATGTTCAATTGAACATTTATTATTGTATTGCAAATAAGAAAATTTCTGCAATTATTTTTATTACTGATCTCAAAGAATGAAGGAAAAAGTTATATAAATTATCATCTATAAACTGAAAATATTAGTATAAGCTGAGACCCCTTAATCACTAAATTTGTTTTCTTTTCATGGCCATAACCTGCAGCATATGGAAGTTCCCAGGCTGGAGGTCCAATTGGAGCCACAGCTGCAGGCCTGTACCAAAGCCAGAGCAACCCCAGATCCTTAACCCACTGAGGGAGGCCAGGATCAAAGCCACATCCTCAAAGAGACAACATCAGGTCCTTAACCTGATGAGCCCACAATGGGAACTCCCAAGATTTTTATATCAAAAGGATATGGTCACAATTAAGTTAAGAAAGTGTGACTATTCTCCCAAATGTTACCCCAAATATGTAGCGGATACTCGATTAAAAGAGTTACTTAAAATTTAATCTAGAATTACAAAGCCTCTCCCGCCATGCTCCCAGCTCATGGTCTTTCTAATGTACTCTCTCATTATGGGCCCAGAGAAAGTTGTGGGGAGACAATAGTTTGGGGGCACAAACAGCAATATTTAACACAATATTGCACTATATTTATCAGAAAAGGGATGGGAGGAATATTTTAAAAGATAAAGTGATGTATAATATGATCAGGGAAGGTTTAAAAGCAATTTTTTTTTTTCAGGTAGGAGTCTCACACAAGCTTTCCAATATGTTAAAAGATTAGAATGAATCAAAAGCAGTTTTTGTTTTTCTTTTTAGGGCCATACCCAAGGCATATTGAAGCTCCCAGGCTAGAGGTTGAATTGGAGCTAGAGCTGCCAGCCTACAACACAGCTGCAGCAATGCCAGATCCAAGCTGCATCTGTGACCTACACCACAGCTCTCAGCAATGCTGGATACTTTAACCCACTGAGCAAGGCCAGGGATCAAATCCACATCTTCATGGATACTAGTCTGGTTCTGAACCCCCTGAGCCACAGCTGGAGACTTTTTACACAAAGGGTTTCTGTTTATATGCTGGTGGCCTACCTTCTTAATAAATTAATTTTATTTCTTTTTGGAAATATTCTCATAAAACTAGACACTTAAAAGCTTAAGAATCTACTTAACAAAATACATAATTGAAAACTTAGCAAACTTTTCTAAATAACTCAAAGATTCAAAGAACATTAAAGATAAATTATTATCTTAAGGAAAGAAAATATAACCTAAAAAAGAATTTGTGTCTTTCATATGCTTTCGGGTAAATTTCTAGTGAGCAAGATTTGGTTTTCAATTTTTTTTTTTTTTTCAGAGCTACAATGAATAAAGTTTGAGGATTTTATTTCTTACAACCTTTTTTTATTTTTCAGAGATAAAATTAATTGTTTGAGAATTTTATTTCTTACAACCTTGTCTTATTTTAGGTTATGACAGATCCTAGTATTACCATATCACTGCTGAGTGACACTCACTGGTTCCCTTTGCCTTGATTGCTTTGTCTTAAAATAACCCAGGGTAGGTTTTGATGACCTTAAGTATAACCAAACAGGACAATCCTCTGAAAAATTAGAAAGCCTGCTTTCATGAGTCCACATCTCAGACAAAAGTTTCATTCCCAGCCTTTATTTAAAAGTCTCTAACCCACAGACAGTACACTTTCTAGGTCAGAAATAATGGGAAATTGAGAGATGGGCAAATGTACAGGTGCTGAAAAACAGGAGAGAAGTATATCTCAAATATCTAAAGAAAGATTTAATGTCTAAAGAAAAATTTATACAACCATTAAATTTTTTTTTTTTTTTTTTTTTGCCTCAGAGTGCAGCAGCTTGATATGGCATCTCAGTTCCCAGAGTGCAGCAGCTTGATATGGGATCTCAGTTCCCAGACTGGTGATTGAACCAGGGTTGCAGGTGTGCAAATGACAAATCCTAAGCACTAGGCCACCAGGGAACTCCCCATTCAAATCTTTATTTAATGAATATATATTGAAAACTATACAGTTTGTTTATTCAACAAATATATATTGAAAATTTAGGAGTTCCCATCATGGCTCAGTGGTTAACGAACCCGACTCACATCCTTGAGGATGCGGGTTCAATCCCTGGCCTTGCTCAGGGGGTTGGGGATCTGGCATTGCCATGAGCTGTGGTGTAGGTCACAGCGTGACTCAGATCTCACATTGGTGTAGCTGTGGTGTAGGCCAATGGCTACAGCTGGGATTCGACCCCTAGCCTGGGAACTTCCATATGCTGCCAGTGCAGCCCTAGAAAGCCAAAAAGCCAAAAATCCAAAAAGCCAGAAAGCCAAAAAAAAAATAAAGAAAAAAAAAGAAAAAAAGAAAAATTACATAGTGATTACTAAGTCCCAGACAAATCTCCACATAATTTATGAGACTGACGCTCTGCCTACTGCGCTAAAGAAGCAACTTCCACGTACTTTAAGAGACTAAAACACAACCTGGAATCACTAGGAAGAAATTGTGCAAAAGTTCCCCAAAAAAGGATTTGATGTACTACTTAATTTGTCTTGAGGGACAGGATTCTGACCCCAGGATTTTTCAGTCACTAGCAAATAGTTCCACCATGAATGGCTGAACTCCATGGAATATAAAATAACCATCATGTGAATTTCTTCTACTTCTATGCCATCAGTTGGACCAAATCTCCCACATTCTCCAACCCAAGCTTGTGGCTGAACTTGTCTTTGGATCCCATGTGGCAGCAAAAAGCCTGGTTCTCAGTAGGAACGAGGCTCTGAGAATGTGTCCTTTTATCCAGCCCTCCTTCCTCTCACTTCTTTCTTTCTTCTCCTCACTTTATGCTAAGGGCCCTGAAAACCTCGGACCAAGGAGCACCTCTTCATGAAAGAAATCTTTTAGAAAGGAATGATTTGAATGGTAAAAGGCATGGAGACTGTGTTAAAAAAAGAAAAATCCTAAGCAATGAGATCCTGCTGTATAGCACAGGGAAGTATATACAATCACTTGTGATGGGACGTAATGGAGGATAATGTGAGAAAAAGAATGTATACATATATATGTATGACTAGGTTACAGTAGAAATTGATAGAACACTGTAAGCCAACTATAATTGAAAAAATAAAAATCATTAATAAAAACTAAATAAAAAAATAAAAATCCTAGTGATCTGCAATATTTTCACATATTTTCAGGGAAAAATGCAGAAGGAGAAACACTTATGGTCTATAATCTTCTGGGGATCAGAATGAGGGCCCATTGGGTGCAGTTTACAGGGGGATAGATTCTGATTCAATATAGAACATTCTAATCATTGGAGTTCCCTGAATTATGAAATGATTCATAATTATATTAGGAATTAGAATGCTAGCCAAAATATCTGTCAGATAATCTGATTGGCTATGGCTATGGTATAACAAGTCCCCATATTAAGTTAGTCACACTAAGTAATTAATTCTTAGAGGTCCTATCCAACTTCAAGATCCAATGCTTTACACAGTTTATATTCAGGGAAGGAAAACTGGCATATTCTTCTGAATTAGGCCTTGGTTTAGCATCTCTGGATCCTGACATAGGAAGATACAGGATAGTGAATTGTATAGTCATATGGAGGCTATTGACTTAAAAAATATGCACAACTTGTTTTATTTGGGGAAAACTGAGTACTATAGCCTGAAAAACTGCTCCTAAGAGGTAAGGAGGATGTCAGTATATACGCGGTTTTGGCGAAGGGAGGAAGTCCATGCAGACAAGCATACATTTTATAGAAGTTTGCTGCTAGTCTCATGAAAGTTACTGCTAGTCACAAGGAGCAGATGTCACCATGAGGGATTTCAGCGCTTTTCTAGGTACAAGAATTGGCATCATAAAATCTTCTCCTGAAAATATCTAACTATCTGAAGACATTTTCTGCCAGTTTTTCCAGAGGACAGAGTGCCTCACTCCTGATCTCCACCCTGAGCTCCTTTCAGCAACTGCAGTAGCTCATGATTCAATCCTTGTAGAGGCGGATGATAAGGGCCAATCTCCAGTTTGCCATGCAGTTTGAATGGAGGCTCCTGCACTAGCCATTCAATCCTGCACAAGATGCCCCCAAATTTGGGGTTTCTATGCCTCGCCATGTCAAGGAATAGTGAGGCGGGACCACGGCCATTTCTCTGAAACCCTCAAGGCCACATGGTTTGGAATTCAGAATTTTCCAGATCTTCTCATGGCAAACATTGCACTTTATGTATATTGTGTTACACTGCTAGTGGGACTGGTATCAGTACATGCTAATAAAACTCATTCATAACACTTCATTAAAAGATTTGAATATTCCCTTGAAGCCAAAGAAATGAAGTCAGTAAAATAAATGAATCTATATCTTTATAGGTCAGATTTTGCCACCAAATGAATTTTAAAAAAGTTGTTTAAGGAGTTCCTGCTGTGGCACAGAAAGTTCAGGACCCAGCATTTTCTCTGAGGTGGCACAGTTTTGATCCCTAGCCTGGCATGGTGGGGTAAGTATCTGGCCTTGCCACTGCTGTGGTGTAGGTCACAGCTGCCATATGCTGTGGGCACAGACAAAAATAAATTTTTTTAAAAAAAATTTAAAATTAAAATTAAAAAGAGGTTTCATGGAGTTCCCATTGTGGCTTAGCAGTAATGAACCTGACTGGTATCCACGAGCAAGCAGGTCCAATCCCTGGCCTCGCTTAGTATGTTATGGATCCGATGTTGCCACAAGCTGTGATGTAGTTTGCAGACATGGCTTGGCTCTCCGGTATTGCTGTGGCTGTGGTATAGGCCGGCAGGTGAAGCTCTGATTCAACCCCTAGCCTGGGAACTTCCGTATGTCACAGGTGCAGCCCTGAAAAGCATAAAAAAAAAAAAAAAGTGGTTTCATACATAAGAAATGGCAAAACTATACTGCTCTGGGGGTCTTCTGTGAGATCTAAGCCAGTTAGCCAGTTTTACCCTGGAGAAAACCACGGTGGGCTCTGTTAGTGGCCATTCACCTTCATGTTTTTTGCCATTATGGCCTTTATAAAACTGTTAAGATTTACATATGGGACTTTGAGATATAGCTTGAAACCACAATTTGATTAGTAGCTCTAGGTTGTAGAGAATGTGTTAAATAGTATCTTATTTCCTAATTTGGTTCAGGTATAGAACATATGGTGAGCAGTGGTCACTCTCAATGCACCCAAGGCCTTAGCTGCCAATGCACAGCTATGTTCTCTCCTGCTTTACACAATTTGCCTTGATCAAAAAAGAACCACCTTGACCAGGAGGCCAATTCCTGCCCCTGTCTCCAGGATTAAACCACAGCCAATAACTGATTCAGCAGGTACTAAATCCGGTCTCTCTACCTCAAACTGAGATGATCTGTGTGGTGCCATTCAAACTCCAGGGCTCCCCGTGGGACCAGGATGAGACATGCACCCACAGTTTTGCTTAATGCCTTCCCTGCCTTCTGCTTTCCTCACTGCTTTACACCATTCACTTGAGAGCACTCCCTCAGTAAATCCTGTGTACCCAATCCCTGTCTTATACTCTGCTTCTAGAGAACCCAGCTTAAGGCAGTATTCCATGTGATTTGTTTGTGTTCAGTTCATGGACACACTAACTCAATTGTAAAGATCCTACAGCATTCACCTGTTGAAGAGATAAAGCCAAGTGTAACAGGAAGGATCCCAGACCCTGAGATCTGTCAGTCCAGAGCTATTAATCTCGTTACCCAAACTTATGAGCCTCAATGCCACCATTGAGTATAATGATATGTACATTGCAAGAGTGTAAAAACAGAACTACCGTATGACCCAGCAATTCCACTCCTGGGTATATATCTAAAAAATAAACAAGAACATTAATTAGAAAAGATACATAGCCACATTATTTACAATTACCAAAATATAGAAGCAACCTAAGTGTCCATCAACAGATAAATAGACAAAGAGTATGTGGTATATATGCATGTATGTGTATATATATATTATTTATATATATATATGGTGTGAGTATGTATATATGCATGTATATATATGTGTGTGTATATATATACACACACACACACATATATATACACATATATATACACAAAATGCAATACTACTTAGTCATAAAAAAATGAATTCTTTTCCATTTGTAAAAACATGGATGGGCTTGTAGGGCATTATGCTAAGTGAAATAAGTCAGGCAGAGAAAGACAAATTGTATTATATCACTTAAATGTGAAATCTAGAAAATAAAACAAACCAGTGACTATAACAAAAACAGACTCATAGAGAACAAACCAGTGGTTACCAGTGGAGAGAGGCAAGCAAAGAGGGTAAAGGGTTAAGGGGTACAAACTATTAGGCATAAAATAAGCTACAAGGATATATAGTACAATACAGAGAACATAGCCAGTGTTTTATAACAACTATAAATGGAGTATAACCTTTAAAAATTGAGAATCACTATTTGTACACCTATAACTTACATAATATTGTACATAAACTACACTTCAATATTTATTTGTTTATTTATTTAGTCTTTTTGCCTTTTCTGGGGCTGCTCCTGAGGCATATGGAGGTTCCCAGGCTAGGGGTCGAATCGGAGCTGTAGCCGCTGGCCTATGCCACAGCCATAGCAACGCGGGACCCAAGCCATGTCTGCAACCTACACCACAGCTCACGGCAACGCCAGATCCTTAACCCACTGAGAAAGGCCGGGGATCGAACCTGCAACCTCATGGTTCCTAGTTGGAATCGTTAACCACTGCGCCACGACAGGCACTCCACACTTCAATTTAAAAATGTAAAAATAAAATAAAATTAAGTGACTTACAAAAACTGATTGATGATCACTATACAACTACAGATGTGATAAATTCATTGAGTAACAAAAACTGATAAAACATGCACATAACATATGGACATTCCATGTCCCCATAAGAGTTACTGATGACTTTGGACACTCTTAAGCTCTGTACTTCATCAACTTCATTTCTGTCTACTGATAAAATGTAGATGTGATTTTTAATGAAATGAGAACAAATTTGTTCCCCACGGATGCTTCCTCATTGCTACATTACCTCTGTTTGGGATGGAAGTATCTTCTACATCTTGTACTTGGAGCCATTTACCATGGACTTGGACCTATCAGTCTACAAACGTTAGTGGAATATGTGAGTACTCTTGTGATTTTCCATTCTTATCTTAAAACCAAATCCATGCCAGGTACCTGAGGAGCTCTAATCATAAAAGGAGGTTGATGCAAATAACCACACTACCGCAGAAGGGATGCAAAAGCAGCTGTGTTTATTTAAGCTTTGCTCTGCCAGGTCTCAGAATCTCAATGCTAAGAACGTCAAGAAAAAACTGATACTCATGTGGCCTTTTAATAACATAACTCCAGGAGACTCATTTTCCTGGCCATCCTTTCTTGAAGGAAAGGAAAGAAATGTCGTGGATAAATTTCTGTATGAAAAGTAGAGGATGTGATTAAAAAACTTTCAACAAACAAAAGTGCAGGACCAGATGGCTTCACAGGTGAATTCTATCAAACATTTAGAGAAGAGCTAACACCTATGCTTCTGAAACTAAAATTGCAGAGGAAGGGACACTCCCAAACTCATTCTATGAGGCCACCATCACCCTGATACCAAAACCTGACAAAGATACCACAAAAAAAGAAAACTATAGGCCAATTTCACAGATGAAGATAGATGCAAAAATCCTCAACAAAATACTAGCAAACTGCATCCAGCAATACATTAAAAGGATTGTACATCATGATCAAGTGGGATTTATCCCAGGGATGCAAGAATTCTTCAATATCTGCAAATCAATCAGTGTGATACACCACATTGACAAACTAAAGAATAAAAACCATATAATCCTCTCAATAGACGCAGAAAGAGCCTTTGACAAAATCCAACACCCATTTCTGATAAAATCCCTTCAGAAAGTGGGCATAGAGGGAACCTACCTCAACATAATAAAGGCTGTATATGACAAACCCAGAGCTAACATCATTCTCAGTGGTGAAAAGCTGAAGGAATTCCCACTAAGATCAGGAACAAGACAAGGATGTCCGCTCTCACCACTACTCTTCAACATAGTTTTGAAAGTCCTAGCCACAACAGAGAAGTAAAAGAGATAAAAGGAATCCAAATTGGAAAGGAAGAAGTAAAACTAACACTATTTACAGATGACATGATACTATACCTAGAGAATCCTAAAGACTCTACCAGAAATTGTTGAAGCTCATCAATGAATTTGGCAAAGTTGCAGGATACAAAATTAATACACACAAATAGATGGCATTTCTATATACTAACAATGAAAGATTTACAGAAACTGAAAGATTTCAGAAAGAGAAATTAGGAAAGCAATCCCATTTACCATCGCATCAAAAAGGATAAAATACCTAGGAGTAAACCTACCTAAAGAGACAAAAGACCTGTACTCTGAAAACTATAAGACACTGATGAAAGAAATCAAAGATGACACAAATAGATGGAAAGACATACCATACTCTTGGACTGGAAGAGTCAATATTATCAGAATGACTATACTACCCAAGGCAATCTACAGTTTCAATGCAATCCCTATCAAATTACCAAAGACATTTTTCACTGAACCTGAACAAAATACTTAAAAGTTTGTTTGGAAGCACAAAAGACCCAGAATAGCAAAAGACAGCCTGAAAAAGAAAAATGGAGCTGGAGGAATTAGGTTCCCTGACTTTGGACAATACTACAAAACTACAGTCCTCAAAACCATTTGGAACTGGCACAAAGACAGAAATATAGATCAGTGGAACAGGATAGAAAGCCCAGAATTCAATACCAAAAAAACAAACAACCTCATCAAAAAATGGGCAGAAGATCTAAACAGACAATTCTCCAAAGAAGACATACAGATGGCCAAAAAGCACATGAAAATATGTTCAACATCACTCATCATTAGAGAAATGCAAATCAAAACCACTATGAGATACCACCTTACCCCTGCCAGAATGGCCATCATCAAAAAGTCTACAAACAATAAGTGCTGGAGAGGGTGTGGAGAAAAAGAACCCTATTGCACTGTTGGTGGGGTTGTAAATTAGTGCAACCACTGTGGAAAACTCTATGGAGATTCCTTAGAAAACTAAAAATAGAACTGCCATTTGATCCAGCAATCCCACTCCTGGGCAGCTACCCAGAGAAAACCATGATTCGAAAAGACACATGTACTCCCACTGTTCATTGCAGCACTGTTTTCAATAGCCAAGACATGGAAACAACCTACATGTCCATCGACAGAGTAGTGGCTAAAGAAGAAATGGTACATATACACAATGGAATATCACTCAGCCATTAAAAGGAATGAAATACCGGCATTTTTAGCAACATGGATGGACCTAGAAATTACCATGCTAAGTGAAGTCAGTCAGACAATGAGACACCAACATCAAATGCTATCACTGACATGCGGAATCTGAAAAAAGAAAAAGTGAACTTCTTTGCAGAACAGATACTGACCCACAGACTTTGAAAAACAATTTCCAAAGGAGAGAGGTTTGGGGTTGGGGGGATGCACTGGGGTTGTGGAATGGAAATCCTATAAAATTGGATTGTGATGATCATTGTACAACTATAAATGTAATAAATTTATTGAGTAATTTAAAAAAAGAAAAGTACAGGAACTGTTCATTGCAGCACTATATACAAGATCCAATACATGGAAGCAATTTAATGTCTATCAACAGAGGAGTGAATAAAGATGTAGTACATATACAAAATGTAATATTATTCAGCCATAAAAAGAAAAGAATAATGGCAGTTGCAGCAACATGTATGGGCCTAGAAATTATCATGCTAAGAAAAGTTAGTCAGATCGTGAGATAGCAATGTCACATGCTATCACTTATATGTAGAATCTAAAAAAAAAAAAAGAAAGATACAACAAACTTATTTGCAGAACAGATACTGACTCACAGACTTTGAAAAAACATATGGTTTCCAAAGGAGACAGGTTGGGGGATGGCCTGGGGGTTTGGGATAGAAATGCTATAAAATTGGGTTGTGATGATTGCTGTACAACTGAGTTAAAAAAAAGTGCAAGAACTATCAAGGAAAAGATTCACAATTACTCTTCTTTATTGATCATCTTTATTCTCAGAATAATCCTACAAGGGATGTAATTAATTCCATTTTGTTGACGCATAAACTAAAGCCTAGAACGTTTTGGTAATTTTACTGATTTACACACTAGTAAGTAGAGGGATTTCTACCTGGATTCAGACTTTTATGACTCAAGCATCACACTGTCTGTTTCCATATAGATTTGCAAGATATTGACTAAATCCTCAAAGCTAGGCATTTAATATATTTCTTTTCTTTGAGTTAGCTTGAATCAGAAGGTCAGGGAAATTGAGCCTCTGTAGCATATGAGAGAGATAAGAAAATGTTAAAATTACACCTATAATTAATTTCAGATTCTTATGAAGCATCAGTAATATGTAAATTATAATAAATGAACTTAGCTAACTGGATTTGATATTGCTTAAGTCAAATCATTTTATCATTATTGGAGATAAATTATTGTTAGATAATTGCTTTCAGAAACCAACTATATACCCTTAAATTTTTCCAGCCCCACATTATTAATACTAATCAATTCCCCAACTTGTGGAAAACCAACTTTTTTTATAAAATGAAGACTGAAATTTTTAGCATGACACAGAGAATCTGCATTTTGAGAAATATGTAAATATTTTTAAAATATCCTTTTGTGGATTTTAAGAGGCCAAATGTTTACCCAGAAACTTGACAGTGAAACAACACTATTTGTGGTTTTACAGGACTGAGTAATTCGCTGAAATGTAAAAAGATGCCTACCTACACTGAGATGCTTGATTCCTAAATGTTGTGTCATCTGCCTCCTCTAATTTTCATTTTCAGTAAAAAGAAAAAACATAAACTTTCAAAATTCAAATCCCACAGCTCTAACATCAAGTAACTATCCATGAAGTCATCTTTCAGCATGTCAGAATGGGAGAAAACTAGAGTGGGGAAATATGTCCACTGCCATTGCAGTTATTTCAAGGAATTTCACTAAATGGGGAATTGAATGAAGGGGAAGTTCCCAGACTTGAATAAAGAAAAACAGAAAAGATTCCTATTAGCTTTCCAAGATGAAATAGTACCTGTGGAGTTCCCTCGTGGCAAAGTGGTTAAGGATCCTGTGTTGTCACTCCTGCGACTTTGCTTACAGCTATGGTGCAGTTTCAGTCCCTGGCCTGGAAATTTCTGTATGCCACTGGCATGGCCAAAAAAAAAAAAGAAAAAAAAAGAAAAAGAAAAAGAAATAGTACCTTGCAAAATATAAAAAAAAGTACACACTATACACTTTAGGGTATTGTGGATACTGTATGATTTTACTCAATCTGAAACAAGTGCATAGTCTTTTGCTTTTAGCTATTTTATATATATTGTGCCTTTCTTTATTCTTAATGTTTTTTCTCACATCTTGAGAAGATCTCTTCTTTAATATTATTTTTTTCCAAATTTTATTTTTTGGCCTCTTTTGCTCTCCCTCTGTGGATTTTATGGGCTTATATCATAACCTCTATTACTTAGAAGATATTGGGCAAGCTCTTGTTTGATTGATTTATTATTTATGAGTTTAACTCACTCTCTTGTCACCTTCCTATTTATCCTTCCAACATTTTCTTTTTTTTTTCTTTTTAGGGTGGCACCTGCAGCCTCCTGGGCTAGGGGTTTAATCGGAGCTATAGTGGCTGGCCTACACCACAGCCACAGTAATGCCAGATCTGAGCCACATCAGCAAACTACTCGCAGGTCAAGGCAATTCTGGATCCTTAATCCACTGAGCAAGGCCAGGGATTGAACTCGCATCCACATGGATAGTCGGGTTCTTAACCCACTGAGCCACAAGAACTCCCTTCCAGTATTTTCTTTGGGAAGGAAGCTACAGATAATTAAATCAAATCCTGGGCAAATCATAGAAAAAGATGTCCTAGAGCTAGAGGTTACTCATATCATTTTTTTTCGGCCACGCTCATAGCATGTGGAAGTTCCTGGGCCAGGGGTCGAAATTGTGCCACAGCTGTAAACAAAGCCACAGCAGTGACAACAGATCCTTTACGCTCTGAGCTATCAGGGAAGAACAAGGCTGTTCATATCACTGACACTGCTGGACAGGAAGGAACGAGGACAAATGACTCAACTTGGGAAAGTTAAAGAAAGAACACATTCTTTCTTAAAAATAATTAACAGCTCATGTAAAGTAAAACTTAACAATATTCCTTGGACACTGTGGTAAACATTTTTTGACTTAGTGAAATAAATCACCTCTGTGGTATATTTCAGAAATGTTACTCTTTTCCCAGATTTTGAAATCAATGAGCAAAAACCAGATCTAACTTTTACTCTCATATCATCTTCCCTTTCAGTGGTTTAGGAAGTTGTTTGAAAATTCAGTTGCAATAACAAGTAACTAATGCAAGACTGCTCCAGGAATGGAGTTTGTTTCATAATCACGGAAATTCTACCTTTTATTTTAGGCATAGATGATTTTAAGCTCAATATTACTAGGATAAATAAAATTTGACACTGCGATAAAAAAATTAAAGCTTAAGGGTTCCCTGTGGTGCAGTGAGTTAAAGACCCAATGTTGTTGCAGCTGTGGCATAGGTCACAGCTGCAGCTTGGATTCAAGCCCTGAGCTGGGAACTTCCATATACTGTGGTGTGACCAAACTTTTTTTTTTAGGGCCACACCTGAGGCATATGGAGTTTCCCAGGCTAGGGGTCCAATCCGAGCTACAGCTACTGGCCTACACCACAGCCACAGCAATGTAGGATCCAAGCCGCATCTGTGACCTATATCGCAGCTCACGGCAACACCAGATTCTCAGCCCACTGAGCAAGGCCAGGGATCGAATCTATACCCTCATGGTTCCTAGTCAGATTCGTTTCCTTTGCGCCACAATGGGAACTCCCCCCAAATTTTTTTAATTAAGTTTTACCACGAAATTTGAAGAAAGTAATATGTATATTTTATGTATACACTATATCCCTGAAATACGGTAGCTACATTAAAGGAAATTTTCAAGGAAAATTGCTACATATTTTCTGGTTTTCTCATAGACTTCTTCATTATTCTATGTGAACATAGTACGTTTTACATAGCAGAGCTAAGACTCAGGGAAATTGAGTATCACACTGAGGCCTATGGTTCAAGAACCAGATCCACTATCACATGCTGGAGAGAAATAATTGTGCATCGTTCTTCTCAACTGAAGTTCAGCAACTTCTAGTTTGTAGCTTAAAATTAGTCACAGTGGGATGTTCCCACTATGGCTCAGTGGGTTAAGAACACAATTAGTATCTATGAGGATGCGGGTTCCATCCCTGGCCTTGCTAAGTGGGTTAGGGATCCTGCAGCATAGGTCATAGATGCAGTTCGGATAGTGTTGCTGTGGCTTGTAATGTAGGCCAGAAACTGCAGCTATAATTCAACCCCCAGCCTAGGAACTTCCATATGCCACTGGTGTGGCCCTATAAAGGGAAAAAAAATTAGTCACAGTGGATTTGAAAATACTACGTAGGAGTTCACAAACTCTATAAATCAGGGGCAATTTTTGCACTAGTTAGTTGTTGGAATTTTACCAACACACCAGGGTATAGAAGTCATAGCTGGTAACTGGAATATAAAGCTAATGTTTCAGATTTTAATCCCAAGTTTTAATATAATCTCTAGGTTACTCAAGTAAATTTTAAAATTTGAAATATAATTGAATGTATTTTTTAATAAAATAAAAAATCATCAATAAATGGCACTAAATAACTCCTCAGATCAAAAAGAGCTAAGCATGGCATTACTAAAAAGTCTACAAATAACAAATGCTAGAAAAGGTGTGGAGAAAAGGGAACCCTCCTCCACTGCTGGCGGGAATGTAATTTAGTGCAGCCACTATGGAAAATAGTATTAGCAAAAACTAAAAATAGAGTTACTATAAGATCCTGCAAGCCCACTCCTGAGCATATATCTGGACAAAATTTTAATTCAAGAAGATACGTGTGCCCCAATATTCATTGTAGCGCTATTCACAATAGTCAAAACATGGAAACAAACTAATGTCCACCAACAGATGAGTGGATAAAGAAGATGTGGTACGTATATATAATGGAATACTACTTAGCCATGAAAAGAATGAAATAATGCTATTTGTAGCATCCTGAATGGACCTAGAGATTGTTATATTAAGTCAAATGTCAGAAAAGAGAAAGAAAAATATCATATATCACTTATATGTGGACTCTAAAACATGACACAAATTTATCTTCAAAACAGAAACAGACTCACAGAAATATAGAACATATTTGTGGCTACCAAGGGGAAGGGAGTGTTGGGGGAAGAATGGGGTGTGAGTTTGGGGTTAGCAGGTACAAACTGGCATATATAGGATGGATAAATAACAAGAACATATTGTATAGTACAGGGAACTAAATTCAATATACTGCGATTAACCATATGGAAAAGAATATTAAAAATGTATGTCTATATTGTACAACAATCACTTTGCTGTAGAGCAGAAATAAATACAACATTGTGAATCAACTATGCTTCATTAAAAAAGAGGATACCCTCCAGTAAGTGTAAAATAAACTCTTTAAGTGTGTAACTTCTATAATTATATCCACTTTGAAGGTGATAACCTTAAAATAATTCAAGGGGGAAAGTCAAGAGCATGAATACATCTTTAGATAAAACTGTTTATTTTACTATTTTATTTCATTTTACTATTGTATTGTATTGTATTGTATTGTATTGCATTGTATTTCAGGCAATGTCTGCAGCATGCAGAAGTTCTGGGGCCAAGGTTTGAACCTGCGCTGCCAGAGTAGTGACCTGAGCCACAGTAATGACAAAACCAGATCCTTTTCCCACTGAGCCACCAGGAAACTTCCTCAATAAAACTATTTAAAAGTGAAAGGTAGAATCAAACACAACAGGATTTAGAAAGTAAGAGATGTTAAAGAAATATCTGTTTCCAGCAGAAAACCAGGTGGTGGTGGAAAAAAAAGTTGAATCCAGAGAACAGTGTGAGAGCACCTATAGTACAAAATGATTAGAGAAATGGAGGGGGAAATTTATAATAATATTAAGAAGGCTGCAGGACTTGTCATGCCAAACTAAGACATAAACCAATACCCCAGGATCCCTGAACTTACAACCCTGCATAAACCTGAAGATACCTGGAATCGGTTGAATTTGTTGGTATCATTCCTTGTGAGCACTAAAAGATATTCAGAATGAATTTATCCATCAACAGCAGCTGCCCCTTTCTTTTATTAATACATAGGAGAAAACTGAGAGAGATCTGCAGATGCATCAGGAAGGATTCGCAAATAATTTGGTCTGTGTTTCTCTCTTGACTTGACTACCTTCACATGAACAAAATCTAGCTCCACTTCAAAAACGTGGAGCATGGAGCAAAAACAGTTACTGTCTTTCAGGAAACATTATTTAGCTAGGTATATAAATATTTCAGTGGATAAGAGAATCCATTATGTCCAGGTGCTACAGCTTAAATATGAAACTATAGTGAACAGTCAAAAATAGATCAAAAGTCATGTCAGTAACAAATGTTACACCCTTAGCTTCTTACGTGGGTTCTCCTGTGTTTTGTGCTCTCAACATAGTAGATTATAATTAGAAATCTGGGATAACCCTAGACAGAGTGAATGTGAACAAAAGGACCCATAATTAATTGCTACTAGATATGATTCAACATTATTTATGGTCTTGAAATCTGTAGTGAACCAAGAGTTGAACTTTGGGAGTTCTGATCGTGGCTCAGTGGAAACGAATCTGACTACTATCCACGAGGATGCAGGTTCGATCCCTGGCCTCGACCAGTGGGTTAAGAATCCCAAGTTACAGTGAGCTGTGGTGTAGGTCACAGACACGGCTCAGATCTGGTGTTGCTATGACTGTGGTATAGGCCAGCAGCTACAGCTCTGATTTGACCCCTAGCCTAGAAACTTCCACATGTTGTGGGTGGGGCCCTAAGAAGACCAAAAAAAAAAAAAAGATTTGAACTTTGTGTGTGTGTGTGTGTGTGTGTGTGTGTGTATGTGTGCGTGCGCGTGTGCTCATGTATGCATCTAAATGTCTTTGCTAAAGGGCACTGAACAAATATACAAGATGCCAAATAAATATGTCCAGAGCAAATTTTTGAGGCCAAGTCACTGGGAAAATAACCAGGAAAGAAGCTTTGGACTGACTACAACAGACTTTTTCCCCTTCAAGTAAAGGGCTAAGAACATGAAGAGTAAGATCAAAGAGTAAACATGGGGAAACACAGCCTCTCTCCCAGCTTCTTGGCACCTGCCCCTTACTATCTCACCAGGCATAAGCTGATCCAGCCAACGGTATTGAGCCCAAAGCCAATTACAGGCTCTATTGTGCATGGGGCAAAAGGATGCTAAAATGAATGAGTGATTATTATCAATGAGCTCTGAAGAGAAACAGCCAGTGTGCCAAATATCAACGTTCCTTCAAAATACTCATTAGTGTACTTTTTTTTTTTTTCTTCGTGGTCCCCAGAGGTATTACCAATGAATATTTTAACACTGATTTAGGATTTTCAGGTGTGAGTTTGGGGAGTGCTCAGTGTATAAAGACCCCTGGAAGATGCCTCCATGAAAAGTTATCAGAAATGTAGCTGGAACCACTCAACTGACCTCAAGGAAGAACAAGAAGCTTCTGAAAAATAACCAACTGACCTCTAGTTGCACCCTCCAAAGCAGGTGTGGGCCTCATACCTGCCTGTCAAATGTCTGAAAAGATCCAAGCAATTCAAAATCTGAGTCACTGTCTGCTGAATTCCCAAATAAAATATTCTGTTCCCCCAACAGTAAAGCCCTGCTAAGTTTATCCTTAGGAAGACCTAAGAGGAAAGTATTTGGCAGCTCATCACTCTAAACCTTAATCTCAACACACTCTTCCGAGGTGTATTTTTTAGGATTGTCCATCCATTTACCCAAAAGCAATTAAATGTGACTCAAATGAAACACGGTTTAAGACCAAAAGAAAATATTCTAAAACAGATTGAACCCCCTTTCTTCTCATGCCAGGAACTAAGCAAGGCAGAAATAAGAACATAAGAAAAAGAGGTCATATTTTGAGGAAAACTCCTACATTATGTGAGGCCAGGATTCAGATCACAAAGAAACACAAGTCAGCACCAGCAGGTGGAGCTGGTAAGAAAACTAGGAATGTGTTTGCCACACCAGAAGATGTGGAAAGTGAGTACATTGTGATGGGGAAAGGGGAGAGTGAGGCTTAGCACTCCAAGGTGTTTATTCAGAATGATTTCCCCACACCCCTTTTTTTTTGCTTTCTTTTGTTTTTAATGTTCATTCTTTTAAATTAAAGTACAGTTGATTTATCATGTTGGGTTAATTTCTGCTGTAGAGAAAAGAGATTCAGATGCACGCACATGCTTTTTTAAAAAATATTCTTTTCCATTAGATTTCTCATAGGACATTGAATATCAGTCTCTATAACCTAGTTGTTTATCTCTGTATGTAAGGAGGCAAGAATATACAATGGGAAAAAGACTTTTCAGCAAGTGGCGTTAGGTAAGTTGGACAGCCGTACATGAATCAATGAAGTTAGACCACACCCTTTCACTACATACAAAAGTAAACACAAAATAACTTAAAGACTTAAACATAAGACACCATCAAACTCCCAGAAGACAACATAGGCAAAACATTCTCTGACAAAAATCATGCCAGTGTTTTCTTAGTCTCTCAAGACAACAGAAATAAAAACAAAAATAAACAAATGGGACCTAATCAAACTTACAAGATTTTGCACAGCAAAGAAAACCCTAAACAAAATGAAAAGAGAACTTACAAAATGGGAGAAAAAATTTGCAAATGATGCAAATGACAAGGGCTTGATCTCCAAAATTTACAAACTGCTCATACAACCCAACAACAAAACAAACAACTCAGTTGAAAAATGGGCAGGAGACCTAAATAGACATTTCTCCAAAGAAATGCCTATGCCCAGTGGGCATATGAAAAAATACTTAATGCCCCCATTTAGTCCTATGGAAAAAGTCCTTTTGTCTTAAGTAATCTGTCAGGATGTGTGTCTCAGAATGAAATGTGGTGACAATGTTTAACTAATTAGAGGCAGGAGTTGACAGAAAATTTCAGAATATTGAAAATAGACAAGAAAGAACAGGGTGGAAAGTGATTAGATTATGTTATAACTAATTTATCAAAACATTCCCCTACTGTGATAGTTAATCTTGGTTCAGTCTTATACTTACCTAAATCTTTACGTATCATTTTTTTGGGGCAAGTGTATAAAAGTAGAAAAATTTTTAAACTTTTAATGCTCATTGCCAAATTTTACTGTTAAATGGTAATACAGGAGTTTCCATTTTGAAGCGTCCTCATTAGCAGTAGACATTATGCTCAGCTAATATGACCCGTACATTTTTAAAAATTTAAATTTATTATTCTTTTAATTTTCAATGAAATTATTTCAATTAAGGTGTCAATTTCTTCTTTTTTTTTTTTCTCTTTGCTTTTTAGGGCCACACTCATGGCATATGGAGGTTCCCAGGCCAGGGTTCCTATCGGAGCTACAGCTGCCCGCCTACGCCACAGCCACAGCAACGTGGGATCTGAGCCGTGTCTTCCACCTACGAGGTGTCAGTTTCTTCCAAGAAGCCTTTTAATTTTGATACATATCAAGGTGTTCTTTAAAATGTGTCATTAAAATTCAGTACCAGTTTTGGGATTTCCTGCTGTGGCTCAGCTGGTTAAGAACCTGACTGATTTCCATGAGAAGGTAGGTTCTATCCCTGGCCTTGCTCAGTGGGTTAAGGATCCAGTGTTGCCCTGTGAGCTGTGGCATAGGCTGGCAGCTGCAACTTCGATTTGACCCTTAGCCAAGGAACTTGCATATGCCATAGGTGTGGCCCTAAAAAAAAAAGAAAAGTAATTCAGTACCATTTTTTTTAAAAGACTGTATTAACTAATTGTTTTATTAGCTGATTAGTTTAATGGTTTTGCAATCAGTAACCACAACTTAGAGGATTTTATTTTTCCATAAAAAACAAATCATTTTTCCCTTTCTATCACTTGATTCTGTCACTCAAGGCATGCTTAGCTGGTTCCATGGTAAACAGAGAGAATGAGATTCCAAAACTCTTGAGAATCCACAAGCTATAGTTTTCTTAATCACCTCCATATTTTATCAAACACTACAGGCTTACTACAACTACCTAGATAGATGTTTGACTGTGCCAACTGGAAGCAAAAACTGGTTGACTCAACCTTTCCACTAAATTGACTAAAATATTTGGATGGAGGGATTTCCCGTCATGGCTCAGTGGTTAACGAATCCAACTAGGAACCATGAGGTTGCGGGTTCAATCCCTGGCCTTGCTCAGTGGGTTAAGGATCTGGCATTGCCATGAACTGTGGTGTAGGTCGCAGACACGGCTCGGATCCCTCCTTGCTGTGGCTCTGGTGTAGGCCAGTGGCTACAGCTCTGATTGGACCCCTAGTCTGGGAACCTCCATATGCCACGAGTTTGGCCCTGGAAAAGACCAAATAAAATAAAATAAAATAATTGGATCAATAGCTCTTTCTTCTTTCTCCTTTTTTTTCCCCTTGCAGAACATACTCACTAATTTTAACTAAATTTTCCATCCATATAGCTAGTTTTGATTCCAAAAAAAATCTTACGAGGACTGCTTCCTAGAATCCTACCCAGAATCCTGACAGAGTGTATGTATACATACTTATGCTCAGAATATATATACACTCAAATATATGTGTGCATATATATATATATGACATATAGGAAAATAGTGACAGTCTAAGAATTGCACCTAGACTATTGTATAATAAGTAACTTTGAGGATCAAAAATCAAATGTTGACAATTTGATTGGCACTGAAAAAATTGTCATTTGTCAAGTTATATCACAGGATCAGCACAAATAAATCCTCACTGATTTATAGCTTCTACATTTTAAATGATGGTACAAGTATTTCAAAGTACCTATTATTGGTATTTATTTATTTACTTATTTAGGCCATGTCACAGTACGTGGACGTTCCCAGGCCACAGAGAAGTCCTAAATATTTATTTTTTAAATACTAGTAACAGGGGGTTCTTTGATGGCATAGCAGGTTAAAGATTCAGCTTTGTCATTGCTGTGGCTCAGGCTGCTGCTGTGGTTGCAGTTTCAATCCCTGGCCAGGGAAATTCTTTTTTTTTTTGTCTTTTTTTGTCTTTTTTTGCCTTTTTCTAGGGCCACTCCCACGGCACATGGAGGTTGCCAGGCTAGGGGTCCAATCAGAGCTGTAGCTGCCGGCCTAACGCCACAGCCACAGCCACACAGCCGCATCTGTGACCTACACCACAGCTCAAGGCAACGCCGGATCCTTAACCCACTGAGCAATGCCAGGGACCGAACCTGCAACCTCATGGTTCCTAGTTGGATTCGTTAACCACTTCGCCATGATGGGAACTCCAATGGCCAGGGAAATTCTGCATGAGCTGTGGGTACAGCCAAAAAACTTAATAAATAAATACATTAAGATATTTTAAAATAGTTTAATTATTAAAAATAAAGTTATTTACAAATAAATATTTTATTTAAAAAATAGTTAACATTTTTAGTGTAAAGTAAATGTGTACTACATTCACATTGCCCTTGTTTTTACTCAGGTATGGCACATAGAGAAATTATCCATTAGCTGAAATAACGATTGATTTAGAACATGTGCTACAAATATTTGGAGAGTTCCTATAAAATATTCTGATCATGAAATGTGCCAGGATACAGTCTATTTCCTTATTGTTCACTTAACTGAAATTTCGAAAGAAATGATAAAGAAAAAAATTGAAAAATTGTCATCTGGTACAATCTCAGACATTTGAACAAAGACAAAAATGTCATGTTAATAAAGATGAAATAATACAAGTGTTTGACTTACAGACCCATCCATGCATAAACATCCTATGCATGTTTAATTCATAAATTTATTAAACATGTTGCTATAATGCATCTGAAAATAATTGTCTGATACATCATTGACCAGTAGCAAAACGTTGTCCTGTGCATATCAAAATCTTTGGGGGTAATAACGTTTATTATGGAATAATACAAAACAATACAATTAGCTTGCATGCTATCTATTGCTAAAACCACATAGCCTCCACTTTTGGAGGAATCAGGCTCTGAATGAGGACTGCAAATGATTATGGTTGATAATTGTTAATAGTTACTGTGAAATGAAAAGCGATAGATACAAACCATTTTTATCACCTTGTTCCTCTTTCTTCATCCACCCACATAAACATTCCTTTTTCTGTATTCACTACCTTGGTTAGTGGTTTTACAATCTATCGAGATTTGCAGTTTTTTTTGTCAGCCAAAATCCATTTTCCCTTCTTTTGGAAAAGGAACTCCAGTTTTTCCTCTGAGGAGACTTTCTCCACTGTTCTCATTCACAGACCTTCAGTCAGAGAATGGATGTCCAGGGGCACCGTGGTGAGTGGTTTTTCTGTTCTTCGCTGGGAGCCCGGATAGGAACAGGGACTCTGCCTTGATGTCTCTTCTCTCTTCTGTCTTCTTGCCCCCACCAGAGAATTCATGTGTTGATCAATTTCCATCTGGTCTCCTTCCAAGATGCCTTGCAAAATCAATCCTCTTCCTTCCATGGCCCTCACCACCCACTGTCATATAAGCTTCTACCATCTTTTCCCCTGACTACTGGGGATCATTTTCCAATGGACCTGCCCACTGCTCTACAACTCATCCTTCCTCTACCTAACCTGCAAATCAGAGCAACCTACTTTTCTTCTCAATGTTTATCTGTAGATCCCTATTGTAAAAATAAACAAGCAAAAAAGGTAACAACAAAACAAAAGGAATGTTTGGTATCTAAAACCCTACCTTTTCCCCTTGTCCCAGATTTTTCTGTCCTACTGACTCTGCTCATGCTGTGTGTATTCCCAGGCTATAGTAAACTCTTCCATAACCCTGTGGAATTGCACAACCAGTCACTTTGGCCAGGAAATAACTTCACTCTTGTCTCCACCCGCCCAACCTCTACATCAAGACATAGTTCAAAAATCACCCCCCCACACACACCCCATGAGGACATTTCTAATTGTGCCAGCTAAAAATTTTCAATTATTACTCATCTCCTTTATACTTCATAATACACTGATAATAAGTACTATATTATGACTTATGTTACTTTTCCACTCCGTAAATTTTAAATTCCTTGAGAGCAGAGACCAGACCTTACCTTCCAGTAAAGAAAACTGTTTTATGCAAGACACTAATTAGCACAATTGCCATTACCTGAATATTTGCCTAGATGAATACAACTTTAAAAAAACAAAGAGCAAAGACCCCAACTAAAAGACCTAACAATGTCCCATGAAAGTGCTGATGCATTTCCTTGGGGTTTGATAAGGTGGTTTAGAAAAGTGCTTTGTTTTAATAATGCCAGATGAAAATAATTGTGTTCAGACTATTTCCACATCACACCAACTAAAGCACAGAAATGCTATTGCCCCATTTTTTTTGTATGGACAACTAATTGAGAGGATTCGAGAACCAAGAGAGACCTGAAACAATGGACCCAGTCATCCATATTGTGCTTCAGGAACAGTGCTTATGAAAATGATATTTTTAAAAAGTGATTATTACACTCTATTTTCCTTTGCACTGGTTTTACCTCAAGTGACTCACTTTTCCATCACTAACATTTAGCTCTTTGCTTGGCTATTTCTCAGCGAGCACATGAGAAGCTCCCCCTTCACCTGTGTTAAAGGAAACCTGTGCTGTGCTGAGTACCTACCGATGAGCCTACTATTTCCCCTGTCCCTGAAGACAATGAGAGATTATATTATAAAATAGTGGGTGTTCTGCCACCAGGAAAATAAACCAGAGCAGCCCCTTTTAGAAAACAGATGAGAATTGTCAGAGAAGTGTTTGGATAGTTAACCACTCCTTGCGGTCTGTGTCTTAACTGAACTATCTGGCCTAAATCTTAATAGGCTTTGTGGGTCAAAAAAAAAAAAAAAAAGAAAACTCCTGAAAACCACAAATAGATCTGGGGTTCGGCAACTGACCAGTACCAAACCTTGCTACAAGCACCAAACCCAGAACGGACAAGTCAAAGACATGTTTGGACCAACCAGTCTCCAACCTTTCTGAAATCTTAAGCCTTTGTAAGTCACACCCTTGCCTTGGTTGGGGTGATGAGATTCCCAGGGACTATCTTGCTGTGCTTATATCCATTTACAGGCTAATTCACAATTTTCTCTTCCTTTTTTTCTGACACTCTGATGGCCCATCCAGGTCACTCCTCTGTATTGGATATATTTTCCTTGCTTTGGTGAACAGTAAACTCAGTTTAACAACTCCAGTCTTTATTCTGCTTTTATCACCTGGTTATTTTCCAGTGGGGTCTAAATCGTCAAAACTATTTCAATTCAGGGAGTTCCCATTGTGGCTTGTGGAAGCAAATCTGACTAGGATCTAGGAGGATGCAAGTTCGATCCCTGGCCTCACTCAGTGGGTTAAGGATCTGGCGTTGCCCTGAGCTGTGGTGTAGGTCACAGACATGGCTCTGCTCTGGTGTTGCTGTGGCTGTAGTGTTGGCCAGCGGCTACAGTTCCAGCTGGTCCCCTAGCCTGAGAACTTTCATATGCCATGGCAGGTGCAGCCCTACACACACACACACGAAACTATTTTAATTCAGGCTAACATACTAGGCCAATCCTCTCATTTGTATGGATAACTCAGGACTTTCGTACTGAGTTTTAGATGCTCGGTTGTAGCCACTTGGGCTGAACGAAGTGTGCATGCACCCTTGGGGAGCAGCAGGGTGAAGACTTTCCTAGTCAGTGGTTGAAATTATTTCCTAGTCAGTGGTTTGAAGCTATCAAACCTGGCTGAAATTTTTACAAAACCTCCCCAGGCTCAAAGCTTTTATTTATTCTGGTCAGAGTCCTCTTATTCATTTTAACAAGTTAGAACCAAATAGTTGGAACAATAAGCAGCAAACAATACTCTTCCTAGCATTCATTAGCACTTGAAGAGAAAACCCCTTTAGAAATATTGGAGGAGTTCCCGTCATGGCTCAGTGGTTAATGAACCTGACTAGCATCCATGAGAATGAGTGCTCGATCCCTGGCCTCGCTCAGTGGTTTAAGGATCCGGTGTTGCCATGAGCTGTGGTGTAGGTCGCAGATGCGGCTAGGATCCTGAGTTGCTGTATCTCTGGTGTAGGCTGGCCACTACAGCTCCCATTGGACCCCTAGCCTGAGAACCTCCATGTGCTGCAGGTGCAGCCCTAACAAAAAAAAAAAAAAAAGAGAGAAAGAGACAAAAAAAGAGGAAATATTGGAAATATCTTCTTGATGTTTTTAAACTAAACAGTTATGATTGGAAGCTATCAAAATGTGTCACACTATTTACAAACCTTTGTTCAAAGAATACTTTGGTGCATATTTATGAATACAAGGAGTCACCATTTTATCAGGGAAAAGGTATATTTTAATACCCTTTTGCTCCCTGTACATATAATATATAAGGAATGACAAAGCCATAATATTGCAGACACCTGAGTCATAGTTTTAATGTCTACATTTAAAAAGTGGCAAGTTTAAGAAACAAAATTACAGCTGTGATAGCCTTGCATTGGCTTTATAGACCTGAATTACTAGCGTTTCTAATACAATGGTTATTATAGGACTATGAGATCATGAAGTATGAAGCATTCACATTGGGTCAATGGAAAGGTGCTAATTAATATAATCTTAGAAAATTATTATTATTAATAACAATACCAATAATGAATGATATGAAATGCATCTAAAACACAGTTCTAACATCTGATTTATTTTCTATTATATATATTATAATATATATTATACATTTCCATAGCAATTTGAAATTTGACTTTTGTTGTCTTTTTTTGTATGACAGATTTAGACTTAATAACAAAATAACAAAAGGCTTCCTACTTAACAGAATTTTATTTATACAGTCTCCTGTTTCTCTTTACTGATCAATTTCAAATCCTGTTTTTAAACATTTTGAAACTATTTTGGAGAGTAAACAGTCTATTTCCCTTTATCTTATGAAGGAAAACATTCCATGTCAGATACTAAGCCCAGAAATAAAACTATTTTCAAACACAGTAATCTATGCAACTTTTTCTAGGCTACAGATCAAAATTTAACAAACTCAAATTTTAGAAGAAAAAGGAAAATACTGAGAGAGATAATTTTTGTGAAAGTAATAGCATGAAGACTAAAAATTCATTCCAGTTATTATATTTTTTTTGTAAATTTGGTTTACAGTGCATGTAGAAACATGGACAACCTAAATAAAAAAACAAACGTAAAAATTGTTTTATTCCATTCCCTCTTTTTAATGGTGAAGGAAACAGAGTGAATGACATATTGGAGAATGCATAGGGCCAGAGCATGAGTCCCCTAACAGAAATCTTTATTGATTATTTACTCTCTAATCATAATCATTCAAGTTAAATGTACTTTGAAATGAACAGCATTAAAGAGATGGTAACAGTAGGAAGTGCCCATATTCCATTTTGGGCTTTTTTTTTTTTTTTTTTCCTCTGCTTTTTAGAGCTGCACACCAGCATATGGATGACCCCAGGTTAGGGGTCTAATCAGAGCTGCAGCTGCCAGCCTACACCACAGCCACAGCAACGCCAGATCCAAGCCGTGTATGTGACCTACACCACAGCTCAGGGCAACGTCAGATCCTTAACCCACTGAGTGCAGCCAGGGATTGAACCCACATCCTCATGGACACTAGTCAGATTGTCTCCACTCTGTCACAAAGGGAACTCCTGTTATTTTTTAAGTAATATTTACAATTGAACAATATATAAAATTGTGTCTGAAGGAGGACTTTTTAAAAGTTGTTGGAGTTCTTGCTGTGGCACAACAGGATTGGTGGCATCTCTGTAATGCTGGGACACAAATTCAATCCCCATCCCAGCACAGTGTGTTAAGGATTCTGTGTTACTGCAGCTGCGGCGATGTGGCTTGGATCTGATCCTTGTTTTGAGAGCTCCATGTGCTGTAGGGCAACCAAAAAAAAAAAAAAAAAAAAGAAAGAAAACAAAAACAAAGAGAAAAAAAACAATAAAAAGAAAGTTGTCTACTAGTGTTGTCCTTGGTCAGTTTTCTAAATTCTAAGACTTGCTTTCACTATTTTTTCCCTTACTCTTCATGATTCCTGCAATTTCTTGGCATTTCAGAGATCATGTTTAAAATGCTTTATAAATATATGGGTGGCAGTAGGGCAAGAGGAAGAGGAAAATAACATCGAATCAAAATGTCACCCTGCTCTTTGGGAAGCCATTTATTGTAAAATATAAATTCTCTACTCCAAATAAATATCTTTAAAAAGATCTATATCAGTGAGAGTAGAAAAGCTCTATATCAACATTATCCCATAGAAATAAAATATGAACCAAACTGTAATGGCTAAATTTTTGAAAAGTAATAAGGCATACTTCCTGCTTTGGTACACTGGCTCAAGGATCTGGCATTGTTGCTGCAGCTGTAGTGTAGGTCGCAGCTGTGGCTGGATTTGATTCCCTGGCCTAGGAACCTCCATATGCCTCAGCTGTGGCCGAAAAAGAAAGAAAGAAAAATAACAAGAAACATATGAAATTAAATTTACTAGCATATTTCATCTAAACAATTACATCCAACATACTATTATTTCATCATGGAATCAATAGAAAATTGTTAAAGAGATATTATACTTTAGTTTTTCATAGTAAGTCTTTGAAATCCAGAATGCATTTTATACCCACAGAACATTTCAACTCATGTTAGCCTCTTCCCAAGAGTTCAATGGGCCTGTATTTGACAGCACAGCTCTAGATGATTAGTTGTGATAAATCATGAACTTGCCAGGATTCCAGTACTGTTAGAACTAGTCAAGATCCCTGTGATAGAGAGTTCCCCCTGTGGCTCAGCGGTAGCGAACCTGACTAGTATCCATGAGGATGTGTGTTCTATCCTATCCCTGGCCTCACTCAGTGGGATAAGGATCCAGGTGTAGGTGGCAGAAGAAGCTCAGATCCCATGTTGGTGTGGCTGTTGTATAGGCCAGCAGCTGCAGCTCCAATTTGACCCCTAACCTGGGAACTTCCATATGCCATGGATGCAGCCCTAAAAAGACCACCCCCCCAAAATTAAAAAGATCCTTGTAATACCACAACAGCTACTAGAGCACAGTGACTTTCCCACCACTGATCCTAGAGGGAGTGGGTGAAGAACCTTCTTAATTTTTACCAACAAGTTGTTATGTAGAAATTAAATGGAGAAAATCAAAATTAAAGAAATTAAGCTATTTACACATACATTTAATTTCCTTTACCTGGCCCCAGCTGGAGAATGTTGCCTGGGAGTCTTTTCTCAGCACTAGCTTTCAAATTTCATCTACTTCTTTGTTATTATTTTTTTTCATTTTTAAAAGTTTTTTGAAGTATAGTTGATTTACAATGTTGTGATAATGTCTGCTGAACAACAAAGCTGTCTACTTTTACTCTCTCCTGATACACTCTTCCAGTATCCCCATCCCCCAGCACATAGCTGCCTCTTGATGGATGGCTGTAAATGCCTTTTAGACTTATTTGAATTAATCTCTAAATAGAAGTAGAACAGGTAGAACTTGGTGTAGAGAAATTTCATTCTGGAGATGTACTGTTATCCCACTTACAATTAATTGACAGCGACACTGAGTGCTCAAGAAAATCTTCTACATAATGATTTCTATTCCATCTTAAAAGGTTTATTCAGCCTCTTTTCGTCTTTTTTTTTTTTTTTTTAAGGCCGCACCCACAGCACAGCATATAGAGGTGCCCAGGCTAGGGGTCGAATCAGAACTGTAGCCACTGGCCTAGGCCACAGCCACAGCAACACCAGATCTGACCCGCATCTGTGACTTACACCACAGCCCAGAGCAACGCCAGATCCTTAACCCACTGAGTGAGGCGAGAGATCGAACCTGTGTCCTCAAGGATACTAGTCAAATTCATTTCCACTAAGCCATGATGGGAACTCCTATTCAGCTTCTTGATACAGTCTTGTTCAGTGAAGAAGGTTACTTCTTGAAGAGTTGAAATTTACCTATTCTCAAAGCATTCTTGCAGTTTTCTTGTGGCTCAGTATGTTGAGGACTCAGCATTGTCACTGCAGCAGCACAGGTTTGACCCCTGGTCCAGGAACTTCCACATGGTATGGCCAGGCCAGAGGGGGGAAAAAAAAAGCGTTCTTTTACTATCACAAATGTGTACTTAAAATGATATCTATGGTATCTCATGGGTGCTGCAAACGTGGTCTTAATTATTATTATCAATGTTACACTATCCTATGGAAAAACTAAAATAGTATGGATATGATTTTTGAAAGAGAGGGCAACATGATATCATGTCTTCATATGATGGACAAATATAAAAAAGGAAGCAAATCTGTTTAAAATATGAATGTTTGTCATTGACAGGTCCAGCTTGGAGTCATCAGTGACAAATTTTCAGGGTACAGAGGTGTAATTCAAAGGAGGATTTATAAGCCAATCAGCATTAAGTTTAGGCAAGTTACTTAAGCTCTTTAAGCCTCCATTTCCTTATCTGTGAAGTTAGGAAGAGTAATGCCTAACTCATAGGACTATAGTGAAAGCTAAATTAGATAAGGCATAGATCATGATTAGCAATGGGGTGGGCACCTGGTAAGTACTTAAGAAATGGTAGTTATAAACTGGTTTGGTCTTTAAAAAATGAGGTAAAAGGTGGAGTAGAATAATGATAGATAATGCATCTGTCCTAAAGTTGGAAAAAATGTGAATCATGCTAATGACTATTTATTTTACCAGAATAAACACAGTTTGAGACATATTGCCACTCTAAAAGGAGGTGATGATTCAACTTCCTGCCAAGTCATTGGGTATAGATTGATGACTTGGTGGCCCTTATTCTATGAAACACTCTCATTTACTGCCCAAGATATCTCTGGTCCTTTTCTGTCTGGAGACACCTATGCTAACAAAGGGAGCTGGCAACAGAACATTCCGTTCAGGTTGGAGAACAGAATATGGGGTCAGGCTCAATGAAGGGATACTCTGTTCCTGCCATTCATTCTCAGAATCACCTTCAGGTGTAATTGGGACCCGAAGACTTCAAACTATGAACATCTTTTATGTTCTTTAGAACCTCCAGAGTAGCTCAAAGGCTTGGGAACCTAATGGGAGAATTGTTTGGAGAACTGTATCAAAGGATGCATGCTCTTGTCAGGTGATACAATTATAGGTAACAATTATAGTAAGGAACATTTGGGAAGAAAGGTTAGGTGAATTATTACAGGCAACTTAGGTGAGTTTCTTCTCAGTGGGACAAGAACCTAAGCTAAAGCTCAGAGAATTGGATCTACTCTGTATCCCTTTGTATCTGTTTCAACAAAGTACAATCACAACCCATTGATTTAGTTGTTCTCTTAAGTAAATTTTAAAAGCCTTCTTAAGTACATCATTAGCTTTGTTAGAGAGTCCTTCTCTTGCACATAATGCAGCAGTAATCTGCAAGTCAATCCAATCCAAGTGATTACATTCACAAAATTATTAGGAAGCAGATACATTTCTAAACCTATTTAGCAGCCTGACCTATTCATAAATACAATATGGTTTTTCACACAGGAATGTCCAAACTATTAAAAAGGGAGATTCGAGTCAGATGCCCTGGTGCTAAATGCTAATGCAAGCCTTTAAATTTACTGAGTTTCAGTTTCCTCATATGTAACTATGATTAATCTTTCTCCAGGGGGTTCCCAAAAGGGATAACTATTACTAGGAGAGCCGTATGAAAAATCTTTATGCATCCTAGAGACATAACAATAATTTATTTTTTTTACATTTTATTGAATCACTTCATGACATATTTAGATAGACAAACCAAAGGTTCATATAAAAATACAAATAATTTTTTAAAGTGGGGGCTAATGAGACCACTTAAAAATAATCTCCTCTTTTTAAATGTTTTCTCATTTTTTTTATATTCATTGTCCCAATTTCCTTCACATGGAAATTACCCTTTGGAAGTAAGTAGTGCAAACATTATTATTTTCATTCTTCAGATGTCAAAGCTGAGGCAGAGAAAGCAACCTAATCAGCTCAACTTATTTTTCCACTAAACAACAATGACAACAACAAAATCAGCCTTGCAAGAAATTTCCACTCCAACACTCATTTTCTGCTATCATAATTTTTCCAGGGTCAAGAGCCCTCTAGCAATTTTCTAAGTTCATAATTACCTTAGTTGCATGCACAATTTGGGTAGTTAAGTAATTACTTGATTTGCACATGCAAATACTGCAATCATTGGCATATAAAAATAATGTCCTTTAAACATTTGGGCCCGATGGAGGACAAATGGTCAGGAAAATCAAAATTCCTGTGGTTCCCAAAAGGGATAACTATGAACAGAAACATTACAAGCCATTCTCAGATATTTAGAAAGCTGGCTCATTTCTTTAACCTAGAGAAAAAAAACGAACATGGTGGTATTCAAATTTCGAACTCCTCCTCTCTATTCAAAGATTTCCAAGTACTGGGGTTCCCATTGTGGCTCAGTGGGTTAAGAGCCCTACATAGTGTCTGTGAGGATGCTGGTTCAATTCCTGGCCTCGCTCAGTGAGTCAAGTATCCGGAGTTGCCACAAGCTGCAGCATAGGTCATGGATGCGGCTCAGATCCAGCATTGTTAGAGGCTGTGGCCTTAGGACTATAGCTGTAGTTCTGATTCAACCCCTACCCTAGGAAATTCCATATGCCCCAGGTACAGTTCCAAGTACCAACAAACTATTTGGAATGATGAAAAATTTGAACTTGGATCAGAACACCTGAGTGTAAAACACAATCTTGCCATTGGAGGAGTTGCGGAGATTTGGACACATTTCTTAATCTGTAAATCTTCTAATATTAATCTCTAAAATGTATATAATAATATCAACCTTATAAGGTTTAAAAGAGGAGTAAGTGAGATAAATTGTGTAAAAGTATTCTGTAAACTCTGAAAGCCTATATAAATAAAACAGATTTTTCACTATCCCAATAATTCATGAGAATTGCGGGCTTGCTACAGTTTTTAAGGGATATGGAAAATGATTTTATATGATTCTAAAGATAGAGCATTTGCCAAAAATGTGGCCAGAGAAATGTACATACACTGTTGTTTCAAAGTGTCTAAAGTTATAAGGCATCAGAAAATGTTTTTATTAGAGACTTCTCATTATTTAATTGTGAATAAGTAACAGAAGTGTTTCCAAACTTTTGACATGGTCAACTTATGAGAAGGATAAAAAATGAACTGAGGTTGTTGAAAGATTTTATAAGAGGTGTGATTTTAGAATTGTCACAATCTATCTTCCTTTACTCACAAAGAAAAACCATGTTGATGAAAATGTGTAGCCTCTCTCTTTTTTTTTTTTTTTTTCTTTTTATGCCGGCACCTGTGGCATATGGAATTTCCTGGGCTAGGGGGAGAATAGGAGCCACTGGCCTATACCATAGCCACAGGAACACTGGATCTGAGTTGCATCTCCAACCTACTCTGTAGCTTGTGGGAACGCCAGAGCCTTAATTCACTGAGCGAGGTCAGTGATTGAACCCACATCTTCACAGACACCATGCCGGGTTCTTAACCCTCTGAGTCACAATGGGAACTCTGTGTGGCGTCTCCTTTACAATGGCCTCCTTCTCCCTCAGAAGCAGGGTGACTCCACGGCAAAAGAGTGGCTTTGGAGAAAAGGAGATGTTTTTATTCTCTTGCCCCATAACCAGATGAGTCTATGTCTGGATCTGGCAAGACCTTAATGCTTACCCTCTTGAATGTTTTCATTTGAAAATCTCTTAAACATTCTCAAATTCCTAAAGTGAAGCATAGAGAGATATTGCACAACAGCTTGATCAGGATTCCAACCTGATCACCAAGGCCCAGTTTCTTTCTTTCTCTCAGATACATCCAAAGGGTCACATCCATTGGAAAGATGACAAGGAGCAGCTCCAGCCAGTCTTTCTGGGATGGAAGGGGAAGACCACTGCACCTTATCTTATTGACAACTTTCCATAAAAACATGTATTTGATTTCATTGGTTCCAACAGGTCCAAAAGGTAATCACAAGGACCAGGGCATGTAAGGGACTCTGAGCCTGACAGAAGACTTAACAAAATTTCATAGGAGGTGTGGTGTCCCAGAGGAATTCTGCATATGCTTCTCCAGAACTCCAGGAAATAGACATTGGTGTCAGAAACAATAGAGATTTAGGGATAAACCTATCTGAGGGTGTGATAGTAGGTGGGAGGGCTTCTTCAATAATCTTCCAAGGTTTATGGTTCCAAAGATCTTATCTTCACTTTTATCACCTACTCACAAGGAGAATCTGCATTCATCAAATGTTTCCCCTCTTGGAGGAAGGTGGGGTGCTCCAGACACTTCCAATTCCACAGGAAGACTATGCAGTTCCCTGGAATGGGCAATCCTTAAAGATAAAACTACTTGGGGTCCTATCCTGCACTTTTCACTTGGTGGCTACATGCCCTTGGGAAACCTGCTGACCTTTTCTTGCCTTAGTAATCTTAGCAGTAAAATAGGAATAAAGACACCTATTCTGGAGTTCCCGTTGTGGTTCAGCAGATTAAGAACCCAACTAGTATACATGAGGGTGTGGGTTCAATCCCCGGTCTCACTCAGTGGGTTAGGGATCCAGCACTGCCATGAGCTGTGGTATAGGTAGCAGACCTGGCTCAGATCCCACGTTGTTGTGGCTGTGGCGTAGGCCAGCAGCTGTGGTTCTGATTCGACCCCTAGCATGGGAACTTCCATATGCCACAGGGAAATAGTAATAATAAAAAAAAAGACACCTATTCAAGTCTGGAGAGATGTGTGTGTGTGTGTGTGTGTGTGTGTGTGTATACATATATATACACATATATATGTGTGTGTGTGTGTGTGTGTGTGTGTGTGTGTATGTATATATGACGGTCATGCCACTGCTCTGCTCAATAGTAGGCATTCAATAAATGATTATGACTATCCTACATAGTTTAGTCCAGGTCCTCTGATCTATTTCCTGGGGGTTTCTCTCATGCCCTCACCACCACACCCCATCCAAATGTCGATATTTGAAGTTGGTCCTCATCTGGCTTTCAGAATTTTCAGGTCAGTGGTCCCAATGGAGCCAGAGGCACAGTGCACTAGTTCATGAATCCCTGGGTGGGGTACCACTGTGCAGAACCAAGAAAAGAACTCCTTCTGTCATAGAACACATCCTTGTCACTCTACTGAAAATTCTCTAGCGTGCTTTATCCCTTTATTCTAATGTGCTGAAAATGCACATGCAACATTCACAGAAAGAATAAAATCCAAGTGTTTAATGAAATGAGAACTCTATAGGAGATGGCTTGCTAAAAACTAGCTGTTCCTTACTTATCAGCAAATGACCAGCTGTATCAGGTGGGCCTGAAACCCCTCACTACTTGACCTCATCAGCAGCCACCCCGTAAGAGGTTACCATTGCTTAATTAGACAAGGGAGTTTTCAAATGTAATCTCTTTGCACTCAGCAGGCCCTGGGTCAAACCGAGTCTGACTAACCTACAGCTTGTGTTTACACAGCTTCCAGCAGTTCAAAAAGCCAAGAGAAGATCAGAAGCTTATCTTCCAGCCAACAGAGGAGGGAGGGGAGGTGGAATTTGACAGAAGGTTGTAATCATCCACGTTGGGGAATGAGGGGAAGGTCTGCTGATCTGTTTTTAAGCATGTTAGGACAAGATGTTACATTTCTAGAAACTCGGATGCAGAAAAAGTGGGCAGATGCCGTTCTTGTGGTTTAACTAAGAAGGAAGGTAAAGATCTAATGTAAGTCCAGCTCTGTTGGCTGGGCCTCCTCTCTGGGGAAGGAAGGGTGGAGGCAGGGGAGGCTGGAGGAGAGGACAGCACCGGTGGGGTGTGCAGGCCAGCGTGTGGCAGCTGTGCATGGTGAAGCCTATTCTAGCTCATGGCCCTGTGTTCCAGCCCTTCTGGAAAATTACCTCCAAATAACAGATCACAAAAGAGCAACTCTGACAAGCCCTATAATTTAGTCCCAAGAGGAAATTCTTCATTCATCAAGTGTACAGGAGGCTAAATTAGTTCTCTACCCACGTGGGCCCTGGTTGGCAATTTCAAGTGAGGGTCAACCCTACCTTGGGGAGGAGTCCAGCCAGAGGGATGGCAGCTGAGGCCGGCCTGGTACCCAGCTGGATCCAACTATATATCATGTCACAGACTGGAGAAGGTTCCTGGGGAATATCTCGGGGACTCAGTCCACATCACGATTGTTTTTTCAAATGCACGTTTAGGGGGTTTGTGGGGAATGAGAGAATCTACTTCATCTCAGCCTGAGGGTGCTAGATGTTCTTTACCATGAGGCAGGCCAGAATTTCCCAAGGTGCAAGATGGGATTGAAGCCACACATAACCTTGAAGAGGACACTTCGGTTTCATTTTCAGTTATTAAACCAATATGCAAAGTAATCATTAATACATAGATTTTTTTTCTCATGCACTGGTTTGTGTTTGTTTCTGCTTTTGTTCTGTGAATCTAGTCACAGCCTGAAGTCCAGCTCCCCTGTTAGTGCTCATTGAAAATAAAACCAGGGAGAAAGGAATTTCCCTGGTGGTGCAGTGGGTTAAGCATTTGGCATTGTCACTAGTGAGGGAGGAGTTCAATAACTTCTGCATGTCCCAACTCTGGCCAAAACGAACAAACACACAAAAAAACAAAACAAAACAATAACAACAAAAACAAGGAGGAAGGGATAGAATTAACATATACAACCAGTGTATGTAAAAGAGGCAAACAACAAGAACCTATTGTATAGCACAGGGAACTCTCCTCAATATTCTATAATAACCTACACGGGAAAAGAATTGGAAAAAGAATGGATATACGTATATGTATGACTGATCCACTTTGCTATGCACATGAAAGTTAACACAACATTGTAAATCAACGATACCCTCATAAAAATTTAATAAAAAATAAAAAAATAAAAACAAAACACTTTGGAATACCTTTAGAAGATGGGTATATTTGAGAAGACATTTCTTCCTGCCAAATCTTTATTTTTATGGATGTTGTTTTTTTCTTTTAATTGAGAGGTAGTTGAATTCCTCAGCTGTAATGAACATTTCCAGAAGTCTATAAATAAGTCAGAAGTTTTCTTTATGCCTAATCAACAGGTTGCCTAAAACAAGATGCTTTTTTATATTCGTACATTTTAAGAATGCATGTTGCTAAAATTGAGCCACATTGTGAAGTTAACAATCTCGTTCCTCTTCTTAGAAATCTGATTGCTGCCTCCATCTAGGAATCTGAATAAAAAGGCATGCCTCTCCTGCTGCTATCGTTTCAGTTATCTCAAAAATGCCAGCCTCATTTGTCTTATGCAAGATTTCCTTATACTTAGATTATATGAGAAGCTACTCTCTCTGTAAATCAAGTCTGCTTGGTGAATTTACTAAACATGACAGGCAGGTTTGAAAAGAAGGTTTACTAATTCAGGGAGAAAATGATTCTGCAGAAATAGAATATAGATGCTTTCACAAGGAGTAAAACAACAATTCAAAAGTAAAATTAGAATAAAGTACTACATTTTATATATATCACTAAGTTCAAACAGGACTATGCAAATAGAGTTGGTTGATTCATACAACTTTGTCAGCCTTTTTATTTCCTGTTTTCTGTCCCCAGCTGCCCATAAAGACTGATGTTGCCGCTACATCTCTAAATTTGAACTCATAGAATGTAAAAATGGGTCAACCACTGCAAGCATAGAATTCTCCGCTCTGAATAAAAAGAAAAACAAACTCACTAAAGAAATTCTTTAAAATACACTGACGAAATTCCTTATCAGGACTGAAATGCATTTTTAATCTATTGGGAAGACTTCTATATATATATATATCTTATTATATATTGCATATAATAAAGACTAATAAAAATATAATTAATATCCACACCATCACTCAAGACGTTCATGTCAAGTAAGGCATTCCTGTCATCAAAGGCATTCCTTATATACCTTTTTTTTTTTTTTTTTCTTCCCTAATGGCTATACCACAGCATATGGAAATTCCTGGGCCAGGGGTTGAATCCAAGCCTCAGCTGTGACCTATGCCACTGTAGCAATGCTGGATCCTTTAACCCATTGTACCACCACAGGCAGGAACTCCTTACCTGCCTTCTTAACTGAATTTTTTTTTTTTCCTTAGGGGTAGTGAGCAAGAAGAGGACTCAGAACACATTACTAATCACACATGGTCAGAGCAGAGAAGATAAAGCTGAATCCATCATTTACTCACCTGGGCGCCCTGAGCCTAAGATGCATTTGACAATTTGCCATTGAAATGATAAACCAGAGGCAGATTTATCTGTGGGATAAGCCAAGAATCAGAAGGTTTACACTCCTGAAATCACTCAAAGTCAGCTAAAATGTTAGAGCATAACCTGAGTGATCTTGACCCACATCACATTTGGATTTACAGTAGAGACTGTAAATCCAAAGCAGACAGGGCCAAGGACACTGCAGAGAAACAGAACCTGAGTATGTCAACAGGAGGTTGAGAGTCACAAGAAGGTCAAAGTCTCTGTCCTTCTCCAAACAGTGAGTCACACGTTTCTCAAGTTGGACATCTGACATTGAACGAAATCTCTACCCACTGCTATTTTTAGGCCAGAGGTTTCCTCTAAGAAAAAGCCCAGTGGTTCCTGCCATGGCTCTGCGGAAATGAGTCTGACTAGCATCCATGAGGAGGCAGGTTCGATCCCTGGCCTTGCTCAGTGGGTTAAGGATCCCAAGTTGCAGTGAGCTGTGGTGTAGGTCACAGAGGCAGCTCAGATCCCGTGTTGCTGCGGCTATGGCGTAGGCCGGCAGTTGTAGCTCCAATTCCACCCCTATCCTGGGAACCTCCACGTGCTGCAGGTTCGGCCCTAAAAAGACAAAAGAAAAAGAAAAAAACAAAAAAAGAAAAAGAAAAAGCTCATCAACTTGTGATAGCAAGTCAAGCTATCTAGATACAGTTAAACCTGGTCCTTTCATTTGTTTCACAAATAATCACGGGGGTTGTATTATATACTCAGGCACTGTTATATGTGCTGATAACATGCTAGGGAATAAAGCAGATAAAATACTTGGGGTTTTTCCTCAAGTGGACTGCAGTGTTTTCAAGGCTGGTGGGGAATAGAATGTAAACAAGGAAATAAATAAGTCAACAACATCAATCACATCGCGACATGCACTGTTAGGAACAGAGTGATGGCCAGAAAGTGACTTGGTGGATAGTCATGGAGGGCTTTCCTTGGGAGGTGACATCTGAGCTGGAAACTGAACGACAAGAAATTGTGAACCATGTGAAGAACTCGGGTAAGATGGTGGAAAAGGAAATGGCGAGTGTAAAAACCTAAAGGCAGAGATGAGCTTGGTCTCTTCCAGGAATGTGGAGTGGGCTCCTGGGCTCATGCCTTGTGAGGAATGAGAAATGATACAGAAGAGAGCAAGGGTCAGAGCATGCACAGCCTCGAGGACCTAGGTGATGGCCTGGCTTTTGTTTTAATGCCCTGACAAAGTGCTGGAGGGTCTTAATTTGGGCAATGGCATGATGTGGTTTAGAGTTTTGAAAAATCATTTAGGCTGCTACGCCAGAGTATATTGAAAGGGGATGTGGTAGAAAAGAGAAGAAGCTATCGCAATGGTCCAGCCAAGCAAAAACGGAGCTCGTACAGGCTCCGTGGCAGTGAAAATATGTGTCAGTGCTCATAGGATATACTTTTTAACTTAATTTAATTTTTTTTTATTGCCTTTTTAGGGCTGCACCTTGGCACATAGAAGTTCCCAGCCTAGGGGTCGAATAGGATCTGTAGCCACTGGCTATACCACAGTCACAGCAACTCAGGATCCCAACCACATCTGCAACGTACATCACGGCTCACAGCAACGTCAGATCCTTAACCCACTGAACAAGGCCAGGGATCGAACCTGCATCCTCATAGATGCTAGTTGGGTTCATAACCACTGAGTCACAACAGAAACTCAAGGATATACTTTATTTTAGAAATAAGGGTAACATTTTCTTGAGAAGCAGGATGTCGCACTTGAAGGGAAGGGGCATTCAGTGATTTCTGGTTTGAGAAGGACTATCTGGTTCTTTCTGCTTAGTTAATTCCACCTATCCATCCATTGACAGAAGAAAAGCTAACAAAATTTATTCATGGAGTCTTCCTCTTAGTGCTTACCAGTCTCTATTTCAACAGAATTTCATATTCCTACAACATACTTCAAATAAGAATGATATGCTTCTCTTAGGACAGTAAAAGACCATGATTTATGTGACTGTTTAAAATTTTCAAGTAAGAGCTTGGCAGTCATCACAAGACACAAGCAATTTCATTTCCCAGTACAGTCCTTTAACTGATATTCTGTTGAATAGGAAGGAAACCAAAATGATGCTCACTCTGGCCTTAAATTGTGGGAATCAGATAATGGTTTTTAGGAGTTCCCATTGTGGCTCAGCGGTAATGAATCCAACCAGTAACTCTGAGGACATGGGTCTGATTTCGGCCCTGCTCATTGGGTTAAGGATCCAGTGTTGCCATGAGCTTTGGTCTTAGGTTGCAGATGTGGCTCAGACTAGCATCATCCCTAGCCTAGGAACTTCCATATGCCACAGGTGCAGCCCCCCAAAAAAAAGAAGAAAAAAAAGGAAAAAAAATGGTTTTCATGTAGAGCTGATCAACTGATCAGCATTGGCTCAGAGGATGGAAGGGCCACGAGAACCACTAGCATGAAAGAAATGCAGGCATAGAAGCATAGGAGTTCCCTGGTAGCTCAGTAGGTTAAGGATCCAGCATTGTCACTGCCATGGCTCGGGTGGCTGCTATGGCGTGGGTATGATCCCTGGCCCCAGAACTTCTGCATGCTAAGCACGGCCAAAAAAAAGCATAGGTAGAAATATACCTGCACCCTGAGTCATCCCGACCTTTACGGAACTTGTGGATGGACAGGTGCTCTGCCACCTTTTGAACTACATAGATGTTTTCAAGATGCTTTACTTATTGCCTGGCCACATGGCAAACCCTCCATAATAGCTGTCTAGTAGAAACGTAATATGAACCACATTGTACATGAACATTTTCTAGTAATTAACAAGTTCTTTTTTAAGTGAAATTAATTTTTATAAAATATTATATTTAACCCAATTGTTTCTGAGATACTACATTTCAACTTATGATCAACATGAAAATTGCTAATGATATTTTTTACCTTTTTTCAGTTTTTTTTGACCAGCTGGCAGCATGAAGCAGTTCCTTGGCCAGGGATCAAACCTGTGCCACAGCAGCAACCTGAGCCCCTCAGTGACAATGTTGAATTCTTAACACAGTGCACCACAAGGGAACTCCTACCTTTTTTTAATACTAAAACTTTGAATCTGATGTATAATGATCTCCATTGGACTAGTCACATTTCAAGTGTTCCCCAATCACATGTGACAAATGGCTACTGCATTAGATATCACAGCTCAAGTATATATACATAAAATTTCCTGTTAGCAACAATTTGCTCTCAAATATCTGGAAAGAAAATAACTGATTTCGCATCATAGACATGACCCATTGGTAGCTCATAAAGAAGATCTAATAACTGCCCAAAGATCTACAATTACAGAGCATAAGAAGGGCAACATTGACCTTTGAGAAATTATGGCCAATTTTCAATAACGTATGACTTCATTAGGACTGTTTTTTGGAGGCTTCAGTGCTTTGCTTTATTATACTTGGAACCAAAAAGATAAACACACAGATACAAAAAGAAAATTTAAAAGCTGATATTTTATCCCATCTTTTAACAAAGTCGAAGCTCCAGGAGTTCCCGCTATGGTACAGTGGGTTAAAAATCTGATTGCAGTGGCTCAGGTTGCTATGGAGGCACAGGTTCAATCCCTGGCCCCACATTGTGGTTAAAGGATCCAACATCGATGCAGCTCCAGCTCAAGTCACAACTGTGGCTTAGATTCAATCCTTGTCCCAAGAATTTTCATATGCCAGGGTGTGGCCTTTAAAAAAAAGAAAAAAAAGAAGATGAAGCTGCCAAAGGACAATAAAATTATCTGTAAAATATTTTACAGAGCTCTTAAATGTCCTTATCTGGAATTAACTTTCCATGTTTAAATGATTATAACTGGACTGTCTCAAGGAGGAGAATCTGTATGACAAGACTGCAGCTCCAAGCCAAGGGATGTATTTTGGTATCACCAGGCTACAGATAAGAAAACCATAGCCAGGAGGGTGAAATGACCCCTTTGGTGCCACAGTAAGGGCAGATGTGGCAGACACCTGGAATACCACCTGCTTCCTAAGCCTAAGTCTCTGCATCACCATCATCATCATCATTGCTGCCCTGCATGTGATGACCCAAGTTTTGCAAGCCCAGAGGCTTTGTGAACCTTTCTTTCATTCAAAGTGGCATGAATTGATGATGCCAATTTAAATACATTTCCAAAGTCAAACTAAATATCATTTTATAACTATAATTTATTAAAACTGCCTAACTCTCACCAGTTATGGATAGATTTAAATAAGAACAAAACACATGAAACTTTCTGAGCTATTTCATCCTAAAAAGACAGGGAGAATGAGTCCCAGGTAGAGACAATTCCTTAGTGTGGCAGAATAATTCATGGATCTTTCTAATGATAAATCAGAACCTCTAACTTAGACAATCTTTCCTTCTTTCAGTGTGACCGGTGAAAATGTACTTTCTAGGGATACACCTGAAGATTTCACTGTTTCCTAGAACCTGAAGGAAAGACTCTTATAGGATTATCAAGGCAGAATTAACAATTAGTGAAAAGTTAGCAATGGCATGAAATAGAATTAAGGGGCCCTAAAATATGGGAAAGTTTAGGGAAAATAGCACAGAGAAAAACAAGCCTAGATCAGCAGAAGTAAAATAGAGACCCTCCCCAGACACAGCAAAAGGAAGAACAACAGGCAAGACAATTGCAAGTATTTGGATAAACCACACATCAAACATAAAAGAACAAAGAAGATACCTTTGATGCAGATAAAATGCTTTTCACTAATGGAGTGAAGCACAGTTTTTTAAAATACGGCAGGTCCAAATCATTTTAGGAATGATGTTTCCTGAGAAAATATGAATTTAATAAAGTATTATAATTTTTTTTGTCTTTTTTGGGGGGGGGCCTCATCTGGGCCATATGGAGGTTCCTAGGCCAGGGGTCTAATCGGAGCTATAGTTGCCAGCCTACACCAGAGCCACAGCAATGCCAGATCCCAGGCGCATCTGTGACTTACACCACAGCTCATGGCAACGCCGGATCATTAACCCACTGAGCGAGGCCAGGGATCGAACCCTCAACCTCATGGTTCCTAGTCAGATTCGTTCTGCTGAGCCATGACAGGAACTCCCTAAAGTATTATAATTTAATGTTTTTATTTTTTAGCTTTGTACTTGCTTTGGACAGCTGTAGAGCACATACATTCATTTATATCAACTTTCAAATTTCTATGTGTATCTGTAAAACTTATTTCTTTCTTAACCAAAGCATGTATTTCAAACACATTTTACATTTTTGTTCCTTCAATACTTGTCAATAGTCAAATACCTAAATTCCTCATTCTTCTGTAAACTTTTGTGGAATCATGTTCATATATGCCATGTAGAGTAAAAAAAGTTGTAGCCAATCTTCTTTTGATTTAAAAGGAAGTCTCACTTCACTCTTAGCCTTTCTAGCTGACATGACACCAGCTACAATAGCTACAAAAGTACAAAATTAACACATTTTTCTTATTATATCTTAAAAGATGTTGAACTTCCTTCTAAAAATTTATTTTTCAGTTTATCTTGCATCTCTTCATTTAAAATCAAATGGTAAATAATAGCTTAAGGAGATGGGAAGATAATATGGATGCTTAAATTAAGGAAATATTACAAAATTGTCATAAAAATTTTGGATCTCTTAAGATTTGGGGCAACTCAAGTATAATTGAGTAGATGGAGGATTGAATAGACCTAAGTTCATTTTTTTGATTTTTTGTTTTTTGTTTCCTTTTTACCTACATATCTGTGGCATGTGGAAGATCCCTGGCCAGGGGTTAAATTGGAACGGCAGCTGCAACACTGGTTCTGAGCTACACCTTCAACCTATGCTACAGCTTGCAGCAATGCCAGATCCTTAAGCCACTGAATGAGGACAGGGATTGAATCCACATCCTCACAGGGACAGTGTCAAGTCCTTAACATGCTGAGCCGCAATGGGAAATCCAGGCTTAGTTCTGAATTCCATTTTTGCCATTAACTCTTACATGAACTTGGCCAAGGCATTCTGAGCTCCAGTTTCCTGATCTGTAAAGTGCAGCTAATTATGGCGAGGATTAAATAAGACATTTGTAGAAGAATAAGAGCTTACAGAATGGCTGGCATACCACAGTTAATCCAAGAACACCTTTATTCATTTATTCGCTCACACATCTCCACTAATATAAATAAAATATCAACCCAGGTCTTTCTAAACTCTTTTGGATCAAAATAAAACTAAAGAAGTAGATGGAGCTCCTGCTGTGGTGCAATGGGATCAGCGGCATCTTGGGACTGCTGGGACACAGTTTTGATGCCCCCATTTGGCATTGTCACAGCTTCAGCATAGGTCACAACTACAGCTAGGTTCTGATCTCTGGCCCAGGAACTCCATATGCTCTGGGACAGCCAAAAAAAGAAAGCAGAACAAACAAACAAACAAACAAAAACCCCAAACAAACAAACAAAAAACTAAAGGAGTTGAGTGAGAGCTTATGTTGAAACTGTGTGGAAAAAATCTACAGTGTATGTTTGTTGCATCTGCTTCTGACTTCCCATCAAATGATTAGGACTTTTGAGCTGGTTTCAGTCTTTTAAGCAGTGCTACCATATTTTTTGTTCTAGTATTGATATTTGGAGTCAAGAATGAAATCCTGGACACCTTTTGAGGAGAACTCTGTGCAACCTAGTGGCAGGTGTAAGGAAAGACTGGCATTGAATGTCTCATGTGGAATAAGTTGACTATATTTCCAAGAGAATATTGTAAAGTATGGTTGCCCAGAGGAAAAGAATTTAATTTCTAGACCATTTCACTGACTTTTTGCAAGTCAAATTTGCCTCACAAATGCTAGCTAGAAATAAAAATATTCCCTAATATATGATATGGTGATCCAATTACCATTCAACACTAAAGGTAATTTTAGTCTTTTGTTTGTTATTTCAAAAAATTCAGAATTACTGTCTTATAATCTCAAATCTGATCTGGCCTCCAATTTCTGATATTTAAAATGCATTAGTTATTCTTCACATGACTCCCAATGGCTTTATTTTTATTCTTTTATTGTCACTGAAGGGCCCTGTTCTAAAACCTCAGTGAGGCCTCTTATATCCAGTAAGGTTTGCAGAACACATCCATGAATAACCTGTAGTATGAGATTTTAACACTCGGAGTTCCCATCGTGGCTCAATGGTTAAAACTCAACTAGCATCCACGAGGACATGGGTTCGATCCCTGACCTTGATCAGTGGGTTAAAGATCCGGTGTTGGCATGAGCTGTAGTGTAGGTCACAGATGTAGCTTGGATCCTGCTTTGCTGTGGCTCTGACTGTAGCCCTAGCTTGGGAACTTCCGTATGCTGTGGGTGGGTGTGGCCCTGAAAAGATAAAAGACAATGAACAAACAAACGAAAAAAAAAAGATAAAAAAACAAACACAAAATGATTTTAACACTCAAAATATTTTAATATTCCAGATTTTTTTCAAAAAATATACATGGTCCTAATTTATCTCTCTCACATATACTCTCTCTATATATACACATTCACATTTATACACACAAAAGTTTACACACAACTTTTACGTAAATACATGGCTGTAGAATTAGTTCACATCCATCACTTAGCATTATGTAATTTTAGGAATTAAATGAAAAACTTACAGACGTTATCTTCATAAAAACTCAGAAACCTTGAAATAATCTGTTTAGCCTTCTACATCATCAGACTTTAGATCTTGAACCATAGATGGCTATTATTTTTACTTTTAATGTAAATGAAAAAAGTTAAAGAAAGATTTGTCAGTTCTTTACTAGACTAATATAACTTCCTGGGTTGTAGGGCCAGGCTTTTGAGTGGCCAGAGCAAAAAAAGGGCTACAGAAATCCCACAAACAATCCCTTGTGAATCTATAGCCACAACTTCAAGAAGTTAGGAATGAACTTTATCTCAGCCAGGCTGACAAAGATAAGATTAAAAAAAACGAAAACAAGAAAACAGGGAAGACTGACCACCCACAGCCCAACTGTCTGGCTAGCCCAGATCTAGCCAGACTTGTAAATACCACTATCACAGTACAAGTAGCATCTCTAAACTGACTGTCCTGTTGATTGGCAGGCCCTCAGGAAGTTTTATCTAATTGTCTAGGAACAGGAAGGAAAGGAAAACACATGCCCATTTTCATTTAAATGTAGACAGTTTTTACCTTTGACCCTGGTGAGGGGGAGGCGATGAGAGCTCATACTGTTTTTACTTGGAGCCAGTGTGCCCCAAGTGGAATATCTCTTGCAATTTGATGGTTTTAGTTTTTTCTTTTCCTTTAAAGACTCCCTGAGAAGATACTAAACTGAGGACCTCCCCTTGGAAAACCACCTAGGATCTGAAAAGACACATTTCCATGTGTATGAACATGGAAGTGACAGGGTGGCAGGTGACACCCCAGGAAGTGAATCCCTGCCTTTGTTGGTTTCTGTTTTGCCAGCCAAAGAAAAACACCAAAAATAACCTACACACACAAAAGCCAATAAATAACCTATCAAGTCTGTCTGGCATCTGAGTTTCTAGTTGCCTCTATCTCTCCCATCCCTATTCTTAAATGAGTCAGCTCTGGTTGAAAAACTCCAAATGTCTCAGATGGAGTTAAATGGGATGGTAAATCATGTAGTTCCATTGCACAGGGCAAAGAAGAAGCTGGCAAAAAGAACATACCAGCATTGAGAAAACTGAGAAATTTGAGGAACACACCATACTCTAGAAAGATGATCCTATAAATTGAGAATGCATTATGCCCCATCACAGCACGGACACATTTAAAAAAAAAAGAAAAGGAAATTTAGGAGTTCCAGTTGTAGTTCAGAGGAAACAAATCTGACTGGCATCCATGAGGACACAGGTTCGATACCAGGCCTTGCTCAGTGGGTTAAGGATCCTGCGTCGCCACGAGCTGTGGTGTAGGTCACAGACGCAGCTCAGATCCCATGGTGGCTGTGGCTATAGTGTAGACCAGCAGCTACAGCTCTGATTTAACCCCTAGCCCGGGAACCTCCATATGGCCCAGGTACAGCCTCAAAAGACAAAAGACAAAAAAATAAAAAGAAAAAAAGAAATTTAGTCACTGAAAAATAAGAGCTACTCTCCTCTGCCACTGACTATTTTGCTGGAAGGGCACATACTTCGTGGTGAGTGAATAGCAATTTTTTGTTTTAAAAATATGTCTAATTACTTGCCAGTAACTCATGATGAGCATCATTTAACTCTTCAAAGGCATTTAAAATATCCAAAGATTTAGGATTTCCTGTTGTGGCCCAGTAGGCTAAGACATAGCATCTGTGAGAATGTGGGTTTGATCCCTGGCCCCGCACAGTGGGTCAGGATCAAGGGTTGCCACAAACTGCAGCACAGGTGGCAGATGTGTGGCTGTGGCTCTCGTGTATAGGCCTGCAGCTGCAGATCCGATTCGACCCTAGTCTGGGAATTTCCATATGCCACAGGTGCAGCTGTGAAAAGAAAAAGAAAAAAGAAAAAATCAAAGGATTTAACAAATCATTGCCAATATATTCATACATTCAAAAAAAAGTAATCCAGAAAACTACACTGGCATCTTCTCAGGCAGGATAGTATTTAGGAGATTTATTCTGACATGGCCATGTTGTACGTTATGTTGAAAATACTTCAGATTTTACCTTCTGCCCATTTAGATTCATAGGTACTATTTTTAACCTTCTCCAGGTATCCTGGATAACTGAAGTCCTTACAATCGTCAGTCATATCCCATATTCTGCTAATTTTCAGATGCCGGAATAATGGTAGTGATTGAGATCATGATGAATTTTGGAGGCTAAGGTCCTGTCTTTATCCATAAGGACATAGTTACTATTTCATGAGTCACCCCAAACTACAACCTCTTGTCTTTGGTGGCAGAAAGAACAGAGGGCTGACTTTAGAGCAGACTTTTTTTTTGTCTTTTTGCCTTTTCTAGAGCCGCTCCCACGGCATATGGAGGTTCCCAGGCTAGGGGCTGAATCGGAGCTGTGGCCACCAGCCTACCCCAGACCCACAGCAACACGGGATCCGAGCCACGTCTGCAACCTACACCACAGGTCACAGCAACACCGGATCCTTAACCCACTGAGAAAGGCTAGGGATCGAACCCTCAACCTCATGGTTCCTAGTCAGGTTCGTTAACCACTGAGCCACGATGGGAACTCCTAGAGCAGACGTTTTTGAGTTACTGACCTAATGGGAAAGTTGCGAGTTGTTTTGACCATGTCACTCTTTTAGACCTCACTTCCCACACATGTTACACATCTATTCTATCCTCCTAAAGTAGTTGGTTAAAATTAAGCTAGGTAATTCTCTAACTCATCTGAGAGGGAGTCATCAATTGCAAGATCTTGGAAAGTCCCATGTTAAATTCCACTGAAAGCCACAGTTCCCATCTGAAGTCAAAACGCATTTAAGGGCCATCTAAACAATTTACAAGTCAACCAGAGGTGATGAGACGGGAGAGTACAATTATCCCCTTCATCCTGTGTTGCCAGGCACAGCTGCAAATGTCAACATTTAGCTCCTCTCCAACCTCCACTGACTGTACTTCCTTTCAATCGGAGCTTCCTTTTCACTCTTTGTTAGCAAGAATACTCCTTGGTGAGACCCACTTTATATGAGCTATGATTGCGGTGCACAGGTTCATAAAAGCCTAGGAGACAAAGCATGACTTCTGAGTGACAATAAAATTCATGTTACTGTGTGTGAGGCTGGTGATAGCCTAACCTCTATACCTCGATTTGTCATACACCAAGAACAACGTCTTTGGTCTAAAGACATAAATGGAGAATTGCTGAGAAAAATAGCACAAGATTACAAAAGACGTTTCATACCACTATCAAAGAAATTATAAAAAGATCAATGTTGTTCTAAGAAATACAAGGACGAGTTCCCAGTACAGAACTAAGTGCAACCAAAGGAGAAAAAAATGAATGATTCACATGCCAGGAAATGGCAGTTTGTGGCAAGCAACCAGCTTTTTGAAATGGATTTAACTAGGTACATCCCATGTCTTTGTTCTCATCATGTTTCAAGCTACAATACCTTAAGTTATAGAAAAGAGTAGAACAATTAGTAGCACTGTAGAATCATAGCTGTTGTTCTTTTTTTTTTTTTTTTCTTTTTTTGCCACACTGGCAGCATATGAAATTCCCAGGCCAGAGATCAAATTCAAGCTGTAGCTGTGAACTAAATCATAACTAAAGCAACACTGGATGCTTAACCCACTGCAGCAGGTGGCGGATTGAACCCACACCTCAGCAGCAACTTAAGCTCAGAACCTGAAGCTCAAAACTCATAGCTGTTGTTCTGAAATTACTGTGTAGAACTATTCATGTAAGTGGGTGCCTTTTCCACAATTTAATGATGTAGAACAAGCAAGAAAAAAACATACCCACATTGCATTACAAATTGAGACCAGGAACATTAAAAATATTTAGCAGTTATAATTAGCTCTAAAATTATGGTTTTGTTTTTTTTTTGTCTTTTGTCTTTTGTCCTTCTTTTAGGGCCGCACTTGTGACATATGGAAGTTCCCAGGCTAGGGGTCGAATCGGAACTGTAGTCACCAGCCTAAGCCAGAGCCATAGCAACACCAGATCTGAGCCGAGTCTGCGACCTACACCACAGCTCATGGCAACGCCGGATCATTAACCCACTGATCGAGGCCAGGGATCGAACCCTCAACCTCATGGTTCCTAGTCGGATTTGTTTCTACTGCGCCACGACAGGAACTCCAAGACTGTTTAATGTTGAATTAGCATTTCTAAATTACATTTTTACTACTATACCCTACACTACTATGTTATTCTACATACCTATATATTTACTATTTATATATTACTACATATTATAGTGGAATATAGAATATGACAACATACATTATTACTAAATGTATTTTATTATTATATTTTTAGCCTAATTCCATTACTACATTCTGCATTTTCCTCTTTTGTAGGAATTTAAAAAAGAGGAACTTCAAAAGCTTAGTTAGCATAGGAAACTATATTCAGTAATGTGTGATAAATCATAGTGGAAGAATATATGAAAAAGAATATATATGTATACTTAAGTCACTTTGCTATACAGCAGAAATTAACATAACATTGTAAATTATACTTTAATAATTTTTTTAAAAAGCTGAGAGAGTTTTGGCACATAAATTATCAGATAATTTTATTCTGCTCAATGAAGAAATCCAACAGACACTGTAAAGCTAAAAGTATCCCTAAAGAGTTAAACTTTTCTGACATTATTGTCAAAGTCAAAACATTATAATTCCCCTATCTCATTCTTTTATTAGGGTCTTCATGATAGCAACAGCTACTTAACATGTGACTTCTTTGCATAAGATATTTTAATAATTACTGATGCAAGAATTCTAAGCTGGTAACACCTACCCTCAATTCCACTCCTGACAAAACATAAGAAAATGGAGTAACTTGAAAGTGTAAATATCTTGGCTTGGCTATGTTAGTTCTGATCTGGCCTGAGAGCCTAGGAATATACCGAATAGTAACTGGTAGATTATTATTGGTGAACTGTTGAATCAGAAGGAGGTAGCATTCGATTTGAACTATACAATAAGCAAAGTTATTGAATTGCAGTCCACAGTAGGAAATCCTAATTGGATCAGAAATTATTTTGAGTCAAGGAACAGCCATATATCAAGGTCAGTGGACAGTTTCACATTGAAGGAGTCTATTAACACAGGCATTTCTCTCCTCCCTCCCAAAACTCCATAGGAAAAGGAAAACAAAGAGAATAATTTAAGGCACCAGTGGAAAACTGAAGGTTATACCAGTCTATTCAAACAATGAGAAATGTCCAGAAGATACAAAATAGGTTTGAAGCCAAAAATGATGAAGAACCCATGGGACAATGCAGGCTGAGACAGAACTGTTTTTCTGTATTGTTTTTTTGTTTTTGTTTTTGTCTTTTTAGGGCCACACGCATGGCACATGGATGTTCCCAGGCTAGGGGTACAATCGGAGCTACAGCTGCTAGCCTACACTACAGCCACAGCAACACGGGATCTGAGCCGAGTCTGCAACTCACACCACAGCTCAGAGCAATGCCAGATCTTTAACCCACTGAGAGAGGCCAGGGATCAAACCTACGTCCTCATGGGTACTAGTCAGATTCGTTTCCATTGACCCACGAGGGGAACTCCTTTTTTTTTTTTTTTTTTTTTAATAGCAAAAGTTCTCATTAGAAGTTCATACTAGCCTGGTAGTGCAGCTTTAGAAGCAGACTGTGATAAGGAGCAATGGGGTCCTTAGTGGACACCAGGGCAGTCTGATCCCCAAGGTGTCTATCTAGCCCCAGGCAAAAGCCAAAAGATAATCTTTGTGAATGAAGTTGGGGATCTTTCCAGCAGTAATTCCAGAGATGTACTGGGGTTGAAGGGAGGGAAGCAGTAAGGCAGGCAATTATCTCTTATTACAGAGAACAAGAGGCCCTCCCTCTACCCCATAGAAAAGCCCACTTTGCTACATACCTGCTTTCTACCTACATCCCTTCCATTCTACCTGCCTCTTTTCAGAGCCAGAGAGCTCACTGTACAACTGTTTCCCCATTTGTGTCACTACTGATTTAGATAAATCAAGCCATCATTTGCAAGTTTAAATTGATACCCCACAATAATCCATTGAAAAAACCAGTATGCAAGAGAGGCACAAAATGAACACATGAACTAATTCCACAGCATAGGGAGTTCCTTGGTGGTCCAGTGGCTAGGATTCAGTGCTTCCATTTCCCAGGTTCAATCTTTGGTCTGGGAACTGAGATCCCATATCAAGCTACTGCACACCACCGCCAAAAAGGATAGAGGAAAAAAAAAAAGTATAGATAATAGCCATAAAACAAATATCATTAAATTTTCAGATTAATTACAGTGTATATTATGGAAATATGTTTGGTAGTAAGAGCCAAGTATCTGTATTTAAACATGATGTTCAGGAATTTCTTATGTATATTATCAATTATATAGCATAGTCTTAGATGATCTTTAAACTCCTCTCAACCTGAGGACCCATGTTTTTAATCTAGGTGCATTTCCTGTTTTGTTTTGTTTTTTTCTTTAACTTCTCATGGGATACAAAATACTGCCAATATTATACAAAGGAAATAAATTAAAATATTTGGAAATTGTGAGAAATCAGGAATGATGCACCATTTCCTTGAACATGGAGTTCACGGGATGTAAGAACCCAGGGTGCGGAGATTGCTTTGCTGGGAACAGTGCGTATGCTTGGACTTTGGGTCATTTATCCGTCTATGTGTGGTGTTCTTGGCTGGCAGCAATGCCAGGGGAACATGGGGTCCTGATATCCTAGTAAAGCACTACAGTCCTTGAAAACACTTGGCCAGGTACTTGTGAATACTACAGGGGAGCACATCACACATAATGCTTGATCTTGACACTTGATTTATCATGTTCAAGTATCTTTTAAACAGTGCCATGCTCTATAATGTGAAGAGCCTGAGAATAAGTGGGACAATTGTTAGAACAGTCTACATAGAGAAACTATGAGAAAAGTCAGCTTCCAAGTGGGGCTTTTCATCTGTGTACTGTATTCACTTTAATCCTCTAAGTATTTTGTTTCCTATGAAAGAACTGAAATTTCCTGAACAACGACACTGCCAAGAGTTACTATCCTTTTTGCTTACCTTCAAAGAGTCTTTCTCTCTTAAGTAGCTTATGTCAAATCTGATCATTATTAAGATTACATCCAGCTCTCCACGCATCCACCTAATTGTAAAGTATAGTCCAGAAGGAATACACAGACTTTCATACTCATTTGGCCAGGGAAGAAACCCGGTGGAAAATTCCTGAAAAAAAAGGCTTTCTAAACATTTATTTTTATGAAGATGTTTTGTCACTAGCCTTTTGGCACACATGCAGAGAATTTTTGCATTAAAAATGGTCCCGTGGAAAAGATGCCTCTGTGTTTTATTTCACTGATTTTTTTTACATAGAATTGTTACATCATTTCCAGACCAGGTTGAGTACACGTCTCTGATGCAATAACATCCTCACATCAGACCAGATTCTGTGTATATCATTTGTTTGCTGATTGCTTGGCCCTAAATGGAGATTTAAATTCTTTCATTGGGCATTTATTTAGTCATGAATTTATTCAAGAATTTGTAGAGTTTCTTGGAGTTCCCATCGTGGCACAGTGGTTAACGAATCCAACTAGGAACCATGAGGTTGCGGGTTCGATCCCTGGCCTTGCTCAGTGGGTTAAGGATCCAGCGTTGCCGTGAGCTGTGGTGTAGGTGGAAGACACGGCTTGGGTCCCGAGTTGCTGTGGCTCTGGCGTAGGCTGGCGGCTACAGCTCTGATTCGACCCCTAGCCTGGGAACCTCCATATGCCATGGGAGCAGCCCTAGAAAAGGCGAAAAGGCAAAAAGCCAAAAAAAAAAAAAGAAAGAAAAGAATTTATAGAGTTTCTTCTCTACCCAAGAGTGTTCAGGGAATTAGAAATACAAAGCTGTCCTCAAGGAGTTTATACTCTAGCAAGAGCCTTCCAGACCCGGGCCTTCCTTGCAGATGCCAGATATGCTGGGGTGAGAACAGACCCTTGCACGGGGAGATGGTGTTGAGTTTTTAGCATTTGGTGTTTTTTTTTTTTTTTTTTAAACTGGTACTTTTCCTTTTATTTCTGGGTATTTCCCTCTTTATGTAATTTCCCCTTTCAATTTATCACAAATAATTCCTAACCTCAAGTTATAGAACTTATAAAAAATTTAACTGGTGTTCCCAAAAAAGTAATGACATACATATTTTTGCATTCAATGCAGGCAAATTGTCACCTATTTCTCCTTCTTTTCATCTAATAACAATCTATACACTTCATTAAACATACCTTACATAACAGTTATAAAACCTCTCTTATTAACATGTTATACATCTGGTGTGGTACAATATTGTGTTAGTTTTAGGTGTATAACAAAGTCATTCAGTTATACAGATACAGATATCTATTCTTTTTTCAGATTCTTTTCCTTTATAGGTTATTACAATATATCGAGTATAGTTCTCTGTTATATATAGTAGGTCCTTGTTGGTTATCTATTTTATATATAATAGAATATATATGTTAATTCCAAACTCCTAATTTATCCCTCTCCCCCTTTTCCCTTTTGGTAACCTAAGTTTGTTTTCTATAAATAGTCTGTGTGTCTATTTCTATACAAATTAATTTGTAACATTCTTTTCTATTCCACATATAAACAATATCATATGGTATTTGTCTTTCTCTGTCTGGCTTATTTCACTTTAGTATGATAATCTCCAAGTCCATCCATGTTGCTGCAAATGGTATTATTTCATTATTTTTATGGCTGAGTAATATTCCATTATATATAACACACATAGTGGACATTTAGGTTGCTTTCATATCTTGGCTACTGTAAATAGAGATGCAATGAACGTCAGAATGCACATAGCTTTTCAAATTGGAGTTTTTGTCTTTTCCAGGTATATGCCCAGGAGTGGGATTGCAGGATCATATGGTAGCTCTATTTTTAGATTTTTAAGAAATCTCCATACTGTTCTCCTTAGTGGCTGCACCAGTTTACGTCCCCACCAATGGTGTAGGAGGGTTCTTTTTCCTCCACACCCTTAGCACTTGGTTTTGATGGAAGAACCATGACTCTCCTTCTGCTACCTTTGGAGTTGATTTAATGTCTATTTCTCACAGTTTCTAAGTGTTACAAAACCAGTTTATCTGAGAACTAAGGGATGTGACCTTCCATTCTCCCTTCTGAATGGGTTTATGTGTTAACTGCCTATTCAGTTACAGACTATATGTTGGAATGACAGTCATCAGGGCTCTTAAATGTTAAGATTTTATATGCTTTTTCCTAATCTGCTAAGAAGAGGAGCTATCTTTTTAATGTATTTCTAAAGAGAGGAAAGAGAGCATACGAAGAGAAGGACTCACTTGCCTCTTTGCCTTTTCTCTAGCAGGTTTAATATGTTGGTTGTGACTATGGCCCAGTGGCCAGATAAGAAGCAGAGGCCAAGGGAAGGATAAAGCTTGTCCACCATTAGGAGGGGAAGGATGAGCAGGAGGGTGTGTACACCTGACGTTTCTAGACACTCACCCTCAGGTGACACCTCTACCCCTGCCCTCCCAAGCCCTGGCGTTCCCCTCCCCAAGTGGTAGCGGGAATTTTCCACTATGGAATTAGGACACTGTACTGGTCACACCCTGAATCATTTCCTATACTGACAGGGCTTGGCTCCCAGCATGAGGCATGTAGTCGGGAAGTTAGTTTGGTAATCAGCTAATTCTGCCCTGAGGAAATCTCACACCTCACAGTGAGTGAGTGCACTACACAAATGGAACAATTAGGGAGTTCCCATCGTGGCACAGTGGAAACAAATCTGACTAGGAACCATGAGGTTGCAAGTTCGATCCCTGGCTTCGTTCAGTTAGTTAAGGATCCGATGTTGCCGTGAGCTGTGGTGTAGGTCACAGATGTGGCTCAGATCCCCAGTTGCTGTGGCTGTAGTGTAGGCCAGAAGCTACAGCTCTGATTAGTCAGACCCCTAGCCTGGGAACCTCCATATGCCCTGAAAAAGCAAAAAAAGAACAAAGAAGAGAGAGGACTTGATGGGCTGTTTCCAGCACTAAAGAAGAAAAAGCTGAGCTGATATGATTAAAAATTGCAATGAATATCTCTAAGGTCAAGTGATGACTTAAACAGGTGACTCTACAAGTAAAAGAAGGAATATTAGTTGCAGTTAGGGGCAATTGGGCCTTTGAGATTGGCTGGTCTACCTTAGACCAGTTGGTTAGACCAGAAGGTGTCTTGCTAGCTAGGAGTATGTGTCTTGCTAGCTAGGAAAAGAGCAGGACTCCTGATGAAGCTCTCTGTGAAGCAATGAAGGAAACAAAAACTACCACACCACCTAGGAATTTTTCTAGCTGCTGCCACTGACTAGAAAGAGATGAAAACAAAAACAAACACCCCCACCCTCAAAAAAATAAAAGTAACAACCAGAGAAAAGGATAACCAAGAGAGAGGAGATGAGGACATGGAAAGAAAAGAATATGGCCAGGGTGTATTTAGCTCCCTAAGATTCCTATCCAAGCTTTCTTATTCCAAAACCAGCTGCCTGAAATTTTCTCCTACTTGCGAAGGGCAGGTTTGGGCTAAAACATGTGGAATGGAGACAAACTGAATACGGATCTGAAATTTCTTTTAGGTGGCACTGCAGATCCAGCATAACCTCGTGAGGGAGATGAGAATTAAACAAGTTTGCCCAAAATGATTCCTTTCCAAAAGTGTCCAGTCTTGAAACTAGCTTGGAAAAATAATCTTTAAATCCTTATAAGATCCCAAGACAATCAGTTCTTCTGTAATGTCACCTCCCCTGACTTGGAAAAGCCTTGGGAGATAGGCAGCTGAACCTTTTACAGCAATTCCAGACCTCTTGGGTTTCCTTAGATTGCTGGTGATAAGAGCAAAATAGATAATATGTTGTACCTTTTAATGCTGATATTTCTCTCCAGGACATTTCTCATTATCAGTGGATCCCCTGCTAAGATCAAACGCATTCCAAAGCAAGAGAACAGGAATGTCTATTTGGTCACTCTTAGTTAGAGGGTGGGACTGGCATTCCAGACCTTTAATTGTAGGAAATCAGCCTCGTTAGGAATCTAATCACCAATAAAGAGCAGTTATTTTTGCACCGATTATGAAAAAAATTTTACATCTGCAAAGAGCAAGAACTGAAAAGAACTTCAAGGGGTATCCAATTGAGGATCAATTTCAGCTGACACAAAATTAAATTCACAAATGTATGCAGTTGACGAACTGCTGACTCTGGTTTGATTTGCTTTCTTTCGCTCTTTTACTCTTATTGACTCAGGGGAACTCATTTCTCCAAGATCACATCCAGGAATTGAGAGTACTATGAACTCAAGCTTAGTTCTGTATGAGGTAAGAGAATAATAATGATGATAATAATTATTATCATCAAAATGTTCGAAATGAAGATAGATTTCACAACAGGTAGTTTTAAAGGCTATTTGCTTGCACAGTTACTATTTTATTCTGTATCTTAGGGATAGGTATACAGAAAGAAATGAACCATCACCAACTGCCCTGAAGTTAGTCAAGATCATATTTACTGCATGTGGAGGAGAATGTATATGGGCTTCTCTGGATATTTCTTCCTGACTCCTCACTCCCCCAATTTTTAATCTATTTTATCAGTGTACATCGAATCAGCCAGGAAGACCCATGTTTCAGTGAGCTTGGGTGCCACGCTTAAGAAATTGCAAAGTGAAAGGAAGTTCCCAGCAGTTAAGGAAACCAACTAGGATCCAGGAGGATGCAGGTTCAATCCCTGGCCTTGCTCAGTGGGTTAAGGATCCAGTGTTGCCCTGAGCTGTGGTGTAGATTGCCGATGTGACTCGGATCTGGCATTGCTGGGGCTGTGGCATCGGCCGGTAGCTGTAGCTCTGATTAGACCCATAGCCTGGGAACTTCCATATGCTTTGGGTATGGCCCTAAAACCCCCCCCCCAAAAAAAAGAAAAAAAAGAAAAGAAATTACAAAGTGAGATATCAGCAGCTGATAAATCATGCCTTACCACATCTGGGGAAAAATATTAAGATAATTCAGATTTATTGACTGATAATAATATACAAAGATATTTAAAGAGTAGGAAAAATAAGTAAATAATTACATAAGTAAGGGATTTTTTCTTTCTTTCTTTTTGATCTTTTGGTTGGATTTCTAAGAATGACTTATGAATGGAATGCAGGAATTTCAGCCTCTGCAAATTAGAAAATCTGTAGCTTCTTCCAGGCTGACATAACCCTTTGTCAGGAAACAGGTAGGGCTTGAATTTCAAACTTTTGACTAGTGTCCTGTTGCAGTGGCATGACTGTGTGCAATGGTCCTACTTAAGACGAAAAAATTACTCAGGATGGCCATTACATATCTGCGTGGTGGATTTTTTAAGATATTTCTTGGCCAGGGATGAGTGTGTTTGCTTCATAGAAAGCTAGTGTTAATTAATAAGAAAGAGAACATGACCAGGAAGAGATTTTATTATCACAGAACTTGTAAGCTAAACAATCCAAGTTTTACTAACTTATTTAGTTTTGGAAACTATTTCCAAAAAGATTTTTTTCCTTTCCTGTATGACAACTAAACTAAAGGTGATAGAGAGCTTTTTGAAAACAATAAATTATTTAAGAAATGACAGTATTATCAAATAGCCATTCAACTATGCCAGACAAAAGGATAAAAATGATTGACAATTTATATGATCTACAGGGCTTGCATTTTTCCTACAAGATGGCAAAGTGAACAGAGTTTGTCTTAGAGGAATACAAGCTTTCTTTAAGAAAGTTGGAATTTAATAGGGCAGCAACAAGCATGGCACTAGATATTTTATGTTGTTTGGCTCCGTGAAGGAAGAAAACACAAAGGGACTCAAGCCGTGTTTTTTACATCTTGTCGTGGGCGTCATTTCCTTGAACTGTCTCAATATAGATTCCGTTTTCTAAGCGGGCAAGCTGAGACTTTTTTCCATTACTCTTGGCTAGGATCTGGGTTTAGTCAAACTGGCCACTGTCACTACTTAGGTCTAATTAGAACCACCTGTGAGAATTTTGTGTCAAAAAGAAAGAAGGAAAACTAGTATTTATAGTGATTACAAGATTTAATCTCAAAGGTAATTTTTTTGATTTAGGCCTGATAATGAAATTTTGCAAATACCTGTCACAGTTTGTAAATTGATTTTCTTTGGATTTTGGCTAAAAGTCATCCTGTGTTGGGTTTTTTGTGTTTTTTTTTAATAGTTATTTTTCTTCTTGGTTTTTTTCTGTCTATGTATCTCTACACATATAATACATACTTATTTACAAATAGGAAATTTCTCTCTATATATTTATATATACATATATAAATGTATATATTTATGTGTTTATATGGCCTTTTTAAAGAGAAACTTCATGGCTTTTAAAAAAAAGTTTCTGGGCCAGGGTTTGAATTCAAGCCATAGCTGTGACCTATACTACAGCTGCACCAATGGCAGATCCTTCACTCCACTGCACTAGGCTGGGGATCAAACCCTCACCTCTGGAGTGACCTGAGCCATGTGGTCAGATTCTTAACCCACTGCACCATGGTGGGAAATCCAGTTCATTTTATTTTATTTTATTTTATTTGTTTTATTGGTGTATAGCTAACTTACAATGTTGTATTAGTTTCAAGTGTACAGCAAATTGAATCAGTCACACATGTAAATATATTCATTCTTTTTTCCCATGTAGGTTGCTATAAACTTTTGAGTAGATTTTCCCATGTTATACAATAGGTTCCCATTAATCATTTATTTTATACAGTAGTGTGTATATTATTCACGCACTACCAATTCTTCCCTCCACACAACGGTTTCACCCATGATAACCATAAGATTGGTTTTGAAATCTCTGAGTTTGTTTCTGTTTTATAAATAAGTTCTTGGAGTTCCTGTCGTGGCACAGTGGAGACAAATCTGAATAGGAACCATGCGGTTGCGGGTTTGATCCCTGGCCTCAATCGGTGGGTTAAGGATCCAGCGTTGCCATGAGCTGTGGTGTAGATTGTAGCAGGGCTTGGATCTGGCATTGCTGTGGCTTTGATGTAGGCCAGCAGCTACAGCTCCAATTAGACCCCTTGCCTGGGAACCTCCACATGCCTCGGGTGTGCCCCTACAAAGACAAAAGATAAATAAATAAATAAATACATTCTTTTGTAACATTTTTTATTAGACTTCACATATAAGTGATATCATATGACATTTGTCTTTCTCTGACTGACTTCACGCATTATGATCATCTTTTGGGGCATCCACATTGCTGCACACCTCTTTAAAGAAAACATGTATGATACTGAAATCTGAGTTGGAGTGAAAAATATGGCTTGATAGGCTTTCTATCATTTTGAATGATACAGAGGCAGCAGCTGACCTGACACCTTGTCAAAGAAATAGCATAACAATATTTGCTTTCTTCCTTCCAATTTTCTTTAAATCATATTTTCAACATTTTCTTAAAGTGACTTCTTTCCTGTCTTAAACTCGCTGACTTTGGTCTGATCACAGCAGTATAAACAATTTTGGAAATGTTGAGGGGAGGAAAAAAAAAAATGTTATCTTGAGCCAAGATAGAATTATGAAAGCAGAAGGGGGGAGGGAAAAACTTGTTTTGTTTTTGTTTTTGTTTTTGTTTCCATTTTCTGTCATTGACTGTAAAATGTCAAGTCCTTCAAATGCCTGGTTCTAAATATGAAAAAGTCAACTTCAGGCAAACAAATGAAGCCTTTGGTAAATGAAAAAAAAAAAAAACCACTTGTTATGAATAGTATAGACTATTTTTTTTTTTTCTTTTTAGGGCAGCACTTGCTGCACATGGAGATTCCCATAGGGGTTGAATCAGAGCTATAGCTGATGGCCTACACCACATCTCACAGCATCACCAGATCCTTAACCCATTGAGCCAGGGATCAAACCTGCGTCCTCATGGATGCTAATCAGATTTGTTAACTGCTGAGCCATGACAGGAACTCCATATGAATAGTATAAATATTTATAACTGGCTGGACTTTTTATTATAATGCTATGGCATAAAACCAATTCTTACATTGTCTTCTGTAAAGCACATATTTATCTAAAAAAAATCCATGAATTTAAAATTCAAGACTAAGCTTCATAAAATAAATGTAATTGAATTTTTCATGTCTTATTTTTTCCTTCTTTTCTTCTTAAGAAGTGAACCGTGTTCAATGTCAAAGCTTAAAAAAAAGTACAACGTTCAAGAAAGAAAAACATAATCCAAGCCTCTCATTCCTCATTCCTCTCCTCAAAATAAAAAGCATATTTACTATGAACCCAGTCAATCAGCATGAAGAAATTTGCACTAGAACTTTGGATAACTTAACTTAGAGACAATGGCAAAATTGTCACCAGTTACACATTTTTTTTTTTTTCGGTCACACCTGTAGGGTATACAGAAGTTCCCAGGCCAGGGATCAAATCCGAGCAGAACTGCAACCTACATCACAGCTGCAGCGACACTGGACCCTAACCCCCTGTGCCACAGCAGGAACTCCAACATCCTTAAGTGTCTTTTGCCCTTACCTTCTCCAGGTCCTTGTTTTTTGTTTGTCTTTTTAGGGCCACATCCATGGCCTATGGAGGTTCCCAGGCTAGGGGTCGAATGGGAGCTGTAGCTGCTGGCCTACACCACAGCCACAGTAATGCCAGATCCAAGAGCCATGTCTGTGACCTACACCACAGCTCACTGCAACTTGGGATCCTTAACCCACTGAGCAAGGCCAGGGATTGAACCTGCATCCTCGTTGTTGCTAGTCAGATTCATTTCTGCTGAGCCACGATGGGAATTCCTGATTTCCCTTGTTGGCCTCCAATTCCATGCTTTCTTTTTTTTTTGTCTTTTGCTTTTTTGTTGTTGTTGTTGCTATTTATTGGGCCGCTCCCGCGGCATATGGAGGTTCCCAGGCTAGGGGTTGAATCGGAGCTGTAGCCACCGGCCTACGCCAGGGCCACAGCAACGCGGGATCCGAGCCGCGTCTGCAACCTACACCACAGCTCACGGCCACGCCGGATCGTTAACCCGCTGAGCAAGGGCAGGGACCGAACCCGCAACCTCATGGTTCCCAGTCGGATTCGTTAACCACTGCGCCATGACGGGAACTCCCAATTCCATGCTTTCTAATCAGTGGTCAAAGGGAGGGACTTGGGTCTTTTTGCCTCCTGAAGATGATCCAGAAGTGGCAGCTGCTAGCGCTGGGGCTTTGCACACCCTGGTTATAAAAATGCAGATGAAATTTCGGTTGATTCTAACTACTTTCTTTAAGAGCCGTATTGGAAGCTGCAAACATCCTTGACATCTGGGTTCCCTTCAAGCCTGTTGAGACTCTTTATAGGACAGGAAGTGAAGACTTAAATGAGCATTAAACTGAGAGACAGGTTTAGGTTTAAATCTTGCCTCTGCTTTTAACTTGATGAGAAGTTGGTCCATCAAGTTTCCTGACTTTTCCTAGACTTGAATGACGTATATGAAATAGGAGCTTGATCATTCCCACTTCAAAGAGCTATGAAGATTAAATATGAACATTAATCTGAAAAGAGGCAAGTAAGTTATTAAAAGCTACATAGATAGAAGGTGTTGTTTGAATTTTTGGTCTCAGATATTCTCCTGCATTTAGCTCATTTCATTACGTAAAAACCTAAGAGAAGAGGACAGTTAAAATGTCTTTATCTACCTGGTATCAGGTCTATTCTTGTCTGCATGATATCATTTGCTTTTTTTATTCTTAGACTCCCCATTTAAGTAGGATGAGGGGCCCTTTCCCACCCACTTCATCTCCCATAACCTGAAAAATGTGAGAAAAAAACTCTGTAACTCATTCCTAAAGACACAGTAACTGTAACATTTCCTGCCTTCAAGTTCACTGTTAATTATTCTATCCCAACTCATGGATATACTTTCATCCCTTTCCTTTGGACCACTTTCTTTGTTTTTCTTTTCTCTCTCTTTACATTTCTGGATAAACAAAAATCATACATGTTCTCTGTGAAAATCCTTCCTTACACATATCCATCTGTTTCTTTTATTTGCATTCATTGAACAAACTGACAAACATAAAGGGCTCCCCAAAATCTTGCATGATGTCTAAAAACCTTTGTCAATAGCTTAATAAAGATTATTTGAAAAATGTTTAACCTGGGTCTTGAGAAAGCACATGTTTTGCTCTAAGTGCATCGCGTTGATGACTCATTAATGAATAATCTCTAGTTAACCCGAGCCTGTGAAAGAGTCAATAGAAGGTCTCTCACTTTCAAAGAACTTATAACCAAGTTGAAGAGTGAAAGGGGAGTCTTCAAATCATGACTGATTTGGGCACCATGGACCTCATGTTTGGGTACCTTCCTGCCAGCTCTCTTCTCATAATAGCTTCCATCTCTGCAAACACTCATGACTGTGTGTGATGAAAACAGATGCTTCACATCTCAGATAATATCTAGAATGGATATTGCAGGGATACGGCAAAAAGGAATGCTCAAAGTCCACTTTTAAATAAAATTGACCCCTTAATGAGAGGTGAGATGCCATATTTAAAAAAATAGCTTCCACCAAATATCACCAAATTACAGAATAGTCATGTCTGTGGGCAGGACTGGGGCAATGAGGGAGAGATGAGAAAGATTGTATTTCAAGCTGGCTACACCTGGATGGGGCTTTTTAGCTGGTTTGACTGCTTTCAAAGCCATGAAATTTCCCTTTTCCTGGTTCTTTCATCAATTTGGGAATCATGAACTTTTCCTGCATCAAATGCTTATTCAGGTTTTTTATATCTGCCAACTTATTTTATTACCTTTTATGTTGCATGTGAGCCTGGATTCGTTTGCAGCAGAACAAAGCTAATTACAACTTTGATGGCCTAAATATAGCATAATGACAGAGTGCCAGTCAAGGATAGCACCGGGCTGAGAAGACTTTGGGCAGGCTAAGACAGAGGTTATTCAACTTCATGGGGATGGCTCCAGGGGCTTAATGACGGCAGGCCTAGGAAGGACCCAAAACGCTGCCAGCATGTCACTGAGCAACCATCTTGACTTTGGGAGGAAAGTTAGTCTCATGTCTGTCTGGCTTGCTTTATGTTGGCCATTATTTTGAGAAAATAAATTTCAAATGTGCAATAAGCTGATAATTTAATATAGAGGGTCAAAGCCAATTTCAGGGATTAAGGTACTCTGAACTGTGATGGAAGAATGGATAGAACCAAGGCATCTAGAAGAGAATATTCCTGGGAAGTCCATTTGAAATTACCTCTTGGGGGTTCCCAGTTGTGGCTCAGTGGGTTAAGAACCAGATACTGTGTCCCTGAGAATGAGGGTTTGATCCTTGGCATCACACAGTGGATTAAGGATCTGGCATTGCCACAAGGTATGGCCTAGGTCACAGATGCAGCTCGGATCCCAAGTTGCCATGCCTGTGGCAGGATGGCAGCTGCAGCTCCGATTGGACCCTTACCCCAGGAACTCCATATGGCACAGAGTGGCATCACTTCCACCAGAGAATAATTTGTCATTAGGTTTAGTTTTAAAGCTGCCCCCTTTCTGAAGTTTCTGCTGTGGTGCAGTAGGTTAATGATCTGGCTTGTCTCTGTGGAGGTGCAATTTCCAGCCCTGGCTGAGAATGTGTTAAGAAGATCTGGCATTCCTGCAGCTGTGGCATAGGTTGCAGCTCCAGCTTTGATCTGACCCCTGGCCTGGAAACTTCCATATGGCACAATGGCAGCCAAAAAGGAAAAAAAAAAAAAAAAAAAAAGATGCCCTCTTTCCAAACCCTCTCCTCATGTAACTGTTTTGACTCTTTTGAGAACTTTGGTGTTTTTTCCTTACAGTTGCCACATTAGTGAGATATTTGTATCTCACTTGTTGCAAAAGCATCTCTCTCATGTGTGAATGTTTCTATTGTGTAGACATATATGTGGTAGTTGGTAGTCCTGATCCTTTTACAGTCTTCATGTCAAACTCAGATCCTCAAGACCTGTCTCTGCCTTCAGACCTTCATTTCAATGAGGATGAACAATTTTGGCTACTTTTATTGTCTCACCTTCTCCCTGCTGTTCATTCAGCTGTTTAACTCTCCTTGAAATTCCATACTCATGTTTTGTATTCATTCTTGTTAATAGCATTTAATGAGCACCTTGCAAAGACTCTACACAAACAAAGGAAACAAAAGGACATGGCTTGGTGCCATCACCAGAATTCCACCCTCCACTCTAGAGATAAAGTCAGTGCTTAGGCTTTGAACCCAAGGTGAGGCATGTATAGCTTCTTAGTAGCCACTCTGTCTCCCTTTGTGGCAAAAAACAAAACAAAACAAAACAAAACAACTTGAATAAGCCCAGACTACCACACACAGAATGCGAAAAAGGCATTGAAATTTTAAAAAGAAAACTCAGTTATAGGCATTGTTATTTGAGTAGGTCTATGAGAACTCATCAAGCCATACTTCCTTACTTATTTGGGGAAACAAACATAGTTTATGTTTATTTTTTATTTTATATCTTTAGTTTTATTGAAGTATAGTTGATTTACAATGTTGTGCTAGTTTCTTCTGTACAGCAAAGTGATTCCCTTATACTCATATATATGTTCATATATTTTTCCATTATGGTTTATCAGAGGATATTGAATATAGTTCCCTGTGCTATACAGTGGGATCTTGTTGTAAGATAGCTCATATTTAGAAGGAGAAGAGGAAGGTCATTTACAATGACCTCTGACCCTCAATGTGTGTCTGCCTTGAAATTTATAATGATTTTTTTCTCATGGGTGAAATTAATATATGTCACATGTAAAGATAGTCTGCAAGTAGATACATTTTTAAAGCTTCTGTTGTTAAATGCAAGCATAATTAAAAAGGACAAAGGATATTTCAGTAATACTATCAGAAACTTTCTAATTGTTTCTATGTTCTTCTAGAGTGTACCTTTTGTGGGAATTACAAACCATCCGATATTTTCTACATCCTCCTAGAGATGCTACTCGTTTAAAGATGCTGTTATATTCTACTAAGTTTTCATAAATGATCTTTTCTGAATCATTTATGGGCTGCTTGTGTTACTGAGGTTTTAACCAGAGTCTAATTGCTCTGTTTTCTGTTCTCCTCCTCCACCTGCTCTGTGCCCTTGGGTCTACTATTAGCTCTCTGCTTAGTGTCACTTCTATAGAAGAGAGAACAGAAGAAATATAAAAGCATAAAACCCCATCAGTCAAACTGTCTCTTCTGCAGAAGTTCCGGGAGGGAAATGTGGCAAAAATGTCGAAATTCTTGGCTTGAAAGAAGTTTGGACATAATATGGTAATTACACCAACAGCTTCTGTATTTACCATTCATGATTATAAAATAAATTTTGTCTTTTTCTGGATTGTTTTTTTATGGTAATTCCTGAGACATGCAGAAGTTCCGGGGCCAGGGATCAAAGCTGTGCCACAATGGCGACCCTAGACGCTGAAGTGAAAAGCCAGATTCTTAGCCCACTAGGCCACCAGGGAACTCCTTTTTCTGGAATTTAAGTGGCTTGTCTTTGCTTTGTGTGGCTATTTATTCTGACAACTTTTCAACAAAATCATGACTATATCAACTTTTCAGCAACTAAGGAAAAAGCCAAAGAAAAACTTATAAACTTTAGTACCAATGTAGCCTTGTGTATGTGGGAAGTGTGAAACACAACTTTTTTTGACAGCGATAAAGTTGTTCCATAATGAAAACAGAGGGACCTGTAATTTACTTTTATATTTTTCACATTAACAATTGCATGAGCAGCTAAAAATATAGCTGAGGTCATCCAAGTAGCACTTCTCAATATTATGCCTGGGTTAAAAAAAAGTTCAGGTTTGCATTTGGCTATGTGAACATAAACAACCATATAATAACTTTTTTCACATGCCACCCCATATTTATAACACAAGCACAGGTGAAGTTTAGGAAATCAAGCTTCCTTGGAAAACATTTGAATAGTGTAAGAAGCATAATGCAGCAAAATACCAAAAATGTATTATCTGAGAGTCTCTACTTTTCTCAAAAACAATATTTTTAGGTGGAGAACAAGATTTTTATGTTTCTATAATCCTCCTTGGGTTTATTTTATATGGTACTCATTGCGCTTCCTGGATTTGAGTGAATGGTTCCTTTCCCATGTTAGGGATGTCTTTGGCTATTATCTCTTGGAATATTTTTTCTGTCTCCTTCTATCTCTCTTCTCCTTCTGGCACCCGTATAATACGGATGTTGGTGCATTTAATGTTGCCCCAGAGTTCTCTGAGACTCTCTTCATTTGTTTTCAATCTTTTTTCTCTTTTCTGTTCCACATCTGTGATTTCCACTAATCTGTCCTCTACCTTGCTTATTCCGTCTTCTGCCTCCTGTATTCTGCTGTTGGTTGCTTCTAATGAATTTTTTTATTTCAGTTATTGTATTTTGCATCTCTATTTGCTTAAGTTTTAAATCTTGTATTTCTTTGCTCAGTGTTTCCTGTAAATTATCACTCTTTGCCTCCAGTTTATTTCCAGTGTCTTGCATCATCTTCAGCATCAACAGTCTAATCTTTTTCCTGGAGGCTGATAATATCCTGATCACTTATCTGTTTTTCTGGGGTTTTTTTCTTTCTCCCTTATCTGAGTTATAGTTCCCTGTCTTTTCGTTTTTATAGGTTTTTGGTGTGGTGCTGTGAGTGAGTTCATTATCAACTTGGGCCTCCTTTTCTTTTCCCTTCCTTTTTCTTTCTTTCTTTTTTGGCCACCCAGCAACATAGGATCAGATCCAAGCATCTGACCTACACCACAGCTGTAGCAACACAGGATCCTTAACCCACTGTGCTGGGCTAAGGATTGAACCTGTGTTCCAGCACTACAGTGATGCCACTAATCCTGTTGTGCCACAGACAGAAATCCAGGCCTCCTTTTTTTTTTAATATGGGAAATATGATGAGTGTAATATTCACATGCAGTTTTTGTTTAGAATAGATATGTGAAGTGCCAAGTGTAGTGCAGTTACCTTCACAATATATGCTGAGCACTTATAAATCTGCATTATCAGATCCTCATTTCTTAAAGATTCATGGGAGACTTGTGATTGCCAAGGGGGAGGGGAAGGGAGTGGGATGGACTGGGAGCTTGTGGTTAATAAATACAAACTATTGCATTTGGGATGGATAAGCAATGAGATCCTACTGTATAGCACCGGGAACTACATCTAGTCACTTGTGATGGAACATGATGGAGGATAAGGTGAGTAAAAAAATGCATATATACATGTGTGTGCCTTGGTCAGTTTGCTGTACTGTAGAATACTGACAGAACACTGTAAACCAACTACAGTGGAAAAAATAAAAATCTTTCAAAGATTGTGGGGGGAAAAAAAGAAAAAAGAGAAAAGATTCCTGGCTAGTGGTTAAAATATTTATGACTTATTTTTGACAATTTGACAAAAAAAAAATACAAAAAGATTACCCAACCGAATTTCAGAAAATGGTAAATTCATTTATTGGAATAGTTTGTTATGCTGAACCAACTAGTTATTTTTGTGGTGGAAAAATGTGTTAGTTAGATCACTACTTCATAGTGTAAGTAATCAGAACCCTGACTAAACTAAACGCTTTGACTTACCCTTCAAATTAAACCCATTAACTGACTAAATATTTTCTAACCAGAATTCCTGAATTTAAAAATCCCTAAGAATTGTCTTTGGATTTTGTAAAGGGGCAGATCCTGATTAGGCTGGTCTGATGCACAACATGCAATTTTGCATTTGTAGCAACCTTCCAGGGGATGTGTGCACAGCCACTGATCCTGAACTACACTTGGAATAGCAGATCTCTGAGCACACCAACTGTTAAAGCCCAGAGAGATAAATGGGAGATGCTCTTGGTGATATACACAGAATCTATAACACTCGTCATTTACCTCATGTAGTGGTTGAATATACACAAATTTTGCGCTCCCTTTTGGTAGAGAAGTTCAACTTTCTAGACTTAATTGGAACAACAAAGAAAAGAGGTTCAGAATCTTTTCATGGGAGAAAGGGAATTGAAAAGAAGTAGGGCAGACATTAAATCCAGGATTCCTTGGATACAGCTGACTGTAAGCCCAGGACACTGTACTCCCTTGTCATAAACTTAGCCAAGGATCGCAATTCAGTCTTTGTTAAATGGCTGAACATCAGTACTTAAAGCTCTAGACAAGAGGAAGCCCAGAGCTTTCTAATGAAAACATTCTGTGGCCTCTGGGGCCCCTAAGCTCTGCAAGGAATGGATTACTGTCAGGGGATGTGTCAAAGGGTTTATGTTTAGGGCAATAGAATTACTGTACTTAATAAAGTCCCAAAGGGCTAGAGGTTGACTTCTTAAAGACTGGAAAGATACTGATGCTGCATGAGAAAGAAAGGAGGGGAGTTGGAAAGGCCAGAGGCCTCTGTAAACCTGTTGCACTCTCACCTGCTGAAGCTCCAAACATGGGATCCATGAACAGTCCTCAGGGATCTAGATTTTTCCAATCACCACGCGCAAGCAGGAGCACACACACACACACACACACACACACACACACACACACACACACATTTCTGAGATCAGGATCCACACGTTTCATTAACATATCAGAATGGGTCTGCTCATTTCCAGCTTTTCTTCTTCCTTTGTAAATTCCGTGGTTCTATTAACAACTAACTGATCTCATCACGACTTCTACAGCTTCCCCTTCCCCTGGGATGTAACTACAAAATTTCTATTCTCACTGCAGATGTCAGTCTCCACGTTCTGCGCCATGGCTCTAAAGTTCTCCAAATGATAATGTCAAGACCTCTTGAAGACACCACTCTCTCATATGTCCATCTGGAAACTTGAACCTTGTGCTGTTCAATTGCTAAGTCTGTATTAAAGCGAAAAGACAGAAAGCCAACATGAACTGACCAGATTCACAAGAGTGACAACAGAGACATTGACCTGTCACATTCAGCTTCCATTCTCGCCCTTCTGTTCCTGTGCCCCATGAAAAAAGATTTTTTTCTTTATTTGAAAGGGAATTTTTAAAGTACTTCTCATATAAAAAAAGGGGGATCATTTTATTGGGAAGTTGAGTTTAAGATGATACTTAACTATAAAAATATTTTGTATTTATTATCATCTAGTCTCACAAGTGTGAATAATGGTTGCTTCAAAATACTGACCCCTGCAAAAAGTCATGTTTTCATGTTGTGAATAAAAATAGTATAGGCTCAAGAAAAATCTGTCATAATATGAAATATAACACACATGGAATGCATTTCCCATTGCAGACAATATTTCTTTCTTACACAAATGTTTCACTTGCCACCGAAGTAAACGGAAGTTCATGAAGGCTGGCCAAACAAAGAGCCCATTTTTTAACACTGTACAGAACAAAGTGTACTCTACTGCCAATTACCTTAACTGCAAAGGCCACCACATCTCAGGGACACAGCCAAGGGTCACAAGTGGTGTATGTGCTCCCCCAAGAAACAAAAACATGAAGCGACAGTGACACTGAAAATATATTTTTACCAGTATATAAAAACAAAGAGCACAGGCTCACATGAGTATGGATTCAGACGGAGAGGGAGGGAGACAGAGAGATTGAGATAGAGAGAGGAATATTATGGTGAAAAAGAGATTGCTTTTAGGGCCTTTTCCTTCATATTTAACTATAAAACAGTAATATGCTGATCATAAACCAAAATGTATTCAGAATGTCCTGTTGTTTATTTTTTTGGCTGTCCCGCCACATGTGGAGTTCTCCAGCCAGGGATCAGATCCGAGCATGGTTGCAACCTACGCTGCAGCTGTGGCAACACCGGATCCTTAACCCACTGTGCAGGGCTGGGGATCAAACCTATGACCCGGTGCTTCAGAGACACCACTGATCCCATTGCACCACAGCAGGAACTCCCAGAATATCTCGTTGTGTCCACACTATGCAAATAGTACTGAGTTAATTCCAAGTTAAGTTCAACATAACTCAACAATCTGGATTGGTTTAATACATGGTTCCCAACAGCATTTTAGAAACTGAAAAATTCAATGAAGCTGTTGTTATTTTGGTTAAAGTGGAAGACAATCATATTTATTATTTTTAAATTGAATTTTAATGATGTGTGTTAAGATCACATGGACTTTTCTTTAAGAACATTTTTAAACAATGAATCACAACCCTGGGTCTCAGAGATCATCACTGCTGTAGTTAACAGTACATTGCAAAAGGCTATTTAATTATAACCTTCATATGTCACATATGACATTGGAGTTCAGGAGCAGATTTACTTGTTAGGTATGTTTGCGGCCCTTAAACAAAGCTGTTATCTCTCAATAATTTTCCTTTAAAAATCTTTTTACTAAAATAAAATTTAAGTTGCAAGAAAAGTACAATGAATAGCCATCTGCTTTTCAGCCAGAGGAGAAATTGTTACTATCTTGTCAAATTTATTTTTGCTTTTCTCTGTATAGACACATAGATATAGATATGGATGGATATCAGTATCACCGTGGTACAAATTCATCATACTCCTGTTCTTTTGTTTGGTGTGTAGAATTGGAGAGTGAGTTGCATTCACCATGACTCTTCATCTTTAAATACGTCATGTGTTTTCTAAGAACAAGGGCATGTTCTTATAAAATCATGATGCAGTGATCAAATTTAAGAGATTTGGCATTGTTATAATGCTATTATATTAAACACAGTCAACATTCAATTTTCGCCACTTGTCCTTATATTGTCTTTTCTTTTCTCCCAGAATCCAGTGCAGAATCACACCTTTCAAATAGTTGTTTTTTATTTGTTTATTAAATCTTTTTAAGGCTGCATCCACATCATATGAAAGTTCCCAGGCTAAGGAACTAGGAGCTGTAGCTGATGCCACAGCCACAGCCACAGCAGTGCAGGATCTGAGCCACATCTGTGACCTACACCACAGTTCAAGGCAAGGCCAGATCCTTAACCCACTGAGAAAGGCCAGGGATCAAACCCGTATCCTCATGGATACTAGTTGTGTTCGTTACTACGGAGCCACTGTTGGAACTCCCCCACATTTCAAATATTTGATGTCTCTTTTATTCTTCCTCAATCTGCATCAGTTCTTACTTTTTCTTGTCTTTCATGAAATTGATATTATGTAAAAGGACATGCCATGTTTCATAGAATGACCTTTTGTTTAGGCTTGTGTGCCAATTTCCTCATGATTATATCCAATATTATGTTCAAAGCTATGCATAACACTGCTTCCATAATACCATAATATCCAAAGGATAACTTATTTATATATATATAAACATAATATATGTTTATATGTGTAAAATATATCATATAACATATACATTATAAAATATATTATAACGTTATATATAAAAAATTTATTAAAAAAAAAAAAAAGCAGGAGTTCCCATTGTGGCGCAGCAGAAAAGAATCCAACTGGGAACCTTGAGGTTGTGGGTTCGATCCCTGGCCTCGATCAGTAGGTTAAGAATCCATGTTGCAGTGAGCTGTGGTGTAGGCCAGCAGCTGTAGCTCCGATTAGACCCCTAGTCTGGGAACCTCCATATGCTGCGGGTGGGGCCCTGAAAAGACAAAAGAAAAAAAAATATATATATATATATTGTCCCTCTCAATCCCAGTAGTGCCCTGTTTTGTTCAGTAGTGAATACCCCACAGATTCTCAAATGCCACTGGGAGAGAGCAGGCACTACTTTTCTTTTTTTTTTTTTTAGGGGGGCCTCACCTACAGCATATGGAGATTCCCAGGCTAGGGGTCGAATTGTAGCTATAGTTGCCGGCCTACACCACAGCCAGAGCAATGTGGGATCTGAGCCGCATATTCATCCCACACCACAGCTCATGGCAGGCCACTGAGTAGGCCAGGGATTGAACCAGCGTCCATGTCCTCATGGACACTAGTCAGGCTGATTACCGCTGAGCCACAACAGGAACTCCTAAGGCACTATGTTTCTGAGTAAACGACTAGGCAGATAGGTATAGGCAGAATCTGATTTTGTAAGTATTTTCCACAATTTACAGCATAAAAATGAATTTCCCAAGTATTTGCTCTTAAACTTACTTTACATGACCTTTAATTCCATTCTAATTCCCAGTCAGCAAAAAATAAACACTTTCTGAATTTAACATATCTCATAGCTCAGCCTGTTTTCCTTGAGACTCATTGGTCCAACTACTTCTATAGAATTAACATTTCAATTATGCTTTTTGACAGGCTATTTAATCCAGAGCTCTTCCACATTAATCCGCAGTTGTATTTTAAGTCTGGATTTTGTCATCTGCTATGGAAATAAAGCACTGGATTCAATTCCGTTAACATCAAAACAGGGAAAGGAGTAAAGAAAAGCAAAGGTGTCAGGGGGCAACAGGGTGGTTTTGACTTTGAGCTCCATTCAAAGTACTTGTGGAAAAATGATCTGACAAATTTTACAGAAATTTGGAGGAGCCCTGAAGTTGGTCCAACACCCTTTTCTGGGCTGCAGCCACCAGTAATGGCATTCTTTTCCCCTCTATTTCAACAGATTTCTTAGATCCTGTTTGCATCTTTCCAATCATCTCCAGCCATGCCAACACAACCTCAATGTTGCTGTGTCTTATGATCATTCAAAGTCACATACATCGAGACAAAATCATTTCTAACCTAGGTGCAAAACGCTTTCCTGGAAGCCAAGTCTATCATATTTTGAGACTTCTTTTAGAAACTCTTGGTGCATTGCATGAGTTTTCTTGATTTTCATAAATAGAGATTTTAGGCATCTTCAAGTTTAGGAGATAGGTTTTTGTTTACCAAATATATTAATTTATTGATTCAACAAATAAATATTAGGCATGTACTATATGCTAGGCCAGGTGCATCACTGATGGCTGTAGCCACAGATACAGCAGTTTCTGCTCTCAAGTGGCTTATATTTTAGTATAATAAGCATTTAATTTCCGAGGAGATTATACTAATCATGTTGATTATAGCAGCAATAACCTTCAGAAAAGCCAACCATTCAGCAGAGTGATTAACCATAAATAGTAATCAAAAGATAACATGAATTAATATGAAAGTGATTTGCTATAAATCTCTTAAGTAAAAAACATAAAAAGTACTTTAGCAAGACTATCAAAGTGAAATACTAAAAACTAAGTTACTACATTTTTGAGATAGCCTGCCAAAAATTAGCAAGGATTTTAATGACAAAAAAGAAAGGTAGAAAATACAGTTTCCTATATGAAAGGTCATCTTACAAATGTTTCAGTCCTTACAAACCTGTAGGAGGAAGTGTTATTACCCACGTAGTAAGAATGGGCATGAAGGTTTAGGGGGTTTAGTCAGACTTGCCTAAATTCCAGAGTCAGCCAAGAATTGAGCCTGGATTCAACCACAGTGGGCCTGTAGATCTCACTGTATTAAATAATACAGATTGTTACTTTTTTTTTTTTTCACCCTGAGCCATCCCCACCACATTTACAGATATGACATAGACATTTGGCGTCCAGTATGGAAAAACACAAGTAGTAGTAATAACAACAACGACCACAATAAGTAGTAGCAGTATCACACTTAGCAAGTACTTTTTTAATATTATTTTTAAATTATTATCAAAGCGTAGTTGATTTACAATGTTTCATCAAGTTCTGTGGTACAACAAATTGACCCAATCACACACATTTCCCTGTGCTCTACAGTAGGATCCCATTGTCCATCCATTCCATGTAAATATAACAGTTTGCATCCTCAAAACCCCAAAATGCTCATCCATCCCACTCTCTCGGCTTCTGCCTGCCCCGGGAACCTCAAGTCGGCTCTACTTGGGCATGATCTGTTTCTGTTTTTTGTTTGTTTGTTATTTTTAGATAGGATCACCTGTTCCATATTTTAGATTCCACGAATAAGTGATATCATATGGTATTTGTTTGTCTTTTTCTTTCTGGCTTATTTCACTTAGTATGAGAGTCTCTAGGTCCATCCATGTTGCTGCAAATGGCATTAGTTTGTCTTTTTTATGGCCGAGTAATATTGTGTTGCATATATGTACACATCTTAATCCATTCATCTGTCTATGGACATTTAGGTTGTTTCCATGTCTTGGCTATTGTGAGTAGTGCTGCTATGAACATAGGAGTGCAGGTATTTTTTTCAATGAAAGTTTTGTCCAGATATATGACCAGCAACGGAATTGCTGGATCATATGGTAGCTCGATATTTAGTTTCTTGAGGTACCGCCATACTGTTTTCCACAGTGCTTGTACAAATTTACTTTCCCACCAACAGTGGAAGAGGGTACCTTTTTCTCCACACCCTCTCCAGGATTTGTTATTTCTTGACCTGTTAATGATGGCCATTCTGACTGGTGTGAGGTGGTACCTCATTGTAGTTTTGATTTGCATTTCTCTAATAATTAGTGATATTAAGCATTTTTTTCATATGCCTGTTGTCCATCTGTACATCTTCTTTTGACTCAACAACAAGCAAGCATTTTTAAATTGATGCTATATATTCATTAATTTAGCCATTCATTCATCTAGGTACTAGTACTTGATTGAAGTATAACATGGAAAAGCACAAATCTGTGAGCATAGCTCTATTATTTGCAGCAAATGTATGTACCCTCATAACTATCACTTTGATCAAGATATAGAACAGTTTAAGTCCCCACAAAGTTTTTTGTGCCTTTTCCCAGTCAATCTCCATCACCCTCTCAGACTCAGGCAACCACTATTCCTTCTCCTATAGATTAATGTCAGCCTGATTTTCTACTTCATACAGGTGCAATCCTTCAGGATGCCAACTTTTGTAGCTGGCTTACTTGTCATTCAATGTTACTTTCTTAAGGTTTATTTATCCATGTTGCTGCATCTATCAGTTTGTTCTTTTTATCTCTCTGGTGCTTCTATTGTAGGAATACATCACAGTTTTTCTTTCCATTCTTCTGTTAATAGATAATTGTTTACCGATGTATATTTGCTTACTACTTGGCTATTATGACTAAGGCTATAATGAACATTTTTTTGCAAGTTATTTGCCAGTGCATCAACTCCTTTCTCTTTGGTATATATGTAGGAATGGAACTGCTCGATCATAGGGTAGCCATTTGAGTGGGCGTTGTGTGATAATTCATGTTTGCTAAGGTATGTGTTTGAGTCTCTCATGCTGTGAAGATAAAGTATGACTTCCTTGCTTAATTTAACTAATACTGGGTCCATTTCACCCTCAAAGTGCCTCAGGAGACAAATTTTACTGAACCATTTTGCAGATGAGAAGAGTATTAGCTATAATGCAACTTTCAGTGAACAACATCCATTTTCATTAATCAATGCGTATGCAGAAGTGGTTGTTAATTATAGTGAGAATGATTTAGTTTTGTGTAAAAAAATTACAAATGTATCCCAATATATCAAACAAGATTAAAAGCCATTATATATTATTTTTATTTATTTTTTCCATTTTCATTTATTCTGCCTCTCCCACTAAAGATGCTTGTACAGACCCTATAAATGATTTAGTTTTGTGTAAAGACAATTATAAATACATCCAATAGGATTAACAAGCCATTATATATTGTTTCTTTCTTTTTATTTTTTTTCCATTTGCCTATCTTTATTCTGCCTCTCCCACTAAAGATGCTTGTACAGCCCCAGTCTTCATACTTCCTACCCATCAGATCACCATCTTTCTTAGTCTGTCTCACATTCAGTGTCTGGAATAAAGTGTTCCTGCACTACTCATTTCTTTAACAGTATGATTTGTTAGCTCCAATAATTCCAAGCTCGTAGAATTACTCTTAGCACTCACGTGCCTTGACTGAGCCTATATTTTCATTTGTGCATTCCTGATAACTCAGACTGTGCCTATATGTTCTTTTGAGCATTCCTCCTAACTCAGATATCCTCAAATATAAGTTGGATCCTATTCATATACCTTTTCCCACCCCAAGTACAGCAAGCTTCTTATTCCTTTAGTGATACTTCTTAAATTCCAAAGCCTTAAGTGGGGCATATAGTCTCTGGCCTAATTCAGAGGGTAACACCCCTCATTCCTTTATTTTTCTTTTGAGAAAAATAAGTAGCAATTTCCTTCCCCTTCTTTCCTTCCTTCCTTTCTTTCTCTCTCTCTTTCTTTCTCTCTCTCCCTCCCTTCCTTCCTTTCTCTCTACCTCTCCCTCTCTCTGCCTTCCTTTCTTCCTTTTGAATTCAATTACCAAAATATGCCTCTGAAATATCGACTTTCAAAGTTGACTCCCTGATAGAGCACTTTCTTTGCTGTGAAATATATTTCTTGATCTGATGCAAGCAATGTGGAATGCCATGATGGAAGATCAGGCATTCTGTGCATCCGCAGGTGGTAATGTTAGAAGGTATATTACCAGTAGCGAAGATAAATTCATATCCTGAATATTAGTCTGTTCCAGTGAGGATGAACATGTTTCTTCAATAATGGAAGAGGGCCAATGTAATTAGCCTGCCACTAGGTGGCAGGGTGGTACCCAGAAATGGTGTCATATTGGGAACTCTGTTGATCTCCAATGTTGGTGAATGAGGGTAAACTCAGTGGTAGCCAGGTCAGTCTTGGTAAGAGAAAGTTCATGTTGGGTCTACACGTAGCCTACATTCCTACCATTGTGGACACTTTGTTCATGGATCCATTGAGCAGGAACTGGGTTAGCTGGGGAAAGAGGCTGACATATCCACGAAGGCATTATTTTGTCTACTTATTGCTGAGTCTCCTCTGCAATGGAAGCCTTTTTTTAGTGTTTAGATAAGACAAAAATATCTTCACATTCTGTGTCCATTCTGAGAGGTCCACCCACATACATACTTCTTCCCCAAGCATGTTTGTTACCAGTCTTCCAATCTTATTTCTTCAAAGTCCCTAACCATTGAATCAAACTATTAGCAAATGCTCCATAAATCAATATACAGAGCTTTACTTTGGCCATCCTTCACTTCAAATGTAGTGGACAGCCAATGTTCTCCATAAAATGGACCCCCACCTCCTGGAAGGAATTTTCTTTTGCCACTGTTCTTGAGGATAACCTCTGAATGAAGCTGTACTCCCATATCAATTAATTCAGTTTAATCCAGTGTTACACGCCTTCCTTTTTTGTCTAACAATTTGGAAATCATTCCCACACATGTTCTCCAGGTTTCTGCCGATACATGTTAGCAAGGTCTTGCTATTTCTTCCTGAGTTACAGTGTCTAATAGTCACCCTGAAGTGTGCTGAGATTTGAACCTGGATATGAGTGTTTATTTCATTGCCATTTATTCAGTGTTCATTTCATTTTTATTATTTATTTTATATTATTCTTTATCATTTTATTATTTATTACTTAATAATATTTATTTATTATTTATTTGTTTTATTTTATTATTCAGTGTTTATTTCATTGCTGCAAACTTTCAACAATTTTCCAGAAGTCTGACAAAGTTGATTGTGACAGCTTTTGCTCCACGTTTTGGTGTTTCTCCGTCAGTTTTCTTAATGTCACTCTACCAGTGAGTTAGCTTTACTCTTTGTGATGTTCAAATTATTCTCATTCTCGTTTTGCCCCTTTAAGCCAACACGTGTGTATTTTTACCTTCTTGATTCTCAGTTTTTCTATCTGTACTATAGAGATGCTTCTCTTTCAGAGTTTTGAGGATTAGAAGTTACATTTGTATGACTCTTAGCACAATCTTTGGCATGAAGAAGTTCCATAGTTTTCCATTATATGGTAATATCAAGTCTCTTTCAAGATTTGTACAGTTACTTTTTCTTCCTCAGTCATCCAACATGTCTTTCATTACCACCTCCTAGGTGCCACCCAAGATTGAGAGTTATAGTAGGGAACAGCATACACTCCCTGCTTCAAAGTGGTGTTGACACTAATGACAAAATTCAGTAAATATGCAAGTAGCATACTCAGAAGGGGAAGGGTAGAACATTAGTAGAGAGTACCACAGGTAGCCTTGGTGCAGTCTTGATGGAGATTAGAGAATCCTTTGTAGAGAAAACAATGTTTAAAGTTATTAATTATTAAAATGTGTACAGGTTAGGGAGTTCCCATTGTAGCACAGCAGAAATTAATCTGACTAGTATCCATGAGCATGTGGGTTCAATCCCTGGCCTCGCTCAGTGGGTCAGGAATCCGGCATTGCCATGAGCTGTGGTATAGGTCGCAGGCATGGCTTGGATTCCACCTTGCTGTGGCTGTGGTGCAGGCCAGCAGCTGTAGCTCCGGATGCGAACCCTAGCCTGGGAACTTCCATATGACATGGGTGCAGCCCTAAAAAGAAAAAGAATAAAAGTGTACAGGCTATGTTTTCTAAAATGATCAGAGAGAACAGTAGATGCTATCCAATTTAATGTAAAGAAAGAGGACTCTCCTGAAATAGGAAATGTCATGAGCAAAGACCCCCAAAACTGCCCAAGCCCATGAAATATTTGGGAAACTTCAAGAAGCTCTTTAGTTCTACGCTGAAGAATTTGAGACTGCAGAGAGGAGAGACTACAATGTTTTAAGGAATAGAACACAGTCATTTTAAATATTTGTTAGACATTTAAAATGACCAGCTATTAATTAATACACAGGGAAAGTATTGCCTAGTGCCAAATATTTTAAATTATAGAGGCAATATTCTATTTATAATGCTATAAAACTAGGAATTATCATTAGAAATATAGTTTTCCAATTTATCCATTTGACAGAAATGTTTTTATGTATACTTTTAGGTATAGGGAGAAAATTAAAAATGGAAATTAAGTATCATTTAAAAATAAATCTCATTGTGCAATATATACTAAAACTTCATAGGCACGGCCAGAGCAACAGTCAGAAGCATTTAGAACCTTTAATTTATTCATCAGAAAAATACTAATAAATAAATAATCTAGAAAAAGCAAAATAAAATGAGTTTTTTAGGAGTTCTCACTGTGGTGCAGTGAGTTAAGAAGCTGACTGCAGTGTGGAAATATGGGTTTGCTTTCCAGCCTGGCACTGTGGGTTAAAAGGACCTGGCATTGCTGCAGCTTCAAGCATAGGTCACAGTTGCATCTCAGATTCAATCCTTGGTCTGGGAATTTTCATATGCAGTGGGTGCCACTCTAAAGAAAAATTTCATAAAATAAATTTTTTAAAAGGTGGAAGAAATAAATTAATAAAATACAAAGGAGAGATACTAAAATGTAAAGCATTTTGGACTCGATAAATAGAAAGGGGGTATTTTTAAGATTAGAATAAGTTGGAATAGAGTATATAATTTTTAAGTTAATAAATCTAAAAAATGGAATTTTTAGCAAAATATGAACAACCAAATGCATCTAAAGAGGTGTTTGTATAAATAAATAATAAAGTCAAAGAAGTTTTTGAGAATAATAAATAAGAGAAACTAATATAAGAAGAGAAATGACCGAATTTTTAAAACAGGCAAAAAGCTATGATCAGAAATTTGACAGAAGAGGAACTAAATATGACAAATCCATGAAGAAAGTGATCAACATCACCAGTAATCAACTAAGTGCAACAGGAAGTAAAGTACCATTTTTTTTGCATTTGGGACTAAAGATATAAAAGAAAAAAAGTCTAGTGGAATTCAAGATGAAATCAATTCCAGAGCCAGGTGTCAGAATGTCCCCTGGTGCCCTTATTTATTTCTCTGGTCAGCTCATCCTGAGTCTTCTTTAGTCCTTCATAAGGGTCTTCCCAGCCCTCCAGTTTCTTAAACATGCTTATATAGGTCTTTTTTTTTTTTTTTTGTCTTTTTAGGGTCGCACCCATGGTGTATGGAGGTTCCCAGGCTGGGGATTGAATTGGAGCTGTAGCTGCTGGCCTACATCACAGCCATAGCAATGTCAGCTAGATCCAAGCCACATCTGTGACCTACGCTACAGCTCACAGCAATGCTGGATCTTTAACCCATTGATCAAGACCAGGGATCGAATCTGAATCCTCATGGATGCTAGTCAGATTCGTTTCCAATGAGCCAGGAGGGGAACTCCTAGGTCTAATTTTTATATGGAATCAAGCTCAGGCTCTAATAATAAATAAATAACTGCTAGTAATAAAGTATCCATTTTTACTCGTCATGGATTAAATAAAAATATCTCATGAAGCCCTTCAACATATATTTACAATGAGCCTGTTATGTATGAAGTTCCTTCTCAGGGCATATATTTGATGTGCATGCCTCATACATGTATATCCATCAATGACACTCATGCCTATCATGGCAGCCACCCTCTAAGATGGTTTCCAGTAACCCCCAACTCTTGATCTTCACGCCCTTGGGTGGTCCTCTCCCACATTCAATGAGGGCAGGCCATGTAATCAACAGAATATGGAGGAAGTGACAATGTGTCACTTGTGAGTTGAGGTCATATAAAACATTATAACTTCCACTGGTGTCTCTCAGGTCACTTGCTCTGGGATAACTGGTCACCATGCTGTGAGGACATTCAAACAGCCTTCTAGAGAAACCTTTATTGTAAGTGACTGGAGCTTCCTGTTAACAGCCAGCCCTTACCTGCCAGCCACCTGCATATCTGCTCCTCCAGCCAGTGAAGCCTTCAGATGACTACATTCTGGCCAAGATCCAGAGCATAAGCTCACAGGAGACTCTGAGAGAGAAACACTCAGCCAAGCCATTCTTGAACTGCTGACCCAAGGAAACAGTAGGAGATATTTAACAATTAATGTTCTTTCAAACTAAAAAAAAATAATTTGTAATTTTTTTTCATCTAACAATGCATACTAAAACATCTGTGAGTGCTTATTTACTTCAAATATAGTGTCAGTTTCAGGCAATATTTGATGTGTCTGGTTTTCTAGTATAAAATGCAAAACATTCTGTATTCAAGCAGCCGATGACATCCTTTGGCAAAGATTTATAATCTAGGGAGAAATTTCCCTTTAACAACTTGCCTCAGGAATAGATATGTAAACAGAGAAACAATTCATTCCTAAATATTTCTTCTCTGCTTTGGACATTAATCATCTTTTGGAAGTTAAATAGGACATATACAGACAGATAGCAAGCAGCTGAGTTCATTACCTGAGTACATGGCAGTTTTCAGAAATTGTCATGATGCCAAGAACAGATGAAAACTTGTAAAGAGATTAGACAGGAGCATCAACGTAACATACTGTGATTCTGATAATAAAGAAGATTTCATAGAAAGAGCATTCTTTTCAACGAAATCACTGCTTTAAAACTGTTCTCAGGTTATATATATTCAGCTCTATGGCACTCTAAATGTCCAAGGCCAGAGTTACCTGGTGGCCTAGTGGATTGGGGATCCAGCACTGTCACTGCCATGACTCGGGTCCTTGTGTTTAATCCCTGGCTCAGGAACTTCTGCATGCCACAGGAGCAGGTAAATAGAGAAATACATAAGTAAATAAATACATGTCCAAAGCCACCTCACTTCTCTTAATTTAAGTACTATTCTTCTCATTTCTACAAATAAGGTTACATGATCTTTGTTTTTCTTCTATATCTCTACTACACTACCATTTGCTTATTTTTTCCATTGCCCAGAAAGTTTTTATTATATAAAAAATAAAAACAATTTAAATGTGCAAAAATGATGTCCAGATGTTAACATAATACATATTCACAATTAGAAAAAATAGGATATTTCTGGTTGTATAAGAGGCTTCCCTGCTGCCAGAAGCTGAGCATATGATTCTCCTTTTGCTCAAGGAAAACAACTTAATAAAAAAATAGAAGGACCCTCAGAAAGTCACAGTAAGATCCAGACAAGCTTCATTGTGTGAAGCCCCTTGTCTCTGGATGTGACTTGGCTATTTTGGGATTAATGTGGCACTCTGGGTCTATAGAGTTTTGTTGTTTGAATCCACACCTGTGGTGAGGCTGCTGACTCCCCATCTCACATGAAAATCACCAGCTGAATGCAAGGTGCTGACAATTCTTTCCTTAGAATTTTGCTTCAGTTCACTCCATGCCTTCCTATTTACCAGCTCATTGATTTCTGTCAAACAAACAGATCAGTTTTATTGTATAATGGAAATTTGATTATGTGCAGAATTCCGTTTTATTGAGTTGTTTAATCTACTTGTATAAACCATTTTAATGTCCTCAGTAAATTTAAATGGTTCACCATTCAACTCGCCTGCACAAGCCTTCTCCCAGATACTAAGGTTTAACTGTCTTTGGCCTCGGTGTCAACATAGGATTTCTCCTTGTACCTTCAGAGGCTACATCAGCTAAGTGACCTGAATCTATCCTCTTTCTCTGGTTCACACCCCTTCACTTATATATTTGAGGGGATGAGGTTTAGGAGAATTGAGCCAACTCTAGGAAGTGTGATCTTACTTATTTGAAGTCATAAATCTCTAAAGGCTCATGCAGGTTTTGTTTTTTAAGAGAACTGGGAAGTGCATCTTTGCTGCCATGTATGGCCACAGGTTAAAGTCTTGTTTTTCGACCCCTATGGCGCAGATGAATATGCTGTCCTCAAATGAGGGTCCAACATGAGAATGAACTTCAGCGTATGGCTGTAACTCCTGCCCTCACTCCCTTTCCCTCACTGCCACCTCATAGGCTGTGCCGCTCCCCGCAGCGGGCACTGCAAAGTGTGCTCTCTTATATTCCAAACTGTGAAAATTCTTTGCTTTGAGTTTGCAACATATGTGGTCATGAATTTGGAAGGAAGGCAGGCAGGAAGGAAGGAAAAAGGGAAGGGAGAAAGGAGGAAAGAGGGAAAGGAGAAAGGAGGATAAAGGGAAGGGAGAAGGAGGGGAAGATGGAGGGAAAGAAGGGAGGAAGGAAGAAAAGAAAGAAAAAAAGGAAAATAGACTGATTCTGATGAGTTTCCATTTGTTCCCTTGATGGAATGTATTTAATCGTTTTCCCTAAGATATCTTCAAGATATGAATGGTAACAGGATGTTTATACCAGAGATAAGATTGGACTGAAATCCTAGTTCACTCTGGGAGCTAATAAAAGTGAAGATTTGAATTTAAGTATCACTTTCTCCTAGAAGCACAGGAACAAGGAAACAGGGGTCAAAAGGGCAGCAACAGTGTTGTAAGCACTTTATCTGAAACATAAACATCACTGGAGTGCATTTTGGACCAAATTACCTCTCTCAGATCTGGGATGTTAGCATTCCTGCCCTACTTAAGCATGCCAATTTTACTGCGGCTTTGAGGAGAGCTGGTCAGGGGACTTGGTTGGGCACTTGAGAAAAGGATCTTACCTCAAGGACTAATATAACTCAAGCAATTAAAAGGCATCCCACCAAGGAGAACCTCATAAAACCCCAAATCCCTGGAACAGAGTCCTTACCATAAATATCACAAGCAAAGGGAGCATGTATCACTCCACTCCTGATGATAATGCAGTCACCTTTCTCTTGTAAACACAGTTAGTGGACCCAGAAACACCGAGCTTGAAAGACTGGAACTTCTGCACAATATAAAGGTTTCTAGGGATATTTTATTCCTGGACAATAAAGAAGTAAATAAATAAATGAACAGATAGATCAAATCTATGATTTCAGTACACTGTAGCTGGATCTCAGTTTTTCAATAGATTTTGCTTTCTTCAATTCCGCCGTGACCACACTGTGATGAGATAGTAACACTTCGGATGCAGAGAACTTTTCCTTTCAAAATGAAGTTAATAATCATTATCCACAATAGCCAAAAGGTGGAAAGCCCAGGTTCACACCCCTTCACTTATGTATTTGAGGGGATGAGGTTTAGGAGAATTGAATGGAGAAACAGAATGTAACTTATTCATACAGTGTTATATTATTCAACCTTTAAAAGGAAAAGAATTCTGCTGCATGCTATAACATGATGAATCTTGAAGATAGCATGCAATGTGAAGTATGCCAATCACTAAAGGACAAATACCTCATGATTCCACTTAGATGAGGTACTTAGAGAAGTTAAATTTACATAGAAAGTAGAAAGTGGAAGAAGGGCGTTTGTCAGGGACTTGGGACAGGGAGAAACAGGGAGTTTAATGAGAACAGAGTTTCAGTTTTGCAAGATGGAAAGAGTTCTGGAGGTGGATAGTGGTCACAGTAGCATAGTAATGTGAATGCCTTTAACACTATTGAACTGTATACTTAAAAATGATTAAGATGGTAAGTTTTATGTTATGTATATTTTACCACAATAAAAAATAATAAAAACATTTTGAGTTCTCATCATGGCTCAGTGGGTTAAGAACCTGACATAGTGTCCGTGAGGATGTGGGTTCGATCCCTGGCCTCACTTAGTGGGTTAAGGATCCAGAACTGGTGCAAGCAGATGTGGTTCAGATCCAGTGTTGCCATGGCTGTGGCATAGGTTGGCAGCTGCAGCTCCCATTAGACCCCTAGCCCAGGAAATTCCATATACCTCAGGGGTATATACCTAAGAAGAAAAGAAAAAAAGTAAGTGAAGTTTACTATGAAATTAAATTACTTTTACATTTATTTTGGGATATCACGATTCATCCCTGTTCCAAAAAAAGCTGTCCTGCCATTAACATGAGAAATAGCCCATTACAACAGTCTCAGCCTCTGTACACTTCTTTTTTGGATGTCCTTGACTGAGAAGGCATCAGTAGCTATTAAAGAGAAGCAAGTTAAAATGTTAACAATTGTACTTTTCCTGTTGTATTGGCAGATGCTGTCACCATAGAGTTTGATACCATGTACCTGGCAGGATCATCCAGTCAGTAACCCTGCAAATGTACTAATGAATGAGGAGACAAGGATTGCTTGAAAACCCAAACTTTGCAAAGCTGTAAATTGGTCTGGAGTGTTGCTTCCAATCTTATTAGCCAAAAAGTTGCTCAGCCAGCCTGCCTCTTTGCTCATTTTTGCCTGTTACCCAGTCTAGAAATGCTTCCTGCTGGAACTCTTCCTCCTGGATTAGTAGCTTTGGTTAACCAGGCATTTCACTTGCTATAAAATGTGGATATTCTAGGAAAGATGAGAGCAAACAAATAAATGAGGATTTGGCTGAGGGAGGGTACAAATTCTTAAGAATAAAAACATAAATTAAAACCAAATATACTGCACTTCATATTAGGAAAGTTGGGAGAGCTTTAGATTTTCAAATAACGTAGCTTCCATTGGCTCTGAATTGTCTTTAAAAGAAATCCTCCTGTTTTCATTTCATTTACTTTTCCATTCTTTCTAAAGACACTTGTTAGGTGAGCATGGTATTTACTCTGCCTTAACAATGAGGGGTTTGGGAATGAAATAAACAAATGCAGCCCATCTCCACCTTCATTTGATTTTGTGTAAAGACCCATTCACATGTTGAATGCTTACAAAGATTTGGCAAAAGTACTATGTTTACACTGGAACAGGAATCTAGACCTTTGCTCTTAGACTGACATCAGTTCTTCCCTCCTGTTTGCATTAGTCTAAAACCTTTTTGTGCTCAACACAACTGTGCAGTGATCTCTTCTGTGGTCCCATTCTTCACCTGAAGAGGGTAACTCAGCTGCTCAGTGCAGGATTTCCTAATGGGAGATTAGGGGATAAGGTGGGTAGGAGGATGTTGCACATAGGATAGTGACTTCTGAAATTCATCATTCTAATTAAAAATAACAACAATGATGCATGTTCTGCCTGTCGGTCATCATACAACACAGAAGAAGCCTGGGACTCAGCAAAGTGCTGGTTCTCTCAGCCAGGGGAAAAATCAAGTTCCCTGGAGCTTAATGGAAGAGACAGGGCCAATACAAATGAAGAAGACAGAGAATGCTTCCAAAAAAAAAAGTTAAGTTTAAATGAACATGTGAAAAATCATTCACATGAAGGCTTGTGGAGCCACAAGAATGAAAAAAAAAATTAAGGAGAAGAATAAGGAAAATAATTTTATATTTATAGTGTTTGTCAGACCTTCTTTTATTTATTCATTCATTCATTCATTTATTCACTTATTGACCACCCCTCAGTTTATGGAGTTCCCTGGCCAGGGATTAGATCTGAGCCACAGTTGCCACCTACGCAGCAGCTGCAGCAATGGCTGGATCCTTTAACCCATTGCGCTGGGCCGGGGATAAAACCTGCATCCTGGTGCTTCAGAAACTCTGCTGATCCCTTCACACTGCAGTGGGAACTCCCTTCTTTCCTTTATGTGTCTCTTATTTGATTAAGTTCATTCATTTGCATAGTTCAGAGTGGATGGTGAATGAGATGTAAGAAAACCAAGATATTTGCTGTAGTAGGTTCATGATACAAGACACATGAAGAGCCCTGCTACATTAAATTCATTTATACAATAATTTGGAAATCGAAGCATCTTTCATCAGTTAAAAAAAAATGAGGCTCGATTCTTATGATTAAAATTAAATAGAAACAACTAAATGTCTTTAGCTGATATTCAGACAAAACAAATGCTTCCTTAAAATATTTTGATTTCTAAAAACATTTTGCATGTTTTACCTATGACTTTTAGGTAGTCATAAACATCTTTAAAGCCAATATTATAGCTACCCTTGAGTAACTGACTCCAATTACTAAGTCCTCACCTGTTTAATTTTATCTTAAATAATTAATTTTTCCTTGTTCTTTTTTTCATGAAGTCCTTTCCCTAATGTTTAAGGCTAAGCCATTGTGTACATTTATCACAGATAACTAAGATAGGTAGTGCAAGTGGCCAGGAAAACTAAGAGGGAAAAGCTGGCGAGGACCAGCACAGAGTATCTAATTCATATGTACAAACAACAGTTCTTTCTCATAAATGACTGGCGAGGTATGAATCAGCCCATAGAGCTTGCTGTTGGTCCAAACTATACTGATAAGTGAACATAATCAGACAACTCCAGGCCCTTAGACAGGAACATCTATTTTTAGGGCATTACAGGGTTCACCAAGGAGCCCGATACAGAGAGAGAAGATCCATGGTAGACAATGTCAGGCTTCATTAAAACACAATAAACTCGACAAAAGGGTAAATTCACAATGATGGCATGCACAGACACACATAGATACACACACATGTACATGCACACACAGACACAAATACATACCACAGAGATAGACACATAGGAAGTAAACACTTGAAATAAGACCTCAAATCTTGAATAAGAATTTGATCTGCCAAACAGTTATCTTTTTTTTTTTTTTTTGCTTTTTAGGGCTGCACTTGCAGCATATGGAAGTTCCCAGGCTAGGGGTTGAATCAGAGCTGCAGCTGCCAGCCTACACCACAACTCACAGCATTGCTGGATCAAACCCACGTCCTCATGGATACTAGTTTGGTTCATTTCCACTGAGCCAAGACAGGAACTCCCTCTATGAGGTGAGTAAAGTGTTTTAAAATTGATTGTGGTGATGGTTACACAATTAAAAGGCTAAATGTACTGAAGATCACTGCATTGTGTGTTTCAAGTGGATGCCTTTTATGGTATGTGGATTATATCTCAATGAAGTCAGTAAAATAAAGCGTCATTGTTTACTCACTAAATTGGTTGATCTTCTGCTTATCTTTTTTTTTTCATTATTACTGAACATCTGGACTAGCCTATAAACTAGAAAATAGAGAGCATAAATGAAAAGAGCCACTTAAATAAAGTGGAATTGAGCCAATGTCCTCCTTCCTAATACATTGAACTTTACTCTTTGCAACTGAGATTCCTCCTCAGACCACTCAGGTACCACCATTACATCTTCTAACTCAAGCTATAAGAACCAGAATCCCTAAGGACAGTTTTTACAAATGACCCTCAAAGTCAGATCTAGAGATGTTTTCCTGCTCTTCACAATAGTGAGATTTTGAATCAGTTGTGTCAGTTCAAGGATTTTTTGTCCCCTCTCTCTGATCTTTTATTAGAAATAAAAGGATGGCAGCTCCAGTGATACCCTCTGAAATGACATTATATATCAGCAGAGTTTTTTTTTTTAATGGAAACATTTCATGAAAATATAATTTACCTGTTTTAATCATGTGAGCAGGAATCAAAAGTGGGAACATTTTAACAAAAATGTTCAAAATGAAATCCTCCATTTTCACTGTTTCAGAGCATGTGGATCTGCTCTGTAAGACTGCGGTTTCCACTTCACAGAAGAGGGAAGAATGCAAGGAAAAGGCACTTACAAAATATGATGGGGAAAACCCAGTTAATGAAAATGTCAGCATCTCTATAATCCAGAGGAACGCATGTTACAGAATTTATTAAGACTGCCTTAGAATAAAACTACACATTTTGGCTACAAAGCACCTTATAATAGCACAATTTACCGTATATTGAAATTAATTATAAGTTCAGACCATCCTAGTTCTATTAATGAATTCTCAAAAGAACTTCTTCCTTTATTTCATGAAAATTTCTACAGCATGGAAGACATATAACATAAAGTTCAGGGTCAAGCAAAATTATCTTGTATTAGATATGCCATGAAATCTTACTGAGGAAAACAACACTGTGGATTCTGGGGTTACTATTGGCGATTTCTCTGAAAGATTTTAAAATTTCATGATCACATTTTGTTCCGAAAAACTGAAGTTCTTTCTTGAAACTCCATTCTCTATTTAGGTGAGATCTCATATCACCATTTAAAGGCTTCTTTCTTTCTCTTCCTATAGAGTTTCTCCAAAGGCCATCAACAATGGCATTTTTGTATTATAAGTTAATGCTTTCCAAACCTTAAAGTACATGTGAACCATTGGGGATCCTGTTAACGTACAAGTTATGTAGGTTTGGAGCATGGCCTGAGAATCTGCATTTCTTATATATTTGTGCTGTGGCCATTGCTGGTAGTCCACACGCCATACTTTGAATAGCAAGAGTTTAAGCCATATAATTTCACAAGAATTGCCTTTTTAAACTCTTGTGTATTAGTAGGTGCAACTCACGATCACTTAAATACAGAAACAATTTTGGATTTTCTATTTATCTTTATCTCCTAGCATAATGATCATTAATACTGTCAATGAAAAATAGGTAATTGTCAGTTGACTCGGCTAGAAGCAAGGAAATATTGAAACATTAGTCACAGCAACGTAGACAGTTTATAGGTGAATTTCTGGCAACTAGAGGCTCCTTTTTAGTTATTGTCTCAGTGACATAATCCTAATTGCATCAAATGTGCTGACTGACTCTAGCAAGCGTCTTGAAAGTGATATGTTGGAGTCCAATTGAATGTTGCAAAAAGATGAACTGAGATGACAAGAAACAGCCATCTGTCTACTCCTAACGCTTAGAAATTCTGATGACGTAACGGAGTCTGAAGGAAAGAAAAGACTATTTTCCTGTGCCCAGAATGAAGAAGGAACCAGGGAAGTAAATAAGAGCAGATGCTGTGGCAATGCACTTGGGCAGAGGTAAGCCCTTGGAGCCGGGAGCAAGTGTTTATACAAACCCGGTGACAGGTCAAGTGACGTCTGGCAGGCACACCGAGGCCCTGCCAAGATCCCCCTTCAAGAAAGAGTGCATGTTCCAGCTGCAAAGGGTATTATGAGCTGAACAGCCTTCAGATGTTAGTTAACATCACATGAGACTCTTCTCAACTTGATAGCTTTGCATTGCTTAAGCCAATGGGCTGAGCCAACCTTCGGTCTAAGGGCCTCGCTCTTTCCATACAACATGGGAGGCATTTAAAGGACCGTCTTTGTCCCAAAGTCCCGTGTCAGATTAGCAGACTTTAGATCTGTCCTGGAGTCAGAAGCCTCCCCCCAGTTGGCTTCCTTCCTTGTCCGTTCCCAAGTGTTATTCAGCAATAAACTGGGTACACACCTAACTCAATCTCGGCATCTGCTTCCTATAGGACAACTGACGCCTGCCCACCAGTATTGGACAAGGGGAGAGTTCTCAGGCCACCTCCCTGAAAGGCTGGCCCCCTTTGATGTAGGTGTGGCCATTATGGACTGAATCACTCAAGCTCTATTTTGTCCTCATTCTGACTGGAGGTGTTGAAAGCAAATCAAAGCAACATAAATCAGAAACAAAACCAAAATCGACTGTATTTCCTAGGTTTCCACACAGCCAGGGATCTGGAGAATCGAGTCTCAACAACTGTTTCCCTCACATGAGACTGGAAGGTGGAAGATTTGGGTTTGTTTTTGAACCACTTTTGTAAGCAAGGCTGTGGAATTGTGGAGGCTTCCTCTATCTGATGCCTGTTCTTCAGCTTCCTGGGGGCACAGTGGCACCAGGGCTCATGGCAGGGTGCTGGCAGAAGCTTTGTGATTCTATCACAGAACTGACAGTAGTTTCCGGGGCAGGGTGACTTTGTTAGTCTGGGGGTCATTTCTGGAATCCACTTCTTCTATCCTATCCTAAATGAATTCACTCTATTAAACCCCTCCTTGTACCTTACAATGAACCCTGGTTGATATGCCAGAGTAATCATAAGAAAACATGGGACGAAGAGAGGACCATAACGTTCCCCTGTGAGAAGTGAAAATTGAGCCATTCACGTGAACTGTATTCATATGTGGGAACACCAAGTCAGACATTTAACATTACAACTCATTCACAACCACTAAAACAACCCATGCCCTGGCAAAAACAAAAATTATCTTATAGGGACCCTTCCACAACTCATGGCAGATAGAAATTCCACAATAAAAGCAAATTATACTAAAAGTGATGTAGCACTTTAAATGTTCCAAATCATACTAGGAACCAGATTCCCAGCATGAAAGGCAGGAAATGTGACAAGGAGGACAAATAGTGCTGCCAAGAACTAGAAAAGTTAAGGCAATCAAAAAAACAAAAAAAACCAAAAAAACCCCAAAAAAACAGTTAAGGTAATTAAAAAGAAAGAAAGAAAGAAATCACCATGAGAAAAAAACTAAAACTACTTGGAGGAACAACAGTTTTGAAAACTTACCAAACAGAAATTCTAAAGGTGAAAACAGTTAAGTACTAAGGTTTAAAAAAAGGTAATATTATGACTTTCACATAAATATAAAAATAGATACATTCTTAAGAATTTATTTAATAATTCACGAGAAAAACAGTCCTTAAACTCCTTCAAAAAGAATACTAAGAACAGATTCATTTATAGATCATAAATGTTAAAACAAAAGGGGGCAAAACAGGAAAGAAAAAACAAAGAAATGAAAGTAGGACCCAAATTATTATTTTTTTTAATTGAACACGGATGCAATTTTATTTTATTTTATTTTTTGTCTTTTTGCCTTTTCTTGAGCCACTCCCACGGCATATGGAGGTTCCCAGGCTAGGAGTCTAATTGGAGTTGTAGCCACTGGCCTACACCAGAGCCACAGCAACGTGGAATCCAAGCCGCATCTGCAACCTACACCACAGTTCACGGCAACACTGAATCCTTAACCTGCTGAGCAAGGCCAGGGATCGAACCCACAACCTCATGGTTCCTAAGTCGGATTCGTTAACCACTGACCCACAACAGGAACTCCCAAAAATTCTAAGAACTGTGAAAAGAAGAGCCCAACTTGTCATTATTCATAGATTATATATTCATCTAAATTAAAAATTCAAAACTTCCTTAGAAAATTAGTACAATTAGAGAGTTCAGTAAATATAATTAACATTTACAAAATAGAATCATTAAAAGTTAATTGGTAATTAAAAATGAATTTAAAATATATAAGAATAAATCTAATTAAATGTGCAAAAATTTTGCATTTTCTTGGCCCATGAGGAAAATATAAAACTTGATCAAAATACATAAAAATGGCCAAATACATGTATATTATACTATATTTATTTTCCATTTTAAACTATAAATTCAATTCATTTCCAAGCAAACTCCCAGAAGATTCTTCCTGCATCCTCCTGTCCCCAAACACCATTAATTCTGCCCTAGAAGAATTGGGGGGCCGGGAACCTGATGCCTTTTTTTTTTTTAATCTTTTTTTTTTTTTTTTTTTTTGCTTTTTAGGGCCGCACTCGCAGCATTTGGAGGGTCCCAGGCTAGGAGTCAAATCAGAGCTACAACTGCAAGCCTACACCACAGCCACAGCAACACAGGATCCAGGCCACATCTGTGACCTACACCACAGGTCACCACTACACCAAATCCTTAACCCACTGAGCGAGGCCAGGGATCAAACCCATAACCACATGGTTTCTAGTCAGATTCGTTTCCACTGCACCACAATGGGAACTCCTTAAATACTTTCTTAGTAAAAGAAATGATGTGGATGGCACTCCTATGTCCATCCCTGGAATACAGATGTTTTGCCTAGATATGTGTCAGTCAGCTTGCATCCATCAAACAATATTTTTGAGAATGAAGAAACAATAGCACAAGGATGATGGAGAAAAGAAAAGAAACAATACATATACTTTTTTCTTTTTTCTTCTGCTTTTTAGGGCCACCCCTGCGACATATAGAAGTTCCTAGGCTAGAGGTCGAATTGGAGCTGCACCTGCCCACCTACACCACAGCAATGCAGGATCTGAGCTGTGTTTGTGACCTACACTACAGCTCACAGCAATGCTGGATCCTTAACCCACTGAGTGAGGCCAGGGATCAAACCTGCATCCTCATGGATAATAGTTGAGTTTGTAACCTGCTGAGCCACAATGAGAAGTCCTAGCAATGTGTATTCTTTTTTTTGTGTGTGTGTGTGTCTTTTTGCCATTTCTTGGGCCACTCCTGAGGCATATGGAGGCTCCCAGGCTAGGGGTCCAATTGGAGCTGTAGCCACTGGCCTACACCAGAGCCACAGCAAAGTGGAATCCAAGACACGTCTGCAACCTACACCACAGCTCACGGCAACGCTGGATCATTAACTCACTGAGCAAAGCCAGGGATCGAACCCGCAACCTCATGGTTCCTAGTCGGATTCATTAACCACTGAGCCATGAGGGGAACTCCGCAATATGTATTCTTGATAATATGTTTGAAATGCTATTAGTCATAGCACAAATAAAATATAATAAGACGAAACTGCTAGAGCTAGGTGGTGGACAGAGGATCCAGTTCTAAAGAGAAATAAGGGAATTTGGAGGAGGGGTGATGGAAATGCTCTATATCTTGATTGCAGTGATAGTTACACAACTGCACACATTTGTCAAAATTCATAATACTGTTCACTCAAAAGGGTATATTTTGCTATGTGCAAATTATACCTCAAAAAACATTAACATAAAGACATCGTTTATTATGTTTCAGATGAGCAATGGTTAAGAAGACTGATAATCACAAGAATCAGAGACTATGTGGGGACCTAACAAACCTCATAATCTACTTGCTGTGGTGCTTTAACAAACCTAGAGAACATTTAAAAATATTGAGGTCAGGGAGTTCCTGTCATGGCGCAACGGAAACAAATCTAACTAGTATCCTTGAGGAGCAAGTTTCTATCCCTGGCCTTGCTCAGTGGGTTAAGGATCTGGCATTGCCATGAGCTATGGTGTAGGTCGCAGATGCAGCTCAGAGCCCCCATTGCTGGGGCTCTGGCATAGGCCGGCAGCTGCAGCTCCAATTCGACCCCTACCTAGCCTGGGAGCTTCCATATGCCCCAGGTGTGGCAGCAAAAAATTTAAAAAAAGAAAAAGAAAAAGAGAAAAAAAAATTGAGGTTAATGGAATATAAGCTTACCTATGCCTCAAACATCTCCCTACAAAGGTACAGCCTAGAAAATTTTGTACTCGTTCACAAGGGAATAAGTACACAAATATTCATTACAATTTTATTGATAACAAAATTTGAAAACAACATAAATGCCCATTGATGTAGAAGAAAATACTTACAGGGACACAAAAATCTTGAAGACAGTAGTCAATTCATGAAAGAAGAGAAGCCAGTGTAGTTGGAAGGGGCACATTTGCAACTTCACCTGTAAGTAACTTTATGTTTCTGTTAAAAATACAACATTAGGAGGAGTTCCCTCAGTGGTGCAGTGGATTAAGGATCAGACTGCAGCAGCTTGGTTTGCTGTGGAGGTATGGGTTCCATCCCCAGCCCAGTGAAGTGAGTTAAAGGATTTGGCTTTGCCATAGCTGTGTTGTAAGTGGCAGCTGTGGCTCAGATTTAATCCCTGGACCAAGAACTTCCATATGCTGTGAGTGTAGCCATTAAAAAAAAAATACACAGAAGGAAATCCAGTTAAACATTTTTCTTTATGACATCTGTGTCATGGTGGCACACCCTGGAAGTTTTACATCATTCTCTGCATTTTTCTAAATGTTTGAAATATGTCTTGGAAGGAGGGATAGAGAAGAAAAAAATAAAAAGAAAGGAAGACAAAGGAAAATAGAAGAAGAGAAAAAAGAGAGAATAGAAACTGAATTACAGAGAAATCAATAATCAAGGGGGAACAAGCACCACAACATGTTAAATCTCAGCCCTTTGGTTTGCAAAGATTCTTAGAAATCATTAGGCAGTTAATCACCTCAAGGACTCTGGAGGAAACAAAATCCAATCTTTCTCATTTCAGAAACTGAGAAAGGAAGTTAAAAACAACAGCATTGGCTCAGATTTGCAAAGGAAGTCTGGTTGATGCTAGGATTAAAGCACCATTCTTAAATTTTTTAAGATTTAAGTTTAAATGACTTTGAAATGGTTTCATTTTTTACTTAAGAAGGTAACTGATTGACATCATTTAATGTCCTTCTTTATTTTATCTTTTCTCAAATTCTTTTTGGGAGTTTTCCAGCACTTTTGTAAGAATGCTTATCCCATACATCTAACTTTATAACATTTTCATTTGACGCACCATATTCTGGGATAGTTATTATCACTTCCTAAAGAACTTAGATATTAAATATTTACCCTTCTTATCATAAAAATAATAATCCCCCATGATGCTCTGTCTCCGTTATGCCAACACTTGTCTTAGGGATAAATGGATACTTAATGGAGGATTTAAAAATTATTGGATGCAACATCAAGTTGAATTTACTGTTTCCTACCAGAAAGTGTGTCATTTACCAATTTTACCTCTTCATCAACATTAGTTATGATTAAAGTAGGTTTTGTCATTGAGGGAAAATAAATTGCCAATACTAAATACTAAATAAATACTAAGTATTGAAAAGTAAGTAACTGATTAATTACTAAATACTGAATTCCCAAAACATGGAAAAAATCTAGGGTTTGTTTAACAGACACACACATAACTTTCAATAAATACATATTTTAGGTAAAAATATCTTAGATATGTTTTGTTATCTCACTGACTCACTCCTATAGTCTATCCTCTACAATCTTCTTAAGTTATGAAAGCCATCTTTTTTCAATTAAACTTGACCCAGCAGGATGTTTGAAAGCCAAATGTTAGAACAAACAGTTTAGGCAATTAAAGATCTAGTCCTTGATGGTTTGGTCTGGAAATTCAACTGGCTGTTAAATAATCATATAATTGAGGCTGTGGAGAGGACACTGGGAAGTCAAGCAGAAATAACTCTCCTGCATCTGGAATTGAGATGAATTATATGCCCATAAAATATGAGGCGGATATCAAGTTACTCATTATGTTGCACAAAGAATCAAGAAAACAGAGCAAGCAGTGCAGCTAGTTAAGGGAATCCATAAAATTAAAGCTTTATCTGTTTGAAAATCAACTTTGACTAGACAGAGAATACCTATCATTAGAAGTACAGTAGGTAAATTGTGATTTGAGTGGAATGTATTTGTATATAGAGCCTTAGCTGATATAATGTGTTTTTGTAAATTTTCACAAATTAGGCTCTCTAAACAAGGCTGATTAGGTTTATTCTCTATCATTATCTTAGTGGCTCAAAAACATGAGATGTGTATATACATATATATTTATTTATATTATTTATTTATTTATTTTAATGTAGCAAAGTGGGGTGGCAGAAGGCCACTGTTGAAGAGTGACACAGACTGGCCCCAGAAGGTGACTGGCGATATGGGACATATCAGATACGAAGAAAGAGGAAAATAAGCTGAAACATTTTGTTGTACAGCAGAAATTATCACAGCCTTGCAAATAAAGTATATTTCAATAAAACTTTAAAAATGGAAAAAAAGAAAAAATGTGAAAAAAAATGAAGAAAATAAATGCCTATCTTGGCTTTCTATTCCAAGTGAGTCTCTGACATCCTCATGATCTTATCCTTTGGAAAAGCCTAGCTTAAAAGGGGAAACACTGGATTAACTTCCTTTTACCATGAATCTTCCCCTCTACCCTCTGTTCTGAGAAGTTTTTGTATTAAGAGCTGATTGAGTCTGGTTCACTCACCATCAATTGTTCTAGATGTTTCACAAAAATTTACTGTCAGCATTTCTCCCAGGACTGGAATTTCTTACTAACTTAAAATGACTGACAAAGGAAGTTCAGTGAACATTCTACAGCCTTTTCTTAGGCTGGCTCTGTTCATACCCAGGCCTTCTAAGCCAACAAGAAGGTAATCTTGAGAAATGTAAGACTAAGTTACACCTACACACATCTACACATATATACACATTTGAAAACAGGAATAAATGACATTTCAGTTGAGTCATTAGTGATGTTTTATGTAATAACAAAGAATTTGTGTTCTAAAATGATAATGAAGATAATGATAAAATGCTGGACTGACTCCTTGTCCACCCTGATCCCTTTCAGTCATCCAGAATCACAGGGATTATCTTGTCTCTTTTTATAAGCTTCACTTTGGGCATTGAGATCCTTCAGGCTCCAAGTCTTGTTCTCATCTAGAGCCCAGTGATGCTCTGATACGGGAGAACCTGGAAAGAGCCCTCAGAATCCCATAGCTCCTCTCTGGAAGCTAGGCTGGAGCATCAGGGGCAGCTGCATCCCCATAACATATGCCAGTAACACTAGAGAAACTAAGCCCCAAAGCAAAGCTACTGACTTAGAAATACCTACAGCATAGGGAGAAAGAGGGCAATAATAGACATCATCTATGGGAATAACACAGGTCTTCCCTGACAAGAGCACAATGAGGATGGCAAGAAAAGGCAAACTTCTTCAGTTCATTTTCTGTGAACCTGACCATCCAGGTACCTTCCTGCCTGGCTGACCTCTCAATAGTCACATATATCTCACAGCCAGGGGTCACAGTGTGACATCAGAAAGGGCCCATGCCATGGTCAGCCAAGCAGCTGGTCCACGCATATTTAGAGACTGGCTGCCCATCCAGAAACACTCTCAGAGATATACGCAGAATAATGTTAGACTAAACATCTAGGTACCCATGGTCCAGTCAAGTTGACACATAAAATTAATTCATTATCACAACAAAATTACAGACCTAGTTTAGGAAGGAAAGATAGGACAAAAAAAGGGGGCTTGGATCTGTGATAGCAATAGGGAATAAGCATTGAAAAATGTAAGCTCTCTAGCCCCAGGCTTTCTCTTTGAGAGAAAAATCCACATTTGGTCACTTATATTAGATAAGTCACTTATATTAGATAAGCCACTTATATTAGATAAGCCACATGCAGTTTAACATATTCCTAAAAGTGCACTAAGTCTTCAAAAATGTAATGCCTGAAACATTTATCCCATGCCCATGACAGACAGCAGCAATGGATCCCAGATCTCCCTCCAAATGATTTTACATGAGGCCTCAAAATCTTTATAACAGGTGGTCTAGAGACAGGCAACAAATAGATAAGAGCTGGTATGCAAGAGGAAATTGATTTGCTGGTACATAGGGCTGGGCTCCCTAAACTTGTCAAGAAATGATATCGTGAATTCTCAGACTTTCCCTTTATTGTTTTCTGTGAGCTGGGGAGCCTCAAGAACTGTTTTCTTTTTCTCTAGCATTCCGCCACCACGAATGCCACACCATTTTTCTTTTTCTCTAATCATATTTATGGGGCGTGGTCTGGTATTTTCTGACTCTCCTCTGCCTTTCTACTTTGCTGTCTCCAAATATCTTCATGTCTAATCATGACAGTGAAACAAAGGGAGCCCCTCCAAAATATTAATTTGTATGGAATTAAATGATCAGGGACTTCTAACATTTTTAAGATACCTGGTACTATTCCTTTTCGCAGAAAATAACTAGCATCTTCCTCTATTTACTTTTTTACCATTTTTATTATTTTTATTAAAATATAATTTATTTATAGTGTTGTATCAATTTCTGCTGTAAAGCATAGTGGCCCAGTCATATGTATAATCTATATGTGTATTTATATGTGTATATATATGTGTGTGTATACATAGATGTATATACATACACATTCTTTTTCTCATAAAATATTCCACCATGGTCTATCCCAAGAGATTGGCTATAGTTCCTTGTGCTGTACAGTAGGACCTCATTATTTCTCCATTCTAAATGTAGTAGTTTTGTGGTACATATATACAATGGAACACTATTCAGCCATGAAAGATCCTACTCCTAACTCAGTGAGAAAGAGGTCTTGGTGATGTATTGATGTTTGTCACGGGCATGGGACTGCAGGAAGCAGTTTGCAAACCATGTATTTGCTTGTTCATTAATGAAGATTCCATTCAGCTGCCTGTAACAGTGTCAGGAATGCCATATCTATTTCTTCAAACAAACATTTGTTCATGACACTCCCCTTCCTGGAAACATGCTTTGCCTTCTCTTATCCTTCAAAGCCCAGATAAAGGACCATCTGACTCAAAATTCTTTCCAGCCTTCTCATCTCCTGATGTCAATTCACTCCTCCCTGCAGGGCTCCCACCTTGAGGTATCAACTACTTTGTTTTGCTATGTATCTGTGCAGACACTCTACCTTCCTTCCTAAGCTCTTAGCTTCTTGGTATCTCTTGTATAGCAACCCTTGTTTCCAATCTGTAGCTCACAGATTGTTCGATCCTAATGATTTTGTATCTTCTCTGATTGCAAATATTAACTGTCCTCCATTCTATGCCAAAACAAAATACAGGTTTTTGTTGTTCCAAGACAATAGCAAGCTTTGCACCTAGCCAAAGTCTTTGCAGCTCTGTTCCCGTGAGTCTCTCTCAACCCTTAGAGCGGCTGCTGGTGGTGCCTGAGCCATATTCCTCTGGTTTTTTTTTCCTTCCAGTCATCTGTTTATACTTACATGGTACATTTTAAAGCAATTGCTTCATTTGTAATACACATTAGAAACCATAAAAAAGTGAAGAGCTGAAATGTACACCATATATTTGTGTATATATATATTTTTTTTTTGCTTTTTTTTTTTTTTTTGAGGGCCACATCTGTAGGTTTCCAGGCTCTGGGCTCGGGGTCTAATCAGAGCTACAGCTTCCAGCCTATGCCACAACCACAGCAATGCAAGATCCGCGCTGCATCTGCAACCTGCACCACAGCCCAAAGCAACGCTGGATTCCTAACCCACTGAGCAAGGCCAGGGATGGAACCCACAATCCCATGGTTCCTAGTTGGATTTGTTTCCGTTGCACCACGACAGGAACTCCTATTTTTTTTTTTTTTTACAGAGGTAAATCATTTGCACAAAAATGACTGCCAACTGCAAGCATGTGCATTTCCACATGAAGGTTTTCTTAAAAACCAGGAAATTCCACTCTGCCCCTCAGATTTGAAGCATTAACACCCAAGACACAGTCCCCAAGCAAAAACTGATGGGAGTTGGTATATAAACACCCCAACTCTCTCACACCCTGGTGGAATAATCCTCAGGCTCTTGTTCTACACCATTTCCAGATTTCCCCAAAGCACTGAGTCCTAGTTGTCCATGGGTAGCTGCTTGATTCCATATCCTGTACCGGCTACCTTCCCTCCCTGTCTTATTCCCCATTCCCCTCTTAGTATTTTGTGGCATCACCCCTGCCCCCGACAAATCTGCTACTACTTAACTCCTTAGGGTACACTTTTGGGGAACCCCAAATTTAGATACCCTTTACTACTTTTGTAATATATACTCATCTTTCAATTATTATTTTTTCTCTTTTTTAGGGCCGCACCCATGGCATATGGACGTTCCCAGGCTAGGGGTTGAATCAGAGCTGTAGCTGCTGGACTATGCCACAGCCATAGCAACACAGGATCCAAGCCATGTCTGCGACCTACACCACAGCTCACAGCATCACCAGATACTTAATCCACTGAGTGAGGCCAGGGATGGAACTTGCATCCGCATGGATACTAGTTGGGTTCATTAACCACTAAGCCATGATGGGAACTCTATAGTCATCTTTCAGGTCTTATCTTAGAGGTCACTACTTCACTGAGAATACCTCTAAACATCCACACTGGTTAGGACTCCTTGGTATAAATCTGTCATAAGGTCCTTTATGTTTTCTTCCATAGCATTGATACCAAGGCAGTAATATAATTCTTTGTGTAATGATTTACTTAGTATCTGTAATATCCATTGCCATATCTTAAAACAAGACATAGCATAGACTGGGCATTTTAATTGGCACATATGAACTAAATGGCTAAATACTTGAATAACCCTGGAAGTTTCTATCTTCAGTTCCTCTCAGTTCTACTTCCAAAGTTTACCTCCTTCCACTATCTCTGCTTTCATCTCCAACATGTTGCAAAATACCATAATTTCTGAAAGTATATCATATTTGTCAGAGTGGTCTGTCTGCTTCAGTCCTATCCTCAACCAACCAAGATGTCACATACAGTGCCCTTCCATTGCATTTAAATTCAAACTCTTTATTCTGATCCACCCATCTCTGCATGATTTTGCACGGGGTTGTTCCTTCAAGCACATGGCCTGCCTCTTTGTTTCCACTATTGAAGCTCACAAGGAAAGAGGGGAAACCCTCGCCACTTCTTTTCAACTTTTGTCCTTTATCTTCTTTTTGCCCGGAATCCTCTTCTGCACCTTCTCCTTTTATTGGGTCATCAGTGAGAGGAATATCACTTAAGATGTGGCTAATAATTAGCCAATCAGCAGAAGGATATGCAAACACCTAGGAAACTGTTATGATGAAGAGACTAGGGGAGAAATTGATAATATCAGAGCCACAGAAATTTAAAGCTACAGTCATAGAAGGACATATAGCTACCAGAACCTCTGAACCTACTTCCCAAGGTACAAAAGAAATACCCCTTCTTTCTCTATGCTTCTATCTCCTAGTAGACTCTCGGACTCTCATTGGCTAAACCCATTGGTTTAGCCAGAACACAAGAAAACACAAGTAATTCCCATCACAAGGAAAAAAAAACTGTAACTCTGTATGGTGATGAATGTTAAGTAGACTTGTTGTGGTGATCATTTTGCAATATATAAAAATGTCAATTCAGGGAGTTTCTGCTGTGGCTCAGTGGGTTAAGTGTTGGACATAGTGTCTGTGAGGATTCAGGTTTGATCCCTGGCCTTGCTCAGTGGGTTAAGGATCCAGTGTTGCTGCAAGCTGAGGTGAAGTTCACAGATATAGCTCTGAGGCTTGGATCTGGTATTGCTATGACTGTGATGTAGGCTGGCAGCTTCGGCTCCACTTTGACCCCTAGCCAGGAACTTCCATATGCCAGAGATGTGACTGTAAAAAGAAGAAAAAAAAAAGTCAAATCATTGCATTGTATACTTGAAATTACTAGCATTGTTATATGCCAATTACACCTCAATCCAAATAAATTTGAAAGGAAAGCTCATGTTATGAAGACTGTGAGAGTCAATTCCACAGGGTACAAGGCAGGAAAAAGTAGTGTGGGAAAGATAAGTTGAAGGGCAAACAGAAAATAATTAGTGATGAAAGACCATTAGAAATCACTCAACTCTTGCACTCGGCAACGTGTCTTCCTCTGAAAGTATAGAGTTCAGCAATCCTTGTTAATAGGGAAAAAATATTCAGCATAATTTTTCTAAATTGTTTTAATTTAATTTTAAACTAGGGCAGTCATTTAAATGTGTGACCAAAGCCATTCTGTTCAAGACCAGAAAATTAAACTCTAAAAATTTAAATGTCTTGAAATCAACATGTTAAAAATTGAATTACATTCATATAGAAGCAGCAGCATGATTCAGTGTTAATCTCAAGATCAAGGATTTGGTATCATTTGTAGCAGAAATAATAGAAAATGTGATTTATTGTATGGTTTAATCCAATTTATTGTATGGTATACCAACACAGGTTATGGCTTTCTCAAATATGCCCAAATCAAATGCCACCACATAAGATGACAGGATACTTCACTGAGATAGGTAGTAGGAGATGATGAGGGTTCAGTGATGCCTTTTGTGAAAAATTCCAAATTAAATGAAGAGATGTCCCAGAGGATGAAGGGACGAGGGCTAAGGGCTATAAATAATAAATACAGGAGAGAGGAATTTTCCTGAGATTAGGAGACTATGCCATCAAGATTTCAAGATTACATTATTATTGAGGACCCAGTCTCTAATGCAAAGACTAAAAATCCAAGTACCGAGAGAAGCCAGAGTACAGAGAACAAATAGGAAATGGTTGCACAGGGACTGAGAAGCCATTCAGTGCTGTAAGTTAGTCTCCCAGGCTTGGGTGGAAGCATTAAGAAATCAAGGTCTGTCAAAGAAGATGAGACCTGATATCACCACAAGCTTTCAGGTGAGTCCCAGAAGGGTGAAAACCTAGTAGTTAATCCTGATTATAAATAAACAAACCATTACAAAGCCTAAACCTAGGCCAACTCCACCCATTCTCAGCCTGGATTAAATTTAACCACATCTATCCAAACTACCTGCCAGAGGCAAACATAAATCTTCTCTAGAGGAAACAAACATCATCTCGACTTATCTCTATTCTTTTCCATATATTCCTGAATTATTTTCTACACCATGAAACAAGAATTATTTTGCACACCATAGAAAAAGATCAAATAAATGATCAATAACCAAGAGAAAAGATAGATAACAGGAAAAAAATCCACAAGAGTATTGGAGTCAATATTTTTAAGAAAACAGAACACAAAATGAAGCATTCATAAATATATTTAGGATATATCAGAAACAAAGTATAAATTCTGGAACTAAAGAACACACTAATTGAAGTAAAAAATTCAATTCAATATATGCAATTAACAGAGATGAAAACACAGAAAATTATGAAAGGAAAGATAAGCAGTTAAAAATACCCAGACTTAGAGTTTCCTTCATGGCTCAGCAGAAACGAATCTGACTAGTATCCATAACTACGCAGGTTCACTCCTTCGCCTTGCTCAATTAGTTAAGTATCTGACGATGCAGTGAGCTGTGGTATAGGCTGCAGATGTGGTTCAGATCTGGCGTTGCTGTGGCTGCAGCAGAGGCCAGTGGCTATAGCTCTGATTCCACCCCTAGCCTGGGAAATTTCACATGCCACAGGTGTGGCCCTAAAAAGACAAGAAAACAAACAAACAAACAAAACCCCAGACCTAAACACAGAGAAAAAAAGAGAATAAAAATACGTAAAAAGAGCATAATAGACATTTGGACTTAGTTAAAAAATCATATAATTTGAGGAATTCCCTGGTGGCTCATCAGGTTAAGGATCTGGCATTGATCTGGCATTGTCATTGCTATGGCTCACAGCTGTGGTGCAGATTAATCCCTGGCTTGGGAACGTCCCCATGACACAGGCAAAGCCAAAAAAAAAAAAAAAAATCATGTAATTGAAGTCTCAGAAAAAGAGGAGAGAAGAATTATTAAGAAGCATTATATGAACATATAGTAACTAAGAACTTTCTAAAATAATGGAAGACATCAAATCAAAGATTGGAGTAGAGCAATGAATCACCATTGATACACACACACACAAAAATGGTCCCAGGTATACTGTAGTGAAATTGGTATAAAATCAAGATTAAAGAGAAAATTAAGATCAGCCTGATACAATAATGAGTTAAATATAATATAGTACGACGTCTTCAGAGTGCCAAAAGAAAATAATTGCTAAGCTAGAACTCTATCCTATGAATAAATATTCTTTAAAAAATCAAAATAAAAGTATTTCAAACAAAGCCAAGGATTTTTTTTTTTTTTTGTCATCAGTATATCTGCACTGAGCATTAAGTACTAATGTTAACAGTGTCCTTTAGGAAAAAGGAAAGTAATCCTAGATGGAAACATGAAGATCAATGAAGAATTGAAAAGCAAGGGAAACAGTGAATACCTAGGAAGCATAAATGAATACTGATTACAAAAATAAAAATAATGATGTCTTTCAGGATTTTAAATACATATATATATGTATACACACATGCAATTATATATTTGAAAAAATATCAAAAATGTAGGAGGAAGGAACTGAAAGTGCTAAGATCCTTGAATACTTGATAAGTGTTAAAGGAATAAATTCTAAGAGACTAAAAAATTAACCAAATATATCAATATTTTTCCAATATAATTGGATTAAATAATCCAAATAAAATGATCAGAATGGCTGCAAAAAACCAGCAACAAAAACATATTATACATTGCTTAAAAGAAGCACAGTTTAAACAGAAGAAAGAGAGAAGGCTTGTGAGATTATGTAAGGAAAAATGTGTATTCTGAAACCTTAATTAAATTTAGTTGTTTAGTTTGTTTGTTTTCAACCATGCCTATAGCATGCAGAAGTTTCCTGACCAGGGCTCAAACCCACACCACAGCAGTGACAACACCGGATCCTTAATTCTAGACTACCAGGGAACTCCTGAACACCATAATTAAAAGAAATGTAGCATTAATATACTAATAGACAATATAGACGTTAAAACATCTGGAGATGAAGAGGAATGTTTCGTATGTTAAAATAGGTTTGACCCTTCAGGAAAGGTAAAACAATTCTTGATGTACTTGGATTAAATTACATAACCTGAAAATACATACAGGAAACAGACAAAGCCAAACATATTGTGAGATATTTTTAACACATTTTAGTAACTTATAGAAAAAGCAGACAAAAATTACTGAAAATATAGAATAAGCTACATGAGTGACAAGTTTAACCCAACTGACATATAGTGAACATTGCACTCAGAGTTTGCAAAATATTTTTTCCTTTTTTCATCTGAAAAAAAAAAAATGCATATAGCAATCTTACCCCAGACATAAAAGCTCAACAAATTTCATGGTTTAAAAAAATATCAGTGTTATTCTGTGACCAAAATGGTATGTTTTTCTAAGTCAATGAAAAACAAAAAAATGAGAAAAATTCCAAATATTGGGAAATCAATTAATAGGTGAGACTCTCTTCATTGGTTTTCAATCTTTTTCCTCTTTTCTGTGATTTCCACTAATTTGTCCTCCACCTTGCTTATTCATTTTTCTGCCTCCCAAATTCTGATTTTGGCTGCTTTTAATTAATTTTTTATTTTAGTTATTGTATTTTGCATCTCTTCTTGCTTAAGTTTTATATCTTGTTATCTCTTTGCTCAGTATCTCCTGTAAATTATCCATCTTCTCCTCCATTTTTTTCCCAATGTCTTGCATCATCTTCAGCATCAACAGTCTAAAGTCTTTTTCCTGGAGCCTTTTTCTTTCTGTTTTATATAATTTATAGTTCTCTGTCTTTTCATTTTTATAGGTTTTGGTGTGGTGACATTTTTACAGATAATAGAGTTGTAGCCTGTCTTACTTCTTGTGGCTGCCGCCCTTCTGGCTGAAGCTGGTATGGGGGCTTGCTATAGGCTTCCTGATGGGAGGGACTGATGCCTGCCCACTGGTAGATGGAGCTGATTCCTATGCCTCTGGTGGGTGGGGCTTTGTCTCTGAGTGAGATTAGAGGTGGCTGCGTGCCTGGGAAGTCTTTAGGCAGCTCTTTTACTGATGGGCGGGGCTGTGATCCCACCGGGATTGTTGTTTGCCCTGGGGTTCTCAGCACTGATGGGTGGGGCCAGATTCTCCCAAAATGGCCACCTCCAGAGGAACGCACGCTGATGAAGATTCCCAAGAGCTTTGCTTCCAATAGCCTTACCCCCACAACAAGCCACTTTCACCCCTGCTTTCCCAGGAGGTCCTCCAAGAATTGCAGCCAAGCCCGACCCAGATTCCCATGGAAATCCTGCTTTGCCCTGGGACCCAGTGCACACAAAAGTCTGTGTGCGCCTTCCAAGAATGGGGTTTTTGCTTCCCCCAGTTCTGTGGCGCTCCTGCACACCAGCCCCACCAGCCTTCAATGCCAGAGCCCCTGCTGGGGGCTGTTTCTCCTAGTGCCAGGTCCCCACACATGGGGCTTTGATGTGGGGCTCAGAACTCTCACTCCTGTAGGTGAATCTCTGTGATACCATTACTTTCAGGTCTGTGGGGCTTCCCACCTGGTAGGTACTGGGTTGTTTATATCATATCACCTCTCCTACCTCTTGTCTCTGGAGTAGGATATCTTTTTAAAAGTTTCTGGTCCATTTGGCTGAAGATTGCTCAGCATTTGGCTATAAATTTTGTTTTTATGAGAGAAGTTGAGCTCCAGTCCTTCTATTCCACCATCTTAATCCCATCTCCAATCCTGTCTGTTAAATAAATTACTTCTGTATCTTAAATCCCTCCCAGAAAGAAACTCCAGAGTCAGATACTTTTACCAGAAAATATAAATGTTTAAGGAAGAAATAAGTCCAATTCTAGACAAACTCATTATAAGAATAAACGGAGATATTTCCTAAGCAGTTTTATGAGGCCACCATAACTTTGGTAACAAAATGTGCTAAGAATAGTTATATGAAAGGAAAATTACAAGATAATCTCTATCATAAGCATACCTCAAATGTTTAAAAAAGGAATTAAAAGTCCATGTTCAGTGAGATCCAAATTCAGAAAATACATTATTCAAAAAAAAAAGACAAAAAAAAAGGAGTTCCCGTCGTGGCGCAGTGGTTAACGAATCCGACTAGGAACCATGAGGTTGCGGGTTAGGTCCCTGCCCTTGCTCAGTGGGTTAACGATCAGGCGTTGCCGTGAGCTGTGGTGTAGGTTGCAGACGCGGCTCGGATCCTGCGTTGCTGTGTCTCTGGTGTAGGCCGGTGGCTACAGCTCCGATTGGATCCCTAGCCTGGGAACCTCCATATGCCGCAGGAGCGGCCCAAGAAATAGCAAAAAAAAAAGACCAAAAAAAAAAAAAGAAAATACATTATGATCAAGCTGGCTTTATTTTAGGAATATGGGATTTACCGGTTGAAATCAACCAATGAAACATATCAAATCAACAAAATAGAAATAAATGTAATCATTTCAAAAGATAACACAAAATCATCCAGCAAATATATGCGTATATATACCTCATAATTAAATATTGAAATATTTTCATTGAGACCAGGAATAGAAATCACTATACCAATTTCTACTAAACATTGTGCTAGAGATCCTACAGTGCAGTAAATCAAATATGAAAATAAGTAAAAGATATAAGGATTGGGGAAAGAAACAATATTGTCTTTATTTAGAGACTACAAGATTATTATTAAAAATGACGTCCATAAGATCATATACAATAATGAAGTATTTTCAGCAACAAAGTGATAAAATAAAATTTATAAAAGTTTACATTGGTAATAGCCTGAAAATCAATTAAATTAGAATAAAGCTAATGAAAAATACATTCCTCTTATTCACAGTAAAAAAAAAATTGAGAAATAAAAGTAAATGGAAAAATATGCCATATTTATACATTAGACTACTTGAATATTCTACACATTCAATTCTATCATAATCAAAATCTCATCAAATTGTTCACATGCATTTGTGTGTATATATGTGTTTGTATAAGAGATATTCTAAAATATATATCAAGTTGAAGAAGTTCAAGAATATGTAAGATAGCCTAAAAGAGGAACACATTTGAAATCCTTATACTACTGTAGGTAAGGACATTATAAAGCTTTGGTATATAGTATAGAGTGGTATTGGCACAAGAATATAAATATAGAATAATGCAGCACAATAGATTATCCAAAAAAGATATTCATGTGTATGGACACGATTAAATCAAAGGCGAAAGGAGGGGAAATGGATAATCTTTTCAATGAATCATGTTGGCTTAACTGGATACTTATAGTGTAGAAAATTAATTTTGACTTCTATTCCAGACCACTTTTGGGGGCCTGGTGCCCATGGCACACAGCAGTTCCAGTTCCAGGGCCGGGGATTTGACCTGTGCCACAGTGGTGACCCAAGGCATAGCAGTAACAACACAGGATCCTTAACTTGCTGAGCCACCAGGGAACTCCCTATACCACACTATTTAACAAATGAATTCCAGATAGACTTTAGATCTAAATATAAATTGTAGGAGTTCCCATCATGGCTCAGTGGTTAACGAATCCGACTAGGAACCATGAGTTTGTGGGTTCAATCCCTGGCCTTGCTCAGTGGGTTAATGATCTGGAGTTGCTGTGAGCTGTGGTGTAGGTCACAGACGTGGCTTGGATCCTGTTTTGCTGTGCCCTGGCGTAGGCTGGAGGCTACAGCTCCAATTAGACCCCTAGCCTGGGAACTGCCATATGCCACGGGTGCAGCCCTAGAAAAGATAAATAAATAAATAAATAAAAATATGAATTTTAAAGTAATAACACTTTTAGAAGAAAATATAAGAGGATATGGTCATGATTTGAAGTAGATAAAAATTTCTAAAGATGCACACTTACCATAGAGGGAAAACATAGAACCCTTTTAGTCTACATTAAATTTATAAACTCCTGCTCATTAAAAGACACAAGAGCATGAATACAAAAGCTGTAGAATGGGAGAAAATGTGTACAACGCATATAATCAATAAAGACTTACATATGGAATGCATAGTGAGTTCCAGCCCCCCATGAGAAAAATACAAACCACATAAAACAAAAATGGTCAAGGGAGGCACTTCACAAAAGAGGATATTCAAATGATCAATAAATATAAGTTCAACCTCAACAGTCATATGGGAAGTACAAATGAAAACTGTAATGTGGTACTATTATGTACTCATCAGAATGTCTAAAAGTAAAACACTGACCATCCTATTCATTGATGAGAATGAGGGGCATATAGAATGTTACATCTGTCATTGGTGGAAGTATAGATTGATAGAACCACCTCTCAAAATTATTTGAGTGTATACACAATAGAGACAGAACTATAACCCAGCAATTCCACTTATAAGTATATATCATAGAGAAATGTTCACCAAAAGATAGGCAGGGAAATATGAAAAGAAGTACATTCATAGGAAACTTAAACTAAAAAAATACAAAGACTTACAATAATAAAGTAGCACTAAATTGTGTTGTGTTTATATAGCAAACACCATTTGGCAAATGGGAGATAATGAAACTACTACTTGACAAAACCACTTGGAAGAATATCAGAAACATAATATTGTGTGAAGAACTCCAGATGCAAAAGAACCCATACTCCATGGTTCCATTTATACAAAGTATAACATCAGACAAACCTGAATTATGTGTTTAATAAAGTAGTTATCCATGAGAAGCAGTGGGAACAGTTACTGAGAGAGGTCAGGTGGCATTCTTCTGAGGGGCTAGTACTGTGCTATTTCCTGATCTGGCGGAATTTACAGAGGTGTGCTCACAGTGTGAAAACCCATGGACTTGTAAATTTGTAATTGAAAGTTTTGTAAATGTATATATTTATAATACATATATTTGAAGGTATTATATGTATATAATTTTATGTATAATTTTAATATATATGTAATTATATCAGTATGGATAGTATACTTGTGCATATATATAATTAATATAATTACAATACCAAATGCTCTCCAGGAATCAAAGCAACTAGAATACAGATATTTTGCTAGTAGAAATGAAAAATGATACAACCATTTTGTAAAACAGTTTGGTAGATACTTATAAAGTTAAATTGATAGAGGATAGATAAATAGGTGATAGATGATAGATAGATAGATAGATAGATAGATAGATAGATAGATAAATGATAGATAGATAACATTTATCATGATGTAACAAATGGCTCCAAAACTTAATGGCTTAAAACAACAAATACTTCTTATCTCACATAGTTTCTGAGGGTCAGGAGTCCGAGAGCAGCTTATTGGAGTCACTGTTGGCTGAGAATTTCTCAGTGGTTGCAGTCGAGGTGAGGGTGCTGCTGTAGTCTTGGCTGAGACAGGAAACTATACCAAGATGGCTTATTCACATGGCAGTTAGAGCTCTCGACTCACTGCCTGTTGGCAGGAGGCCTTGCTACGTGGGCCTCTCCCAAGGCTACAGCAGTGTGCTCACCAAATAACAGCCCTGAGAGTGAGTGATGTAAGAGAGAGCAAAGAGGAAACTGCAGTGCCTCTTATACCTTTGTCTTAGAAGCCATGCACTGCCAACTTTGCCCTATTAATTCCTCAGAGTCCAGCCCACACTCAAAAGGAAGAAAATTAAACTCTACCTCCTGAAGGGACAGTCAAAATAGTGATGAAGATACTTTAAACCGTAACAGTACACATATAGCTTATTTCAATTAAAACTATTTTTAAAAGCAATCAGTAAAAAAATAAATAAATAAAATAACTAAATAGCATGTAAGTATGACAAGCTCATTTTTTCCCCCACAAATTTGACTATAAAACTATAAAAAACTATTTGAGAAACAATGCACAGGCTATTTGCAAATAACATATCTGACAAAAAGAATTGTTTCAAGAATAAAGAACTCTTAGAACCCAATAAAATCAACAATCCAATTTAAAAAAATGGGCAAAAGGTTTGAAGGCACGCTTCACCAAATAAGCAATATGGATGGAAAACAAATAAATGAAGAGGGTGGCCTTTATTAGTGAAATTAGTTTAAGGGTGAAAATATAATGAGAAATCAATACAACCTATTAGAATGGGTAAAAAAAATAAAATAAAATAAAATGCCAAATACTATCAAGAAGTCAAAGCAACTAGAATACTCACATGTTGCTGATAGGAATTCGAAGTGATACAATCACTTTGTAAAACAGTTGAGCAGATCCTTAAAAAGTTAAACATAGATTTAACATAGGATGCAGTAACTCCCCTCTTCAGTATTTACAAAAATACTGAAATGTAAATGTAAATGTAAAATGTAAAATGTAAATGTAAATGTAAATGTAAAATGTAATCCTATGTCCACACAAAATGTGTATGAATAGTTTTATCCAAAATTATCAAAACTGGAGTTCCCATCGTGGCACAGTGGTTAACAAATCCTGAGGTTTCAGGTTCGATCCCTGGCCTTGCTCAGAGGGTTAAGGATCCAGCATTGCCGTGAGCTGTGGTGTAGGTCGCAGACGTGGCTGGGATCCCGCGTTGCTGTGGCTGTGGTGTAGGCCAGCAGCTACAGCTCCGATTCGACCCCTAGCCTGGGAAGCTCCATATGCCGAGGGAGCAGCCCTAGAAAAGGCAAAAAAAAAATATATATATATATATACACACACACTATAAATAATGCAAATATCCCTCAATTGAAAAATGAGTAAACAAACTGTATTACCATAAATGGAATATTGCCTAGTAATATAAAGGATGAACTGTTGACAAAACAACACTATGAATGAATTCAAATGCAGGATGCTAAGTGCAAGAAGTCAGACTCAAAAGACTGGGAATCTATTAATAGGACATTCTAGGATAGGGGTATTATTATCTATTAAAAAATAGCGAATCAATATATTGTACACCTGAAATTAATATGATATTGTACATCAACTATACTTCAATAAAACCAATTTAAAAAAATAAATAAATAAGGTAAAATTAAAATCTTTGTTTTTAAGATCCACTTAATACCTCAGCAGCATATTGAAAAATAGGTTCCTTAAAAATTTCTAAAATATAGGAGTTCTCATTGTTACTCAGCAGGTTAAGAACACAACATAGTCTCCATAAATACACAGATTTGATCCCTGGCATTGCTCAGTGGGTTAAGGATCTGGCATTGCCACAAGCTGGGGAGTAGTTTGCATATGCAGCTTGGATCCAGAGTATCTGTGACTGTGGCATAGGCCTGCAGTTGAAGCTCCAATTTGACTTCTAGCCCTGGAATTTCTATATGCCACAGGTGTGGCCATAAAAAAAAAAAAAGAAAAGAAAAAAAATTCTAAAATATAATTGTGTTCTACATTAAATAAACCCAGTAAAGCCCATACTTATCCACAGAGAAAAGCACACACATACACACACACCACTTACGAACTGATGGTTACAATTCATCATAAGATTCCTTCACATAGCAAACTCTACTCATCACTCTAAAATGTGGTTTTTTTAATGAAAATAAAATGTGACCACAATTTCTCCAGAATCTGGTAATTACACACAGTTAGAGATACCTGCCCAACCATCCAATCTCACCTAGAAATTGAAATACTGGCTTATGCCCAGCATGCCATTAAGCATTCAAACCTGCTCCAGACTTTTTAATTACGTTTACCACAAGCTTCAATAACTAAGCCAAGTTATAGGGGGAAATATGCTATTTTTTAAGAAGATGGATTGCTATATTAAAAGTCTTTTGAGAAAATATTAACATGTTATGTGTGGCTTGGCAAAATAACTCTTTGGAGATATTTTATGTAATACTCAAGTCAAAACCATTTTAGGTGATTTCTCTAAGGAAGCAGCAAAAACACATTGCAAAAAAACAGGTTAGAAGTTCAGCTTTCAATAGTTCAAAGATTGGCTGCTACTAATTTGCATTTATTGGGTTTCTACTACCATGTTAGCCTCTTCTTTGTGAATTTAGGTTACCCATGAGCTTTTATAAGTATAAAATACTTTATCGTATACATTGTGTATATATATTTTATATATATATTAGATATTAGATAGCAGTATTATGTTAGAAGAAGAAAACCAAGATACATAGAAAGGGAGTAAAACAAAAGGGAGGTAGAGAAATGCTGAGAGAGACAGTGAAAGAGTAAGTAAGAATGAGAAAATACATAATAAATTATGTGCACATGGACCATAGTCCATATAAATACCCACATATAGCTTACACATTAATTTACTGTGGCTATGATGAGAAACATCACAAACTCAGTGGCCTAAAATGAAAAGCATATATACACATATAGATAATCATATTATATTATGATTATATTATGTGTTTATATATATATATATATATATATATATATATGCATAAAATGTTATGTTTCAGTAAGTTAGAAATCTGACATAGTGTCACCAGGCTAAAATCAAGGTGTTGGCAGGGCTGGAATCACTTATGGAGGCTCTGAGGGAGAATCTGTTTCTTTGCTCATGCATGATTTGGCAGAAATCTGTTTCTTGTGGTTTTTAGGTCTTGGGTCGCTGTTTCCTCTCTGGCTGTCAACTGAAGGCTCTTTCCAGCTGCTTACAGGCCACCCACATTCCTTGGCTTGTGGCCTCCTTCATCTTCAAAGGTAGCAACCACAAGTTGACTCCTTCTCATGCCTCATCTGTCTCAGAATCTTTTGCCCTCTCTTCTGTTTTAAAAGGCCCTTGAGATTACACTGGACTCATTCATACAATCCAGAATAATCATCCTTTTGGGGGGGTGAGCTGATTAGCATATTTAATCCCATCTGCAAAGTCTCTGTTGTCATGTAATATTAACATATTTCCAAGTTTAGAGAGTAGGCCATGGACACTTATAAGGACCATTATTCTACCTATCCCAATCTATTTAATATAGAATATGTACATGAAATCTATTTGTTGTTATTTATATACACATTATATGTTGATCTACTTTTTTTCATTCACCTAAACTGACCTTGCTACCCAGCATATAATGATAACAGTTTAATTCAAAGGAAATGATTTCACAATGGTTTCAAGAGTGAAATCATCAAAGGATTTAGAATAATTTGACCATCAAAGGAAGTAAGGATAATAACAAACCATAATACATAGCATACAATGAGAATCTGAGTCCATATAAAAATGAATAAATAAACAAATAAATGGAAGAGAAGAAAGAGCCCTTCCTTTGGGTAGAATGCCAGGTAACAAATGCAGATGATCTGAGTGATACATGGATCCAACATATGATAATCAACTTAGTAGCAATAGTTTTGGGGAAATACCATCCATGGGTGCTAAACAACAGGTGATGAATAACAGGACATTAATACAGTTTCAAGTATCTCCCCTCAAGACACTTGTTAAATACAAAGGGGAAAGAGTAACGTAAGAGTAAAGAAACATGTCAGTTATCACCTTAAGCAAATGATACATGTTATCATCATCAATATGTGGGAAAATTGCTTCTCAAGTCTCCAGAGACGATGCTCTGAGAAGGACACAGTATTCTATCTGTGGAATTTTTTCCACAAATCATAACCTAAATTTAATTATGAAGGAAGCATTAAATGGACACCAACTGAGAGACAAAACCAATGGTCCACACTCCTCAGAAATGTCAAGGTGATAAAAGAAAAACAGCAGAACAGCTCCAGGATTGAAATAAAAGAGACAAAACCAATAATTGGGAAACCTTATCCATGATTGGATCCTGTATATGAAAAAACATTTATTTTGAAATAAAGTGAATTATTTTATGCTTTTAAATTTTATTGGGGTATAGCTGATTTACAGCGTGTATTGGCTTCAGGTTTACAGCAAAGTGAATCAGTTATACATAAACATATATCTATTCTATTTTCCCGTATAGGTTATTACAGAAGATCGAATAGACCTCCCTGTGCTATAGAGTAAGTCCCTGTTAGCTATCTATTTTATATATAAGTTCTTTTGTACCACTTTTTTTTAGATTCCACAAATAAGTGATATCACATGATATTTGTCTTTCTCTATTTCACTTAACATGATAATCTCTAGATCCACTCGTTGCTGGAAATGACATTATTTCATGTCTTTTTTATGGCCAAATAATATTCCTATATATTTTATATATATTTCCTATATTATATATATATATATATAAAACACATCTTCTTTAATCATTCCTGTGTTGATGGACATTTACTTTGCTTCCATGTCTTGGCTATTGTAAATAGCGCTGCGATGCACATTGGGGTGCATATATCTTTCAAACTATGTTTTTCTCCAGATATATGCTCAGGAGTGGAATTGCTGGGTCATATATTTGTTCTATATTTAACTTTCTAAGGAAACTGTTCTCCATAGTCGTTCTACCAATTTACATGCCCACCAACAGTGTAGGAGGGTTCTTAAAGGGAATTATTGAAACAATTGGCAAAACTTTAAGGTCTGTATAGTAGAAACCACTATAATATTAATGGTCATTTCTTTATTTCAATAATTGTACTGTAGTTGTGTAAAAGAATATCTTAACTTTAGGAAATAATACTAAATAATACTAATTTTAGGAAATAATACTAACTTTAGGAAATAATACTAAATAATACTAATTCTAAATATATTTAGGAAATAATACTAAATAATACTAATTCTAAATATATTTAGAAGTAAATAAATGTTATGTGTTGCTCTCAATTATTCAGAAAAAGAATATACCTATAAATTGACAAATAAATGGTAAAGCAAATGTTATAAAATATTTAAACTTGGAGAATTTTAATTAAGGAGATATAGAAAATATCTTCTAAGATTAGAAAGCTTATGTAATATTCAAATTATTTAAAAATAAATACCAAAAAACAAATCATTAATGAAGGTGATCATTATTTCCACTCTACAGACCTGCAATTTGAAATAAGTACCATTTTCATGGTATACTTGGAATTACAGATAGGTAATCTCTCTCTTTTTTTTCTTTTGGCTGCACCAATGGCATGTGAATGTTCCCAGGCCAGGGATTGAACCCAAGCCACAGCAATGACAATGCTGAATCTTTAACTGGCTGAGCTACCAAGGAACTCCTAAGACAGGTCATCTTTTAATTAACAACTGGAATCTTATTATCAATGAGAATTGATTAAAAAAAAAAAAAAGATTTAGGGAGTTCCCATCATGGCTCAGTGGAAACCAACCTGACTGACAACCATGAAGATGCAGATTCGATTCCTGGTCTTGTTCAGTTGGTTAAGTATCCAGCATTGCCATGACTGTGGTGTAGATCACAGATGTGGCTCAGATCCAGCATTGCTGCAGCTGTGATGTAGGCCAGCAGCTATACTCCGATTCAACCCCCAACCCGGGAACCTCCATAGGCCTATTGTGCATCCCTAAAAAGACAACAAAAAAAAAAAAAAAAAGAAGGAAAGAAAGAAAATTTAGGAGTTCCTATTGTGGCTCAGTGGCAATGAACCTGACTAGTATCTATGAGGATGCAGGTTAGATCCCTGGCCTCACTCAGTGGGTTAAGGCTACATCATTGCTATGCAGTGTAGGTCACAGACGCAGCTTGGATCAGGCATTGCTGTGGCTGTGGCACAGGCTCGCACCTGCTTCTCTGATTTGACCCCCAGCCTGGGAACTACCGTATGCTGCACATGCAGCCCTAAAAAGACAAAAAAGAAAAAAAATTAACTAGTTTCATTATTCTTTTATAGTATAATGTATAATACACACATTTAATGTCGTGTATCCAGGAATGTTTTTAAGGGAAGATTTAAAAAAATGGATCCGTTTGATAGCAAAATTAGTTGATGGGCTCTGAACAGAGTTAGAGTTATAAATCTACTTTAGAGTTGGAGCAGAAATCAGTGTTTATCCACCAACAATTTTTAGGTGCAGGAAATGTCAATTAAAACAAAGTGTAGGAGTTCCATTGTGGCTCAATGGTAATGAACCTGACTAGTACCCATGAAGACATGAGTTCAATCCCTGGCCCTGCTCAATGGGTTAAGTATCCAGCATTGCCATGAGCTGCAGTGTAGGTTGCAGACAAGGCTCAGATCCTATATTGCTGTCATTGTGGTATAGGTCTGTAGCTGCAACTCTGATTCGACCCCTAGCCTGGGAACTTCGATATGCTGAGGGTGCAGACTTAAAAAGAGGGGAAAAAAGTGTAGAAAATCAATCAAGATGGCAGAGTAAGAAAACATGGCAGTTTCTGCCACCTATGAGCACATCAAAAATACATCTACATGTGGAACAATTCTCCTGAAATCTAACTGGAAACTGGCAGAAGGACTCCTGTACAACCAAGGCTATAAGATAGTTACACATGTAACTGGGTAGGAAGTGAATAAAAGCAATTGTGTCAGGACCTGTGTCCTGGGAGGGGATTCAGAGGAAAAGGAAGAATATATCAGTGGACAACTGCCTTGGGGAATGAGCAGTGAGGACCACAGATTGGACACCCCAGTCCTGACACCTTAGGGATTTTGCTTCAGCAACTTGGGATAGGTTCTACATAGGGTAGATGAGCCCCCTTGGCTGATCACAAGACTCCTGGGACTAACATAAAGATGGTGGGAAGCCTAGACTCTTCTTATAAAGAGTGCACACCTGGCTTTCCCCCAAGAAAGGGCAAAGGGAAGTCTTCTCCAGAAGCTACCAGGTTTCCCCCACAACTATTTCAACATACTCCTGTCTGAGCTGAACGAACTTCCAGCCCCATCACTCCACATCATAGTGTGGCACTGGCTATGGAACAACCATGACCAAGAAGTCTTAACCATGGGACACAGAGGAAACCTGGTCCTGGGGCAGAGCCTGGGTGGGAAGGCAAGGGACACAGTTGGTGTTTACTCAAGCAGTGCATCAGATAAAAGCTCAGATCTCTGATGGTGACCACTCCATCATAGCTCACCCCCCAAGATGTCAAGAGTCCACAAGAGTTCCACGTGCCCTGCCATGAGGCTCCACCACGAGAAGGAGGCAGTAATTGGCTGACAGGAGCAGAGGGAACTTGCACACAAGGTTGTGTCTGAAAGGAGTGAGGAAAATAATTGCAAGAACCTGCACAAGGCAGCAAATTAGAGTCAGCTTGTGACTCTATCTGTGGTCAACATGAGCTGAGAGCCTGTTCAATCCCCACTTACTTCAGTATTCTCCCTTTCTGGAGCAGGGGTGTCAGTGAAGGAAGAGAGGAAAACACACACTTAAAGGGAACAGAGCCATTGTGGGCTTGACCCTTAGGGATTTTGCTTCAGCAACTTGGGATAGGACCCTACCCCCAGTAGGGGAGTGACAATCGCTAAGCAGAGAGGAAGTTCTGCTTCACACCCAGCTCCAACTCTAGCCTTCCATTTCCAAGAATACCTACCACGAGGTGATAGCTGCCAGCACACCACAAGGAACGATGTGGCTTATAAACCATGTCAAATCCAGCTCCCCTACAAAAAGTATTGAACACAGGCAGTCTGTGTAGAGACACTCCCTTATGGGAGCATTATAAGTGTCCCAGAAGAAGAAGAGTGAGAGAAGGGAATCAAAAATGTATTTGAATAAATTATGGCTGAAATTTTCCCCAAACTGTAGAATGAGACTGATAAATAGGTACAGGAAGCATATAAGGTCCCAAACAGACTCACACCAAGACATACCATAGTTAAAATGGCAGAAGTTAAAAATAAAGAGAGAATTTTAATGGCAACAGGAGAAAAGCAAAGAGTCATAACAAGGGAATCCCCATAAGACTATCAGCTTATTCCTCTCCAGAATCTGTAGGTGAGAAGGGAGTGGTACGATGTATTCAAAATGCTGAAAGGAACAACAAAAAAAAAACAAAAACTGCAACCTAGGGTACTCTACCTGCAAGATTATCATTTAGAATAGAAGGAAAGATAGAGAAATTCTCAGACAAGAGCAGACTTGTGTTTGCCATGGTGGAGGGAGAACTGGTTGTGATGGACTGAGAGTTTGGGGTTAATAAATGCAAACTATTATTCTTATAATGGATGAATAATGAGTCCTACTATATAGAATAGGGAACTACATCCAGGCTCTTGGGATACACCATTATGGGAAAAAAAAATTTATATATATATATATATATATATAATTGTATATAATACATATATATATAATATGTATAATATGTATATATAATATAATTATATATATTATACATATATAAATTTTTCCATATATATATATATATACACACACACATATATATATATGACTGGGTCACCTTGTTATACAGCAGAAATTGGCACACCATTGTAAATCAAATATACTTTAATTTAAAAAAAGGAAAATTCTCAGACAAGCAAAAACTAAAAGAATGCATCAATACTAAACCTACCCTAAAATAAATGTTACAGTTATAGCTCAACATATATGAAGCCCATGGTAATCAGAAATAAAATTTTAAAAATCTACAATAAATACACAAAAACTAGAGAGGAAGGAATGCAAGCATATTACTAAGGAAAATCATCAAAACACAAGGAAATTAATAAAAAGAAGAAGAAATAAATAGCGAGGAACTACAAAAACTACTAGAAAACAAGAAATAAAATGGCAATAATTACATACCTAGCAGCCATTACTTTAAATTTCAATGGAATCAACATGTCAATCAAAAGACATAGGGTGGTCAATTGGTGAAAAAACAAAACCCTTCTATATGCTGCCAATAAGACACACACTTCAGAGATAAAGACATAGAGTGAAAGTGAGATGTATAAAAAAGAAATTCATGCAACAGAAATGGCAAGAAAACAGGTAGTAATACTCATTTCAAACAAAGTAGACTTTAAAACCTTTGGGAAAAAGTCTATAAACAGAAAAGAGTTCCCATCGTGGCTCAGCAGAAATGAATCTGACTAGTAACCATGAGGATGAAGTTTCAACCCTTAGCCTTATTCAGTGGGTTAAGTATCTGGCATTGCCGTGAGCTGTGCTGTAGGCCAGCAGCTACCGCTCTGATTCGACCCCTAGCCTGGGAACTTCCATATGCCGCAGGTGCAGCCCTAAAACAAAAAAGACACACATGGAGTTCTCGTCGTGGCTCAGTGGTTAGCGAATCCAACTAGGAACCATGAGGTTGTGGGTTCGGTCCCTGCCCTTGCTCAGTGGGTTAAAGATCTGGCGTTGCCATTAACTGTGGTGTAGGTCGCAGACGCGGCTCGGATCCTGCGTTGCAGTGGCTCTGGCGTAGGCCGGCGGCTACAGCTCCGATTCAACCCCTAGCTTGGGAACCTCCATATGCCACAGGAGTGGCCCAAGAAATAGCAAAAAGACAAAAAAAAAAAAAAAGACACACACACAAAAGATAAGGTGTATTATGTAATGATAAAGGGATCTACAAAAAGAGTATATTACACTCATTAGCATTTATGCACATAATACAGGAGCACCTAAATATATAACGCAAATATTAAAAGACAGAAAGGGAGAACTGGACAGTAATATAATAATAGTAAGGGACTTTAGCTCCTCAATTACATTTTTGGATAGATCCTCTAGACAGAAAATCAGTCAGGCAATGGTGGTCTTAAATGACAAAATGAACCAGTTAGACTTAATAGATAACTGCTGGACATTCCTTTTCAAGTGCACATTAAACATTCTCTAAGATCACAAGTTAAGCCACAAAACAAGTCTCAAAAATTTAAGATAAAAAATTACATTCAGCAAATTAAAGAAAAACCCATTAAGCATTATTTTTCACCACAACTATATGAAACTAGAAACCCATTAAAGAAAGAAAAATGAAAAGCACAAACATGTGGAGACCAAACAACATGCTACTCAAAAACCAATGGGTCAATGAAGACATCAAAGAAATCAGAAAATACCTTGAGACAAATGAAATGGAAACACAACTTGCCAAAATCTATGGGATGCAACAAATGCAGTTCTAAGAGAAAAGTTTATAGCAATACAAGCCCTTCTCAAGAAAAAAGACAAATCTCAAATAACCGAACATATCCTCTAAATAATTGTAAAAAGTAGAACAAAGTCCAAGCATAGCAGAAAGAAAGAAATAATGAAGATCAGTGAAGAAATAAATAAAATAGAAACCAAAGTAACAATAGAAAAGATCAATAAAACCAAGAGCTGATTCTTTGAAAAGATAAACAAAATTGATAAACCAATAAACAGTTTCATCAAGAGAAGCCCCAAATAAAATAAGAAATAAAAGCATAGAAATAACAACTGATACCACAGATATATGAAAAATCATAAGATAATAGTATGAACAGTCATATGCCAATAAATTGAACAATCTAGGGGGAAAAATGGACAAATTTCTAGAAACATACAACCTGTCAAGGCTGAATCAAGAAGAAACAGACATCTTGACAGACTGATCACTAGAGTAAAATGGAATCTGTAATAATAACATAAACTCCAGCAAATGGAAGTCCAGGACTGGATGGCTTCACAGAGGAATTCTACAAAACATAAAACAAGAGCTAATATCTATTCTCCCAAAAAAATGCAAAAAAAAAAAATGGAGAGTACAGAACACTCTGAAATTAATTTTAGTGGATCGCCATTACTCTAATACCAAAAAGCAAAGATGCTACAGCAAAGAAAATTATAGGACAATATTTTTGATAAATGTAGAGGCAAAAATCCTCAACAAAGTATTAGCAAACCTTATCCAAGAATTATAAAAAAGATCACACACCACAATCAGGTTGGATTGACTCCAGGGTTGCAAAGATGTTTCAATATTCATAAATCAATCAATGCCATACCACACATTAACCAAGGAAAGGATAAAAAAAAAAGATCATCGCAGATACAGAAAATGAAATTGACAAAATTCAGTATTCGTTCATGACAAAAACTCTCATTAAAGTAGGTATAGGAGTTCCCGTCGTGGCGCAGTGGTTAACGAATCCGACTAGGAACCATGAGGATGTTGGTTCAGTCCCTGCCCTTGCTCAGTGGGTTAACGATCCGGCGTTGCCGTGAGCTGTGGTGTAGGTTGCAGACGCGGCTCGGATCCCGCGTTGCTGTGGCTCTGGCGTAGGCCAGTGGCTACAGCTCCGATTAGACCCCTAGCCTGGGAATCTCCATATGCCGCGGAAGCGGCCCAAAGAAATAGCAAAAAGACAAAATAAATAAATATCCTGTGAACAGTAAAGCGGCCCAAAGAAATAGCAAAAAAAAAAAAAAAAAAAAAGTAGGTATAGAGGGGACATATCTCAACATTATAAAGGCCAGTTATGACAAATCCATAGCTAACACTGTACTCGGAGGTAAAAAGCTGAAAATTTTCCTCTAAAATCAGAACAAGACAAGAATGCCCAGTCTTGACTTCCATCACTATGTTAAATAGAAGTGGCCAGGGAAAGGAATAAAAGGTATCCAAAATGAAAGGGAAGAAGTAAAACTGTCACTATTTGCCAGTAACATAATACATTATATAGAAAACCTAAGGTTTCTACCCCAAATCTCTTTGAACTAATAAATGAATTCAGTATAGTTACAGAATACAAAATTAATATACAGAAATCTGTTACTTTTCTATACACTAATAATGAACTATTAGAAATCATCTTTCTAAAAAACTAACTAAATAAAAAGCAATCCTGTTTAAAATCACATCAAAAAAAAAAAACACCTAGGAATAAAATTTAACCAGGCAGCAGAAATTGACAGAACATTATAAAGCAACTATAATATTAAAAAATAAACTTGAGGAGATCCCGTCGTGGCGCAGTGGTTAACGAATCCAACTGGGAACCATGAGGTTGAGGGTTCGGTCCCTGCCCTTGCTCAGTGGGTTGACAATCCGCCATTGCCGTGGGCTGTGGATCCCGCATTGCTGTGGCTCTGGATTAGGCTGGGGGCTACAGCTCCCATTCGACCCCTAGCCTGGGAACCTCCATATGCCACAGGAGCAGCCCAAAGAAATAGCAAAAAGACAAAAATAAATAAATAAATAAATAATAAAAAAAATAAACTTGAAAGAACAAAATAAACAGAAAAGCTAGATAATTTAAAAAAAATTAACCACAGAGGTGAAAGAAATATTCTGAAAAATATAAAACATCAATGAAGGAAATTGAAGATGATACAAAGAAATGTAAAGCTATCTCATGCTCTCGGACTGAAATAATTAATATTCTTTTATTTTCTTTTTTGGCCACACCCAAGGCTTATGGAAGTTCCCAGGACCAGGGATGAAATCTGAGCCATAGCCATGACCTATACCACAGCTGCAGTAACACTGGCTCCTTAACTCACTGAGCCACAGTGGGAACTCCAAGAATTAATATTCTTAAAATGCCTACAAAGCAATCTATAGACTTAATGCAATCTTTATCAAACTATTCACGACATTTTTCACAGAACTAGAACAAACAGTCCTAAAATTTAATGAAACCACAAAAGATCCCAATTGCCAAACCATCTTTTTTTTTTTTTTTTCTCCAGGTTAAGATTTTTTTTTTTTTTTTGTCTTTTTGCTATTTATTGGGCCGCTCCCGCGGCATATGGAGGTTCCCAGGCTAGGGGTCGAATCAGAGCTGTAGCCACCGGCCTACGCCAGAGCCACAGCAACGCGGGATCCGAGCCGCATCTCAACCTACACCACAGCTCACGGCAATGCCGGATCATTAACCCACTGAGCAAGGGCAGGGACTGAACCAACATCCTCATGGTTCCTAGTCGGATTCGTTAACCACTGTGCCACAACGGGAACTCCAAGATTTTTTTTCTTTTTTTTCTTTTCCCACTGTACAGCAAGGGGATCAAGTTATCCTTACATGTATACATTACAATTACATTTTTTCCCCAGCCTTTCTTCTGTTGCAACATGAGTTATCTAGACAAAGTTCTCAATGCTACTCAGCAGGATCTCCTTGTAAATCTATTCTAAGTTGTGTCTGATAAGCCCAAGCTCCCGATCCCTCCCACTCCCTCCCCCTCCCATCAGGCAGCCACAAGTCTCTTCTCCAAGTCCATGATTTTCTTTTCTGTGGAGATGTTCATTTGTGCTGGATATTAGATTCCAGTTATATGTGATATGATATGGTATTTGTCTTTGTCTTTCTGGCTCATTTCACTCAGGATGAGATTCTCTAGTTCCATCCATATTGCTGCAAATGGCATTATGTCATTCTTTTTTTTATGGCTGAGTAGTATTCCATTGTGTATATATGCCACATCTTCCGAATCCACTCATCTGTCGATGGACATTTGGGTTGTTTCCATGTCCTGGCTATTGTGAATAGGGCTGCAATGAACATGCGGGTGCATGTGTCTCCTTTAAGTAGAGTTTTGTCCGGATATATGCCCAAGAGTGGGTTTGTGGGGTCATATGGAAGTTCTATGTATAGATTTCTAAGGTATCTCCAAACTGTTCTCCATAGTGGCTGTACCAATTTACATTCCCACCAATAGTGCAGGAGGGTTCCCTTTTCTCCACACCCCCTCCAGCACTTGTTATTTGTGGATTTATTAATGATGGCCATTCTGACTGGTGTGAGGTGGTATCTCATGGTAGTTTTGATTTGCATTTCTCTACTAATCAGGGATGTTGAGCATTTTTTCATGTGTTTGCTGGCCATCTGTATATCTTCCTTGGAGAAATGTCTATTCAGGTCTTTTGCCCATTTTTCCATTGATTGATTGGCTTTTTTGCTGTTAGGTTGTATAAGTTGTTTATATATTCTAGAGATTAAGCCCTTGTCAGTTGCATCATTTGAAACTATTTTCTCCCATTCTGAAAGTTGTCTTTTTTTCTTCCTTTGGGTTTCCTTTGCTGTGCAAAAGCTTTTCAGTTTGATGAGGTCCCATGGGTTTATTTTTGCTCTAATTTCTATTGCTTTGGGAGACTGACCTGAGAAAATATTCATGATGTTGATGTCAGAGAGTGTTTTGCCTATGTTTTCTTCTAGGAGTTTGATGGTGTCCTGTCATATATTTAAGTCTTTCAGCCATTTTGAGTTTATTTTTGTGCATGGTGTGAGGGTGTGTTCTAGTTTCTTTGCTTTGCATTCAGCTGTCCAGGTTTCCCAGCAATGCTTGCTGAATAGACTTTCTTTTTCCCATTTTGTGTCCTTGTCAAAGATTAACTGACCATAGGTGTCAGGGTTTATTTCCAGGTTCTCTATTCTGTTCCATTGGTCTGTCTGTCTGTTTTGATACCAGTACCACACTGTTTTGGTGACTGTGGCTTTGTAGTATTTCTTGAAGTCTGGGAGAGTTATGCCTCCTGCTTGGTTTTTGTTTCTCAGGATTGCTGCCAAAGCCATCTTGAGTACATGGAACAAACCTGGAAGCATCACGCTCCCAGATTTCAGACTATCCTACAAAGTTACAATAATCATAATACCATGATACTGACACAAAAAGAGACACATGGATCAATACAACAGAAGAGACAGCCCAAAAATAAAGCCATGCATCTATGGTCAATTAATCTATGATAAATAAGGCAAGAAATAGACAGTGGAGAAAATACAATCTCTCCAGTAAGTGGTGCTAGGAATATTGGAGAGCTACATGTAAAACAGTGAGATTAGAACATTTCTTCACACCATATACAAAAATAAACTCAAAATGGATTAAAGACCTAAATGTAAGACTGGAAACCATAAAACTCCTGGAAGAGACCATAGGCAGAACACTCTGACACAAATCATAGCGGTATTTTTTTTTTCCTATCTTTTTGCCATTTCTTGGGCCGCTCCTGCGGCGTATGGAGGTTCCCAGGCTAGGGGTCCAATCGGAGCTGCAGCTGCCAGCCTACACCAGAGCCACAGCAACGCAGGATCCGAGCCACGTCGGGAACTCCTATAGCAGTATTTTTAAAAATTGTTCTCCTGGGGGTTTCCTCATGGCTCAGTAGGTTAGGATCTGGAGTTTTCACTGCTGTGGCTCTGGCTGCGGCTGTGGTACAGGGTTGGTCCTTGACCTGGGAACTTAATGGGTTAAAAAAAAATACACACACACACACACACACACACACACACACACACACACATATACATATACATATATATACACACATAAAGAAAGTTTTCTAAAAAGTCACTTTCCTAAGGCTAAAAAAAAATAAAAGCAAAAGAACCAAATGGGATCTAATTAAAGTTAAAAGCTTTTGCACAGAAAAGGAAATCATTGACAAAACGAAAAGATAATCTATGGAATGGGAGAAAATATTTGCAAGTGGTATAACCAAAAATGGCTTAATATCTAAAATATGTAAATAGCTCTTATAACTCAATATCAAAAAACCAAAAAAACAAACAAAAAAACAATCAAAAAATGAGCAATAGAGCTGAACGACATTTTTGCAAAGAAGACATACAGATGGCTCAACAAGCACATGAAAAGATGCTCACCGTTGCGAAGTATTAGAGAAATCCAAATCAAAACAATGATGATGTTTAAAAAATCCCTTTCCTGGTACGCTTTTCATTGTCCATACGTAAGACTAACTAAAATAGAATGGGCACTGGAGATTTAGTAAACCTCTTTGTATATCCTTCAAAAGAATTTGATAGTACCAAGCACTGGTGAGGATATGAAACATCCAGAACATTTATGTATTGTTGGTTTAAGAAAGTAAAATAATACAATCACTTTGGAAATTGTTTGGCAGTTCCTAGTAAATTTATATATACACTCACTCTGTTACCTGGTTATTGTACTCCTATGCACTTAGCCCAGAGACGTGAGTGCATATGTTCCACAAACTGACTTGTGCATACATGAATATTTATAGCATCACTATTCATAAAAGACCCAGACTGGAAAATGCATCAACTAATTGTGGCAAATTCATATACTGAAATATAATGGGGCGATAAAGAATTACCAACAAACAAATACACGCAGTGACAACATAGATAACGTTCACAAAAAAGTGAAAAAAAAAAGAGGACACAGTGTACTGCATGAAGTCAAGAGAAAAAATTCAGGATGAATGCATGATCAGAAAGAACACTAAGAAATTTTCTGAGGTGATGGAAATATTCCTTATGATATGAGTGACAGGCATCAAAATGCATCAAGCTGTATGCTTAATATTTATTCATTTTATTGTAAATTAATGTCAATAAAGTGCTGTTAGCATGAATAAAAACCTGTGGCTATCTATTCACATGTTCTTTGACTCTTAGACTGACTGGTCTTGATGACACTTAGCAAACAAGGGCTGTTATCACCTCACGCACTTGCCTAGTAAATTAAGGACAAGCTACATTTACAAGAAGTTTCCATTGGAAAACAGTTACTGTTGTCTCTTAAAGAACCAGCCTATGACCTGGTGGCAATGTAACCCATCATATCAATTCTTTATTGGAAGAAAGAGTTTGAGGAGCTGTGACTCTTCTCAAAACTGGGAATTACCTTTTAAATATCATCTAGCCTGCCTGGCAATGGGCTACATGGCTCTCCAGAATAAATGCCTTACCAAGGTGGGTTTCTTAAGAAGGTAAAAGTTACAGGCACTGTTGCTGAAATATTTGCCTGGAGGTATTTCTGTTCCTAAGAATGAATGCAAATGTGTTTCCAGTAGCCTGAGGTGGGATAGTGGTTTTTATGGTTTTGCTTCAAAACCTGATGAAAATTGGGAATGAGTTCATCTCTTTTTATAAGGTTCTTTGGTGAGGTTTCCAACATGATCTAATCTTGCCCTGGAAAATGAACTAAAAAGGAGTTGACTGGTTATTAGGAATGAGTTCACTAGCCCCACTTTAGAGCCATCCAAGTGGATGTCTTCATGGAAGTCTCAAGACTGCTCCTATCCCAGCTGGGGTTCAGGGACCTCCCTGTGACTTCAGAGGGACTTCCCAGGGCAGAACAGGGAAGAATCACATCCAAAGTTTTTCATAGTATAAGAGTGCTTGTCTTTCCATTACCTACTCCTATTTTCAGATCTGTATAATTTAACTTCCCAAATGAAAACCAGGTTAAAAACCAATAAGCTCTGCTCACTCTCAGCCACAATCTATTATGCCTGAATTCAAACACCAACACGTCTATTTTTCTCTATTGAGATCACATAGGTGGATTGTACTAATAGTAAACCTTTCCAAAGTACACTTGATTGGAGTTAAAAGTAACCATATTAGTCTAATAAAATTAACCAACTTCCATAGTCAAAGGGGAAAAAAAAATGGAAGGAAACTTAGTGGGTAATATTTTACATGCTGATTTATAACTTCACATTCAGTAAGGTGATCTTTCTGTAAGGTGATTCAGTAAGGTGAGCAAAGATCTTTTGTGGGTATTTTTACATTTTATTTGGCTGGTAATAAAAGAGTTGCTTCAATAAAATTAGATAAAATAAATTTTTAATAGTCCCGATGTCCACAAAGGAGGTCATTAGGATAAATGATATATACATTTTTAAACAACAACAGAAACCTGAAATGTGTTTACATAATTGTAAGCAAAAGTTTTAAAATGCTAAATAAATAGCAAATGAAGGAATGTGTTCAAGAGAGTTTATCAAAAAGTCTTATGCTGAGTTCTCATTGTGGCTCAGTAGATTAAGAAACTGACATAGTGCCCATGAGGATGCAGGTTCAATCCCTGACCTCACTCAGTGGGTTAAGGATCTAGTGCTGTCATGACTATGGGATACACCTGCAGCTGCAGCTCCAATTCAGCCCCTAGCCCAAAAACTTCATTATGTCACAGGTTCAGCCCATAAAAAAGAAAACACAAAACAAGATCAAAACAAAACAAAAATAAGATCGAATTTGTTGAAGGGATACTTTTACCAGGAAACTGGTGGCAAGGGCACCAACCAGTGTGAATTTGGGCAAGGGCACCAGTGTAAAAGTAAAGATAGGAAGAAGGTTTATTTGAAGAATTTCACATAGCTAAGTGCAGTGTGGTGTCTTGTACAGTAAAGAGAACAGCAGGGCTTAAATTTAGTGGTAGCCAGATTATGCAAAATCTTCCTTAACATTCAAAATCCTCCTTGACCTTCAAAACCCTCCTTGACCTTCAAAGGATCTAGTCTTGTGGAAAAACGGCCAAGTTTTGAGCTGGGCTCTGGCAGAGAAAATGTACTTTTACTTCCCAGGCCAGTTTCTCAGAGAAGAATGTACTTTAGGACCATGGTTCTCAATGAGGGACAGTTCACCACCACCATCTATTCTGAGGACATTAAAGATGTCTGGAATACCTTTTCATTTGTCCAAATGTGGGCAGTGCTCCTGGCATCTAATGGATCAAGAAAGATGGTAAACACATAAAATTGCCCAGAACAGACTTCTTCACCCCCATGGCACCTCCCTCAAAAAAACAAACAAACAAAAAAAACAAAAACAAAAACAAAACCATTATCAGGTTCAAATGATCAATAGTTTAAAATTTTAGGATTATTCAGAAATCCCACATCCATAATCTAGGCTATATTGCCTTTTATAGCTAAGCAGTCTATGTATGGACTTAAATAAAGAGGGAAGACCAAAATAGTATTTAAAACTTTTCAAAAGCAAATTTAAACGTGTTTTTAAAAGAAAGCACAAATCTCAAAAACCACTCTTAAACTATCATTTCATTTCCCACTCCACCCCCCGGCATTATGGAGATTGAATTGACATACAACATTGTGTAACTTTAAGGTGTATGGCTTTTGATATACATGTTGCAAGATGACTAGCCCAATAGTAGTAGTTAACACATCCATCATCTCACTTAGTTACCTTTTGAGTGATTATATGGTAAGAAGTTTTAGGATCTATTCTCTTAGCAACTTCCAAGTATACAATATAATAGAATTTATTTGTTTGTTTGTTTTGGCTGCCACCCATGACATGCGGAAGTTCACAGGCCATAGGACACCCAAGGTGCTGCAGTAACAATACTGGATCCTTGATCCCCTGAGCCACAATGGGACTCCTTGAGTATTGTTAACTGTAGTCACCACGTTGTACATTAGATCTCCAGAATTTATTCATCTTGTAACTGAATGTTTATACACTTTGACCACATTCACTCATTTCTCCCACCCCAAGTCCCAATCTTAGAATCCACCAAACTACTATCTATTTCCATGAGTTCAATGTATTTTTTTAAGATTCTAATTGTAAGTGAGAGCATACATTGTATGCCCTTCTCTGTCTGGCTTATTGCACTTAGCATAATATCCTCAAGGTTCATCCATGTTATAGCAAATGGCAGAATTTCCTTCTTTCTTATGACTGAAAGATATTGCATTATATACATAACATGTTCCTTATTCCTCCACCATGAGCACTTAGGTTGTTTCCGTGAACTTTGGTGCAGATACCTCTTTGAGACGGTGTCTTTATTCATTAGGGTATATACCCAGAAGTGGTATGTATATATGGTAGCTGTCTTTTTAAACTTTTTGAGGAAACTCCATACTTTCACAGTAGTTGCACCAATTTATATTCCCACCAACAGTTCGCGAGATTCCCTTTTCTCCATTCCCTTACCAGCACTTGTTATCACTTGCTTTTTTGATAGTAGCTATTATAACAGGTCTGAGGTGATATCACATTGTGGTTTTGATTTGCATTTCCTTGATAATTAGTAACACTGAGCACTTTTTCATGTACCTGTTTGTCATTTGTGTATATTCTTCAGAGACATATCTGTTTAGGTCTTTGCATATTTTTTAATTGGTTTACTTGGGATTTTTTTGCTATTAGGTTGTATGAGTTCCTTTTATATCTTGGATATTGACCCCTTATCAGACACATGATTTGCAAATACATGGGTTGCTTTTTCATTTTGTTGATTACTTTTTTTGTTGTACAAATTTTTAGTTTGATGTAGTCCCACTTGTTGATTTTTGCTTTTGTGGTTTGTGCTTTTGATCTCATATCCAAAAGAATTATTGCCAAGACCAACCTTGAGGAACTTCTTCTCTACATTTTCTTATAGGAGTTTTATGGTACCAGATCTTATATTTAAGTCTCTGATCCATTTTGAGTTAATTTTTTGTGAGTTGTGTAAAAGAAGGGTCCAATTTTATTATTCTGTATCCTCATCCAATTTTCCCAGCACCATTTGTTGAAGAGACTATCTTCTCCCCATTGGGTATTCTTGGCTCTCTTGTTGAATATCAATTGATTGTATACATAGGCGGTTAATTTTGGGTTCTCTATTCTGTTCTGTTCTGGTCTGTGTGTCGTGTCTATTTTTGTGTCAATGCCATAGTGTTTTTCCCATCAATGGATGAATGGGCAAAGAAAATGTAAGATATACATACATACACACACATATTGGAGTTTTATTAACCCATGAGAAAGTAAGGCACCCAAACATTAGTGACAACACAGATGGACCTTGTGGACATTATTCTAAATGAGATAATCCAAGCAAAGAAAGACAAATGTCTGATAGCATTCATATGAGGAATCAAAAAAGCCAAATTTGCTAAAACAGCGAACAAAATGATGGTTACTAGGAGTTGGGGAGTAGGGGGATAGGAAAGATATTGTTTACCATGCAGCAGGTAGTAAATAATCCCTAGAGATCTAATGAAGAGTATATTGAATACAGACCACAGTGTATGTAGTATATGATAGCATTATTATCATCACACTTGCTGAGACAAAACTGAATTATTCCAACCATTAAAAAGAAATGGTAATTATGTAGCATGATAGAGGTGCTAATTATCCCTGCAATGACAATAATATTACAATATATAAATGCATTAAATTAACCTGTACAATCTAAATTTCCACAATGATATATGTCAAATAAATAAATAATACACAATTTTGAAAACATTTAAGTACTCACTAGTTTATTCAAAAATTCTTTTAGTGGGTTACAAACCAAACTAATAGCCATGAGGATGGGAGTTTGATCCCTGGCCTCACTCAGTGGGTTAAGTATCCCGTGTTGCCATGAGCTGTGGTGTAGGTCACAGACACGGCTCAGATCCTACGTTGCTGTGGCTGTGGTGGGCCACCAGCTGTAGCTACTATGCAACCCCTAGCCTAAGAACTTCCATATGCCATAGGTGTGGCCCTAAAAAAAAAAAAAAAAAAAAATTACTGTTGTTATAAGAAGAGACACTGGGGAGTTCCCGTGGTGGCGCAGTGGTTAACGAATCCAACTAGGAACCATGAGGTTGCGGGTTCGGTCCCTGCCCTTGCTCAGTGGGTTAAAGATCCAGCATTGCCATGAGCTGTGGTGTAGGTCGCAGACGCGGCTCGGATCCCGCGTTGCTGTGGCTCTGGCGTAGGCTGGTGGCTACGGCTCTGATTCTACCCCTAGCCTGGGAACCTCCATATGCTGCGAGAGCAGCCCAAGAAATGGCAAAAAGACAAAAAAAAAAAAAAAAAGAAGAGACACTGGAAAACTTGTTCTTTCTCTGAAGCAACCCAAAGAAGAGGTCCCAGGAGCACATAGGCAGCTCCTACAAGCCAAGAGAAGAGGCCTTGGAATGAAACTTAACCTTGCTGGCACCTTGATCTTTTTTTTTTTTTTAATCTTTATGTATGTTTATTTGAATAAACAGCATGGGGATCAAGTTACTCTTACATGTATACATTTTTTCCCCACCCTTTGTTCTGTTGCAATATGAGTATCTAGACATAGTTCTCAATGCTACTCAGCAGGATCTCCTTGTAAACCTATTCTAAGAAGTATCTGATAACCCCAAGCTCCGGATCCCTCCCACTCCCTCCCTCTCCCATCGGGCAGCCACAAGTCTATTCTCCAAGTCCATGATTTTCTTTCCTGTGGAGGTGTTCATTTGTGCTGTATATTAGATTCCAGTTATAAGTGGTATCATATGGTATTTGTCTTTGTCTTTCTGACTCATTTCACTCAGTATGAGATTCTCTAGTTCCATCCATGCTGCTGCAAATGGCATTATGTCATTCTTTTTTTTGTCTTTTTTTTGCTATTTCTTGGGCCGCTCCCACGGCACATGGAGGTTCCCAGGCTAGGGGTCGAATCGAAGCTGTAGCCACCAGCCTACGCCAGAGCCACAGCAACACGGGATCCAAGCCGCGTCTGCAACCTACACCACAGCTCATGGCAATGCTGGATCGTTAACCCACTGAGCAAGGCCAGGGTTCGAACCTGCAACCTCATGGTTCCTAGTCAGATTCGTTAACCACTGCACCACGACGGGAACTACATGTCATTCCTTTTTATGGCTGAGTAGTATTCCATTGTGGCACCTTGATCTTGAACTTCCCAGCCTCTACAACCAAGAAATATAATTCTATTCTTTAACCTCCATCCCCAGTCTATGTTATTGTGTTATGGCAACTGCAGCAGAGTAATACATGAGCCTACTCTTTTCCAGGCATTGCATTAGACAGTAAAACGCTAACAACAGTAAGGGATACTGGCCCTTACTCTCACAGAATGTGTGTAGAACATATAGAACATTATTTTAAGCCATGAATGTGGATGGGATCACCTAGAAAGAAATTTTCATAAAGAGAAGAGGGACAAGGAATCAGAGGAGAAAAAGAAAGGACATGGGGAGAAGAGAAGGGAGTCAGGAGGGTGAAGAAGAGGGAGAGGGAGAGACAAGCAGTTTAAGGTTAAAGCAAATAGGAAGAACCAGCAAAGACAGCCCATGTGTTGGGAGTTCCCATCGTGGCGAAGTGGTTAACGAATCCAACTAGGAACCGTGAGGTTGCAGGTTCGATCCCTGCCCTTGCTCAGTGGGTTAAGGATCCGGCATTGCTGTGAGCTGTGGTGTAGGTTGTAGACGTACGTGGCTTGGATCCCGCGTTGCTGTGGCTCTGGTGCAGGCCAGCAGCTACAGGTCCAATTCGACCCCTAGCCTGGGAACCTCCATATGCTGCGGGAGCGGCCCAAAGAAATAGCAAAAAAAAAAGACAAAAAAATAATAATAATAATAAAAAAAAAAGACAGCCCATGTGTAGAACTATGCCAGGAGATGTTAAAGAAAATAATGGATACACTTGTGGATGCAAGATCTGGTAATAGGAAGGCAGAAAGTGTTCTTTGATTTGGCTGTTGGAGGTTATTATTAACCTTGACAAGAGTAGTTCCAGGGAAGCTTGAGAATGGGCCCCAGATCAAAGTGGTTTTAAGAATAAGAGTGGTAAGAAATGAAGACAGAATGGTCACATTTACTCTTTAGAGAAATACTGATGGGAAGGGGAACAGGAAACAGTACGGGACAGCCCTGAGATGGAAGAGCTACAATGGAAAGTGATTTAAGGGAGATATTTGACTTCTTATTCACTTGTAAGATATAAAGACACTTTGCAAGCAAATGGGGAAAATCCAACAAAGAGGGAAAGTTTGATTGATCATGCAAAAATGAAAGAAAATTATTTAAAGACCAAATTTGAGTAAGCAAAAGCAGAAAGGTAACATATGCATATGATTGGAACTAGAGATTTAAATATATATGTATATACATATATATATATTCATACACACACACATATATAAATATATCTATATAGAGAAAAACAATGGAAGCAGATGCAAGCAAGTTTGCAGGTTTGGTGGAAGGAGTGAAAAGAAGATGGTTCCAGCTAGTGGCTTTTATTTTTGTCAGTGAAATATAATCAATTTAATATCTATTTTCATTCTTTCCTATTCCCTACTTGCTTGTACAAAAGCCACTTAGTCTTCCATCACAAAACATAGTATCATAATTAGTATCATTGTAGCTTCCAAGAAAAAGAATAAATTAATATTAAAAATTTATAATACCCCTAAACCATTCATGAAGCCTTCATGAGAAATAAAATTTGAAACTGAAAGTTTTGCTTTGAAAGAAGAAAAACTTTTTGAGATTTAAAAAAAGGAAAAGTAAAACCAGAAAAAGGAAGAAGCAAAAAGAGAAAGAAAAATAATTGAGAATTAAAAAAGAAAGTTCTTCATTTAGTATAAGCTTCAGTTGCATCCATGCTGCTGCAAATGACTTTTTATTTTATTTTATCTTATCTTACCTTATCTTGCCTTACCTTATCTTATCTTATCTTATTTTATTTTATTTTATTTATTTTTTGTCTTTTAGGGCCACATTCATGGCAAATGGAGATTCCCAGGCTATGGGTCGAATAGGAGCTGTAGTTGCTAGCCTACACCAAAGCCACAGAAACATGGGATCTGAGCTGTGTCTGCGACCTATACCACAGCTCACAGCAATGCCAGATCTTTAACCCACCAAGTGAGGCCAGGGATCAAACCTTCGTCCTCATGGACACTAATCAGGTTTGTTTCCATTGAGACACGACAGGAACTACTTATTTCATTTTTTTATAACTAAGTAGTACATTGTATATATGTACTACATCTTAATCCATTCCTTTGTTGATGGACATTTAGGTTGTTTCCATATTTTGGCTATTGTGAATAGTGCCGAGTGAGGAGGGAATGGATGGATTGGGAGTTTGGAGCTAATAGAGCCAAACTATTACATTTAGAATGGATAAACAGCAGTGTTCTACTGTACAGCACAGGGAACTATACCTAATCTCCTGGGGTAGAACATGATGAAAGTATGAGAAAAAGAATGTATATATATGTAAGACTGGGTCACTTTTTATTATACAGGAGGAACTGACACAACATTGTAAATCAACCGTACTTTAATAAAAACAAGAAATATTAAAAAATAAATAAAGAGAAAAAAGAAATTTTAAAAGTTCAGAAGGAGGTTGGATGAAGTCTTTATGCTATAATAATGAGAAGATGGAAAGACATCAAAGGAAAGTGCGAGCTCAGTGTCATGGATGAGACTAGATAAGGGTGTTCTGGGGGTCACAAGGGAGAACAGAGATGTGGGTGGGGAAATGTCCTTGGGGTGGATCAGCAGAGACAGGAATCAGAGAACAAGACTTCGTGGGTAAAGGCGGAAGGAGGAGCATATAAAAGTGAGGACAGACTGAGTCGAGCACCGGGTTGGATATGAGTATAGGAAAGTATGTCCAGGTCAAGGTGACTTCCCAGGGACTTTGGGGAGGAAATCAGAATGTGCCACCTCCAAAAGATGCCGTTGTAGCATAAGGATTATTTTGAGCTGAAGGCAACTGAGAAACAGGGCACATAGGAAAATTCTTGACCCTCCCACTTATCACTTGAAGGCAAGGTGGAAACTTCCCTTTGTGGAAGTATCTTCCTTCCCCCTCTCATAACAGAAGGAGGAAGGTGACTGATAATAGTACTTGGACTTGAATCTCCTAAGCAAAACTTATTGAAATAACCCTCATCTTCCATTAATTTCCCTCATATCACTTTATTACAATTTAATTCTCCTAGGAGACCAGACCCCTTTCCTTTTTATTGTGACCCACAGATTTATCTTTCTTTGGCAAAATGGTATATAGGTACTCAGACTTAACTGCTTCTGTGGGTTTTACATTTTTCTTTTCTGTGATAATCCTGTGTAAATGTAAACATTAAAATATTAAAGTTGAATAAAATAGGTATGCTTTTTATCCTGTTGATCTCTTGTGTCACTTTGATACAAAGGCACCGCCCTGTGTATTGAACTTCAGAGGATAAAAAAATAAAGTGTCTCTCTCCTACACTTGGAATGTGCTTGTTCACCAAGGAAAAGCAGAGAGAAGGCCAGATGTGAAGCATGCTTGATAAGCCCCTTATAGAAAGATTCTAGACATAGTCACAGAAACACTGGGAAGACTTTGATGATTCCTTCAAGCGGCTAAAGAAATGAAAGAATGCTAAGAGTGAATAATTGGTCATCCAGTTGGGGTAAAGAGGAAAAGTCAGAAGAGTCTAAGTGACAGTGGCCTTCAGTGTTGTGTATTAAAAGGTAAATATCTTGATGAGGATCTCATACTTTTCCCAGATGCTTGAGCATTCTTTAGCTAAAATCCTTAAGTGGAACTTGATCATTTGATAATAATTTATTAGGGCAACATACATCTTCACTCCTCTTCTGAAAGGCAAATGAAGTTCTAAATGAGGAGTCTGGCTAAAAGGTTGTCAGGGAAGAAATAGATAGTAAAGTCCTTCAAAGAGTTAGAACAGAGCCCTTGAGTTTCTTCATCGGCACAACTTTGTAGAAGATTTATTTCATTATTCAATGAAAACAAGGTAATTTTCTTTCTTTCTAATACTGTTTACCTTTGGTGCACTTGGCATTTGACTAGACATCTCAGGGATACTGAATCACAGATTCTCAAGGATTTGATATTAACCACTAAAAGGTTAAGAAATGGTAGGCTAATTATAATTATACTCCTTAATCCTAATATTAATGCAATAGATAAAGAGGAAAAATAAGACCTAAGTAATTATTCAATGAATTCTTTTGAAGAAAAGACACACTGTGTATACTCTGTATGCACAAACTACTTGAGTACTTTTTTATTTTACTTATCTATTCATTTATTTATGTAGGCCATGCCCAAAGCATGTGGAAGTTCCTGGGCCAGGGATCGAACCCATGCCACAGCAGCCATCCAATCTGTTATAGTTACAACACTGGATCCTTAATCCCCTGGCCACAAGAGAGCTCCTTGAGTACTTTTTTAAACTTCAATTATTTTTTAACTTTATTCCAATAAGAGAAAACTTCTTGGGATGAATGAAATATTTTCTAATTTTTCTAATTTCTAAATATTTTCTAATTTCTAATATCATCATTATTCTCCTAATTCAAACTTTAGAATAAGCTATTTGATAACAACCATTGATCTATGGAAAATTAATTTCTTCTTAGTCACTGTCATTGAACTGTAAGTTATTAAATATGGGAGAGGAAATTTTGAGAGAAGTAGTAGACATAAAATTCTGTAGGAAAGGAAATTCTTATTACTCACAAATTTCATTTGATAAGGCATGTCAACTACCCTTAATTGAAAATAATCCATCCTTACCTGAAATAACTCTCAATTTCCCATTGGCTGGACTTCCTGCTTAAGTTTGGCCAAGACAATCCCATTTATGATTTTTGGATCAGGTATTGGAACTACCTGGTTTTGGAAGTTTTCATTGCATGGAAAGAAAAGAGCTGAGGGTTGGGGGAAAGTCATTACTAATTTTTTTTTAATCCCCCTTTCTTGCTGATTCATAAAGGGACAATCATTGTTAGCCTTAGATTCTGTCATTTAAGGTGTTTAGAGAGCCTTACATACATTCCCAGGGTGAGACCTGCAATAATCTGAGTCAAAAACCATTTTTTCCTCCTAGACCAAGTTGGCCAGAAGGCCTAGAATATATTACTAGCTTTATTTAGAGAGTAAAATCACCAAGTTTGTCCAATCTGTGATAAGAAATCAGACTGCGATGAGAAACCAGACCAGGCAAAAGTATAGCCACCCACTCTTAACAAAAACAGAATATTTAAAATAAAATAATGGTAACAGAAAATGCAGCTCATTCATTGAAATATAGTGATATCTAAGAAGCCACCCTTCCATTTGGTAGGCAATCATCAAGTGGGGACCAAGAATGACTAAGTGAGAAGTATTTGTTTAAAAAAAAAATCAATATGGGCTACATTGATGCTTTGCCCAAGAAAAGTCTATCAGTGTTTGACAGTATTCTATCTTATTTAATCTTTGTGATCATAAAAGACTATAATCTTAAATTAGCTATTTACATTGACCTGAGCATGGGTCAATAGAGATCCAACTTGCCTCATGATTCCTTTAATCATTCCAGGAAGATTTATTGAATACCTATTTGGTGAGAAACACTACACCAGGGTTGTAGCCTACATCACAATATATTAGGTTCTAATGTACCATCAGGTGCTAATAAGTAAACTGCATGAAACGCAACCACTTTTTAGACTATTATATGGGTGCAAAAGTGAGGTTTCTTTTAGGCTTTGCTTTCACAAGAATGACCCAAGACACAAGAATGAAAATCTTCCAAATAAAGAAAAATGGGAAGAGCTGAATTGTGGGAAAGGTTAGGGAGAACTTATTGGATGGCCAGAGTGATTATGGACATTGAGGCTGAAATATCAGAGAAGATAAAGTAGAGGACTTTAGAACACTCCACTGAAAATTTAAGAATTGTTGGGTTTTTTTGTATATTTTTTTATTTGTTTCTGTTTTTGTTTTTATTTTGCTTTTTATGGCCACACCTATGCATATGGAAGTTCCCAGGTTAGGGGTCGAATTGGAGCTGCAGCTGCCAGCCTATGTACACCACAGTCACAGCAATGCCATATCCAAGCTGCATCTGCGACCTGCACCACAGCTCATGGCAATGCCAGATCCTTAATCCACTGAGCAAGGCCAGCGATCTAACCCTCATCCTCATGGATGCTAGTCAAATTCTTAACCTGCTGAGCTACAACAGGAACCCCCAAGAATTGTTTTTATTTTTAACTGCAATACTTTTCAGAGCCTCTAACATGCAAATGTGTGTTGTGACGTTCTGAGAAAGAATGTAGCATACAATAATCTTAATTTTTTGCACATGAAATTTTGAGTATGAGATACAAAAGGACCCTGCCCATCTGTGACATACACTTAGGGAAACCCTGGTTTAGGGAATTTGAAACTGCCTCCAATGTGAGAATAGTAATATTTATTAAATGAATCAGACCAGCCTAAAAAAGTATTTGGGGTTTATGTCGATTATGGATGATATAAGAATGACCAAATCCTAAATTGGAAGATAATTTAGAATCCATCTGGTGTTATCTGATGTTTGAACAGCCTCTAAAAAAGGCACACAATTTTAATTGTCTTGCTTCTGGTGACTGAGAGCTCAACGGAACAAATCCATCTATTTTCAAGCAGTTTATTAGTTGGAGCCCAAATTTGTCTTCTTAAGCTTGCTAGGTCCTTCTTTGAGAGCAATCACTAAATGCCTAAACCTTCTCCTATGCAAAAGCCCTTTACATAATTTGAACCAATCATCACATTTCTCTTTTCCTTGTTCTTCCAATTACCTATCACATGGCATAGTTTCTAGACCCTCATCAGCCTAGTTGTTCTTCCCTGGATACCCCAGATGGTCAGTGTATCCCCTGAAGTGAGATAATTAACATGCATCCTTCTTGGTGTGGTTTAAGCTAAGACGATAACATTCCAAATTCTGAACGTTATGTATCTCTTAGCACAGACAGAAGCCATTTGGGTTAATTTGGATCCAATAGGAATTTATGTTCCTCTAAATTACTGAAATAATTTTCATATAAACTTCTGCACTTGTAAACCAGTTATAATGGAAAAAAATAAAAATCATTAAAGAAAATTAAAAGTTAAAAAAATTAACAAACAAAAAATGTCTGCTCCTCTCCAACCTCTTCCTGTGTCGCTGGTTTTCAGGACTTATATTAAAGCTTATCTCATTATTGTTGCCATATCTTTTTTCTCTTTTTGGAGGGGTGGCCTTGGCTGTTTTATTGACCTCAGCGCATCCTTTGGATGCAGTTAAAAAAAACAAACATACACAACAAGAACCGGAACTATATGCAGGCTGGTGCCACGTGACCCCAGGAGAATATCCCCAAAGTGGATTTTTACAAAATGCCACAGGAAAAAAACGAGGCAATCTGGTGCTGAGTCCAGGAGTAGCCAATTGGAAGGAGCAGTCAATGAAGGGATGGGCAGGTCATGCCTCTTTCTCATAAATGCGAGTGCAAACTGCACTGCCGTGGGTGAGTGTCAGGATGAGTTTCCCATCAACTAGTTCCCGAACAAGCGTTGTCTCTTGTCCATTCCACTTCTGCACGTGGACAAGTTTGCTTCCATCCAGTGTCACAATGGACTTGACCTTCCTATCATCTGCTGTTGTCTCATCAAACTTCAATCCCAGCTTGAAGCTGATCTCTGCGCTCTTTAAGGTGCTTTGTGTTTTTATGGTGATTGTGTTCCCATTCACTTCGATGACTGTGGTAGGCTTGGTCATGTTGGCCACCTGCCTGGTGGCAAAACCCACACCAATTGACTTCATGTAGTCATCAAAATTCTTGCTGTCCACTAGCTTCCAGATGCCCATGAAGGTGTCCGCCATGGTGAGGCTGGGCTAGGCTGAGAAAGAGACGACAGAGCAGGAGTGCAAAAATTCCAGGACCAGCTTCTTTTTTCTTTCTACAAGTCTTTTTTGACCTTAGTTCTACCATCTTCCTGATTTCAAGCCATCTGCAATTTGAGCACATTCTTCACCTGAGGCTGGATGAAATATTAGATAGAAAAAGGCCAAATACAAAACTTTGAATTGGGTTCCAGACACTCTTCATTAATACATGTCACTCAAATGTTATTATATCTACATTGCTCATTCAGAAGTTAGATGTATCTACATATCTAAAAGTGATCACCAAGCCTAAATGAATTATTAGAAACAGGTTCACTCATATCTGCTTATACTGTATCTGTCCCATTGGGCTAAGAAATGGAAGACAAAGGCCATAATGCATCTAGTCAACAACATCTGATTAGCTCCTCACTTGATACCTCTCAGAATAGTCTCAGAATTTGCCTTTTCCTGTTTTGAAAACTGGCATATCTGTCTCTCAGTAGAATTGCAATTTTTTTCCAATTCTCCCTGATTTATTAAAGTTTCTAAACAGCATTTCTGTCATCTTGCCTCCATGTTCTCTCTCTTTTTAAATTTTATTAGAATATAGTTGATTTATACTATTATGCCAGTTTTTCTATACAGCAAAGTGACTCAGTCATTCACACACACACACACACACACATACACACACACACACATTACTTTTCTTATATTATCTTCCATCATGGTCTATCCCAAGAGACTAGCTATAGGTCCCTGTGCTATACAATAGGAACTTATTTTTTTTTAATCTCTTATTACACTTGATTTACAATGTTGTGACAATTTCTGTTGTACAGCAAAGTGACTCAGTCATATGTGTGTGTGTGTATACACATTCTCTTTCTTATACTATCTTCCATCATGGTTTGTTCCAAGAGACTGGATATAATTCCCTGTGTTATACAGTAGGACCTCATTGCTTATCTATTCTAAATGTAATAGTTTGTATCTACTAACTCCAAACTCCAAGTCCATCCTACTCCCTCCCCCTCCTCCTTGGGAACCACAAATCTGTTCTCTGTGTCTATGAGTTTGCTTTAGTTTTGTAGAATTGTGGGTCTTTCCTCGCTTGGAACAACTATGTCTTTATTCTTTCCCTGAATGACAATTTTTTTCATGTGGGATCAGGAGAGCTTAGTTGGGCATTATACTTTAAACTAATAGCACTCATCCCAAAGGAAGATGCATTCCCTATTTGCTTTGCTCTGAACCAGGGTTTTTCAATCTCAGCACTGTTGACATTTTGAGTCATATAATTCTCTGTGAGGAGATGTGGAATGTAGGATGTTTAGCAATATTCATAGTCTCCACCTACTAGATACTAGTAGCTATAACCCTTTCCCAAGTGGTGACAATCAAAAATGTCTGTAGATATTGCCAAACTTCCCACACCTGGGGGTTGTGGGGTGGTGGTAGAATTGTTCTGCTTGAAAACTACTGATCTAATAAGAAATAAATACATTTAAAAGAATAACACTTTTGTCCATGCTTTTTTCCCCTAATGTATACTCTATTTATTTAACTCCATTCAAACTAATTCAGTCAATGAACAACATATATTTAAACTAGGTAAACATGCCTAGAATTCCCAGCTTAAAAAAAAAACCTGGAGTTCCCATGTGGCTCAGTGGTTAACGAATCTGACTAGGAACCATGAGGTTGTGGGTTTGACCCCTGGCTTTGCTCAGTGGGTTAAGGATCCAGCGTTGTCATGAGCTGTGGTGTAGGTCACAGACGTGGCTGGGATCCCGCATTGCTGCGTCTCTGGTGTAGGCCAGCAGCTACAGCTCCATTTAGACCCCTAGCCTGGGAACTTCCATATGCTGCTGGTGTGGCCCTAAAAGGACAAAACAAAAACAAAAAAAAACAAAAACAACAAAACTGGTTATGGCTTTAGAGCAGAAAATTAGAAGGCAAGTGTTATACATCTAAATTAAGGATAGGAAAACTTAAGGGCTAAGAGGATCAATTGTGTCTTAGTTTGGGCTGCTCCAAGAAAGGCCATAGACTGGGTGGCTTAAACAACAAACATTTATCTTTCACAGTTCTGAAAACTGGGAAGTCTAAGAACAAGATGCCAGTCAATGGATTCATGTGAGAACACTTTTACTGGTTTGAGCAGAAATGCCTTCTAGTTATATCCTCTTATGGTAGAGAGACAGAGATTATCTGTCTTAGGCTTTTTTTTTTTTTTTTTTGTCTTTTTGCCTTTTCTAGGGCCTCACTCGCAGCATATGGAGGTTCCCAGGCTAGGGGTCCAATCAGAGCTGTAGCCACCGGCCTATGCCAGAGCTAGAGCGATGCCAGATCTGAGCCGCATCTGTGACCTACACCACAGCTTATGGCAACGCCGGATCCTTAACCCACTGAGCAAGGCCAGGAATCAAACCAGCAACTTCATGGTTCCTAGTCAGATTCTTTAACTACTGAGCCACGACGGGAACTCCTCAGGCCTCTTCTTATAAGGTCACTAATCCCCTTCATTACTGCTCCACCTTCATGACCTCCAAATACATATGAACTGCCCCAACCCCTAAACCTCCAAATACATATGAACTTTGGGAGAAACACACATGTTTAGTACATAGGAAACAGTAAACACAAGAATCATGAATACAAATGGACTAAGAGTATTCTTCTTGATATGCGGTTAAGCCACACACTTCACTTTCAAAGACCACATAATTTGCAAATTTGTTGAAGTCCCCACCCTTTCACTGGGACCAACAGTCTTAAGCCTCTTCTCCCTTCTCAATCCTGAGATTTTTTTGTGTGTCTTTTTTATTTCTCTTTACAGTACCATTCCATGGGGAAGGACAATGCTTTTCCATGAATACGAAATGTCCCAAAGACAACAACAAAAAAGAATACAAGAAAAACTGCAGCAAACTCAATCGTTTTCTTTGGGAGATATCTCTATTGGAGCAACTAATGCCCCCTGGTGGGGAGATTACCTATTTCTTTCAGTTTGTATTTCAGGCTTAAATTCAGTTAGGACTTATATTCAGGACTGCTTTTTATCACCTCTCTCAAGGAGGTGGGAAAAGGATGATGTGTATTTTTTTTTTCTCTCCCAAGAAAAAGATCAGGCTGGAGTAAGTGAGGCATTACTTGTTTTGGCAAATAATAAGACTGATTTTTATCAGAAAGATGACATGTTTGGTATGTTTTTGTCTTTGAATCAAGAATAAAGTTAGGAGTTTCCATCATGGCTCAGTAGTTAATGAATCTGAAGGAACCATGGGGTTTCAGGTTCGATCCCTGGCCTTGCTCAGTGGGCTAAGGATCCGGCGTTGCCATAAGCTGTGGTGTAGGTCACAGATGAGGCTCGAATCTGGTGTTGCAGTGGCTTTGGTGTAGGCCAGCGGCTATAGCTCTGATTCGACCCCTAGCCTGGGAACCTCCATATGCCATGGGTGTGGCCCTAGAAAAGACAGAAAGACAAAAAAATAAATAATAAAAAAATGATTTTAAAGGCAAGTTTTGATCCAATGTCTATATTCTCATTTTTTATTTAAAAAATTAAAACAAGGAGTTCCCACTGTGATGCAGAAGCTCAGGTTGCTGTTGTTTCCATGTCTTGGCTATTGTATATAGTGCTGCAATGAACATTGGGATACATGTATATTTTCAAGTCATGGTTTTCTCCGAATAGAGGCCCAGGAGTGGGATTGCTGAATCATGTGATAATTCTATTTTTAGTTTTTTGAGAAATCTCCATCCTGTTTTCCATAGTGGTTGCACCAATTTATATACCCACCAACAGTGTAAGAGGATTCCCTTTTCTCCATACCCTCTCCATCATTTATTGTTTGTAGACTTTTTGATGATGGCCATTCAAGCTGGTATACAGTGGTAACTCATAGCAGTTTTGATTTGCATTTCTTTGATAATTAGTGATGTTTAACATCTTTTCATAGGTTTTTTTGGGCCATCTATATGTCTTCTTTGGAGAATTGTCTGTTTAGACCATCTGCCCATTTTTTGATTTTTTTTGTTTGTTTGTTTTTGTTTTTGGTATTGTGTTTGGAAGGTGTTTATATATTTTGGAGAGTAATCCCTTGTCAGTCATTTCATTTGTAAGTATTTTCTCCCATTCTGTCATGCCATTCTCTTCTGGCTTGCAGAGTTTCTGCTAAAAAATTAGCCAAAAACCTTATCACGGTTCCCTTATAAGTTATTTGTTTCTTTTCTCTAGATATTTTCAGTGTTTTCTCTTCATCTTTAATTTTGGTCAGTTTGATTAATATGTGTCTTGGGGTGTTCCTCCTTGGGTTTATTTTATATGGTATTCATTGTGCTTCCTATATTTCAGTGAGGGATTCCTTTCCCATTTTAGAGAATTTTTTGGCTATTATCTCTTCAAATATTTTCTCTGGCCCTTTCTCTTCTCTTTCTGGCACCCCTATAATAGGGTTGTTGGTGCATTTAATGTTGTCTCAGAGTTCTTTTACACTGTCTTCATTCCTTTTCAATCTTTTTCTCTTCTCTGTTCTGCATCAGTGATTTCCACCAGTTTGTCTTCCACCTTGCTTATTTGTTCTTCTGCCTCCTATATTCTGCTGTTTGTTCCTTCTAGTGAATATTTTTATTTCAGTTATTGTACTTTGCATCTCTGCTTGCTTGCTCTTCACATCTTCTCTTTCTTTGCTTAGTGTTTCCTGTAATTTATCAATCTTTGCCTACAGTTTATTGCCAAGATCTTGAATCATCTTTGCCATCGCCAGTCTAGAGTCTTTTTCTTGGAGCTTGGTATTCTCCAGATCACTTTCTGGGTTTTTTTCTTGTTTCCTTATCTGAGTCATAATTCTCTGCCTTTTCATTTTGCATAGATTTTTGGTGTGGTCTCCTTTTTGCAGACAATAGCGTTGTAGCCTCTCTTGCTTCTGAAATCTGCCCCCCTTGTGGCTGAAGTTGGTACGGGGGCTTGCTGCAGGCTTATTGATGGGAGGGATTGGTGCCTGCCTACTTGTAGATGGAGCTGATTCTTATTATCCCTCTGGTGGGTGGGGCTTTGTCTCTGGGTGTGATTAGAGGCAGCTGTGTGCCTGGGGGGGGGGTTCTTTAGGCAACCTGTTTGCTGATGTTCCCACTCAGTTTGTTGTTTGGCCTGGGGCTTTTCAGCCCTGATGGGAAGGGACAGTTTTTTCCAAAATGGCCACCTCTAGAGGAGTTCACACTGGTTACTATTCCCAAGACCTTTGCTTCCAATGTTCTTCCCCCACAACGAGCCACTGTCTCCCTCTGTTTTCCCAGGAGATCCTCCAAGACCCACAGGCAGGTCTGACCCAGAGTCCTATGGAGTCTCTGCTTTGCCCTGGGACACACTGCACATGAAGCCTGGGCCTGTCAAGAGAGGAGTCTCCATTCTCCCCAGTCCTGTGGAGTTTCTGAGCATATGCCCCCTGACCCTCAAGGCCAAATGCTCCGGGAGGTCCTCCTCCCAAGCATGGGCACCTGATGTGAGGCTCAGAACTCTCACTCCTATGGATAAGCCTCTGTGATATAGTTACTTTCCAGTCTGTGGGATGCCCACCTGGTGTTTATGTGGTTGCTTATAATGCCTAATCACTCTTCCTACCATCTTGATGTGGCCTCCTCTTCGTCTTCTGGAGTAGGGTATCTTTTTCGATAGTTTCCAGTCTATTTTGTTGAAGGTTTTCCAGCAGTTCATTGTAACTTTGTTGTTTTTATGAGAGAAGGTGAGCTCCAGTTCTTCTATCCACCATCTTCTATTCTCTTTCTTTAAAAAATTGTTTTTCTAGTACACAGAGGGGAAAAAAAGAAAAAACAAGGCCACTATTCCAACTGTGGTAAAATTGAGCCTACCAAATATTAGATTCAGTTAAAAAATTATTTAAGAGCTGACAGCAACCTGACTCTTCAATTATTGGGCTGTCATAGATTCTGCTCATGAAATAGAACTTGACATCTGTATAGTGGGAGCTTAATGCTGGAGAAAAAAAATCCTTGTCTTGTAATATTTTAATTTTTATGGCTTCTAGTCATTTTAATACAAACTTGGCAAAAGAAAGAAAATAAAAAGTCAAGGAAAACAGCCTTTCTGAATTAAATATATTTGTCTGGGTTGGTGAGAATTTCAGTGCCTGACAAAATTGATTTTCAGGGGCATAGAGGATTTTCAATGACGAGAGGATGGTGTTAATGAATGGATTTAGCATCACTGGAAAGCTTATTTCAGATAGACACTTGGAGCATTGCTTTGATTCCTTGTGTTTTAATACACTGATCTATAAAATCAGCATTAAACCTATTATATCCAAGGTGGTAGGTATATTAAGCACTTGGAAACAACCTTAACAACAATCTTGCTTTTAGAAATATAACAAAGGCTCTTGTTATAAATGACAAGTGCTTCTCTTCAGGGAATAAGTTCTTCTTAGGAAACAAATCCATCGCACTGGGAGTTGGCCTAAGAGGTGAACTTTGCTTTGACCTAAAAGAGTTAATTCACTGTAATTCTAGATTGGCCAAAAAGCACTTTGGGAAAATGGAAAAAAGACTGTATAAATACAAATAATGAATATGATTATGAACCAGATCAGAACTATACAAACATTCCCCTTTCACAAAGGCAGAGTTTTGATGTATCAATCCCCAGCTCCTGTTTTGCCAGAGGATAATTCAATGAATACTGACACCAGAAGCCTCTGATGGCATGTGCTTGAGACCTTGGTTTTCAAATCCCTTAAATAAATGTCACACCCTTGTACAAGTGTTGGTTGGCTTCAAGGCACCAAGGTCTACTGAATTCAAGATGCAATAGAGATCCTACCCTGCAAGGTGCATTGGAAATCCATAAACCACTTGCCATATCCTGGCTCAGGAGTTTAGAGAAAAATCGGCAAGCATCAAAGCAGGTGCAATTCTATCCTCTGATGTCTATGATCTGGGTGGGGCAACAATACTCTAGAGCATTCTTTTGTGTAACTTTTATGGGCCTGGATGTACTTTTTACAAGCATCTTTCCCAACCAGGGGAAGATACAGACTCACACACTAAGCAATGATCCTATTCAGTCTTTTGTTTTCCACTCTGTATCTTCTGGGTGTATTTGAGTCATAGGCGGAACCTATGTAAAAGAGATACACAGACTAGAAATTAAATCCAGGATTGGAGTCTTAATTAAAACGTTAAAGAAATGAATACCTGGAGACTTAGAAGACCATCTGCCTTTAAAAAGCAGCCTATTCAGGAAAGAGGGTGTTGAGTTCAGGGGACTAATTTGACTTTTTTAAGGTTATCAAACAAGAATTGAGTCAATTTTTGGTACCACTTTTTGCACAAACTGATCCAAAATAAATAACCAGCACAGCTGTGGTGCAGAAAACCTCCTGTGTAAATTATTTTCATGTGTGTGGCTTTTTAAAATGAATTTCCGTCAATCTTTCCATGGGTTTTGGTCCACATTAGTCCTGACTGTAACCATATTTTTCCGAAAAGTTAAGGGAGGTAACTATCTATCAGGGATCATCTCTATTATGGTCTCTGCAGTTGTTGTTCAGTTTTGTTTGTTTGCTTTCACATGGTGTTTGAGGCTCAGCACATTTTTTCTCAATCCTCTAACACGCTATGGAAATTGGTTTGCTTTGAAGCAATGCAACTGATTGAATTTGGGTAGTTTCCCACCTCTCCCACTCTATCTCCCTCTACCCCCTCCCCAACCCTCAGATTCTTGGCTTTACTATTTATAGTCAGAAGGGCAGCTCTTGCTTCTCCCACCCACCATTGCTCCAATTCAAAACACATGCAGGGAAGGAGAGGAAGGGGAGTTTGTGGGAGGAGAGGTGGAAGAACCACACCCACTGTGAAGCCACCATCCCATCCTGTTTGCATGTGGTTAAACACCCAGAAAAAAAAGGGGGTTTGCTGGGAATCTTTTCAGTCCATCTATACTCACTGGTCCAAATACACTTTGGTTTCCTAGTGTCTGACTCATTCTGACTTTGCTATAAATCAGTTTCCTGATCATGATGGAGGAAAAAAACCAATAAAAGGAGATGTCTCAAGGCATAACCAATGCTTAAAATAAAGAGGAGAGGAAGGGAAAAATAAAACCTTCTTCTCATTTTCTCAGTAGCTATCACATTCTGGAAGTCCTGCACCTGACCCTATGAAGACCTGACTTCCTAAAGGTGGTACTTCCTAGCAAACACCACACACACACACACAAACACACACATGCACATGCATGCCACACATGCACACACTCACTTGAAAAGGGAAGAAGGTCAGGTGGTTCATACTTTAAGACCACTTAAACATTTTTCTGAAAGGTGAGAAGGTAAGAAATCAGAGAAAAAATCCGTAATAGTATTTTGGCAATCTCTCCACTCTATAAACTTTATCCATAGGCAATTGTCAGCTTGTGCCAATTTTGCTTAACTAAAAATGACTCAGATTAAATATTAGGGGTGGATGTTTGGCAACAGCTAAGCCTGTGTTCTTTTTACTTTTGAATAGAGGATAAAGATGTTTCTCAGGTTGCATTTGTGTTATGTACACTCAACAGTTGCTCCAACTTCCTTTATATCTTCTGTTCCTTGAAAATTTGAGATTTTCTACCTACATCTATGACTCCTCCTTCATGTAAATAAGTGGGTGAAGTAGGAATCATGTGTATAAAAGCTAAAGAAAAAAATAAGATACTCAGTAATCATCACTGCCCACTAAAACTGGGGAGGGTGATGAAGTTTGACATCAAAATGAGAGGCAGAAATCTGGGGTCAAGTAGACCTGGGTTTAAATTCTGACTTTCCTTGGAGTTCCCTGGTGGCCCAGTGGGTTAAGGATCTGGCGTCATCACCACTGCCACTCAGGTCACTGCTCTGGTACAGGTTCTATCTTTGGCCTAAGAACTTTCACATGTTGCAGGCACAGCCAAAAGAAAAGTTTTTAAATAAATAAATTCTGACTATTCTCATTCATAGCTCTGCAAACTTCAGCTGGCTATATCAATAATCTTGCTAAGGCTCAGTTTCCTCACCTACAGAATGGTACTGCTAAGAAGGTGTACTTCACAGGAGTGGTTTAAGAATTAAATCATATACGTACCTCCCGGCCTACGCCACAGCCATAGCAACATGGGATGCAAGCTGCGTCCACGACCTACACCAAAGCTCACAGCAATGCTAGATCCCTAACCCACCGAGCAAGGCCAGGAATCGAACTCGCATCCTCATTGATCCTAGTTGATTTTGTTAACCACTGAGCCATGAAGGGAACTCCCAATCCTACTTTTTTAAATCAAGACATTCTTGAGTTCATTGGAGGAATATAGGGACGGTATACATTTCTCACTGTACTACTCCACTCTCAAAAATCTGCTGTGCAAAACAAAATCCAACAAATATTAATAACTACTGTACATTCTAGTATACTTTTAAGGAGAGGACATAGCTACAAAATATAGCCAGCCAATTAACCTTATCCAAGAATAGGAAATATAAAAATACCATATGTATTTCTGTTTACTAGTAACTACTATTGAGACAAAGCCCTCCTCTGGGGTTTGGATGATTTCTAACAGGAAGACCAAACTGATCCTCAGAAATGTCAAAACACCAGGGAGTTTCCAAAGTTGATTGATAACAGCTGATCATACATCCTATCCATCTGTGCCCTCCTTTCCCCCACCCATACACAAAAAGGAAAGGAATGAAGAGTAAGTACAAAACACACATTCTACCACTGGACACTCATTTTGTCAACTTTATCGTGCTACCTTCTCTTTCTACAAGATCCATTTGGAATGCTATTAGGTCTGTTAATGCTCCAAGCCATCCTAAGATGTGAAGGCCAGGAGCACATGACACTGAAAAGCTGAAGGACTGAAATATATGTGCTTAGGAGAGAGCAGCAAATTGAATGCTAATTTTCAAGTCAGTTTTAATTGGGACTGAAAAGTGTTTCTTGAAGTTCTGTTGTAAAACTCGCTCATGGTTTTTGAAGTGTGGCCAATAACATACCATCCCTAGTTTTATTTGATGAACAAAGAAAATTAAGTCCTGGGGAAAAGTTAAATTCATAGGGGCACAGGCATTTTTATTAGTATCCAATATTCTTAAGAAAAACTACCATTTTAGGAGTTCACATCGTGGCTCAGTGGTTAACAAATCTGACTAGGAGCCATGAGGTTGTGAGTTCAATCCCTGGCCTCACTCAGTGGGTTAAGGATCCGGCATTGCATGAGCTGTGGTGTAGGTCACAGATGCAGCTTGGATCCCAAATTGCTGTGGCTCTGGCGTAGGCCAGTGGCTCCAGCTCCAATTAGACCCCTAGCCTGGGAACCTCCATATGCCACGAGTGCAGCCCTAAAAGGATGAAAAGACAAAAAAAAAAAAAAAAAAAAAAAGAAAGAAAGAAAAAAAGAAAGAAAAAGAAAAAAAAGAGAAAAAGAAAAGAAAAACTGACATTTTAGACTCTTTATAAAAGTCATGGTATTTTGGCCCTGAAGTTACAGGTTCAAAGTAGTACAGTGGGTTAAGAATCCAACTGGAGTGGCTCTAGTTGCCCTAGAGGTGTGGGTTAGATCTGAAGCCTGGCACAGTGGGTTAAAGGATCCAGTCTTGCTACAGCTGCAGTGTAGGTCACAGCTGTGGCTCAGATTCAACCACAAGTACCTCCACATGCCATGGGTGAGGCCATAAAAACAAATAAACAAAAAATGGACACCTGATCTTATCCCAATATTTATTTTCACATTTAACTGTTTCCTTCAAAATTAAATCAAGATCAAGAAGCATATCACTGAAAGTAATGGATTGATCAGTTGATAGAAATCAGGTATAGGATTGGTTTTTGCTTAGTTTTTCCACATAATCGATGCATCTTCCTTGCCCCACCCATCATCAGGCCCTCTAAGGATATATACAAATACACAACATGTCTCTTCCAAAGAATCCTATGAGAACAATTTAAAAATCCCTTCTCCCATAAAACTAATTTTCAGTGGAATAATTGCCCTGATTTTTACTGCATATATTTTATAATACTACATATTTGAGCATGCCCAACGGTTCATTGGCATGTTTGTGCTACTGTTTTGATGTGATGTACTATGGAGCCATTTGATAAAATAATGCTTCCTGGAGTTGCCATCGTGGCTCAGTGGAAACGAATCCAACTAGAAACATGAGGTTGGGGTTTGATCCCTGGCCTCACTCAGTGGGTTAAGGATCCAGCGTTGCCATGAGCTGTGGTGTAGGTTGCAGACGCAGCTCAGATCTGGCGTTGCTGTGGCTGTGGCTTAGGCCGGCAGCTGTAGCTCCAATTCAACCCCTAGCATGGGAAACTCCAAATGCCATCGGTATGGCCCTAAAAAGCAAAAAAAAAAAAAAGAAAAGGAAGAAAGGAAGAAAGGAAGAAAGGAAGGAAGGAAGGAAGGAAGGAAGGAAGGAAGGAAGGAAGGAAGGAAGAATGACGGAAGAAGAAAGAAAGAAAGAAAGAAAAGATAAGAAAGAAGGAAAGAAAGAAAGAAAGAATAGAACAAAGAAGAAAGGACAAGAAAAGAACGAAAAAAAAAAGAAAGAAGAAAAGACACGAAGAAGGAAGAAAGAAAGAAGAAGAAGAAAGAAAGAAAGAAAGAAAGGAAGGAAGGAAGAAAGCAAGCTTTCCAATTGCTTTTTGAGATAGACCACAGTGATTTCCTTATCACACTGAGAAAAACTGCTATGGAATCGAAGACTGGTCTAGACGAACACAGTTATGGAATAGTTTCCTGTCACTAGTTACAAGTTTTAAAAACAATACTAATCAACTTTTTTTTTTAATGCTTTTTAAGGGCTGCACCCACCACATATGGAGGTTCCTGGGTTAGGGGTGGAATTGGAGCTGCAGCTGCCAGCCTACACCTCAGCCACAGCTGGGCCAGATCTGAGCCATGTCTGCAACCTACAGCACAGCTCATGCAATGCTGGATCCTTAACCCACTGAGAAAGGCTAGGGATCGAACCTGCATCCTCATGGATCCTAATCAGGTTCATTAACCACTGAGTCACGAAAGGAACACCCAACACCAATCAAATTTTAACTTTTTTTTATTAGACTGACTTTTTATTCTATACATGCCTGCACTCTTGGAAATTTTTGAAGTAGGCAATCATAATTAATATATTGTTTAATTAATAATTGTAACATTATTCCAAATACCATTATTATATGATCTAGTTAAGTACATATTATATAATTAATTTTTTAAAGTATCAATGTAGGGAGTATGTGCGAATGTTGGAAATACTTTGGGAAGAGGAGGAGTCTGATTCCTATTTAGATCACTTTCTGCCTATGTGATCTCTTGCCAATGCAAAAGTAAGTCCATTTTACTCTTCGTTCAGAAAATAAGTATGCTAATGGGTAACCTTTTTATAAGGATCCATGCAGGTCTAAAATGGTGCAGTTCTGGTTTGTGCTGTACAATCAGTGGTAGACATTCTTATTGCTATTATATAGCTCCATTGCTCCTTGTGGCCTCTGATGCCCCAATAGCCATCTGCATAGTGATTGCTTTTTAAATTCAATGCAAACTTTGCCAGTCTATCAGTTGAAACTACAGTATCGACTCTCATCAATCATTTTGCCACTTTTCCTTAGGTTTACAGTCCTCCAAAGGTTGCTAACAGCTATTGAGTGATGCAGTCCACAGGTATGTTCAGCACTCAGATGTCATTTCTCTTGGACTGGAAAGCCATTATTAGTTATTCTATCTGGTTCTTACAGAGGATAAAACTGTTCAACCTTGAAGAATTGTTCAAGTACACTCTTGTCCTTCTAATTTAAATTTAAAACTAACAATAATGAACAAAAATACCTATCAATTGAGTTCTCAATGGCAACTTTCTAATAATATTCACTAATAAAATCAGCGTAACCTGTGTCTAGGAACAGTTTCACCCAATCATCATTTTCGTTAAGGTTCAGAGAGCCTAGTCCATGTCTATTTTTCAACAATACTTTTCCTATACAATCGCTCTCTAAGTTATTTTTGTGACTAATGTTAGATCTCCACATATAGTTCAAATAAGTTAAAGTGTTCTCTAAAATATATCATTAGGCAAAATGTTTTGGGGAAACAATTAATTAAATGGAATATCTTGGCAGATATTTCTTGGCAGATGTTTCTTCACTGGAGGATATGCAAGAGCATGTCTAGATGAATGAATAAGCTTCACCCAATAGACTAGAGTTCATGCACAATTTAATACTTAATTAGAAAGGCTGCAATTAAGCTATGAACATGTCTGGAACTCCAATATGCATTTACTTGGAGAAAAGGAGAAAAATCCCCAGAAATTTGAAGAGAAAAAGAAAAGTGGAATAGCTTCAAGACAGTGGGGATCTCATAGAAAAAAGAAAGGAAGGAAAAAAAGGAAGAAAGGAAGAAAGGAAGAAAAGAAGAAAGAAAGAAAGAAAGAAGGAAGGAAAGAAGGAAGGAAGGAAGGAAGGAAGGAAGGAAGGAAGGAAGGAAGGAAGGAAGGAAGAATCCTGTGTCCTGAATAATCATCTCATAGGAAAGAGCCTAGGAAAGGAATAATTGCAATAATTGCATGATCTTGTCAACGGGCACTTCCAAAGACATCAAACCCTTTTGAAGGTGCCAAGGTATTTGTGAGGCATTTTTGTTTTATTTGCTGCATAATTATCTTCGAAGCACTGCTTCATCTACCTGTCAGGCAAATTATTTTGCCTAATGCAACATTTCCTCTTTTTAAAAAGCATCTTTAAATATAAGAAGAAAATGCAAACTATGCATCAAAATTTACACAGAGACGCTTAGCAGGAAATTCTCATGCAAGTGTGACTGCACAACAAGTAGTGCAAAGAGAATCTGGTTCCCAAGATTGTGCTCAAAGTCTAAAGCAGACATTACCCCTATTTATGACTTGGCTACTTTTTGGCTAAAGCTAAAATTTTATGAATTTATGCTTATAGTTTGTGCCTTCCAAATTCTCTCTCTCATTACATATGTATATGTATGTATATATGTCATATAATATATATACACAGATAAATAATTATACACATAAATATATCATTCTATAATGCATTTATGAGTTTGGTGCTTAACAATGCACACTTCTAATATATTACATAAAAGATCTCAATTTCCCCCACATATCTGTTATGCTTATAGCAGATGATAACAATAAATAAAAATTAAAATAATTTCCATTGTTAGTCCTTCTTTATATGGCATAAACCCCTGTCTATTGCGTGGGTCCACAGAGTCCTCTACAGAGTAAGTAGTATGTTCCAAAATCCATTCTAACTTCTAATGTGCATTAAGTGCTGCCCACCCAGAGCTGAATCGCAGCTGTATCCCTAACAGAGTGGAATTCAGGAACTAAGAAGCAAGCGGATGATCAATATCCTCTAACTCTAAAACAATTGAAGTTATTAATTTTCATTTTTATGTTTAAATGGTGGTCCTTCACAATCCTGGGGAGATGAGGCTGCTGTGACTTCTACATTTTATGCAGGTTAATCCAGCCGTCATTAGATCAATACAAAAGACTTTCTATCAGGATTGCCTTCTGCTCAGGGAGACCAATTCTCCTCCATCACACACATAAACACACAACCACCACTTTCTGGCATTTGAAAGATTACAAACTACTTGTTCCAGGTGGGATAAAAATGAGTAAACTGAAGTTTACTTAAATAAGCTTTTTCTCACTCTCCCCAGATCTCTCAAGGCAGGCACTTGCTCTCTGGGTGGGTATCTATCCAAAGGGATTACTCAGTGAAAAGTTAAAGGAAGATCAGCTAGACACGAATGCAAATGCTTAGAACTAGGGCTGAGGGGAAGCCTCAGAACCCTCTTGATCTTAGGAAAGTCAACAATTTGTCTATATCAAACATGAGACTAAGACACAGAAAAGGAAAGCATCCTTAAAAGATGAGACAAGGTCAGCTGAAGGACAGCAGAACATGTCCTGCTGAGTGTTGTGCTCCATACCTGTCATAGTCCAAAGTCACTAGTTCATATTATTTGGCACTGAAAACTATTTTGACGTGATGAATGGTTAAAGGATGGAAACTTTGGTCAATGCAGCTGTTAGTTTTTTTAAGTCCTATTAATAACTGAACTCAAATAACAACAAAAAATTGTGTAGTAATTATCCTAATTTAAATGAGTAGTTACTAATTATTCTAACATGTAAAGTAGGGCCTCAAAATATGTGAATGTGTTTGGAAGTGGTTTGTCCTCATTCCCTGGTTCATTAGCCCTTGAAACCTGTTTTATTCATTTTTTAAATTAAAAAAAAAATAAGTTAATGGAAAGCCAATCTCTTATATATTGGAGGCAGAGAGATTTACAATGATTCCTCTAGGCTTCTCTTTTGTATTCCTAATTAGTTCCTGTAATGAAAATCTTTCAAAGCCCAACTGTTACACACTTAAAATTAGAATCATTTGAACATATGAGATTGGTTATACCTTCAGAATAGAGTAGAAGAGTCTGAGTCATGGAGTGAAAATACGCGCTTGGCAAAGGTTTGGCTCTTTAGCCCTTGTCCTTAAGTCTATTCTACTTCTGTGCATCAACAATGTTTTGAAAACCAATCCACCAGCCTAGAAGTGTCTGAGACATCACTACAATGTTATGCATTCATGCATTTATTTATTCAACAAATATTGGAATGTCATGATGCCAGTACGAATCAGACAATGGGATTTTAAACAGGAATAAGTGTTTAAAAGTGTGTGTGTGTGTGTGTGTGTAGGATGGTAGGTATGCAGACATGTAAGCCCCACCTATAGTGTGACAAGTACCTGAATAGATGCATTTCAGGGGCTCAACAAAGGTAGCTGTAATTCTCTGAATTAACAATGTCGACTTTTCCTGCAAGAACTGCCTATGACAGGCATGGGGCTGTATCTCTCCAGTGACGCTTTTCCTTTTATCTCTCATATACCATTCACTCAGCTGGGGAGGGGTGTGAGGATGAACCAGATAGAAACCACTTCTTTTTTATTTATTTTGACTCATAAATAAGACAGGAGAACAAGGGCAAGACCAAGAGGACCCAGCCCTTCTAAGTAACACTTTGGGAGTTGGCTTTCCACTTGGCCTACCCTCAGTGAGCTCTTCATGGGTGAATACTGAGACCTGATCTCTCTTTAACCTTAATCTCTGAAAAGCAATCAGTCCTGTTCCTACATGAGACATTGGACTGGAGCATAAAAGGACCAGCACATCCTTGGCAGGGAATCAGGAATTAGGAAAAACCCTAAGAGCCTGAGGTCATCCCAGCAGGTCAACTGATAGAGTCTATGTACTGGAAATCACTGGCAGGGGATGGCTTGCCTGTGGGTAGAAATGGCCTTTGAGAAGGACTGAATTCTTTGCAAGAGTTAGGAAAACCTCTACATGCCAAGTTGTGCCTATGCCCAAGGGCAAAGCATACCAGTGATGGAAGAGAATGCAACCTCTACCTGTAATACCATTCATAGTTTCTACCATAAGACCTCCATAGCTCAGGAACTCCTTTTACTTGGAGCAGATAAAATTTAAAAGAAACATTTCCAAAGTCAAAATGAGTTATAATAGATGTCGTTTAAAAAGTCCATTAAAAAAAGAAGTGGACTAAGAACTTTTTTATGATAATCAGTTGCTTAAGTTAAACAGAGTTTAATGTTATTTTTTTAACTTAAAAAGTGCCCTGTCATGGGGAGAGTATCATCAGCAGATAATGTGATGCAGAGGCTTGGCTTTCATATCTCTTTAGGGTACAAATAAACACTATTTTTCTTTAAATTAGAAAACTGATGCCGACGTGTGCGCAATACATTTTTCCACCTGTCAAAGACATGGATGATTGGGGAACCCCTCTTTGCCGTGGGAAAGCACACGGACTTTAGAGGTAGTTAAACAATACATCAATGACAGTGTGTTATGTCTATGATGACAAAGAACATGGATGTGAGCACAGCGATCCGGAAGGAGGGAAGGAAACAACCTATAGACTGGGCTGGAAACATCCATTTCAACTGAATCATCAACAAAGGGGTGAACGAGGACCCAAAGTAGAAAGTTTGGGAAGTCAAGGATTGAGAAAGGAGATTCGGTCTTGACGTAATGAAATATGAAGGGTCTTGCCTCATGCTATTGACCTGTGGATAACTTGAGGTGGAGGTAATGAGTACCCTTGACTCCATGGTGTTAGTGTAAACAATCCCATGGGCTCAAGTATCAGCCATTTAAATAAATCAGGAGGCAGAGGAAGTGATGTTTATGGGCTAGAGGTCTGGACTGCTTCTTAAACAACCATGGGTCCACAGATCACAAAGTGGAAACCTGATATAATGGGAAGAAAACAAGGGAAAATGGCATGGGGTAAATTTGAGGAGAGGGGTTAGAAATCCCGAAATCTAGTTCTCTGAAAGAAAATTTTAAAAAAACTTTATCCACTTGAGACCAAATTTACAAAGTTTACCTTAAAAAGTTATCTGTGTAAATAAAAGGAAGTTGTGCTGAAAATTTGTTCCACTAAAAGCAACATTTTAAAAAAATACTCTTTTTTCATTTTTTTAGAGTTTTGTTGAAATCTAGATGATTTACAAGGTTGTGATAATTTCTGCTGTGCAACAAATTGATTCAGTTATATATGTACACATATCTATTCTCTTTCAGATTCTTTTCCCACAGAGATTATTACAGAATTTTGAGTAGAGTTCTCTGTGCTATACAGCAGGTCTCCATTCCATATATATTTCATTCCATATCTACTTCATTCCATATATACTTCATCCCATATATACTTCAGTGCATATAAGCCAATTCCTAACCCTTAGTCCATCCTTCCCAACCCAACAATTTACTTTTTAAATATTAAAAATAGTATGATGTTTACATTTATTTTTTTACTAAATTCAATATAAAATTATTAAAAGTTTAAGAAAAGAGTATGTAAATATCCTCTTTTGTTTTGGCTGAATCCATGGCATGTGGACGTTCTCAGGGCAGGGATCAAATGCAAATCACAGGCAACGCCAGATCCTTAACCACTAGGCCACAAGGGAACTCCTTGTAAACATCTTTAGTAACAAGAGTTACCTGAACTAGAAGTCAAATAGTTAACTTCCTAAGTGAATAAATACTAAAACATAAATGCATATTATTAAGTGAAGAAAACATCTGAAAAGGCTGATTAGTTTTGATTCCAACTATATGACATTCTGGAAAAGGCAAAACTATGGAGACAGTAAAAAAATAAGTGGTTGTCAGATTTGGGGGTCAAAGGGGAGAGATGTAGGTAGAGCACAGAGGATTTTAAGGCAGTGAAAATACTCTGTGTGATATTATAATAATGGATATATATCATACATTTCTCCAAACCCATGGAATATACAACACCAAGTGTGAATCCTAAGATAAACTATGGAGTTTGGGTGCTTATCATGTGTTCATGTAGGGTCATCTTGGTTAAAAAAAAAAAAAAAAAAAAAAAAAGCACCCGTAGAGGCTCACTGGAAAAAAACCTGACTAGTATCTATGAGGATGTGGGTTTCATCCCTGGCCTCACTCAGTGAAGGATTCAGCATTGCTGGAAGCTGTAGTATAAATCACAGACACGGCACGGATCCTGCATTGCTGTAGCTGTGTAGGAGGCCAGCAGCTGCAGTTCTGTTTTGACACCTAGCCTGGGAATTTCCATATACTGCACCTTCGGCCCTAGAGACGAAAAAAAAAAAAAACCTTTCTGATGAATGATGTGGGGGGAGGCTGTGCATGTGGGGTGGGGGCAGGGAGTATATGGGAAATCTCAATCTTTCCCTCAATTTTGCTATAAAATTAAAACTTCTCTAGAAATAAAGTCTGATTTTTTCTAAGTAAGAAGCATAAAGATCCTAAATAAACAGACTCTCAAAAATGAACAAAAACTAAATGTAAAAGAGGTAGATGAAAACAAGCAAGAAGCAGTTTTGTGTAAGAGCTACTGGTTTTGTTTCAGTCCATGAAGAAATATGCCAGATTTTTAGGGGAGACTGGAAATACATCCATTTGTATATACTAAGCCTGAGGATCCAAGGCTTATTTGGTCTCATCAATGATCCTATACTTGGGCTTCATTCTTTTTTCTTTTCTTTTTTTTCCTTTTCTTTTACTTTATAGGGCTGTATCTGCAGCATATGGAAGTTCCCAGACTCGGGTTCATTACTGCTGAGCTATGACTGGAACTTCGGCTTCATTCTTTTTAAAAAATGTTCTATATTTTTTTTCCTTTTTAGGGCCACACCCTCGCCATATGGAAGTTCCCAGGCTAGGTGTTGAATCGAAGCTACACCTGCTGGCCTATATCACAGCCATAACAATTCAGAATCTCAGTCACATCTGTGACCCACACCACAGCTCTTGGCAACTCTGGATTCCTGACCCACTGAGCAAGGCCAGGGATCAAACCCCACTCCTCATGGATACTAGTCAGATTCATTCCTGCTGTGCCACAATGGGAACTCCTGAATAATTTTTTTATTGTAGTTCATTTACAATGTTGTATTACTTTCAGATATACAGCAAAGTGATTCAGTTATACATACATATGTATATTTTTTTCCAGATTCTTTTCCCTTATCATAAAATATTGAGTTCAGTTCCCTGTGTTATTGGTTATCTATTTCTTTTAGTGTAGCATGTATATGTTAATCTCAAACTCCTAATTTATGTTTCTCCTCTCCTTTCCCCTCTGGTAACCATAAGTTTGTTTTCTATGTCTATGGGTCTATTTCTATTTTGCAAATAATTTCATTTGTATCATTTTTTTAGATTTCATGTATAAGTGATAGCCTATGATATTTAACTTTGGCTGACTTCACTTAATGTGGTAATCTCTGGTTGCATCTATTTTGCCACAAATGGCATTATTTCATTCTTTTTTATGGCTGGGTAATATTCCATTATATATAAGGAATACATATGTATACACACACACACACACACACACACACACCATGTCTTCTTTATTCATTCGTCTATCAGTGGACATTTAGAGTACTTCCATGTCTTGGCTATTGTAAGTAATGCTGCACAATGGGGTGCATATATCTTTTTAAATTATGGTTTTCTCTAGATATACGTCCAGAAGTGGGATTGCAGGATAATATGGTAGCTCCTATTTTTGGCTTTTTAAGGTAACTCTATAGTATTCTGGAGGACAATAGTGGCTGCACCAATTTACATTCCCACCAACAGTATAGGAGGATTCCTTTTTCTTCACACGCTCTCCAGTATTTATTATCTGTAGACTTTTTAATGATGGCCATTTTGATCAGTATGAGGTAATACCTCATTGTAGTTTTGACTTGTATTTATCTAATAATTAGAAATATTTAATATCTTTTCGTATGCCTTTTGGCTATGTGTATATCTTTGGAGAAATGTCTATTTGGATCTTTTTTTTTTTTTTTTTTTTTTTTGCTTTTGTAGGGCCACATCTGTGGCATATGGAAGTTCCCAGGCTAAGGGTGGAATTGGAGCTACACTGCCGGCCTATACCACAGCAGCATCAAAATAGGATCCAAGCTGCATCTGCAACCTACACCAAAGCTCATGGCAATGCTGGATCCTTAATCCACTGAGCAAGGCCAGTGATGAAACCCAGTTCCTCATGGATACTAATCAGATTTGTTTCCACTGCACAATGGGAACTCCCTCTTTGGATCTCCTGTGTGGTTTCATTCTTGCCATTGGTATAAGACAAATAGTAGTTATGACCCTCTGCTTTCTAATTGCACTCCTAATGTCCTTTTCATAGGCAGGCACTGAAATATACTCTTTGCCTAATTGAAAGGTGCGTTAAATTGTATTAGTCACCTGCATAACTTGAGTTCTTAGAGCTGAAGTAACTAAAGCTCTATTTCTAATCAGATTTGGTCTCTTCAACTCCCTTTTCATATTTCTTGTCCCTCAACATCCCTATTCCCCATCAGTTCAAATTAAACACCACTATCATCTAAATCACCATATTCCCATGTCACGACCTGCTCTCCTCCAGGGCTGTCTTAGTTCCGCAATGAGAGCCATCATTCTCCCTTACAAAGTCTGCCCTCCCCTAACCAGCACCAATACACACACCAACAAATATTCCACCAAATTCCATTTATACTTTTTTTGCTGTATCTCCTATATTTGCTCTTTATAGCCTGTTCCCAATGCCATCTCTCCATTGTTAATCACCACATGACTGGTCTCCTGGTCTCTAATCTCTCCAGCTCTCCTTCTCTCAGAGATACTCTTAGCAAATCTTTCTTCCTAGATCATAGTTGAGGTATGCCAGCCTTGAGATCTGATACTTTAGTAGTTCTCCATTGCTCATGGACAAAACATCAAGGCGTTTAATTAGTTTTTCTACCCAATTTTCTGTTATCACTTATTTTTACCTAACTCTGGAGTTGAAATTGCTGACACTTTCCTTTCTAAATACAATTTGTGTTTTCCCTCTCCTGTGATGGGGCTTCAACTTCAACTACCTCTGCCTGAAATGCATCTATCACAGTCTCTAATTCATGAAATCCAGGCCATTTCCAAGCCCTGATTCTTCTCCATGGAGTTCTGCTCTGGGCACAGAGGAGGCTCTCTTCTCAAGACTCGTAGTTAGTATTTTCTCTGTATCTTTCCTATGGGATTTATCACATACCTCTGTCTATTACGTTTGCTTGTGAATGCACTTATCACCCTTTCTCTTTAATCAGGTTGTGAGATTAGATCCTGTGTGATTCATCCACCTTAAAAGCCCCCCACAGTGTTTTACACATAGTAGCAACACAGTAAATATTTGTTGAGCAAAGAGCAAGCAGCTCCAAGGAAACCCTAGAGTTTAAAGCCCTTTTACAAATTTTCCATTACAAACTAGTCACTAAATATTTGACCCCCTCCTGGTGAGATTTAAACAGTCACATGATAAAATGTCTCATTCATTTCAGGCTATTATTATTGTTCTCTGAAATAGAAATAGAAATTCCTTTTAGGAATAGATTTTAATGAATGTGTGTGTGTATATATATATATATATATATATATATATATATATATATGTCTGGCTGGGTCACTTTGCTCTCTAGCAGAAATTGAACGAACATTGGAAATCAAATATAGTCTAATAAAAAATTTAAATAAATAAATTAAATAGGGACATTTAAAAAATGGGTATCAAGTGTCTTTGATATACCAGGCTTTTTCAAGTACTTAATAGTCAAGGGAAATACATCTCTGTAAAAAAGAAGAAGAAGAAAAGCAACTTTTAAAAGTGTGACACAAAATCAAAATTCACTGTTTTGATTAAAAGGCACCAAAAATAAAAATTAGCTCATTTCCTCATGACTTTATACTGAATCTCAAAAAGGAAGAAGAAATTTCAGGTTTGGATGATACATATAATCAGGTCTGAATACCTGAACACCGCTTGTTAAAGTCATATCTATCAGAAAAAAAATGTGCTGAGTTAATTAGGTTTAAACCACATATTTCTTCAGTCAGACAAACACTCTTCTTATAAAATATAAACTTATGAACAGGTTTTCAAAACTTACAATTGTAGAAAAGTTCATATTAAAGATGTTCTCCTTTGGGTTCAAAGAAAATATGAATCACTTAGTAGATCATTATCTGTGCTGCCTCTGAATGACAGAACCACATTTTCAGTTAATCATCTTGAGGCTTCTGTCTTTTTCTAGAAATTAGAATAGAAAGATTTGAAAGTATGCACCTGTGGGGATAGTGCTGTCATTTATGTCAATTGTCCTTTTTATTTTTAAACCCCCCAATGAAAGAGCAACCCAGTTTACATAAACCACTTATCCAGAAACATGCACCCTGAAAAATAAAATTGCTGTCTAAGATTTCTAAAGGCTTGATCAAGGTTCATGAGCAGGTTAACCTAAGTGTCAAAATTCCATTAAGTTGTCAGACTAACAAGTCCATGTGAGGAAATAGAAGCTCAGTGTCATCTATCAACCTCTATGTCTGATTATCTTACATGGGAGCTGCCTTCTGTTTCCATGGTCCTAATTTTGGCTCAGCAGGTAGTGACGCTTTAGAAATATATTCCCTAGTAGAAGTTCAAATGCACATCAATTGTAGCAAAGATTCTACAAGTAGTAAATAAATACTATAGAGGTTCAGTTTTGTTTTTGTTATCCCTTTTTATTTTATTTATTTATCTATTTTTTTCCTTTTAGGGCCGCACCTAGGGCATATGGAAGTTCCCAGGCTAAGGGTCTAAAATCAGAGCTGCTGGCCTATACCACAGCCACAGCAAACTAGGGATCCGAGCCACATCTGCAACCTACACCACAGCTCATAGCAATGTTGGATCCTTAACCCACTGAGCAAGGACAGGGGTTGCACCTGCATCCTTATGGATACTAATTGGGTTCATTACCACTGACCCATAATGGGAACTCCCAGTTTTGCTTTGTTTTGCCAACTCATGGAAAAACATAATGCCCAGACCTCTACCTTGGTTCCACCATGTATTAGATGTGTGATATTCAGCAAGTCACCTGACATCTCCATAGCACTATAAAATAAACATTGGAATAGTTTTTCCTGTATAGGGCTATGATGATGGTTCTATGAAAAAATGCATGCCAAAAGTATGGCCCAAATTTTCAGCCAGAATAAGCATTCATTCAGTTTTACAAAAGTACTGCATACTTTTGTGTGTGTTGTTGTTGCTGCTGTATTGTTATCATTATTGTGTGATCAAGCTCTTCTATTTTACAGAAAATTAAGCATTCCTAGAAGCATCACATAGCTATAGCATAAGACAAAGAGAGATCAGGTTCAGATGTCAGACTGCCTAAGTGTGAATCCCATCCCTTCTGCCTACCAGCTCTGTAACCTTGGTCAACTTAATGAGCATCACTACCTCAGTTTCTTAATTTGTAAAATGGGCATAATAGTAGTTACCACCTCTCAGTGTTGATGGGCAGACGAAATTAGCTAATTCATAAAAAGCAATTAGAATAGCATAAGTGCTCAATAAATGCTGGTTATTATTGGTCCAATATCATTATGATTCCTATTACCACCATTGTTATTTTTAGCAGACCTACACTGCAAACTGAACCAGTGGTTAGAATTCTAATGATAGGCACTCAATGTACATTAGCTATCTAGAGGTGGCTAGCCTTTGCAACAATATGTATGGACCTAGAGATTATCATACTAAGTGAAGTAAGTCAGACAAAGACAAATACCATATAATACTTATCTATGGAATCTAAAATATGATACAAATGAACTCATTTACCAAACAGAAATAGACTCACTGACATAGAAAACAATCTTATGGTTACCAAAGGGGAAATGGGCAAGCAAGGATAATTAGGAGTTTTGGATTAACAGATATACACTACTCTATATAAAAGAGATAAACAACAAAGGCCTGCTGTATAGCACAGGGAACAAACAATATTCAATATCTTGTAAAAACCTATAATGAAGAAGAATATGAAAAGAATATATATATATGTATATATATATATATATATATATATATATATATATATCAGAGTCACTTTGTTGTATTTCTGAAACTAACACAACATTGTAATTCAACCTATATTTCAATTTATTTTTTTTTAAATAAATGAAGATGACCATGAGAGAAGAGGACCATTCTGATTGCAGCACAAAGGCAGGTAACAAAGATTTAAACTTTCATTTAAGTTCTAGTACTTAAACAAACAAAGCAGACCTTTGACTATGTACTCTAGAAAGAAGGAAAACTTCAACTCTGTCCTATATAGTTGAACTATAAAGCCCATGGCATTTCCTCACCTGTGAGGTCTTTTGTCTTACCACAGGCAGGCTGACACCCATGCAGCTGGCTTGAGCCAGTTCTCACCTGTCACTCAAGGCTCTGTCTGCATCCTCTCTCCCGAAGCCAGCTCTTCCTGGAGCTCTTCCTGATAAGAAACTGCCCTGCTGAGATAAAGGAGGATCAGGAAGTGGAGATGAGAGACATTGTAACAAAGAAGAGATCAAAATGGGACGTTTGTGGCTGGTTGTAGGCTCTGTCAGTGTGGTTGAAAGCTCACCTTTCAGTCCATGTGGACTGCAAAGAACATCATCTATACATTTGCAACTTGGAGAACAAAAGGAAAGAGACCCTTACTGGGAATTTTGCTTCTCTTCCATTTCCTTCTTTTTGAAAATCATAAATGTTCTGTCAAGTGGATATGCATTGATTGTTTTAAATTGATGAATATTCATATGAGCTTCAATCTAGTTTGCTTGTTCAACCTTTTCCTTTAGAAGCTATCCTATCTAAAAAAAAAAAGTTAGAAAGAAGCTTCTAATATAATGCAATAAAAAAACATAGAATTTATTTGGGCAGGGAATGATTTTGTATTCCACTTAAGATATTACAGCAAATACTAAGATTATTCTGGTCAGGACAAGATGAGGTAGACTTGTTTCTACCTGTTCCTCCCTGCTAAATACAGGGATAAACCCTGAAAGTAATGCAAAGCAACATAAGAAGAACCTTGAAAGGTGAAATGAGGAGGGAAGATTGGAGAGAACCAGTCACTGAAGAAACAGCACAGCAGCAAGGTGTACTTGGGTACACCTGCCCCACTCACCCCTCAGAAGTAGGTAACCAAAGCCTAGTATCCCATGTTAGGCTCATCCCTAGTGTCCCATGTTAGGCTCATCCTTTCACCAAAATGAACAGGAATCTCTTCATTAAAATGATGTAAGCCCAACACCACTGGTAAGAAAATCAAATAGAAAGCCCTGCTAAAAACAAGAGGCCTGGCCCAGGAAGCATGTTCCTTCTCTACTGAAGTGGAGAGCCCATTCCCCTACAGAGAGGGTACCAGCTAGGGTACCCAAGTACATTGAGCCCCTGGCCTGGGAATCCCCTTGAGAGTCCCCTCATTCACCCAGAGACATTGTGAGATCAAGTGCACTAGCAAGGAGACTCCAAACACAAATTGTCCAGCTGGGCAATACTTTTGTCCCACAGGCCTGAGACTTCTCTGATACACAAAGGGACGATGAGGTAACTGGACATCAGTGATAAGGAAGATCTTATAAGTGCCTGACCAGGAAACTTATTTGTCCCCCAGATTTAATTTCGTTCCCATACCAATGGGACCAGGTGTCCTGGCCTGAAGATAACCCTGAGGCCAGCAGAAACAGTTCCCCAGAAGCCCCAGGTAAATTAAGCAGACTAAAATAGCATTGTAAAGACTCTGAAAACTGAATTGTCATTACAACAACAGCCCACAGAATTTATATGCTAAACCTAAATGGGATGACTGCCTACTAAAATAAAAGATGTAAATAGGGCCCAGATTCTCCAAACATAATAACCAAAATGCCCAAATCACAATGAAAATTCCATCTATTGTGTCAAGAAACAGAAAAACTGCATTTAGAAAAGACAGGCAACTAACACCAACACTGAGATGAATCACGTGTTGGGATTTTCTGACGAGCTGTCGTAAAAATGCTTCAACATGCGCTTATAAATTATCTTAAAACAAATAAAAAATGGAAAATATGAGCAAAGAAAAAAGTGTAAAACAAACAAAAAAAATGGAAATTGTAGAACTAAAAAAACACAATAACAAATTAAAAAAACTTGCTACATTAATTCAATAGGAGAGGAGATGAAAGAATCCATGAATATAAGGACAAATAAATAAAATTTACCCAATTCAAAGAATAGAGAAAAATAGACCAAGCAGAACACAACACAACAAAACAGAGGAACAAATAGCAGGGACCTGTGGGACAATAACAAAAGGGAGACAACATTCATATAATCAGAGCTGAAGAATGAGAAGAGAATGAAAATGGGGTTAAAAGGATATTTGAAGAAATAATGGCTGAAAACTTCCAAATCTGATGAAAGATTCAAAATGTACAGATTGAAGAAGGTGAGTGGATCACCAAAGATAACACTTTAAGAAATTCACACCAGGACAGAAAATAATTCAATTTGTGAGAGTTAAAAAAAAGGGGGAAAAAAAATCTTGAAAGCAGCCAGAGAGAAACAATGTATTACCTATTGAAACACTAATTTGACTAACAAAGTATTTCTTCTGTGAAATTATGGAGTCCAGAAGGAAGTGGTGTAACATTTTTTAAATGCTAAAGAAAAAAATGATAATAATCTGTGAACTACAAATGCTACATCCAAGTGAAAGTTTTGTTGTTGTTTTCAGAAAAGAAGAGAAAATAAAAAACATTCTCAAGGGAAAGAAAACTAAAATAAGTTGTCACTAGTAGCCATATCCTAAGGATTGATAAACAGAAGTTCTTCAGGAAGAAAAGCAATCATGGAAGAAGGAATCTTGGAGATGAAGGAGGATAAAAGAAGTACAGAGAGAGTAAAAGCATGGGCATATAGAATACACTCTCGGGCTTATGAGTTTCACAAACTACATTTAATAATTGAATCAAAATTTGTAATACCATTTGATACTCAAGACAACATTGAAAATAGAAAAGGAGAGTATATGCAAGAAAGTTTTCCAAACTTTGCTCCAAGTGGTAAAAATGTTGCTGTCGGTAGATTGTGGTTGTCACATATGTTGTAATTCCCACAAGCGCCACTAAGAAAACTGAGACAGGCTAGGACTGGGACCTTTTACTGTAGACTTGCACCTGGACAAACGTCTCTTCAAGCAACAGAATACAAAGAAACTATAAGGCACTTAGAAAAACCCTGCATCAGTGTACAGTTGGGGAAAATTATGAATAATAAGATACAAAAAAAGCCAAAACTCAACTGACATTTTTGAGGTGCTGGGAGCAAAAATAGAGTTCTATGTGTTATCCCTACACACAGCACAACTAAGGGAGTGAGCAGACCCCCTAAATCACCCTTCTTGCCTGACCCATCAACCGGTCCCCACCCTCACCCCATTTAAGGGACCAGCCTGCCCCCACCCCCTTGTTCTTGCTCCCCCCTGCTGCAGTAGGAGCCCCAATAAAGCCTTGCCTCAATTTCTCCTCTGGCCTCTTTACATAGTCAGCTAACAGTATCTAAGTGAAATCTAGAAAACAATCCACCCAACTACAGCAGACTCTACATTTTTTTCAAGCAGAGATAGAATATTCACCAAGATAGTTAATATCTCTGGCATGAATTACTCCTTAGCAAGTTAAAAGAAACTGTAATCACACAGACTAACATTGTTGGATGATAGTGGAATCAAATCAGAAATAATAGAAAGATAACAGGAAAACCTATCAACACTTAGATATTAAATAATATAATTATAAATAATCCATGGATCAAGGAGGAAGACTCAAAGGAAACTACAAATATATAGAACTGAGTTAACAAGCAAATAAAACATATAAAAATGTGAAATATTTCTAGCCCAGTGTTGCAAGGGAAGTTGATGGCACTAAATGCTCACATAAGCAAAGAGAAACTATCTCAAGCCATTAATTTAAGTTTCTACATCAAGCAACTAGAGAAAATATAAATGGGAAAGAAAACTAAAATAGGGAAATAGGATGATAAAAATATACTCAAGGCAAGCATAAAGAAGAAAATAATAAATATAAATATAAGAACAGAATTGAATGAAATTAAAAATAAGGACAGGAGTTCCTGCTGTGGCTCAGTGAGTTAAGAACCTGATATCGTGCCCATGAAGATGTGGGTTCAACCCCTGGCCTTGCTCAGTGGCTTAAAGATCTGGCGTTGCCACAAGCTATAGCACAGGTCACAGATGTGTGACCTTTAACTCTGGTTAAAGATTCAGTGTTGCCATGGCTATGGTGGAGGCCTCAGCTGCAGCTCCAGTTCAACCACTGGCCCGGGAACATATATATGCCACAGATGTGGCTGAAAAAAGAAAAATAAATGGGATAATAATAGAAAAGATGAAACAAAAAAAATGATTCTTCAAATTTTTTTAAATTGACAAGTCTTTAGGACAACTGCCAAAAATATAACAAGAGAAGACATGAATTACCAATATCAGGGATGAAATACCACTACAGAGCCCACAGCTATCCTATAGTTATTAAAAGGATAATAAGAGAATAGTATAAGGAATTTTACTCTCATAAATTTGATACCTTAGGAGAAATTGATCAATCCTCAAAACTCCACTAAGTACAAAAAACTTAACAAAAACAAAGTAGGTCATCTGAATAGTATTATAACCACTAAATAAATTTGTTATTGAAAAGCTTCTGCAGAAAATCTTCAGACCCAGGTATTTCATTGGAGAATGCTACTATTGGAAGAATTAACACCAATTTCATAAAATCTCTTCCAGAAAATAAACGAAGAAACATTTTCCAAGTTATTTTAGGAGACATTATGAACCAAGTTGATATCAAAACTGGACAAAAAAAATAAGAAAAGCAAAAGCCAAACAAACAAAAAAAATCACAAACAAATATCCATGAATACAGATACAAAAATTCTCAACAAAATATTAGGAAATTAAACTCAAAATTATATAAAAAGAATTGTACCTCATAACCACATATGACTTACTCTATGTACAGAAGGTTATTTCAACATTCATTTGAAAACCAGTTTAGCTCAGAATATAAACAGGCTAAAGAAGAAAGTCATATGAGATCACATCAATTAACACAAAAATGAATTTTATGAAATCTAATACCCATCACATAAAAATTCTCAGCAAGTTAGGAATAGAATAGAGCATCTTGAAAAAGAGCATCAACAAAATAACTGACAATTAATGTGATATTTAATGGTGGAAGACTGCATGTTTTCCTCCTAAAAAAAGGCTAAATAAATTCATGGATTTCATCACTCAACATAAGACATCAATTCTCCCCAACTAATCTATAGATTTAATGCAGTGCCTAACCAATTAACAGCAAGATTTTTATAGCCATAGGTAAGGTTATTCTAAAACATATGTGAAATAGCACAGATCCTAGAATGGCCAAAAAGTCTTGACAGAAGAGAGTTAAATGGTAGCAACCACTGGACCAAATGTTTGCTCTATAAGCCATAGTAATCAAGACAATATGGTTTTAGCAGAGGGATAGACATGTGGATCAATAAAATGAAATAGAGAATCCAGAAACACATTCACACACAAGAAATAGACAGAAGTAAGTCTAAATTGTTACAAAATATAAAAACAATTTATAGCACAGTGTTTACAGCAAAGAGAGATAGAGAAATGGACATCTATCAGCAATAAATGAACCTCAACCTAAACCTCAGACGTTACACAAAAATTAACTAAAAATGAATTATAGACTTAAAGGTGAAGCTTACAACTGTAAAAAACTTTTAGAAAAAGAAATTGAAGAAAATATTCAGGATCTAGGGCTAGACAAAGAACTCTTGGATGACACCAAAAGCATAATCCATAAGAGAAAAAATGGATACATTGGACCTTATCAAAATTAAAAACTTTTGCTCTGCAAAAGATCCTGTTAAGAGGATGAAAATAAGCAACAGACTGGGAAAGAATATTTGCAAATAATGGATGCAACAAAGAGGCAGGGTCTAGAATATATAAAGAACACTCAAAACTTAATAGTAAGAAGCAAACAATCACCCAAAAACATGAACAGCATTGAGTGACACTGTGGCAATGGAGCTGTTGTGCATCTTTTCATTAAATTTATTTTTTATCAAAGTATAATTAACTTATTCATTTGTTTCACATATACAGCAAAATGATTCAGTTATACACATACACATATATTTGTTTTCATATTCCTTTCCATTATAGGTTATTATGAGGTACTGAATAGAGTTCTTTGTGCTATACAATAAATCCTTATTGTTCATCTATTTTAGATATAATGCTATAAATCTGCTAATCCCACATCCCTAATTAATCCCTTCCTCACTTCCCCTTTGGTAACCATAAGTTTGTTTTCCATGGCTATGAGTCTGTTTATGTTTTGTAAATAAGTTAATTTGTATACTTTTTTTTCTTTTAGATTTCACATGTAAGTTGTCCTGTGTCTTAACTGCAGTGATGAATGCACAAGACCTTGATACACACATATGTGCACACATATATACACATACACACCCTATTACATATTATCAAAAGTAAAACTAGGATATCTGAATAAATTCAGTGGATTATATCAATGTCAATATTCTGATTGTGATGCTGTATTATAATTCTGCAAATATATACAGAACTCACGTTTTTAAAATGGGTAGAGGACTTGAATAAACATTTTTCCAAAGAAGATATCCAGGTAGCTAACAGGTACATGAAAGGATGCTCAATATCACTAATTATCAGGGAAATGCAAATCAAAACCACAATGAGATATCACCTCATATCTGTCAGAATGACTGTTATAAAAAAGACAAGAGATAAAAAATGGTGATAAGGATATGGATAAAAGGAACCCTTGTGCACTGTTGATGGGAATGTAAATTGGTGAAATCATTATGGAAAACAGTATGAAGTTCCCTCAAAAAATTAAAAATAGGGCTAAAATATGATCCTGCAATTCCACTTCTGGATATATACACAAAGGAAATGAAATCACTATCTCAAAAGATTATCCTCACCCTCCCATTCCTTGCAACATTATGTACAGTAGCCAAAATACGGAAACAACTTAAATATCCATAATGGATGGATAGATAAAGAAATGCTATATAAATGCTCATGCTGACATGCACATATACACAACGAAATATTATTCAGCCACAAAAAAGATGGGAACCCTACCATTTTCAACAACATGAATGGATTTTGAGAGCATTATACTGAATGAAATAAATCAGAGAAAAACAAAACTATCTCACTTGCATGTGGAATCTTTAAAAACTCTTAGATACAAAGAACATACTGGTGGTTGCCAGAAGTAGAGGAGTGAGGATGGGCAAAATGGGTGAAGAAGGCCAAAAGCTACAAAATTCCAGTTATTAAAAGCAAACCAGCAAGTTGCTCCCTGGCAGCTCACTGGGTTAAGGATTTGGCATTGTCGCTGCTGTGGCTCTGGTTACAGGTGTGGCATGGGTTCAATCCCCGATCTGGGAATTTCTGCATGCCATGAGCACAGCCAAAAAAAAAGCGAACGAAGAAAAAACAACTCTGTTGTGGTATTTAGACCCAAATGGCAGCAACAATACAAGACTAAGAGACCAGAGGTGCTGTTACTGCCTTTATTTAAGCTGTTCCTCACAGCACCACTCAGCTATGGCTAGTTTGTAGGTAGTCATGAGAAATGTCTGGCTGGGTCCATATGGAGAACTTTCTAGAGTAACACAAAGGGAAAATGATGCTATGGTGTGGATAAGAGGGCCATGCCCAGGGTCACATAGCTTTCTAGTAGGGGCACCATTCCATAGCCCACATTGTAGCCTGAAGCACACTTTACCTGAACTGTTTCCTTTTAGGACTCTTACAACCATGGTTTTCTAAACCTACTCCTTGTTCCTTTCATCTTTTTCTACTTTGTGAAGCAATGATGCAATTCATGATGTGTCACATAGAAAGACATGTACTACAGATGTTCAACAAAGAAGCTGTTGGATGATCTGAATTCAATAAATATATTTTTTAAAGTGTCCATGTGCCATGTGTCTAGATAAAACATACAGAAACAAAAACAAACCAAACTTAGCTTCTTCCCTAGTAGGTAATGAAGAAGGTAGGCTGTCAGCTCACTAACAATTCAGTGAAAGGTAAAATTAAACAAATTATATGAGACAAGCAGATGAGAGAAAGAAGATTTCTAGCCAAAGGAATCAGGAAAAAGCTTCATGAAGGAAATACATTTTTTTTCCATAATGGCTTCAGCTACGGCATATGGAAATTCCCCAGCCAGGGATTGAATCCCAGCCACAGCTTCAACCTACACTGCCGCAACACCAGATCTTTTAATCTACTACTCCTGGCTTGGAATCGAACCCATGCCTCTGCAGCAACCTGAGTTGTTACATTCCAATTCTTAACCCATTGCACCACAGTAGGACTCCAGAAGTGACCTTTAAATTGGACTTTGGAGCTCTCTTTTGGCATAGCAGGCTAAGGATCCCACGTTGTCACTGTAGCAGCTTGGGCTGCTGCTGTGGCATGGGTTTGATTCCTGGCCCAGGAATTCTTATGTGTTGCAGGTGCAGCCAAAAAAAATAATAATAATAAAAAAATAAATTGGGGAAGGGGGATGGAGTGAAATGGACTGGGAATCTGGGGTTAATAGATGCAAACTATTGTCTTTGGAACAGATAAACAATGAGATCCTGCTGTATAGCACTGGGAACTATAGCTAATCACTTATGATGGAGGATAATGTGAGAAAAAATGTATACATGTATGTGTGACTGGGTCATTCTGCTGTACAGTAAAAAGTCGACAGAACACTGTAAACGAGCTATAATGGAAAAAATAAAAAATATTTAAAAAAAGAATGCAATCAATCAATGAATCAATCAATCAATTGGACCTTAAATGAGAGACAGGACTCTGACGGGCAGAGAGGGTGAAGGTGCAGGGGAGGGATGGATTAGGGGTTTGGTATTAGCATATTCACACTATTGTATACGGAACAGATGGTCAACAGGAACCTGCTCTATAGCTCAATATTCTATGCTAACCTATGTGGGAAAAGAAAAACAATGGATATGTATATAGGTATGACTGAATCACTTGTTATACAGCAGAATTATCACCTTGCAAATCAAATATACTTCAGTAAAACTTCAGAAAATGCAAAAACCAAAAACTACCCAATCCATCACATATCGTTATTTTAGCACAATTTAGAGAATGCTTAAAAGTGTTTGTGAACTATAAATACTTTTTTAAAATGAGAGGAAAAAGTCAATAAAGTCAGTCCTGGAAAGGCCAAGTTCTCTTCTTGGAAGAGAGTATGTATGAGGGGCATCTCCAAGAGGGACAAAGAGAAGAAAGATTGAGAAGTAAATGTGAGACATGACACCATGAATGCTTCTCTATCAGGCCTAGGAAATTGGACTTTAAAAGAATATGATAAGGAGAATCATCAGAAGTACAGTCTAGAGAACTTAAATTCCCAGTGTTACATAGAGATGGTAGAACTAAAAGTGAGAGGTTTTGGGTCTAAATGATGAGACGATGGGATGCTTTTAATGGAATGAAGAGTAAATTTGGGACAAATGTGATTTTTTGCAGATATTTTAATATCTGAATTACCTTTAATTGGCTAAAAATCAAGGTCTCTATTATTCTTCCCCATCTTTGGTTAGTCACTCAAGCAGGTATGAACTCTTCCTGATGTCCTTGAATATCTGGGGGTAGAGGAGACCAACGCCAGTGGGATTTCCTTGTTAAAGAGGGTAGACACATTGGGCTATGCCTCCTGCCTCTCCCAGAACCTGCTAGGTGGGACTCCTGCCCTTGACAGCTGTCCTGGGGGTGATTTGAAACATGGATGTGTGACCTGAGCTAAGATTTTGGGGGCAGGAGGAAAAGATTAGCCAGTTACCACAACAGCATGTATAAGTTTATCTAATTAAACTTTGACGAACCCATTGTCACCAGGTGGATCAGGACACTGGAAAATGAAAGCTAGGTACATGTTTACTTTGAGGACAGAGAAAGAAGCTTAACGGGCTCCCCAGATTCAGACCAGATTTTGCTGGATAGCAGGATTTAAATTTTTATCCAAGTGTTCTCCAAAAAGAGGCTAGAGGTTCTGAGCCAAATTAGCTTCAAAAGCCCTCTGCCCATGTAGGGCCTTACACTGGCTCTAACTTGGAAACAACTAATTTTAGTAAAGGTATGAAATTGGAGAGGATGTCATTAAACAGTCTTTGCCCCATGTCAATTTCATGTTTATATTTTGGAAAAAGACTAATGATGAGAATTAAGTAGAAAGGAAGAAAACTAGCTTTCCATTTTCCAAGGAGCTTCAGAAAGTGCCTGGGCAGGACGTGCCAGTGAAACAGCTCCTCTCTGGGCTACCTTTGGTCACAACATGACTCATTGCGGGGGGAGGGGGGGGTACCTGCAGCAGAAGAGTTCATTTCTACCCCAAATCCAGAGTCACATAAACAAACAGCACACCAGCTTTGGAGAGACACACGTCAGAGCTGAACATGCAATTCGGAAAATTATATGTGGCTAATTGCCCGGAAAAAACCTCTTAGCTCTTCACATAGATTCATAAGGAAGATGCTGGAAGTCTCATCAGAAAGGTTTAGAACATTTATCTTCCCAGGATAAGGGTGAGAAAAAATTATTCCCAGGAACATAGGAAAGAGGAGGCACAGAGGTACTTATGTTTGCCCAAAGTGAATAGCACCAAAGAATAAAATAGAAATTCTGCCATAAACCACTACCTTAAACTTTATGAGCTGCTCACAGGCTTCCCAAAGCAACATGATTTTTCTAATCTTAAACTTCCTTGTGATAGTCACCTAACTTCATATCTTCAGATCCAAATCTGTGTACTAAAAGTGTGGCACTGTTCTGGCTGGAAAAAAAATTATTTCTATAGATATCAAGTGAATTTTTTGTTTTTGTCTTTGTCTTTTTAGGGCCGCACCCTCAGCATATGGAGGTTCCCAGGCTAGGGGTCTAATCAGAGCTATAGCTGCCAGCCTATACCACAGCCACAGCAATGCCAGATCCAAGCCACGTCTGTGACCTACACTATAGCTCACAGTAACGCCAGATCCTTAACCCACTGAGCGAGGCCAGGGATGGAACCTGCAACCTCGTGGTTCCTAGTTGGATTCATTTCTGCTGCGCCACCGCGGGAACTCCTCAAGTGCATTTTCTTTTGGTCACATTCACAACATGTGGAAGTTCCCCAGCCAGGGATGCAACCGGAGCCACAGCTGCAGCAACACAGGATCCTTAAGCTGGTATACCACAAGGGAACTTCCTCAAGTGCATTCTTATTATAAATTTAGGACATTAGGGATTTGAGACCAGTGGTTTGTATCTCCATCTTACCAGGAGGCAGGAATGTTTCCAGAGACTTTCTTATTATTCAAATGTCTTCAATTTAGGTCTGCCTCAGCTTAAGGTGGTGACACTGTTTTGAGCTTCACATCAATAATTATCCCTTCTTCCCCCTTTTTTGGCATGTTTACTTCTGTTAAAGAAAAGGCACTTAAGACCCCCTCCAAAAGAGTTTTAATGTAACAAGAGTGGGTGAATACTAATTTCTTTCTACCCTGCTTTCAAGAAAGGCAAGTTAAAAACAACTGAAAATTTGCATGGGCCTAAAATCAAACCTGAACAGCCAACCTTGGCCGGGCTAAATTCTGGCTACTCACCAGAGTCACTATTTATAATTCTTTTGTCTTGTTAGGGCTCCAGAAAAACATGTAGATGGATAAGTAGATAGATAGAGAGATGATAGATTAGATAGATGATAGATAGATAGATAGATAGATAGATAGATAGATAGATAGATAGATAGATAGACAGACAGACAGACAGACAAAACTAAGGACACCCACCTTCTTGATGACAGTCTTTGGTAAAAACAAAACAGTGCAAATAAAATTCTCAAAAGAGTGCTGGGATGTTAGCCAATATCATCTTGTCCTGGTGATTGTTTTGCCCCTCTCTGCCATGATGAAAATAAAGAAGAAAATGAATAAAATACTGTCATCTCTTGCTCACTTTGGAAGGTCTCCACATTCTAGTTGTGGAGGTAAAAGCTGGACTACACTTATGTATTCAGAGCAAGTGGAGACAGCTAGAGTTTCAGCCCTCAATCCTACCCTTTGCACAGCTATGATCTGCTTTTAACCCCACTGAAAATCCTCTCTTTGAAAAGCCTGATTCTGACCAAGCTTGTATTATGAATCTTGACTCAAAAGTTCAAGGCCTGTCCAACAGAATGATGGAAATGCCTTTGTAAATGTTGTTGCCCAATTTTGCAGCCACTTGCCACAGACAACCCTTGAGTCTGTGGAATTGTGGCTGGTCTATCAGAAAAATTCTAAATGTTATTTAATTTTAGTAATTGAAATGGAAATAGCCCCACATGGCTGGAGGCTAATACACAGGACAGGGTGGCAGCACTGAGGACACCAGGTGGCTCTCCTTGCTAGTGGCGGCTCCAAGGATACCAACCTCCATTAGCCCCATTTTAAGAACCTCTGGATTCATACATACAGAAGGGCTTTCCATTTGCATATGGAAAAATTAATTAGAATTGCAATAGATTTTCTAAAACAATGTAATCATATTACTTTCACAGGTATGATAACTGATACACAGTTAGCCAGTTTACTAAAGGTCCAGCCCTGCTTTGATAACAGGAGCATTATCATTTGCAATTAGCCCTTTAAACACCCCAAAATGGAGCTGTCTTACTTACTTTACAGTTCAGTGTTTATAGTAAGTGATATTTTATGGTACCTTTATCTTCTCATAGCTAGTTTCTTGTATACTGTGCACTTCTTTAGGCAAAGGCTTTGCCTACTAACTGCCCAAAAGTCCTTTGGACAGCAGCTTTCTTTGTCTACAGCCACTGTCTTCTTTCTTTGTTGATTGGGCTGAGCTCTTAGTGGTACATAATATTGACGACTTTTTTTTCCCTCTTTTGGCTGCTCCAGGGCATATGGAGTTCCCAGGGCCAGGGATCAGATCAGAGCAACAGTTGCGACCTCTACTGCAGCTGTGGCAACACCGGATCTTTTAACCCACTGTGCAAGGTCGGGGATCAAACCTGCCTTCCAGTGCTGCAGACACCACCAATCCGGCTCTGCCACAGCAGGAACTCCTAGTATTGGTGACTTTCACTTTTTCATTTTTTGTTCCCTAAATTATAGAAACATCCTTGATTCCAGTCTTTGAAACTAACTACTGGTTTTCATATGTCACTCTTTCTTTTTTTGAATTGAAGTATAGTTGATTCACAAAGTTGTGTTCATTTCTGCTGTACAGCAAAGTGGTTCAGTTATATATATATATATACAGATGCTATTTTTAAAAATATTCTTTTTCATTATGGTTTATCATAAGACATTGAGTATAGTTCTCTGTGCTATACAGTAGGACCTTGTTTTTGATCCCCTCCATGTATAATAGTTTACATCTGCTAACCCCAACCTTCTACTCCATTCTTCTCTCACCCTCCCCCTTGGCAACCACAAGTCTGTTCTCCATGTCTACAAGTCTGTTTCTCTTTCATAGATAGGTTCATTTGGTTTATATTTTAGATTCCACATATAAGTGATATTACATGGTATCTGTCTTTCTCTTTCTTACTTCACTTAGCATGATGATCTCTGGTTCCATCCATGTTGCTGCAAATGGCATTATTCTGTTCTTTTATATGTCTTAGTAATATTCCATTATGTATTTATGTACCATATCTTCTGTATACATTCATATGTCAATAGACATTTAGGTTGTTTCCATGTCTTGGCTATTGTTAATAGTGCTGCTCTGAACATACACATGCATGTATCTTTTTGAATTATAGTTTTGTCTGGATATATGACCAGGAGTGGGATTGTGGGATTATATGATAACTCTATTCTTAGTTTTCTGAGGAACCTCTATACTGTTTTCCACAGTGGCTGCACCAATTTATATTCCTACTAATAGTTTAGGAGGGTTCCCTGTTTTCCAAACCCTCTCTAGCATTTGTTATTTTTAGACTTATTAATGTTGACTATTCTGACTGGTGTGAGGTGGTACCTCACTGTAGTTTTGATCTGCATTTCTCTAATAATATGTGATCGAAACAAACTTTCTTTACCTCTTACATCTGTTCTTGACTCATGTAAGTGCAGCTTCCCACAGTTACCCACAATGGATGTTCTCAAACTTTAGGGCACGTAAAATCACCTGGAAGACTTGTTAAACACAGATTCCTGGGTCCTGATCTCAGAATTTCTGATTCGGTATGTCTAGGGTGAGACCAGAGAATTTGCATTTGTAGCAAGTTCTCAGGTCCTGAGGATGCAGCTTGTCTGGAGATCACAATTTGAGAACCACTAACCCAGACTTTAGGAATTATTCTACCTACCTTGACCCCAATGTTGGTCATTTCAGCGTGGACCCTAGAAAATTTGATGTGTCTATGAATCAGTAGGGATACTGCTTAAATGAAGAGTTGGAATCAAAGAGTCTGGAGTAGAGTCTGAGAATCTGCACTTCTAACAAGCTCCTAAGTGATGTTCATGCTACTGGTCCACTCTCTGAATAATATCACCTAGTCTTCCCCACCTTAACTTTCCTCTTTGCTCATTTCCAACTCTGTGTTATTCTGAGAAACAAAATCTGCCAAGGAACTGGACCCTTCACATTCGTGGTTGTCTCCCTGCTAGTTCTTGGCCTTCCTTAATCAATAGAAATTGATAAAAGGTCAGACAAGAAATTCAGGCAAGGTTTTCTCTGGGGCTCCTGCTACAGCAGTGGGGAGCAAAAAGAAGTAACAGATTCCATTGCTCTTACCCCAAGGGGTTGTGGGCAAGCTGATCCTTAAATGGGATAAGTGTACGGGTGGGTCCAGGGGTCAGGCTGGAGGGGTGGTTTAGGTGGTTTACCCACCCCTTTGGTGCTGTTATGTGCAGGGGCCATGGGCAGTACCCTGCTTTTGCTCCCAATACCCTGTTTTTGCTCCTGGATCTTCAGAAGTGGCAATTGGGTTTTTGGTCCTTCTGCATCTTATTGTCCATAATTTGACCCAATTTTGCATGCACACAGTTATTTTTAGTCTCTTAAAGTTTCTTTGTATTTGTTGCTCAAGGAGACATTTGTCCAGATGCAAACACTGTAGCAAAGGGTCCCAGGTCCCAGCCTGTCTCAGCACTGGAGTGGCCGCTCCCCAACCCCATGCTCAAAGCATACAGCATTGATTCATCATGACAGTCCTGAAGGCTGAGTCTGTAGCCTCAAAACCTTTCTCAAAACGGTGTGTACCAGGAAGCTACTAAAAATCTCAGTAGGGAGGTAACTGGTTGCCACTTCATTCTCAAATAATTCTTTCAAAATAATTTTACTAAGCTTCACCAGGGATTACATTTGTCCTACAGTTTAATGCCCATAAATATGCTTTCTACATTCCTGAGAATGTTTAGGTCATACGGCTACTCAGTTCTTTCTTTCAAGTAACCTTAATTTGGGTATTTCCATTTCTTCCTGTAGTTTTCAATCCTCATCTTTCATTATCTTCTGTCTTGGTAGAAAGCCTATTCTACTCTATTATATTAGATTCTTTACCTTCTAAGCCCACCTTATTTAATGTTTTTAAAATGTTCTTTTTAACTTTCTCCCTTATCTAAAAATAAATTCGTGTCTCTTATCTCAAAATCAGGTACCCTTGATGCTTCTATTACATCAAAATCCGGTCATTTCTCTCCGACTTTCATTGCTCAAAAGTGGAGTTTATATTCACTCCATGATTGAAGTATCCACTCATCCCTTTCCCCATCATTGAGTGGAGTCCCAGAAGTGTTTTCTCAGGAAATTCAATGACTTTTTTTCTCAATTTACCATGCAGTCTCATTTCTATTGATTAGATGTTTTAAAACAAAACCTTTGGCTTTCCCCTGCCCCTGGCCCAGACTTTTATCTCTCTGGGTTCACTTCTCCTTCCAGTAAACATCTAGAAACCAAAAAAGGTGTTCTGCTTCTAACACGCTAGAGCTTTCTCTCCTAGTCTTCCTCAGAAACCTCATCTAGTTTTCATAACTTCAGCAAATACCTCTCCTGTGGGTAGAAACCCAGATCTATTTTTAAGTTTCAGTTCTGGGAGTTCCCATCATGGCTCAGCAGTAACAAACCCCAGTAGGATCCATGAGGATGTGGGTTCAATCCCTGGCCTCACTCAGTGGGTTAAGGACCTAGCATTGCCAAGAGCTGTGGTGTAGATCTTGGACGTAGCTCGGATCTGGATCTTGCATTGCTGTGGCTGTGATACATGCTGGAAGCTATGGCTCCGATTCCACCCCTAGCCTAGGAACTTCTATATGCCTCGGGTGTGGCCCTAAAAAAAAAAGTTTTGCTTTCCCAAAGGCCTACTAGAAATCTCCACATGGATTTTCTCAACATGTCTAAAACTGATCTCATCTTTTGCTCACCTAAGTCAGTTTCCTCTTTGGGCTTCTTACTTTGTTTTTCAAATTACCGAGGCTCAAAGTTGTGGAATCGGCCTAGACCTGCCCACATGTCACTCTCTACACCCGTAAGTTCTTGGTCCTATAAATACTCCCTTCAAAATGTTCCTCTAAACATTCCATTCCTTTTTATCACTGCCAATTCCAAGCCAGTGTAGGTCTCTCATTACTTAGTCTTCTGAGCATGTTTTATATTTTTCAGTTCTCTCCATGTCCTCTTAATCCAAGAGGCTTCCATAATGGAATTTCCCCAAACTCTTCCTTCTTAAGTCACCTTCATGTTCCCAAACCTCTCATCTTACCATCATTTCCTATAGGAAAAAAAGAAAAAAGAAAAATGTTAATCCCATTCAAAAGACTCTAATCAGAACCATCCAGTTTATGCAAACTTGCCTCCTTCTATTCACCTCCATGAACTCTCCATGCTGGTCCATGTTTTCTCAGAATATGCCATCATTCTGTGAGTTGAGGACCCCCAACTCACCCCCATCTGCTGTGAGTTTCCTATGCCCTACACTCTCCCAGTACCCATCTCAGTCTCCAGCTTCTGGGTAGACTTCCTTGACTACTTTTGTCCCAGTGTGCTTTGTCTACCTAAAATCTTCTTTGAATAACACAATGACACTTAGCTTTTCTTTTCTTGTGTTGCTTTACCTTTTCCTCTGAAACCTGAATTCCTGCATGATTCCAAAATCCCTAAAAGAGGTCCTCTGTTTTATATTTGCTATGCCTAGAGGGGTACCCAGTAATAGATCAGCAATGTCACCACATGGCTGAGTTTAAAAGTAAAGATTAGGGAGTTCCTACTGTGGTGCAATGGGGTAATGATCCAGCTTGTTTCTGTGGCATTGCCAGTTCAACCCCTGGCCCCAGACCTGGCACAGTGGGTTAGGGATCTGGGCGTTGCTGCGGCTGTGGCATAGGCCACAGATGTGGCTCATAGTTGATCTTTGGCCTGGGAACTTCCCTATGCCACAGGTACAGCCTAAAAAGGGAAAAAAATAAATAAATAAGGATCACATTCTAATTTTGTCCATATTGTGGATTGGTATTAGCATTTCTATGCAGTTTGAACTTCGCATCAATTACCCTCAGGTGATAATTTTATATGGTGTCCTGCAAAAGATACACACTAGAGCAAGTAGCACTTCCTCTAATAATGAGTTCTCCACAGAGTCAAAGACTGTAGTTGAACTAAATCTTGTTTCAAATTCTAGCTAATAAATGCTTCTAAATATTTTCAATCTTCTCCACCGTCGCTAAGGCTTAGAGAAGCTATTTGTCATACTTGCAAAGGCTTCAAATGAGGCATGATTTCCAGAAGTAAGCAGCTGTGTAAAATTGGCCTGCAAACAGAAATACAGCATGGCTGTGGGACACCTAACCTGCTGTCAACAACCAAAATCTTTGCTGGCATTGGTAAATGTTTTATTGGTTTAATATTAAATTAACCACCCCATGCATACGGAGTGCATTATGTTTAATGGCATTCTGGTATTTGGAACTGCAGTGTGCTCTTATGCACCTGTAAAATTAGTATTTCATCATATTCCACTAAGTTTGTAAAGCTTCATTTGTTTTATAGGCAGTTTTCAAAAGCTTGACATAGGCCGTGGAACTTACACTTGGAGAAGATCTGATGGCAAACTCTTACTCATCAACAAAAAGGGACTTTTTTTTTCTATCTACAACACACGCTATTTGAAAGAAAGATTATAAGGTTTTTGTTTATCTTGAGTCATCAGTGAGCGATTAATGCACTTTGGTTGCCCTTCGCTTTGCTCAGGGAAAGTCTAGCTGGGAAGATGAGTAATTGCAGGTTTACTAAGATCAAACCCAAAGATGATTCTTCAGGCTGCTCCTGTTTAAATACCTTAGCTGTTACTAAACCCTGGGTAGGGAGTCATTTTTGGTTTTGCCCAGACATTTTAAGCCTACAATTAGAGAGGATTATTTACAAATAGTATTCATTTAGGAGCAAAATTTCCCCGATTATAAAACAGTTTAAAGAAAAGCCCGAAAACAATGAAGTTTAAATTCTCTGCTTCTCTTCTTAAACATTATGATATGGTTAACCCAGAACTCACCTTTCTCATTAATTCAGCTCACTTACAGAAACCACCGCCATCCTCTGATTGTTTTTGGCACTGAGAGCAGTTTGAACTAAGACACACCATAAAAACCAGGCTTAATAAATTCAATAGGAATCGGGGCCACTCGGCCTTTCTTTATCTTTGTAGGATTCACTTTACAGGATAAATTGCCTAGAGCCTGACCTCCTTCAAAGGTGTCCATTCAAAACTGGATTTTCATTCATATACAAGAGTGTGTTGGAATATCTCTTTTCAGTTTTCAGTTTTCAGTTCAGCACATCCTCTAGATAAATGTACAGAGATAGAAGACTGATTGGTGGTTGCCAAATCCGGGGGGAAGAAGGAAAGAGATTCACTGATTCATGTGGTTTCTTTTTCTGGGGACGTAAATATTTTGGAATCAGACCCAACGTTGTGAGCGTACTAAATAAATGCCACTGATTGCGCATTTTAAAATGGTTAGTTTTAAGTATTTTACAATACTTCTTACAGATCCATCTATCCATCTGCAGATCCGTCATTTTTGTTACATTTCAAAATAAATTCCAGATATCAGTAATAAATAAATAAGTAAATAAATTTTTTTAAAAGGTTAATTTTAGGGAGTTCCCATGTGGCCTAGCAGTAAAGGATCTGGCATTGTCACTGCTGCGGCTTGGGCCATTGTTATGGAGCAGGTTCGATCCATGGCCTGAGAACTTCCACATGCCCCAGGTGCAGTCAAAAAGTAAAGTAAAATAAAATGGTTAATTTTGTATGTGAATTTCACCTCAGTTAAAAAGAGGGGAAAAAAATGGATTTTTTTCTGTGGCACAGGATCGGGCATTTTCACTACAGCAGCTTGGGTTGCTGGTGTTGCACAGATTCTATCCCTGGCCTGGGGTTAGGGCCATATGCAGTGGATGAGGCAAAAAAAAGAGAGAGAGAGAAAGAGACTGAGAGAAATGGAAAAAAAAACCCCACTAGATCTTCATCAAGGCATTCTTGAACACACAGCTTGCAAGCCCCACTCAGGGCAAGTCTACAAGTAGTATTGAGCCCCGCTAAAAAACGAGCCCCAGAGCCTATCTTTTGAAGGAAACAGAGGGCTTCCAAATATTTCTTACATATGATTATATAGTCAAAATTGCTTACTTCTATTTACATCTGTCTCTATTAACAGAATTATATAAAGACTTCTTGAAGGTCTTTCCACCAGTCTCTGCCTATCTCCCCACATCATGCTACCTTTCTTCACTTCCTTTCATTTTCTGAGTACAACTCCGGAGCTGGCATCCCTGGGGCCCTGCAGGAGCCCTCTTCCCTCCCCTTCCATGCAGAAACCCAAAGGGCTACTTTACCCTCAGCCTGGCTGCTAAAGTCTCCCAAATCCAGACCTGCAGCCCTGCTGCCCCTCCTGCTCCCAGGTCTGTGTAGTTTTCACTACCTGCATGCCCAGAAGGTTGTCATTAAAAAATGGAGCCCATTATAAAAATAGCTGACCTTTGGAATTACTGTCATAGCTCAGTGGGTTAACGAACCTGACTAGTATCCATGAGGACTCTGGTTGGATCCCTGACCTTGCTCAGTGGGTTAAGGATCCGCATTGCTGTGAGCTGTGGTGTAGGTCACAGATTCGGTTCTGACCTGGCGTTGCTGTGGCTGTGGTGTAAGCTGGCAGCTTCAGCTCCAATTGGACCCCCAGCAAAAAAAAAAAAAAAAAAAAATAGCCTTCATCTAGTTTTTAAAAAAACCTTTAGAGTGTGCTCTCACAGACATTGTCTCTTTAAATCTTCCCATCTTTATGAGATAAATAAATAATATTGATCAACCCCCCCCACCACCACCTTTGTGCAACTAAGGAGGCTGAAGCATGTAAAGGTTAAGTGCTGGAGGTTACAGAATGGATAAATTGCCAAGACTCCCACTGTTCAGCTTCTCAGGTCCTTATCCAGCCCCCTGCATGACAGGGATGTCTTTGTGTCCCTTTAAGAATGGTTCCATCAGAGCTCTTGCTGTAGTGCAGCAGGTTAAGGATCTGGCATTACCTCTGCAGAGTCAAGTTAAGGATTTGGAATTCCTGCAGCTGTGACATACATTGTGGCTGCAGTGCAGATTGGAACACTGGCCGAGGAACTTCCATGTGCCACAGGTGTGGCCAAAAAAGAAAAAAAATTGGTTCCCTCTCCTACATTTGCAAATTGTCTTTACAATGTCACTGTCTCTCCACCCAGGCCCCGAAACTAGTCTTCTAAGTCATTCTTGACTTTTTTCTCCCTTACTGCCAACATCTAACCACAATTCACCCTGAACTTTTTCTATTACCATGGATACTCTCATCCTTTCTCTGTGCCAAACTACTTCCAATAACTCTTACCTGACTTCCTAATTCCCAGTTTTGTCTCTACAGGGCCCCATATGACTACATCCTGTCATCTATCCTTAGCCTAGAGAGCCTTTATTAATTAGCATTGCCATCAGACCACATCAAGGGTTTTTAGCATGGAGTTCAAGGTCTTTCCACATCTTACTTTCCAGATGTATCCATCAGGATTCCTTTCAACGACTTCAACCCAGAGAACCTGAACTACCTTCTGTAGCCTGAAACCACTGCATTTCATTCTCTTATGCCTTTATTGTGCTGTTTCTTCTTGAATGTCCTTCTTGTTTATTTTCTAGATGATAAAACCCTCCAAAACTCAATTCGAACAATACTACCTTTGTGAAATATTTCCTGCGTGCCCATAGCTGGCTCGGAGAGAATTAGTCAGTCTTTATTTGGTATTTCTATAAAATGCTATGCATATCACGTAGATCAGTTTCCGAGGGGTGCCATAATGAATGACCACAATCTTTATTGCTCAAAACAACAGAAATTCGTTCTTTCACAGTTGAGGTGTTGGCAGGGCCAGACTCAACCGGGAGGTTGTAGCAGAGAATCTGTTCCTTGGTTTTTCTGGCTTCTGGTGGTCGCCAGCATTCCCTGGCTTAAGGCTGCATCTCTCTTTGTTTTGTTTTCCCATTGCACATCTAAAATTGACTTTATTCTACCCCGACATTTGAGTGATAAGTTTGCTGGGCACAGAAGTATGGTTTGAAAATTATTTCTGCTCACAATTTTTAACAGCTTTTCCATTGCATTCTAGATTCTATTATTGCTATCTGATATCATTCCTATGCCTAATTATTTTATATGATCTCTTTTTTCGCCTCTTGAAGATTTGACCATTTTTCGATTCTTAGTTCCTTAACATGTCATGATAATGTTGCCTTGGTGTGAGTCTTTCTATACATTGTGATGAATACTTGCAGGGGCAATTCAGTGTCCTTTGTTCACAGAAATGTTTTTACATTTTTTATCATTAATATCCTTATTTCCTTTGTTCTCATTTTCTTTTTTTCTTTTTTCTTTTTTTTTGCCTTTTGTCTTTTTCTAGGGCCTCACCCACAGCATATGGAGGTTCCCAGGCTACAGGTCCAATCGGAGCTACAGCTACCGGCCTATGCCAGAGTCACAGCAATGCCAGATCGAAGCCGTGTCTGCAACCTACACCACAGTTCACGGCAATGCCCGATCAATCCTTAACCCACTGAGCGAGGCCAGGGATCGAACCTGCAACCTCATGGTTCCTAGTGGGATTCGTTTCTGCTGTGCGACGATGGGGAATCCTGTTATCATTTCCTCAAATACTTACTAGCTGAAGGTTAAATCACTGATAATGTTTTTACAGTGTTTTGCTTCATCACTCATCTCCATATTTTTCTCAGTTTTATCTTCCAGTATTTCCACTGAATGTTTAAAACTTCAGTTATCCTATTTTTACTTTCAGTAAGATCTTTCTTATTCTTTGCTTGTTCCTTTTTTTTTTTTTTTTTTTGCCATTTCTTGGGCTGCTCCCATGGCATATGGAGTTTCCCAGGCTAGGTGTCTAATCAGAGCCATAGCTGCTGGCCTACGCTAAAACCACAGCAACGTGGGATCCGAGCCACGTCTGCAACCTACACCACAGCTCATGGCAACGCCGGATCCTTAACCAACTGAGCAAGGTCAGGGATCGAACCTGCAACCTCATGGTTCCTAGTCAGATTCGTTAAACACTGAGCCACGATGGGAACTCCCTGCTTGTTCCATTTTTAACAATATTTTCAGATGCAGTGGTTACAATATCTCTTTATCTCTTTTTTAGATGGTTAACAATAACTTCTTTAATTTTTTTTTCCCTCTTATCTGTATTGTGTCTTCTCTGTCTCATATCTTTTTCTTGTTTGTTTTGGGTTTTACCTTTTTTTATAATAGGATTTTTCGGATATTGCTAATGTTGCTTGGTTATCCATTTGTATTTTATAGCAAAACACAAAATAGTTGAACAGAAGATTTATGTGTTGTTAATAAGGTTTGTACACTGGGAAAGTTTTGACTCTAAGGTGGTCAGAAGAAAAGATGGCTAGATCATCTGGCAGGTCAAATATATGTACCTGCTGGTCTTCCATCTGGGGGTTGTTTGGCTTTCCAAAAAAAAATCTCCAATATTCTGTCTGGGAAGAGTTATTATATCTAAGACCAGGACTATGAGGAGAAAGCTGTTACTCATCTTTTGGTTTTCAGACTTTTACTTACCTATTATGATCAATAGAACACCCCAAGCTCATCCTTTTCTGGGCCCCTTATTCTTAATCCCTGAGGTTTTGCTGGTTTAATTTTCCCAGAAAATAAACCTTCAGGCTCCTGCAGATGTGGGGAGGGGGGAGAATTTTGTCTCTTTGTTTCAAATGTGGAGGTGAGGCTTAAATTGTTTGCTCTTCTTTAAACTGATTTTCAAGCAAATCTTATTCTTTCCAGCTCCACTTCTTTACTTCTACCAATTCCTTAGCCATTTTCTGATTTAAGAATAAACTGAATTGACTGACATCAAGTTCCATACAACCACCTCCCAGTCTTGGCCCCAAAGTCATTTTGGTTTAACATCCCTCTACTGCATATAAACATTTGCCATTTTGGAGTTCCTGCTATGGCTCAGCAGTTTAAGAAATCGACATACTGTCCATGAGAAAGAGGGTTCAATTCCCAGCCTCACTTAGTGGGTTAAGGATCTGGTGTTGCCACAGGCTGTAGCATAGGTGGCAATTGTGGCTCAGATCCTGCATTGCTGTAGCTGTGGTGTAGGCCTTGGCAGCTGCAAATCCAATTTGACTCCTAGCCCAGGAACTTCCACTTGCTGTAGGTGTGACCTTAAAAAAAAAAAAAAAAGCCATTTTCACTGCTTACTACGTATTTAAGTTTCTAGGAGTAGCCCAGTTTATTCAAAGATTGAGTTTCTCATCCTCTATTTTTTTTTTTTCTTTTTCAGAACCTCTAGAGGAGAAGATCCCAGAAAATGCTTTCTTTATTCCACCTTTGGAAATAGAGCTCTCCTCTACTCAGTCCCACACCCTTTGTTCACCGATCTTTCAAGACCATTCTCTTACACTCTTTACTTTCTTTCTTCCAATAGTTTTCCCCATCACCATCCCCAAACTTTCAGAGACCTAGTTTTTTCCTCTAAATCCTATCTTTAACTTACTAATTCTCATATTGAAATAATATTTCATTCCTTATTTCCTCAAACAGGGTTAAGTTGAATTTTCTCTATTTGCTCCTAATTGCCCCCTTCCCGAACTTTTGAAACTATGTCTATTCCTTTACTTCAAAGATAAATAACATCAATTAAATTCAAAATAAGAAGATTAACAAAACATGACTAACAACAACTTACGCAAAGGAGGGGAGGGAAAAAGTGATTACTGGATTTATTCAGGCCTACCAGTGACTCATTAAACATTAAATTGATTTCCGCAAATTTTCCCTCTGCATTTTAAACTTCTAGAAACAGAGAATGGAGCACCACAGAATGCATGTTCAAGAGTTCTAACAAAACAAGCAGGCCTCCATTGGTCTGAGTACAAATTTCTGGGATAAGTTTAATGATAAAAATAGACTCCATTTCCATCTACCACAATTGTATAGTTTATCCGTTGCTTTGAAAATCATATAAGGCATATTTTGAGTCCCAAAGGGGTAGTAATAAAATAAAATCAATTTAAATATAGTCCAAGTTATCAAATAGATCTGACAGTTGCTTTCATTACTTCATAGATTTATAATTAGCCCTGAGAATATGATTGTGGAGTCATTTTATTTACTCATTTATTTTTTTGAGGCATGAGATAATAAAGTATGCTTTTAAAAAAACTGCTTATTGAAAGAACTTATTGAGAGGCCAATCTGGACTTGACTCACCCTCTTGTGTATCAGCTGTGGAATCTTCCATTTAAAATATTCTTCATGGTACTGTTGAACTTAAACACCAAGATATTTTTCACATTAAACCAGATACTTAAATGTAAAAATCATCTATTTCCTGGTATCGATAAATCCTACTCTACAACACTGAACATATTTTAATTAAAGCAGATTTAATTGTAAAAGTGCCTGTTAGCTTGAATGTTACATTTTACACTCTGAAATTATTACATTGCTGGGGTAAAAGTAATTAAATTTGGTTACACATTTAAATAGAGAATTGATGGTGTATTTTACTTTAAATGTATGCCTAGTCTAAAGAACATTTACAATTACAATGATTCAAATCCAAAGAGTAATTTGTTGAATGTAAGACTATACCATGAACTTCACAGTTGGATAAAAATCACTGGATCCAAAATCATTCAATTGCCTGCACGAGCCAGAACTTGGATCAGATTTTTGGAAAATGTGGTCTACTATTAAAGTTCTGAATTGAAATTCAGTTTAAGAAAATACAGAGGAACTAAAACTCCAATATGAAGAAGAGAGGAAAAATAATATGTTAAAATTATGAAGGAGTTGTGTTACAATAGAAATGATTATTCTTTAAGTATGGATAGATCTTGATTGTACCATAAACCACCTCTCTCTAAACCTAACAGCCACACAGGAATGCCTACCCCAGCATGCTGCCAAAAGCACAGAAACATGCAGCTGCTTCAGAAAGACTCTCACACAGAAGAGGGGTAAGACCTGCCTCATGGCTGTTATACCCACCTGTCCCAGCCTTAGACGGGAAGTCTGCAACCCGCTTTACTCAGCTCTTCTCTGGTCTCAAGCCAAGAAGAATTCATGACCTTCATAGTAAGCCAAGAGTCCCTTCCTCACTCAGTGGGCACAGCTTGGAACATGTTTCTGGTATAGGCTTTTTCCTGTACTTACATTGTGTGGGGGTCACTGCACTGGTTCTGGATTCTCTCTGGAACTCAGTAATTATCCCATCTAGCTCCTTTCAGCCCCATTTTCTTGGCAAGATCTCACTCCATGCACTTTCTAAGGTCCTGTTTCTGTCTTATTTCATGATAAATTTCTTAGATGGTCGGCTGAGGTCCTCATTCAGCCTGAATGGACTCCTTTGGACCATGCCCTCCAACATGGCAACATCACCTGTTACTTGATGGATCAGGAAAGCTTGTACACAGCTCCCACCTCTGTACTCATTTCTCTAAACCACTTTTCACACTTTTGCCAGAATGGTCTTTGTCACCTGTTTGCCCAGAACACATATAAGCGTTCCCCTGTCCTCTCTGAAACAATTACAATACCTTAACTTCTTTATTTTTTTCATTTCCTGTTTTGCTCCAACCTAATCTCTATGCTCAACTTCTGTTGGGCAATTTACAGATCCCTGAACATAGGTCAGTCCTACTCTCTGGCCCATGGAATTACCAAAACTGTAGATGCCTTAGCCTGAGGTGCCCCTCACCTTGCTGTAGGCTGGTATTTCCAAAAACCACTTTCTCTAATACCAATTCATTTATAACTTAATACCTTTTAGACATTTTAATTTTTTAAAATGCATCCTATGATTTTTAAGCCATATTTTCAAGACTTTAAGAATTTTTCTCCCTCAGCTTAATTTAGGACTCAAGTGAATTACTTTTGCATTTCTCACTATTTTTTTAATAGCAGGATTTTATAAAAGATGAGTTTTTTGGCAGATGTCTCTTGTGTAGAATTTACTTTTGAACACCTTAAGGATGCACAACACAACTTTTCAAACTAGCAACTGAGGCCTCTCAGTAAAAAAGGCAAGTATCACAATAACTTATTGTCTTTCATATTATTTAGGATCTGTCACTAAAGTCAGATAGTCAATGTTTGACCAGTACAGTATTTTGGTTGACAAATATTCTAGAATAAACCAAGAAAATGCCTTGAGATGTAAGAGAGTCATGGAAATAGTCCTTAAAAAAATGAAAGAGAGAGTGAATGAGAAACGATTTCACCTATTACACAAATGTGTAAATGCAAAGGGCAATATAGGAAAACAGCCTAAGTTCACTATCAGATGGATTTCTGGAAGGAAATATACCAAGTATTATAAATAGCTATCTCTGGTTGGCAGGATTACAGATGATGTTTTTCTTCTCCATTCTGTTGGTTTCTATTTTGTCTACAGTTTCTGTTTTGTCTACTTATATAAAAATAAATTTAAAATGTAACAAATCAGATAGAATTTGATATCATGGTTTGATTGTAACTAAAACAGGAAAATCAGGATTGCCAACGGACACATTAACAAATAATTAAAACAGTGTAATTAGGTTCATAACAGCTTTCTGTGTACTGAGTACAAAGAACCTAACTCTGCCCCAGGGCAAAGAAGTTGGAGGGAAACTTGACAGAGGAGATTCTATTCAATCTAAATCTGGAAGGATGTGTGGGAGTTTACCAGGAGGAGGAGGAACAGGGAGAATGTGTTCCTGGTTGGAGGGGAATCCTTTGTAGAGATCTGGAACAGTTAAACGTATAGAAAGGAGGAGAACTTGCATTTCCATCATTATTCAAAAAACTTCCGTGATATTGAGGAAACAGGGAAGATTTGAATATATTTATGAACTCTTGCTAGCAAAGTCATGACATCAGTACATTTTCATCCTTGAGGAGGCACAACTGAAGGAAAAGAGAGTGTGTTTTATTCAGTGGAAGTGGAAGACCTTAGGTTTATGCTATTGAGGAAATAGTTGTAAATCATGTTCACTTTCTCATGGTCCTTAATTAAATGACTCAGCATGAAAAAGCTGAGGTAGCTACCGAAAAGACCGTTGATCTGAATGGTGTTTTAGATTTGAAAATGACGGGGCTCTTATAAGCAAGACATTTCTTCTTGGGAAAGGCAGGATAGAGTTTTTCAAAACCATCGGGAGGATGTGGTCCATTTACTGATTTCCATTTCTGGACTTGATTTATAACCATATGATTTCATCAAATTTGGGCTCAAGAGGAGAATTTCTGCCAGGCAGATATTTTAGACAGGACCAGATTACTTACTGGACATCATCAAATTTCAGAATTGTTACATTTTCCAGCAAGTATCCTATTCATCCATGCTTCGCATGTGCCCACTTTTTTTTTCTTCTCCTAGAGTTTTAGATGGTGATTATTTTCTTATGTTAATATAGAAATCTGAACTTTCTAAACTTCCAGTTTTTCATAGAGTCAAGACTATTTTGCTTCTCTCCTCAATCAATAACACTAAGGGAACGAATGGGAACTCAAGGCAAGTTTAAAATTATGCTATAAATTTGTCACCAGTTAGTTTCTATTCTAGAGGATTTATATTTGATTTCTGTCTACTTATTTCATGTACATATCTTATCTCCTCCTTGTAAAAGGTTAATTATTTCCTTCAATGTAGAACTGGAGCACATTCTTGTTTTGTATTTTTGTCCCATTCCCTACGCCCGCTAACAGACATATATAGCACAAAGCTATGTAATTTAGTGAAGTTGGTGAATTTAGAGAAACTCGTGTACACTCTAATCTCCTTGCTCTTCTAAAATGTTCATATCCACATATCTTGCATTTTCAACTTAGTTTTCAACTTAAATTTCTACAGGAAAACTCATTTGCTGGGTATATTTGCACCTAAATTTTTTGCTATTTCTTGACAGAAAAGTGACTTTGGGAGGAAGAATGTTAAAAAGAGGCTGACATAAAAAATTTTAAAGTATACACACACAGCATACATGCAAGAAAAGTTAAAGCTCTTTATTTAAATGGTCTTTCATCTACATCTATATTTCAGTTGTTTCTGATTCTCTTCAGACCAGTAGTTTCTAATTTTTTTCTAATCTTTTCTGGACATTGCAACCATCTGAGAAGCTATTAAAATACCTATAACTCAGGTCTCACCCCAAAGCAATTAAATCTGATTCTATGAGGATGGGTACCAGGATGACTATTTTACACATTTCCTCAGGCAATTCTAGGGTCAAAGTTATGCTTACCAAATCAAAAGACTAATTTCCAAAAATAGTAAAGGTTTGTTTTTTAAATTATCAAATATATATATTTTTAAATTTTTACTTGAATATAGTTGATTTACAATGCTGTGTTAGTTTTAGATTACAGCAAAGTAAATCAGCTATACATATGCATATATCCAATCTTTTTCAGGTTATTTTCCCTGAGTTATTATATTGAGTAGATTTCTTCCAAAGAAGACAGACAGACGGACAAAAAGCACATGAAAAGATGTTCAACATCACTAATTATTGCAGAAATTTAAATCAAAACTATAAGAGGTATCACCTCACACCAGTCAGGATGGCCATCATCAAAAAGTCTACAAAGAGTGAATGCTGGAGAGGATGTGGAGAAAAGGGGACTTACACTGTTGGTGGGAATGTAAATTGGTGAAACCACTGTTGAGAACAATATGGAATCTCCTTAAAAATCTAAATATAGAACTACCACATGATCCAGCAATCTCATTCCTGAGTTTATATCTGGAGAAAACTATAATTAGCAAAGACAAATGCACCCCAGTGTTCGCAGAAGCACTATCTACAATAGCCAAGACCTGGAAGCAACCTAAATGTCCATCTACAGAGAAATGGCTAAAGAAGATGTGATACATATACACAATGGAATATTACTTAGGCTTAAAAATGAAATAATGCCATTTGCAGCAATATGGATGGACCTAGAGATTATCACACTAAGTGAAGTAAGTCAGACTGAGTAAAGATTTTGATTTATTCCAGGAAATCTAACTGATAGTCAAATTAACTTTAGGGTCAATTTGGTCCAACGAATATGAGGTTACCAATTAGGCACAAGCTCCGGAGTGAGCCAAAGTCAAAAATTACTATTCCAAAGAACTTATCATTATGGCTATAACAGCCCACTGTTCTTTGAGCTTAAGGTCATAACATCCAGACTTCTTTTGCTGCCCATGTACTTTCTGATTCCTTTACATCTGAAAAAAAATGGCTAGGGTCACCAGATGTTCTGCTCTCAGATTAACCAGGTGATCTTGTAGTAGACTCATCCTCCACCTCAAGATGGACATTGACAGCCTGCCAAAGCGTCTCCTCAACCTAGAGTCCTTTTCCCAAAGGATAACTTCAGAAGAGACCTAAAGGGATGCCGCTAACTGTAACAACACAGCCCAGAGATAAATCCAAGAAGGAAACCAGATACCCAACCTGAGACCTTGACCTCTATGCCATTCTGTTTAGTATGAACACTTACTTGTGTTTTCCTTCTCGAATACCCCTTTTCTGAGATGACATGCCCTCTGACTTCTAGTTACAGCAACAACAATAAATTCCGACCCACTGTTTTCCATAAGAGTTTTATCTATTTCTTCAAAATATTTTAAATGCTATGGTCATTTGAACACATAATTGTGTTTACAAAATCTCTGAGAATGGCACATAGTTCAGGAAAAAAAAAGTCAAAGCAGTTCAGTGTATTTGGCTTATTGTTTGAATATCTGAAAACATTGCAGCTGGAAAGAATTCCATTAATTTGTGGCTAACATCGATATATCAGCCTCTAGAGCTTCCAAGGAAACAGAGGGAAATTGGCATTGCTGTCTTGTGGCAAGAGGCAAAGAACAGAGTGGTACAGAGTTCTCCAAGAAGGAAACATTAACCCAGATGTGAATAAGACAATGAATGAATTGTTCATCGGAACTTTTCAACCTTTTAGCTGTGAGCAGTAATTATAATCACCAATGCATCCAAACACTCAAAGAAGACTTAAACCTGAAAATTACCCATTGTGGCCCAGGCACAATTATGTCTCACTGGTCCATGAAGTACAGGCGTCCCAATTTAACTCAGACACTTAACGAAATTAAACTTCTCTTTAGGGGAAACCCAGAAGATCATGTGGTCTTTTAACACTACACACACACACACACACACACACACACACACACACACCCCTATGCTAAAAAAAAAACAAACAAAAACTGGTATTTATCTTGCATCAACTCTTCATACTCATTGCATAACATTCCCTTCACTTCTAATCAAAAAGGCAATCTTTCTTCTAATATGCTGAGTATAATTTATTTGAAAATCTACGAGAAAGGATTACAGCTGACTATTTTAGGCCTCTGACTTCACCAAGTTTTGTAGTATTATAATTTGCTTTGCCCTGTTAAGGGACAGAAGTGTTTGTATGTTCTTTGCCTAGATGATAAAGTTCTGATGTATGTGTTTTACCAAGTAGCTTAAATCCTTTCACACAGTGACCAGATAATCAGACAGGCTCCTCTTTTTCAGGTGTGCAATTACACTTTGGCTCTCTTGGAATTTCTCTATCTCGTAAACCCCAAATCAGATTGTTTTAAACTTCCTCTTCTTAACTGGTTGTATTTCAGTATCACTCATAGTTCAGGCAACACGTTTCTTCCCATTGTTATCAAAGGCAACTATGCCCAATGCACAGTGAGGCCAAACAATAATGAAACATTGGAGTCTGGAGCAGAGGAAGGTTTTATCTCAGGGCCATGAAAGGAGAAGGGTGGCTCCTCCCGGCAAAGCCCTGAACTACTTGAAAGGTTTCAGCAAAGCACATTTAAAGGAAAGGTGAGAGAGGGATGTGGTTAGTTGTTTCAAACTTCTTGGTGTCGGATTCCTTTGTTCTTACACAGGTCAGGTCAGTTGTCCCTATAAACCTCAAACAAGATAAATGTTATTCTCTGTTCTGCAACTTTTTATCTCTATATGAGTGGACACTTAAAGGTCAGAGCCCTGAGAATAGGCAATCCTATATATTTCAGGCTTTAGACAACATTCTTTTGTAAGAGGTGCAGAGCCAGCCTGACTAACCACAGGCAAAAAGAACAGATCTAATATGGAGTCAGATTTGTTCTTCCCTATTACATCATGAGCCATAGGGAAGGTTCCTTCTGGTAGCATTTATTTAAATCAGTCAATAATATTGACATTGTTTTAATATGTCTTGTGTGCATATTCCATAAAAATTTGTCACCTTGCTACATATAATGCAAAAAAATCTTGTTTATATTTATCCATCTATCCTCTGGAAACTGTTCTAAAGTTATTAACTGTTAATAAAAATCAAATCTACAAAATATCTCTATCTATTTTGACCAATTAAAAATATGTATGAACTGTTTTAGGAATGATTTTAGATATGTATAAGGACATATGTAAAATGCATTCATGTGCACTGATACAGAATGTTCATTCAAAACAAAACTGATACTTTTTTAGGAAAGGAAAGAAATTGACTACTGCAAATATTATAGGTTAAGGAACAGCCAATTAATCTTAATTCATGTAATGACTGATTTTGATAATACCTAAAATGCTACAACTTTAATTTTTAAAATAACTTTTTATGCATATCTCCTAGTTATAAATATAATACCCCAAGGGCTCTTATCCCATAAATATTTCTGTAAAATTGCTCTTCTAAAGAGAACAGAATGAAGTTCTGAATGAATTGCCTGTCTTAGGACAAGTTGATATAAGAATTCAAAGCTCTAGCCTTGAACGATTCCATTTTATTTGAAGAAAATCTTCAGTGTGGAAAAGGGGAATTCTCTGTACTCTTCTCTACAAATTTTAGTCTGAAAACCAAAATATCACTTGCCATTAAATATGGCAAACCCACGCGAATAGGATAGTAAATCAAATAAGTATGTTTCCAATCCTCTTACACTCAATTAATAAAATGTTGATTTGTAGAAGACAATACATGCCCAAGAGATTTCATGGGGAAATCTTAAATCTGCCTTTCTTCTTATAAATTGGACATGGCACTTTTGTCAGAAGAATGTCCAAATAACGGGTGGCTACTGCGGTTCAGGAAACATGAACACCAACATTTCCAAAATTCTATTTCACATTCAAAATCTCATATTTCCAAAAACTAAACCAGACACCATGTGTCTGAGGAAACATGCTAATGGTGGATTTCCTTTTATGATCCTCATATAAATTGTGAATATTGTTTTTTGTGTAGAAAACCTAACACATAATCTTATGAATTTTCATCTCAAATTTTTAATATAAAATATAACCTATGACTGTTGGAAATTAAGATGTTTTACCTCTTGACATTTTACAGGGAGTGAACCTTCTTTGGGTGTCTTTCCATAAGAGTGTATCCTAAGGTGTATTTTACTGCAATGATTTTCAAACTTTTGACTGGTGGCCACTGCAAAGAACCAAGCATTTTACTTTGTCACTTGACACACACATGCATGTGTATGTATAATTGAAACATTAAGTTTAACAAAACAAAACTTCCCTTTACTACAAGTACTGTATTTTCTATACCACTCTGTGTATTTCTGTTCTCAGAGCTTGTGTTTTATTTTTGCATGCTGGTTATGACCCACTGTATTAATTTTATGGACCATCCAAGGTTCCCTGTTCAGAGTTTGGAAAACACTTCTCTAAGGAGAATCTTGGCCCTTCCTTCCGCTGCAATGGAGTTGGAAATTCTTTCTTTGCACAGTCATGTCCTCTCAGGCTCCCCATTGTGATCAGGCCCCCAAAAGTGTAAGCAAAATCTAGGGCCTTGACAGAAAATGCAGGTGGGAAATCACTGTTGTTCAATATATAAAATCTTGCCTGTGAGAAGCTGTATTTATGAAGATGGTCTGAAGGACTTGTAGAACCATTTACATTAATGGTTCATCTTTGACATCCATGAGATGGTTTTCATCAAGCTTCCATCAGCATGTCTCTCTAAAAGTTGATGAGAGAATCAAGTCTCAGGAAGAAGTGTTTTTCCAATCTAGGGATGTTTGGGGCCGGGGCATCTTGCATTTCGATGTGATGTGCACTGGTCTCCAGAGGTTCACATTTCTGTGCTGATTCTGGTTTAGTAGGGCTGAAAGGGAGCCTGAGATTCTGCATTTTTAAGAAGTTCTGAGGTGATGTCAGTGCTATTGATACAAAATCAAACTGAGAGTTTCCTGGTGGCTCAGTGTGTTAAAGATCTGGCATTCTCACTGTTGTGACTTTGGTTACTGCCATGGTGCGGTCCTGACCCAGGAACCTCTACATGCTGTGGACATGGCCAACAAAAAAGGCACACTTAGCAACGAGGATCCATATGAAGTGTTACTCCTAAAATCAGGTTTTTACAGATTTTTGAGGGCTCTTGAGGCAATTTGTTTAGGATATGTATGGATAACTTATTTTCTTGATAAGTTGCTTTGTATTTGGGAAAGGTAATTACATTTTACTGAACTAGAGTCAGTCTTGGATCTATTATACATACAGCATTAATTTTCTACTAATTTCTTTTCTGTTTCTTTTCTAGATTTTTCAACTATTACTAATTTACATTTTGATTCTGCCTCTCGCATGTATTGTTAAGAAATATTTCATATATTTGAAAAATAAAACAAGTCACAGCACTGCTCCAGACTCCATGTTCCACAGGAGAGCTGAATCAGTGTCCACAAACCCATGGTCTGTGCTGCAGTGTATTTCTGAGAAGTGTCTTTCACCAGCACCCAGTCTTGCTAAACTTTTCAAGGATGACAAGTAGGTATTTCCATTTGACAGGGGCCAGCATGCCATTTGGCCTGTACCCTAATATTAAATCCTTGAACTTGCAGAGTGAGAGAGGGATATGGAAGGAAAAACTTCACGTTGCTTTTGTTTGAGGATACTGGGACCTCAATGAAATGAGCCTGAGATCCCTATTTGCCAACCACCATCATGGGAAAACATGTCCTCTGTTAGGTTTTTTTCGTTCTTTTATTTATTTATTTATTTATTTACTTGCTTTTTAGGGTGTCATAGGGAAGTTCCCAGGCTAGGTGTTGAATGGGAGCTGCCTGCCAATACTGCAATCACAGCAATGCAGGATCCGAGCCATGTCTGCTACCTACACCACAGCTCATAGCAATGCCATATCCCTCGACCCACTGAGTAAGGCCAGAGATCAAATCTGCAGTCTCATGGATACTAGTAGGATTCATTTCTGCTGTGCCACAATGGGAACGCCCCTGTTAGGTTTTTGAATGGAAGCATGATTACAGCTAGGCAAAGATTATGTATGCCTTTCATCTAGGATGTGAAAAAAAGAATCAATTAATTTATTACAGTGATAATTGTTTTGTTTACAATTCTCTGCCATGGTTATACTATTATCTGCACAAAGAATTAAGTTTAAGATGACTTTTAAATAGAGTGTGAATTAATGGTAAGTATCAAAAACTCATAAATTTTAATAACAATAAAAGAGATGTATAGTGGTAGACAAAGAAAAAATGATTAGTAGACACAAACATCAAAGATCTTAAATTCACAAACCTATCTTTTATTTACAAACTCAAAGCTATTTCCATAAGTGAAATTTACATCAGCTTTGTTTTTGCTCCTTAAAAAGAAATTGCACATCAGAGTTCCCTGACCCAGGAAATCCACATGCAATAGGCATGGCCCAAAAAATTGTGTATTAGAATACGCAGATGGGGAGATTAAAATATGCAGATGGGAATTATGAAAACATTCCTTTGAGTGTACTTGGTGTAAGTCAGATTCTTATTTATTTTTTGCTGATTCCTAAACAGATCAAAGTTAGAGAGTTGCTACCAGGGATGTGACTCAGAAAAAGAAAAGAATAACATGACCAGCTTGTTCTCTTTAGCTTGGAGAAGGGAACATTTAAAGGAAACAAAATCTTTTATGACCTGAAGGGTTGTCCCCACAGTAATCAACAAGCTGGTTGATTACTGTGGGGACAGGAAGGATCCAACTGACCCCCAAGGAAGAGGAAATGGGAAACAGGATTTTAAAAATAATAATAATAATTTATTGCAGTAGAAGCAGATGGCAATTGGAGTTGCTGGACTCTGGCGAATGGGCAGCCTATGGGCTGGACTCCCCTTCTTGGTAGCATGATGGGGCTGTGGCATTAGCAACCAGGATACCCTTGGGAGTAACTCTCCATTTCTATTTTTTGCCAGAGGAATAATAGACTTGATATCGAAGCCTTGGAATTTCTAGATAAAATTCCACCTGATATTCCACAAAATCCAGGATAGGCTGTATTTGCAATTCTCAGGGGATGAGGTTCTGCTTTGTATCTGTTTTCATCTAGCAGCATCTCATACTTCATATCACTCATCCACACACACCGCCAACAGAAAACAACACTTTCCACGTGAACTTAGGAAAACTTATAAATGTTCTCCATCTAGTTCTTCTTCTGTAAAATGAGGGTGTTGGGTTTAAATTAGATCACCTTTATGATCTCTTCCAGCTCTAATGATATATCACCTCAGTGACCTTAGAATAGGAAGGAGCATGTGGAGAAATGTGCATGAGCTACTTAAAGAGAGGATGCCATGAGCCCCAAAGAAAGGCCATCATGGCCCTATTTTGACATCTCTAAATTTCTCCTTGACCCTTAAGCCCAGCAAATACAGCATCGTTAATCCTTCCTTTTGTGAAAGTGCATAAGGTCTTTTGAGGCCTAGTCTTGGAATTGGCACACCCTCACTTCCTTGCATTCTTTTGGCCAAAACAAATCACGAAGTCAGTCCAGACCGAAGGGTGGGAAAACAGACTCTCCTCTTTTAATGGGTGGAGCTACAGATACACGTTGCAAAAGGCTTGGATGTAAGGAAGGGTGGAGAATCAGGGATACATTTGCCATCAACCTAACCCGTGTGTCATATAATCATTACCAAAAAAATCTACATCCTGCCAATAAATGTCTTCATCTTCATTAATAGGTCTTCCAGCTTCATTTTTTAAGTCCATGAGGACTCACATTCCATTCCAAATACTGGGGTATGCATAGTTGTAAATTATGCCCATGGTCAAACTCCTAGACTCACTTCCTTTTATTGTTCAATTTTTGTAAGCCAACCATAATATTCTCCACCCCTGAGTACTCTTGACTGTTGGAGATGCTGGAGTAAAAAATCATCAAATGTTACTGTCCAATATATCTTTCTACAATCTAGGCAAAGAGATCTATATCTGGACCATTTCAAGATCTCATTCTTCTGTAAAATTAACGGTGAGCAAGGGATATGAGAAGGAGTGGTAAGGGAATTGTTCTAGGCCCCACTTTGCTTTCTATAAGGAGTCTTGTGCTTTCCTTAACCTCACACATTCATTGGCATCTGTATAGCAAATCATCCATTTCTCTTTTTGAATTAAAAATTAAAGTTCCCAAGGGAAATTATGCAATGGGAAATTGACACTTCAATAAACTTGGCTCACACATTTTATTGATTATGGTAAATCTAATTATTGCAATAAAGCCTGAGAAAACCAAAAAAAAAAAAATTTATCCTTTCATGCTCCAGTGGTACATATTTCTTTCTATTAGGGCAATACATGTCTGATTAGAGTCTACTTCTTCAAAAGTAATAAATATATCAGGGAGTTGTTCCAAAATGAGTTTGCCTTAAATGTCTTGCAAAAATCTTGATGACTTTAGCTATTTTTGTGGACTGATGAACACTATGATAACACCTTTAAGAACTCACTCAAAAAACCATTAAACTCAAAATATAATTCATGAAAATTTTAAACTGAAAAAAAATTAAATTACACTCATGGCGCTACCTAGAACTGTGGATTCTGGCCTCTTTTTTCTTCTACCTTTTTTTTTTCTTTTAATTAAAAATACTTACATGGCGCCTGACGTGAATTTTATTTTCCTTGTGGCAATTGCCCTGGGCCCAGTGACCTGTAAAAAGGCAAACCCCGGACTTAGAAGCTTCATTTCATGTCATGTCCTGGAACTGACTGGTGTGTGATTTCTCTGCCCTCCAGCTGTCTCTCCCTGACCATCACCCACCTTCAGCAGGTCACATCAAGAATTTTGGAAATAAGGCTGACAAACAAGGTCCACCAGAAATGAGAAGGGTTAATCTGCGCTAAAATCCAAGTTCTTATTCATCTTTGAAACCCAAACCATTTCCTTTTTTCCTCTAATCTTTTTTTTTTTTTCTGGAATAAAAGAGAAAAACAAAATGGAATACAATTTTATTGACTTGATGACAAGCAAAAGAAAGAAAGAAAACCCTCCAAACTATTCTAGTTATCATGATGTGAATGGTCAAAAATAAGTGTTTAAATTCTGAAACCTCTTTCAAGGAAAATATCTGTATAGTACTGGTCACTGATTCAAGATTCAGTTAAGACAAATTTATCACGCCATCCCTTCTTTAGCCACTGGAGCATTCTACCCATGATAATGTTGCTTTTATCTGTTTCTTAAAGAGGTATTTCTTAATAAAAAGAATATTACAAAATGAGTGAAAACAAGGTACATAGAAATAAGGTGTAGGTTCTATTCATCTTTTATGCATGAAAAGAGGGGTAGTAGGAAGTCCAAAAACATGAATGCACTCTGTTTGCTTATTAATTGTAAATCTTTAAAGAAGTTACTTAGCTTTGTGGAACCTCAGTTTACTCATGCCTAAGAAGGAGATAATAACAAAGATGAGTAGAAACTAAGGTAATCAGGAAAACATTGTGCATTTTTTATACAGTGGTAAAATGATAGAAGAATTTTGTTTGCTGTAATTATAAAGTATGGTGAGCCCAACAGCAAGGCCCTGACAAAGGGGGATAATTTCAAATGGCCCCAAAGCAACTCAACCCACAGAGACATGATTTACTCGTCAAAGAAAAAACAAATTCTTTCTTCTTTGTGTCTATCAAGAAAATATTGGATTCTTCAAGTACATTATAGAAGTCACTCAATACTCAGTTTGACTTTGGAGGGACCATAGAGATAAAGAAGCAGACCTTGGTGTATGTTATTCTAATAAAGCAAAAAATGAATGAAGGAATCATATTTCCTTATGTATTGGCAATACAGATGATCGTTCTCAAATGTTGCTGTGGGGTTTTTTTGTTTTGTTTTGTTTTGTCTTTTTTTAGGGCCTCATCCACAGCATATGGAGGTTCCCAGGCTAGGGGTCAAATTGGAGCTGTAACTGCTGGCCTACTCCATAGTCACAGAAAACACGGGATCCGAGCCACATCTGTGACATACACCACAGCTCACGGCAAGGTTGGATCCTTAACCCACTGAGTGAGGCCTCAGGGATATTAGTCAGCTTTGTTTCCACTGATCCCCAACAGGAACTCCTTGAATGTTGCTTTATGGTTGTTTTTAATGGGCGTCTATCATCTGGTATGTGAAAAGATTCTTAACAAATATTTTGGACAAAGTAAAAGATTCTGTTTTATAACAGTAATTTCTATTAAATTGAGTCATCTATTATTTTCTTTTTCTTTCACTATCTTGACATTCTTAAGGCAGGGTCATGTTTGACACTTTCATAATTCCTACAGGTTCAAAGTTTTGCCACGTTTATTCCTTTTAAGGGTTCTACAAATACAACCATAGAAAACTGTTGTTTTCATTAAACTCAAAATTTCACAGTGTTTACTGGATATGGTGTAATGCTAGTGAAATATTCTGTAGTTGTCAGAATTGGATGTGGGCTTTGAAGAGGAAATTGAATATCCTTCTGAAGTTTAATGTCAGAGTGACGATCAAAAGTCAATGTCAAATGTGTTGGTTTTAATTCCTTATACTATGATATAAATGGAAAAGAGAGAAGTTCCATTAATTTCCTTTGAGATTCAAATGGAAAATAAAATGAATCTGAGATGACATTTAAAATCAGAAAAGCCTGTTTGAAGCTTTGCTGCAAAGGAATTTTCTAAAATGTGGGTTTGTCAAGGTACATAGCAGTGAAACTTTCTCTTCCATTGCCTCGCTAACCACAGATACTGCTTTTTTGTTCTTTGGCCATGCCCAAGGCATGTGAAGTTTCTGGGCCATGCCTTAGCAGTTGCCTGCAGCACTGCAGTAACAAAGATGGGTCCTTGACCACAGGCCACCAGGGAACTCCCCAGATATTGTTAATGCTATTTGAATTTTATATTTCTCTTCTCACAAAGTCCTCTCTACCACCAAGTGTGGATAATCAGTCATTATAGCAAATCTCACAGCTCCTCATTGCTTGTCAATAGAAGAAAAGAAACTAATTAAAAAATCCCTGCCCCCTCTCAGCAAAGGAAAAGAAAAGAGGGGAGGATTATTATTACGTGACCTGGAATACAAGGAACAAATCTCAGTCTGGAGCACTGGTATCCCTTCCTTCCCCACCCAAGACTCTATCCCACATTTTGATAAGATGCCATCAAAATCCATCCACTCATTTACTATGAAGCATGTAACCGAGGCATGAATAGCATGCAAACTGCAAACCCAGACTAAAATATATCACGACAACCAGGTCAGGGAACCACCAATGGTCACTCCGTGGTTCCTTCTGTGTGAATCCTATTGCTCACTTCCTGGAACTCACCAACCAAGCAAAATGACTTAGTCAAACCTTCATGGCAGAAACAGACAAAATAATAGCCAGCGTTTCAACTAAATTGACGTAATATATCACTGACCGAAATTTGTTAATCCTCAAATCTAATTTATCTGTTTGAATTCAGTTGCTCTTCTCTATGCATAGTTCTTTTTGAAGTTCTTTGGAGGTTTGAGACCAGGGAAAACCAGCAAGCTATGGAAGAGTAGAGTAATCACTCTTTAAACAACCAATTACATCTCTGGCATTGTTGAAAGAAATTCTTTCCTTGCAGAGACTTAAACCCTGTGTCAAGTGACAATGCTAATAAGAGTTTTTGTTCTGTGAAACCAGGCAAAAGGGCAGACAGGCTCTTGACCCTGATCCTCAGTTTCAATGCCATTTGATGGCAGGCCTTCTCTTTTTGTTCTGTGATTTCACTTCCACATTAACTCTTTTGGCCATAGAACAGGATGAGAAAAGCAAAGTCCTCATGCTCTGTTTTGTGGCATCTCTGAATGTGGATTTCTCTGTCTCCTATTGGCATGCTAGTTTAGCCTTAGGCCACTTGGTTCTTCCCAGCATGCACGAAGAAGTGGTGTTTTTTTTCTCAGGGGTTGTTTTAGATGAAGAAAGAGAGGCCATAACCTCCTTGTTAACTCATTTTAAATTCTCAGGGTCTTACATTCTAGCTTGAAAAATACAACAGTTTTCCTCCAGTCCATGTGCTGGATTGCTCTGAAGTTTGATTGAGTTAGGTAAAGTGTTTCAGAAGTTATTAAGATTTATGGAAATGTAAGAAATGATGTCACCTGGGCATATTCACTTCCTGCCAATGTTATATTATTTAGTCTTCTTACAAGAGGTCAGCCATATTCTATGTGATATTAAAATCTTGTTAGGGGAGTTCCCGTCATGGCTCAGTGGTTAACGAATCCGACTAGGAACCATGAGGTTGTGGGTTTGATCCCTGGCCTTGCTCAGTGGGTTAAGGATTCCACCTTGCCGTGAGCTGTGGTGTAGGTCACAGATGCAGCTTGGATCCTGAGTTGCTGTGGCTCTGGTGTAGGCCAGCAGCTACAGCTCCGATTAGACCCCTAGCCTGGGAACTTCCATATGCCACAGGAGCCGTCCTAGAAAAGACAAAAAGACAATAAAATAAAATAAAATAAAATCTTGTTAGAATTCACAATCTGAAAGAAAAGCAAACCCTTTTTCTGGGTCAGGGATCGAACCCAAGCCACAGCATTGACACAGAAGTGACAATGCTGAACTCCTTAACCCACTGAGCCACCAGGGAACTCCATGAGCCCTTTCTTGACATGATGAAATTGCAACCAATTTTATATAGTTTTTATTCACTCTTAAATTAGTCTCTATAACACACTGAAAAATATCAATTAACTAAGTAATTCAACTCTGCTTTGCCTTTCTTCCTGTTCACTGCAGTTTAAGTATATTTCTGTTTGTCTAAGAGCCATTCTGTTTCCTCAGATTAGAACCCCTTTCAACTACTTGTTCATATTCTGATGAAAATTCAGTAGGTGGTATTTCTACATCACATTTCTCTTTATTTATTGATGATCCTATTTCTTTATTTTCCCTCATCTTCTGACATATCTGTAGGATGGATACAGCATTTTCTCAAGTACATCTAGGAGCTTATTTCCTAGTTAAGAGGCTCAGGGCTTCATTTCAGACTCTGCACCCCAACTCCTCAACCCCTTAACAGCTCCTACTTCCAGATACCTAATTAATCTTTGTAGTCACATATAATATAGATTATTCACTATTTCATATGGAAGGTGCTTTCTGCCTCATATTCAACATTGGGAGGCCTCATGTGAGTCATATTCCTTACTAATTATGGAAATATGAAAAGGGATACATTCTAGATAAAAGTGGAGAATCAGGTACTAACATTGCTGTGGATGTGAGAGAACAGGTGTGCATACTTTTCCCCTCACTGCCACAAAAGGGTACATATCTTAAGAATGCTTATTTCAGGTGTAAATTTGCCTGTCAAGTTCTCCAACCCATAAGAATATTTGACACATATGCATTATATTAGTAACCTCAGTCACCTCCAATAAGAGGCAATTTGTAGAGTGTACTAACTCAACACCCAGGATCTTTTATATGCCTTGGAGGGGAAACAGAGTACTGAGTCAACCAAGCTGCTTGATTTTGCAGTTTAGAGGCCTCAGCTACTAAACTGCTGTGATATCAGGCACATGCACAGGGAGAGCATATTGTCGAGTATTTTTATAAGGAATTAGTCAATATAATTGAGGGCTGTAAAGAGACTGTTACACAACCTCATTACATGTTGTAAACACTTCATCACATGACATCTTTCCATGTCATAAATACATCATCAGAGACCATTATGTTCGCTAATGATGCCTTCTCACATCCATTCATCATGTAAAAATGAATAAATGCCTAAGGAGAGCATAGTCTGTGCAGTTTTTCACTGTTGTGGTAACTCCATCTGTAGAATTTATGATGTTATCGTAGAATTACAAATGCTGTTACACAGTAAAAAGATAAGTGTATTTGCTCTTTGCTCTGTATTCTTACAACTATCTCAAGGTAATAAAATCTGACCTGACCTGGGTAGTTGGTAAAAGAATATTTAAAGAAAGAGGGGGAAAAGAACAAAGAAAAAGGGAAGTGGGAGAGGAGGAGGAGAGGGAAATGGAAAAGAACTGTTTTAAGCTATTTAAAATCGTTGTGCACTACAGACCTATCTATGGTGGTGGGTATACATGTTAATTCTTTCAGACATGTTTGACTGTCCATGTGCTTTACAGTTAATTTACTTAAGCAATAGAACTGGTGACTCTCTCTGCTTAGTGTTTTAATCGAATTTCAGTTTATTCTCTAAAATTGAAAAATTTGTCTTTACAATAATATGTCATTATAATTTGATGTACAACAGAACTTGAAGAAACATTGTAAATCAACTATACTTTAATAAAAAATTATATAAGCCAAAAAGTCATAAATTCACAATATCTACCTTTTGGTATCCTCTTCTCACATTTTTCTTAGAGTGTGGGATGGAGGAAGACATTTATAAAATAATATCAGATGAAAGCAATGGTTTCCACACTTGTTCCATGAAGCCATGCATTATTCTTGGGTTTCCAAAGCCCCTTAGAGAAGGGTCATTGGGCAAGGCAGTCTCAGTGCCTCCCTCTTACCTTAAGCATGGAAGCTCCACTTTCAGCTGTTTTCAATTTGTGGTACCAGAGTGTAGAACCCACTGAATTAAGTAATATTCATTTCTCATTGGGCTTTGAACACTCAGAATCTTTTATTTTTATGATTACCAAAGATCTTCATGGGACAGTGGTGGTAGGCAACAGGAGCTTTCATGGAGGGCCCTTGGCCTATGCCTCCCATTTATTAATGCCTGTAATTTTAGACTTTTGAAGTTATCATTAAGTGAAGCCATAATAGAGAGTGTTTGTGTGTGCTGTGTATATATGGATTAAGTGTTAATTTGTTAAACATGAACACTTAAACATCCCATTATTTCTGTGACCCTGTGTTGGCATTCCCTCATTTTTAAATGTACCAGGGGTCTCAAACCATGGAAATTGCTTACCTGTTTCTTGACCTCTAGGGGTTCCAATGATCAACTAGCAACACTCTGGTAAAATCCAAACTTATTCCACCTTCAAGTTTAGGAAATTATTGTTGGGGATTGGGAATCCCTTTGGCCAAACAAAACATTAATCGAAGCACTCTCCAACATCAGCTGGGTTCCTTTTAGGGTCTAAGAACTGTACAGATCACTTCACCTGGTTATTCATTCAATCCTCACTCCAATTTATTATTGTTTATCCCAACTTCAGATGAGGAACGTGACATTCAGACAGGTTAAGCAAACCAAAACCACACATACTCAGTAAGAGGCAGGGTCACTCCAACCCAGGAAGACTGCTTCCAGAGACCGAGATTAAGTATTGAGTTACATTGGCATGAAGGTTAATACAAATCACTGCACTTTTCACTTTGGAACATATTGGAAATGGCCAAGAATTAACCCAAGGAAGGAGTAATTGGCTTTTTGTTGTTTATATACTTTTGTCTTAGTCCCTCTAATTGAGGATGGTAAAATGAAACAAAAAACTTAAAATTAATTTTATGAAATTCATGAAATAAACCAAGCTAAACAAAATATAAATAATTAAATGTCCAAATGATTTTTTATTAAGTTTGCAATTATTTAAGCTTATAACTGCACTGATTATTTTGACTTTATAAACATCTGGGTGTGTGTATATATATATATATATATGTATATTTTCTATATAAATACATATATACACAAAATTTACCTACAAATATATATATAAAATAACCTAATGACATAGTAAAAATAATTTCTTTTAAAAATGCATTTAGATGTAACACAGGAACTTATGACTGGGAAGAATCAAACATCAGAATATATAAAAGGACCATAATTTAAAAAAATAGAAGCAAACAATTCAAAAATGGGCCAAATCTGAAAAGATCGTTTTCTAAGTATGATGTTCAAATGGCCAATAAGCACATGAAAAGATCTCAACATCTTTAGCGATTATGGAAACCAAAATCAAAATCATGATGCAATACCACTTCATACCCATTAGGATAGCTCTTATAAAAGCAAACACAAAAATAGCAATAAGTATTGGTGAAAATGAACACTTGTGCACTGCTGGTGGGAATCTAAAATGGTACAACTGCTGTGTAAAAGAGTTTGGTGGTTTCTCAAAAAGTTAAACATAGTAATGTCATATGATACAGCAATTCCACTTTTGGATAAACTATATGCCTAAAAGAATTGAAAGTAGGGACTCAGATACTTTGTGCATAAATGTTATTCCAGAATTATTTACAATAGGCCAAAAATAAAAAATTCAAATGTCCATCAACAGATGAATGGATTAAGAAATTGAATATTATTTAGCTGTAAAAGAAAATGAAGTTCTGATACGTGGTACAACATAGATGAACCTTGAATAGTTTTATGATAAGTGAAATAAATCAGACACAAAAGAGCAAATATTGTTAATTCCATTTATATGAGATACCTAGAATTGGCAAATTCAGGAAAAAGTAGGAGAGTAGTTGCCAGGGGCTGGGAAGCTGGGGACATAAGGGGTTATTAATTAATGAGTGCAGAGTTTCTTTTTAGAAATGATGAAAAAGTTCTGGAAATGGATAGTGGTGATAGTTGCACAACATTGTCAACGTACAATGCTACTGAATTGTATACTTAAAAATGGTTAAAATGATAATTTGTTGGCCACATCCATGGCATGAAGGAGTTCCGGTCCCAAAATGGTAAATTTCATATTACCAATTGTATGTTGCACCACAATAAAAATAAATAAAGAATTAATGGGGAATTCCCATCGTGGTGCTATGGAAACGAATCCGACTAGGAACCATGAGATTGTGGGTTCGATCCCTGGCCTCGCTCAATGGCTTAAGGATCTGGCATTGCTCTGAGCTGTGGTGTAGGTTGCAGACGTGGCTCTGATCTGGCGTTGCTGTAGCTGTGGTGTAGGCTGGCAGCAACAGCTCCTATTCGACCCCTAGCCTGGGAACCTCCATATGCCTGCGAGTGCAGCCCTAAAAAGACGAAAAACAAAAATAAATAAATAAATAAATAAAGGTTTTTTTAAAAAAGAATTAATGGTAACTATTTGTTCAAAAATTTATTTGAAAATAATCAAAATCATCCCCTCTAATTTGTAATCTTACTATTTTAAAAAATTCTGGCAATAACATGCCCATGATTCTTTCAGTTAATCTCAGGTCTTTACTGAATAAAGAAGTCTTGATCTACCTCATACAGTCTACTTGCTTGTTTACTGTACATTTAGATTATAATGTTACCTTGAAGAGGAAAAATTATACCTTAAAAGTAAGTGCATTCAGTATGCACTATGCATAACTCATTTATAGCTAGGTTCTTCCTTCATAGTACTTTGGAGAGGGAGAAAGGGGTGGGAGGATTGAGAAAAGCTTAGAAATGAATCACACTGAAAATAAATAGCCCTTCTTATTTTCCATGCATCCTTAAATTTGAAGAGCTAAACCCAAAGGACTGTATCATAACTTTATACTCATTTCCTTGTGCTAGTAGACGAAAATAAACTTCGACTCAGCTGAACAGGAAAAGCCTGACTCCTTAAAATCAAAACTCTGACTCTTGCAGAAGGTTCTTGGAGGTAAGTCATTGATATGTTGATCCCGAGAAGAGAAGAATAGATGGGGAATGATCTCACACACCCACTGTGCAAGGAAAAGATGAGTGAATCCACTGCTATGCTGATGTTTTGAGGAGCTGAAAGTATACGTGATACTTAAGAAATATATCACTTTATATGACATGAGTTATGATGTATAAGTTAAACATAGAAATAGAATATATGTCTTCCATCTTCAAGTCTAGGAAATTATCTCTGGGGGTTGAGAACTCCTATTTTTGCACCACTCTGGGTACAAACACTTCTATGGGGTGGTTTCCAGGACATACTGGAATTCGTAAGACCCAAAGGTGATTCCACTCATATCAAGGTTTTAGGATGGCTTTTTCTAAATAGCATTGCCTAGGAGTTGCCACCATGGTGCTGTGGTTTAAGAATTTGACTGCAGTGGCTTGGGCTGCTATGGAGGTACGCGCTTGATCATCTGGCCTGGTGCAATGGGTTAAAGATCTGATGTTGCTGCAGCTGCAGCATGGGTCACAGCTGTGGCTCGGATTCAGTCTTTGGCCTAAGAACTTCCATAAGCCGTGGGTAGAGCCATAAATTTTTTAAAAAATAAAAATAAATAAATAATTAACATTGCCAAAAGGCCTTAAATAATTGTGTGTCTCTTGGCTGTACAAGGTAGAAAATGATGGGAGAAAATAGTGTACTAAAACTGACTTATGTACTGTTGCATCTCCTAGCATATTTTTGTGTCCACAATATGAATAGCCTTTGTCTGTGGCTTCTTTCACAAAGTAGGAAAGAAAAAAGGCAAGTGGATAGAAAGCTGTGCTCCTTGTGTATGTAATTAGAGGGGATTTGCCCAGAGAGAGCAAATGGACAGAGGCAATAAACCAGCATAAGGCAGAGTTCCTGTCCTGGCTCAGCAGTTAACAAATCTGACTAGCATCCATGAGGAGGCAGGTCCGATCCCTGGCCTTGCTCAGTGAGTTAAGGATCTGGCATTGCCTTGAGCTGTGGTGTAGCTCACAGACGCGGCTCAGATACTGCATTGCTGTGGCTCTGGTGTAGGCAGGCAGCCACAGCTCTAATTTGACCCCCCCCCCCCCAGCCTGGGAACCTCCATATGCCCTGGGTGCGGCCCTAAAAAGCAAAAAAAAAAAAAAAAAAAAAAAAAACAAAACCAAAACAAAACAAAAACAGCATAAGGCAATGTCCAAACTTCACACACACACACACACACACACACACACGTGCTCACTCTTGCTAGTTTTTCTTCTTTCTATTTGCTGTGCAGCTTTCCTCTACTAATCCATTGATTGCCTGCTTTATTGTGCAGGGAAACTATATCTTCTCAAAAAATCAGCTCATCCTTTGTACAAAGAATCCTCAAAAAGCATTAGGGGCAAGTATTCAGAGGCCTATGAAGATGACCGTGGTCACGGAGACTACAGGTCAAGAAGGAATCAACACTTAGCTTCTGTTTCAGTGAAAGAGAAAAGGTTTGCAGGGCCCCGGGCTAACTTTGCAAGCTCTGCTTTCCCTACGCGCCCAAATTAAAGGGTAGCTGAAAGAGCCTCCCTCACTGGGAAGAGGGGATGGTGCTGCTGTGGGCACAGCACGACTGTTTCCAAAGGAGGAAAGACCTGGAGACAGGACGGGGATGAAGGAATTCTCTGGGGAGGAGGGGCCTTGGCTGAGCATGTTTAATGAGTTCAAACCTCTTCCACAAATTAAGTGAAATATTTTAAAAGGAAACAATATTACTTAACATTTTATTTGTTTCAGCTACTTGGTTACAACTCCGCACGGGCACAATTAATGGAGGAAATAGAGTATTTTATAAGCCCAGAACTCTACCTCAATCTGTGACCAAGAAAAATTCTTTGCCTTAATCACCATACATTCCTTTCAGATAGCTTGCATGTTGCCAAAATAATTATCCCAGGCTTAAGAAAAGATTTTGTCTAGTCACTCCCCCCAAAGTTTTAAGGGTTGGGAAGTAGAATGCTCCTGTTCCTAAATTAATAGTGAACTTTGTCCTTTGATAATATGTGTGTGTGTGTTTACGTAGCCCATAATAATGCACTAGATCATGTGTATTTATATGCACACACATGCATGCACACACAAGCACCACTGAAAGCCAAGTTTCTGTAAATCTGAGAATTGAGAGTCAGCATGGATGCCCTGAACTTTCTGTTTTCAGGGACAGCATCCCTTTCTCAGTCCAGATGCTATGCTCACCAGAAAAAAAAATATATAAGTAAATTTAAAAAGCTTTTAATTGATCATGAAAATAAAAAAATATCCTGGAAACTAGGTATGTTAAAAAGTAAAAGAAAGAAAGCAAAAGAAGAAAAAAAAAATTCTCTCAATTTCTCCAAATTTTAAGGAAAAGAAAGCTAACTCTAAAAAATTCTGAGTGGAGAACATTCAAAGTTAATACAAACGGAATGCACGAGGTTTCAATTCATAAAGGCCTTTTCTTTTTGTTTTCTTCTACCAGGTGGATAATGAAAGATTTTTCACAAAATTCCCAGATAATTTTCTCAGAATTTTCACAGTTCTAATCTTTGAAAATAAACTGTTTGAATACTGTGTTATTTCTGAGAACAATAATCTTAAATTTATGCCCTTTATTTTCCTTCTGTCGTGTGCAAAGAAATCCAGAAAGAGAGAGCTCAAGTTAGAACGTAATGAAGGTGGAGGATTAGCAATCCCAGCATTAATGAGACAAGCAAGGGTGTCATTTTGAGTATTACCCTCAAAAGCAATTCCATCCTAACTTTCTATTCAGACACCATAAAAGGCAGCCAGTCCAAGTTCACCAGCTGAAGTGCAGACTATGTGAACATTCCCAGTCTCTGAAGAGCATGGCAAAATAAATAATCACTCTACCCACTTTGTTTCTGCTTTTCCCTTCCCTCCACACCTATAAATATAGTTTATTGTATTACATAGCTTTTAGGGTCAAGTATTAATGGTGAGAACCATTAAAAGGGCAAAGGTCAGTGGCAGTTGACTTCAGTGACCCTTAAATTTAATCTAGCGTGGTAGGAATAGAATTAAAAGTGATGAACTTGCAAAGTGTGATAAAACCTGCTTTACTCACACAATTGGGCAGCAACCGAGGAATGAAAGAAATCTAAACAATAAAAATGAACTTTGTGATCTAATTACAGCCCCAGAGTGAAAGGTGAAATTCACAGCCAACTGCCATGCATGAAGGCCAAACTCTGACATCTTTAAAATATCATGTGGTTCTGGGATCCAGCGGCCCTTTTGGAATTTTATCAAATAAACACTGGTCTTTATTTTTATTTAGCTTTATGTCCACTTCAATAAAAGAGATGGCAAGACAGCACTTTGGAAAATATAGAAACCTATTTCTTCGACCAGATGAACTTCATTTTTCAAAATAAATCCTTCAAATCAGTCACATTTACACCTTTTTTTTTATCCTTTTCAATTTAAGAACTTGGTATTCTATATTTTTTTCGCTCTTCTTTCTTCCACCTGTTTTTTATTTAAATCTATTGGTTATTTCCCCCTGTGATTTGAAAGATAGTTTCAATTTATCCATTTTTAAAAATACCAGTGCATGCTTTCTGATTTTATATTACTATCATTTTCCTTCAATAATTCCTTCCCTAAATTTTTTTAAACCTAGTTTAAGAAACCAACTTCCAAGGGGCTGATTAATTTAGGAGTGGTTTTCAACTTTTTATTTGGTTACTTTTTTTTTAAGTTACAAAAATAGTACAGAGAGTTCTTACCCTTCACACAGATTTTCCAAATCTTCACAACTTACCTCATCATACTGTAGTTATCAAAATGAGGAAATTAATATTGTTACTACTAATTTGTTAGTATTGTTACTACTATTAACTCATCTAAAAACTTATTCAAATTTTACCAGTTTTCCACCATGGTTCTTTTTCTGTCCAGGATCCAGTCCAGGTGCATTTATTTGTCAAGGTTCCTTTGTCATCTCAGGTCTATGACAATTCCTCCATCTCTCCTTATCTTTAATGACTTTGTTTTAAAGTCAGTTCTTCTGTGGAATGTCTCCAATGTAGATTAATCGTATGTTTTCTCATGATAAAGCTATGCATTTTTAGTAAGAATATCATAGAAGTGATATTGTACCATTCTCAGTCATTATATCATGAGGCAGAGGATGTCAATATGGTTTATAACCAGTACTGTAAACCTTTATCATTTCATTACCATGGTGGAGACCAGATTTCTCTATCATGAAGTTACTACTTTTCTCTTTGTAATAAATATCTTATGGGACGAAACTTTGAGATGTTGCAAGTATCTTGTATTTCATCATATTTTTGCCTCCTAATTTTAGCAAGATAAATCTCTAAACACTTATATGGAGTGATTTCTGGGACATACTCTGAAGCGAAAATGGCAAAACACAAAGGGTACTTGTAGTAGAATGCCATTTATGAAAGAAAGAATGAGATATTAGAAAATAAGCATGCATCTGTTTCTTTATGTTAAAAAGAGATGTAAAAATGATAAACCAGAAAAAAAAGAGGCTGGTTACCTACAGGGTGTGTGCATGTGTGTGTGTGTGTGTGTGTGTGTGTGTGTGTGTGTGTGTGTGTGTGTGTTGTGTGTACTGGAATAAAAATGATAGCAAATGAACCTAAAACCTAATTCTATTATGAATGAATAACACAATGAAGCAGAAGACGTGGAGAAGAAAAGAGCCAAGTAACTTTTTTTGACGCACTCTCAGCATGTGGAAGTTCCCATGCCAAGGATCAAACCCATGCCACAGCAGTGACAACTGCCAGATCCTTAACCCTCTGCACCATAAGAGAACCCCGAGAGCCAAGTAACTTCAAAAAGACAGTATTTTATCTGCATACTTAGAGTAAAAGACAAAATAACTATCCACAAATATTGTTAGTGAATTTGTTTCTAACATATGTATAGATGAGCAGCTCTGGAATTACGTTTTGTGTATACTGGGATTGAACAGGAATCCTTTGTGTTTTGCCTTTTTCATTTAAGAGTATGTCCTGGAAATTACCCCATGTAAGTAATTTCTTCTTTATAACTACACTGTACTACATTCTTTGGCTATACCAACTATGGTAAATTGGACTTTAGGTTTTTCTAATTTTTATTTTATTTTATTATTTTTTGGCTATGCCCATGGCATGCTATAGTTCTCAGGTCAGGGACTGAGCCCCTTCCACAGTAGCAACCCAACCAGCTAAAGTGATAACACTGGATCCTTAGCCTGATGAGCCACCAGGGAACTCCATCTAATATTTTAAAATTACAAACAATGCAGAAATGAATGATCTTGTTTGCAATTATTATTATTTTTTATTGTTGGAAATAGATATTCGGGATCAAGTTCTTGTGTGAACGTTGCAGGGTCAAGCGATAAGAGTACATGTAGTTTTGCTAGATATTGCCAGGATTGCCTCCAAAATGTTCTTCTGGTTTGCATTTCTACCTGCAATGTTCAGGAATGTCTATTTCCCCACAGCCTTGCCAAATGAAGATGTTGTCCTAATTTACATTTTAATCAGCCCCATAGGTAAATAGAAGTAATTATTTTCATTTGCATTTTTCTAATTATGAGTGAGTGTAAACGTGTTTTCATTTGTTTAAGAGCCATTTTTATTTTCCTTGTTTTGTGAATTATCTGGTTGTATCTATTTCCTATTTTCCTATTAGGTTTTTACCCTCTGTCTTTCAGTTTTTACAAGTCATTTGTATACTAGTGACATTAACTCTTTGTGGTATATACGGCAAGTATTTTCTTCCAGTTTTTCACCTGACTTTTGACTAGTTTATGATTTTTGTGTACATTTTACCTTGTCAAATTGACTCTTTTCTTACATTACCTCTGGATTTTGACTCATCGATAGAAGGTTTTTTCCCTAAACTAGGCATAACAGTAAGTCAATCTATGTTTACTTCCATAGATTGTGTGGTTTCCTTATTTTGAGTTTAGATATCTAACCCATTTGGAATGTATCCCTGTGTATGGTGTGAGGTTTAAGCATAGCTTTTCTTGCTTTGAATGGTTGACCAGATGTCCTTGTACTATAAGTTAACTTCTGGCCCAGTGGTTTGAGATGTTGCTTTTATCAGATGCTAAATTTCCATATGTCCTTGGGTCTATTACATGCTTGATATTTTATTCCACTGGATCATTTGTCTATGCATGCTTTTGTACCACACTATTTTAATTTGAGAAGTTTTACAGTATGTTTTTACTGGGCCACTTTCCCCTTGTGCCCAGATTTTTCTTTTACTCCAAGGGCTTTAAACTTGGGGTGTGTACAAAGCCAAGGAAAATACACAAATGAATAATACTGACAGGGTTCAAGTAATAGGGAGTCGTGGAGACTGTGGAAAATAGGAGAGCTTTCTGTATATGCAAACTAAAGGAAACAGCTGCTCTTTACCTCCAGCCAACTGTTTCCCCATGACAATATAGGTCCAGTAGTAAAAGGTTTAATTTTTAAAGATGAGAGAAAACAACAGATTTCTATGAGAAAACTCCCAATTTTGAAATGTTAGCTCACTGGCAATGAGTTAAAATTTCTTTTAGTTTTATGTTTAGCATCACGCTGAGCCAGAAAGTAGAGCCATATGTAAGCTACACATGGCCCAAAGATTTCTAGTTTGCACACTCTGCTGTGCACAAGAAGCTGCTGAGAGATAATGTAAACAGGAGTTTCTGATTAATTTCACTCCAAATTGTTGAAGAAATTAGTTTTTCAAAAGGTACACTTACTCATCTCAAAGACAAGCCAAGGGAACAGAAAGGTCCCCAGATTAGAATTCAAACGTGTAAATAGTTCCTATCCTCAAATTTCCAGAAGGAAAAGTGTTAACTATCTTTATGAATGTTGTTCGATTTCTGCCTCAGAGTCTTTATTATACAAAATGAAAGTGGTTAATTGCAAAATACCTTTGTATGGAGTTTTAGTACTATTTACAATTTAAAATGAAATGTATTATGTGTCTTAAGTCATCAAATTCATGGGAAGATAAAAATTAATTGTATTTTTTATTTCAGATTATTTTTCAAATATATTTTAAAAGATTTTTTACTATAAACCATGAAAATAAAAAACTAAATTTAATAATCCCATATGGTACAAAATATAAAGTATACAATCTCTTTACCCCATTCTCAGCAAAACCAGATTCATAATGCTCCTGTATATCCATATGTAAGACAAATAAATTATACAAAATATCATCATGAATATATTGTTCTATATATCTTGCTTTTTTCACTTCCATATCAATTTATATGAAACTGACTCATTCATCATATTGTTGGAAAATATTCCATCATGTGGAGCATATTTAATTAATCCCTTAACTAATAGATAGTTATATTGTTCTTAGTTTTTGGTATTTCAAACAATGCTGAAATGTTAATCACAATAGTCAAGATATTATGAAAACAACCTAAGTGTTTATTGATAAATCAATGGATATATATATACACACATATACATATAATGTGATATATATATTGATAAATATGTATACATTATATATATCACATATGTATATATATAATGACCTGTATATATGTGTGTGTGTATATGTGTGTGCATACATATCTAATATATAAATCATCATATCATATGCATTAAATATGTATGATTTTTATGAAACTTAAATTAAAGTTACACCTTTTGTAATGTAAAAACCCTAGAAATAGATAATTTCTATTTAATTTTATACAATTTGTATCAATAAAAACATGCTTTTAAAAACTTAAAAAAAAGCAGTGTTGAAGATTATTTGCACATGCAAGTGTATGCCAGGTAAATCCTTAGGAATATAATTGCTGGGTCAACGGATGTTCTACTCATGGCCCCAATAGAAAATAAACTGTTAATTATAATTAATAAATATTAAATTGAGCATTTTTCTAAAAATTCATTCCATAGTTTAAATTTGTATTGAAAATTAAAATATTGCTCTTATTATTAGCTGTAGATGTTTTCTATTTAAGATCATGTGCTATAATAATTCTGCATTTAATTTTAAAAACATGTTTTTTATTATAATATGTATGCTTATTATTGAAGAAATTAGAAAACGTAGATATAAAAGTGTCCAGAAATTTTACAGGGGTCCTACCAAATAACAACCAATAACATCTTTTCTACACATACTAGGTAGTACCACACATGCCTAGTAAACCTACTAGTAATCATATTAGCAGACAGGCTAAATTGACCAGCATGGCCACAATATGTAAACTACTTTGTAGAATTCACTAGAAAAGCCATTATAAATATTTTTAAATGTTTATATTTATAAAATTATTTTTATGGCAAAATGATTTTCCATTATATAGGATCACAATGTAATAAGGCAACCAATTATTGTTCAGTGTTTGCTTTGTTTCTGATTCAAATTTTCCCTTGTTGTAAATGTGACATAAACATTCTGAGATCTGGGACTGACCTTTCATGTTGAGACAGTTCCATGAACATAGTAGATACTCAATAAACATTCGCTAAATGGGCAAAAGAAGCATTAATTAACATACAATGAAAAGTGCTGTGTCTGCTAAATAGTTACTATTTTCTTAGGGCAAAAGCCTAAAGTCATAGGAATTGAGATTTTTGATATTTCCTCTGCCAAGATAGTCTCTTTCTCAAAGAGTTGGAGATCATAGCTTTCTTCATCTGAGCCTCATCAATGATTGTTAAGATGTCATCTTTAAGTGTGTGCATGCGTGTGCGTGTGTACATACACCAATACACACATATACATGTTTATACACACACATATACTATTAGTCTGTAGTTTGGTAACATACTTCAATTTTGTTATTATTATTTTCTTTTTTACAAGGAAGAACAACGGCAAAAAACTATAAAAGACTACAAAACTTTTTACAAATGTTGTTTATCTTCCATCCCAAAATGAACACAATTAGGTCATATGTGCTTTAGATATTTTAAAGATCAACCATTATGGTCAAAAGTGAAATTCTTAATACTTCCCTCCTCAACCCTCTTCTCCCCTCTACCCCCTTTCCAGGTGCAGACATTGTTGTCATTAGTGTGTATTTGATGTATGTTTTCTATATATTGTATTATTTTATGTTATCAATTCTTACATAAATGGCTTTTAAAAAATCTCAGCATTGCTTTTCTCTCTTCATGCTACAAAACAGTTTTCATATGGCTCTTTAACACTTTGCTTAAGTTCTTAGATTATTATAGTGTAGTAATAGACCTATGTTCATAATTTTACTTTCTTCTTACATCAGCTATTTACTGCCAACAATTATGTTCTGGCATTTAGTATATCAATCAGATGACCGAAACCTCCTTGAGTATTAGAATTGTAAATAAAGTTGTCCTTTCATAACTTTTCCATTTTTAGATGCTTGCTGAATTTTTAAAGTCCTCTCACATTTGCAGGGTGATAATAGTATGGGGCCTCTTTGCATTGAGTTTGCTCAGAACATCACAGTTATTCATGAGAAGGAAGACGATGATTTCTATCATTCCACAAACTCCCATACTCAATTAATATCCCTTCAATTGTTGCTTCTAATCTTATTTGCTTTGACTTGTAATTCTACTTTATCATATGTTCCTTTCCTTGCAATAACTGCATTTGCATCATCAGGATATATGCCAGCTTCAAAAAAAGCATGTCTTCTTATATTTATGAAGAATGGAAATTTCTGTTTACATGGAAAATGTAAATATATATAAAACTTGCTCACCTTTCCATATCTGGAAACATATGGAAACACAGAACTTTGTGCTTTATCTCAAGAATTATATTATAAAAAATATATGAAAGATGCAGCTGGAAGACTTAGGCTTTGAGTTTTGGAACATACTCAATTATCCAGCCCTAAATATTTCAGATTTCAGCTTTGTTTTTACCATGTCCACATGCACATGTCAACAGCCTTCTGGAAACAAAACCATTTTAAATCTCCTGGTCTTGAGTCACACTTTGAGGGGACTGCGCACTCTGGATGCAGTTTCTGTTTTTGCAAATCATTTGAACCATTCCTGCAAGTCAATCAAGAGGTCCCTTACACTTAGGGATTTGGTTGTGCAACGTGAAGATGTGGGGAGCCAAGAAACTGAAATTACTTGACAGGAGAAGCCTTTGCCCCATAGATCCGTTACTGATGTGCATGATGTGTAAAAAATTCTTAAGTGAAATTTTCTTGCTCCATCAATCCTGAGACCTATATTCACACAACCATCAAATGTATGGTGAGAATCATTAGAAGTCATCAATACTAATAACCGGAGACCTAGAGAGATCAGTGACTTCCCCCAAGTCACCCAGCTGATTGGAGACAGAGAGGGAAATAGAGATCACTGTTCCCACATCCACATTCAGTATATTTTTGTTATATTCAGCTAGTGATAGCCTGCTGTTTCTTCTATTGCCAGAATTTGACACCTAGGTTCTGAGAACTATCAGGTGTCCAGTACTGCAACCATCAGCCAACAACAACTCAAGGAGAATGGAACTTCAGTGTGCATACCGATCATCATGAGGAGATCTTGTAAAATACAGATTCTGATGCAGAAGGTATGGGGTGGAGCCTGAGATTCTGCATTTCTAACAAGCTCCCAGGAGGTGATGTTCATGCTGCTGGTCAAAAAACACCGTTTGATTAGCAAGGAATCCGATGACCTTTCAGGATGTCCGCAGACAAAAGAGTAGTAAGCTTCTGGTCATTACCAGATAAGATGAGAACAGTATTGGGGATGAAAAAAGAGAATGGAATAAAAAAAAAACCTGTGAGGGGTTTCCTTTGTGGAACAGTGGGTTAAGGATCCAGAGCTGTCACTGGAGCAGCTTGGGTTGCTGCTGTGGGGCAGGTTCAGTCTCTGGCCCAAGAACTTCCCCATGCCATGGACGAAGCAAAATACAAACAAAAACCTGGGAGACAGACAGAGCAAGGCACTTGGGGAGCACAAAAGTGAATCCACACTGGCTTTGGATTTACATTTTGTACCTTTGAAAATGAAGAATCGATTTGCTATCATCCTCTAAAACCAATGTACCAATATCCTGATGTGAAACATGTGGGGAGAGTGGACTGTCAGTTTTAAGGCTGTCTTCCACTAAGTATTTCAGCAAGAAATCCTTCATGTTGTTAGTGTTTTCTCACAGAGAGAACCCCCATCTTGATTCTCTCTAAAGGCCATCTCTTCTGCATTTTTGCCCTGCCTCCCAACATACCCAGGGTCATGCACACAATGACTATTATTAGGTGGATATTTACAGCTATCATCGACCTAGTTACTGAAATGCCCCAGGTGTGGGAGAAAGATAGAAATCACTCAACTTCAGAGAGAAAGGGTCCATCACCAAGTGCTGCAAGGATAAAACCTGGAAAGAATCAGAGCTCACTTAAGACGACTATCTTTCCCCTTCCCTAACCAGGTTATCTTGGTCCATTGAGGAATTTATCTTCATTTTGTCTCTTGCATTTAGCTTGTTTGAATAGGAAATGAACTGCTTGAATTTCATGGGGTTGAGTGTTTAACCTGAATGGAACTGCATGGACAAATGTAGATACTGCAATCCTGAAAAGCTGATGGTGACTCAAAACAGGAGATTCTTGAGTCCTGCACTTGCAGTTAAAGACAGAAACAGTCTTTAGACCAAATCAATAAAGATATGTAAATTATCCGTAAGAATTACACATGATCCATAAATAAAATAAGAGATAACCAATATTGTCCCTGAAGGAAATCAGGCAGTATGCTTCAAATAAACTTGAATAACCTTACCTGATTTACAACAGTGTTTCTTTCCTGGGAGTTGGGGGTTGGAGGAAAGTTCTTTCTGTGTTGGCTATGACCATGTCCCTGTAGATCAGGCCACTGGGTAAGACAAGAAGGGTATTTTGACTGTATTTTTACCCTATAACAAGAGACTTTTGCAAGGGCCATCTGGCTCCATCCATCTCAACAGTGTAAATCTGGATGCTCAGTCTCCCTCAAGAAGGCTGCCCTAATGCAAAGGGGAAGAGAGTTTGTGTTCTTCACAAAGGTAACTGCAGACAACAGGACAGAAAGCTTGTGTATAGATGGGTCAGGGGAGGCCAAAGGGCACTTTGTTTTCCTTAATGGAGAAAAGGACAATTGCTCCATAGGTAGAAGACAGAGGAGTCAATGACCTAATGGATTATTCAGTTGTATCCTCAGAGCATAATCAACTACATGAGTAGAACTAGAAACTAAAATACTCCTTGTGAAAACAAGAGGCATATGTTACTTGCACGACAGGCAACTGGTAGGGCTCAAAAGAGTGCTCTGGACCAGGAGTAGCAAACACCTGATTTATTTCACTGTATTTCTAAGACGTCCTCACCTTTTTTTGTTGATGAAAGAGCAAAATGAAAGATGTTGTTTCCATGGCAGAGAAGGATGTGTTCTTGCATCTGGTAACAAAAGATGACCAACTTGAACAACCCATTTTAAGCCCCTATAAAAATGAATCACTTCTATCTGTAACCCCCAGACAAGGGAGACTTAACCACCTCCCAAGCAGGTTAGTACAAGGCAAGGAGACCCACATTCTCTTCCATCCCCTGCATAGAAACCTTTTTTTCTCTATAGCCTTTCCTCTGAACTCTTGTTCAAATAGTTAATACCTTTGTAAAATATATCTGGTTTCCAAAGTCTGTGATAGGTCTTAAAGAGCAAAACTCACATTCGAATTTCAAAATAGAGTGGTTTTTCATTTTATCAAGATTATACCTCATAGAATTAGGGAATTTCAGAATTAGGCCAACCTCTTTCATGTGACTGTTAAGTAAACTGAGGTCCAACACAGTCAGATGACTTGCTTAAAATCCTATCATCCTAATAAAAGAAATAATACTTGTTAATATTCATTACGTATTTACTATGTATAATACAGTTCTAAGAACTTTTATGAGGATTACCTTCTCCCTCAAGACAATCGTTGATTGAGGTCCAGTTTTTATATCCAGATGAAAAAAACTGAAGCATAGAGAACTTAAGTAACATGCCCCAGGTCCTCCAGCAGGTGAAGAATGGAGCCAGCACCAAAACTCAGGCAATCTGAAACCAGATCAGAGCTGTGATTCTAACATGAAGTGTAGCAGCAGAGCCAGGACAAGAAATAAACCCCTCTTTCTCCTTGTTCAGTCTGCCTTGTATCCACCATGTCCCATCCCAGATCACTTAGCTCAAATAAGAACCTTTCCATTAGGAGCTGAAGAGACCTAAGATCTCATTAACCTAACTAGTACTTCTGTCAAATGGCCTCGTGGGTCCCCATAAGTATTATTTTATTTCTGGCTCATAAACTTTCCACCAGGACAGGACACCACATTGGTGAGGTCATTAAATCTTTATAATAACAATATTATGCTAACGGAAATTATTAGTCTATTCCTTGTTCCCCAAAAACCATATGGTGGGTTTACTGGGCAATGACACTGAGATGTCATGGTGGATCTTGAAGCATAAAGAATATAGGGATTCATAACGTTCTCGGAGCAATGGAGTTTTCCATGTGGTAACAAGCTGGCATGGCTGACTATGGGATTTAGACATAAACAGGATACTGGAAAAGACTTAGGGAGGGCTCACGGCAGCACTCAGATTAGAATTCAGGTGGTAGAATAGTAAGCATAGGTATTTCCAAGCCTAAGCTTTCTACAGAGAGAGCTTGTTGCCAATATTTTGATTGCATTATGAATTTCCTTTTAAAACGGCTTGCTCTTTAATATCAAATAATAAAACATAGGTATTAGAGCCAATTTAAGTAATTTAGAATAATTAGAGTCTTAAGTAGGCCGTACATGTTCTGGGAGCAGAACAATCCTTCCAAACAACAGTGATGTCAGAGGTTTGGGGTTTGGGTCTGTTTTCTCTCTCTCCTCCCTGTGGCTCAAACGTGTGGTGTCGTTTCCCTTCCTGGAGCCCAGTTACCCAGTAACTCCTGAAATGGCTGGAGAAACATTGGCTGCCATGCATATTCAACCTTGAAAGCACAACAATCTGGGATTTTAATTCAAACAAATGTGAAAATGGTTTATAAATAGGATCCAGCTGCATTTCTAATAGTGAAGAGGGGAAAAAAAAAAAGGAAAAAAGAAAAAAGAAAAAGGAGCTGAGACCAAAAAGGAAGAAAAAGGAAAATGGAAGCACCTTGCCTTTCTTTTCTTAAGGCCGCCCCAGTACTGCAATCACTGCCCTGTTGAAAGAGGCCTCAAGAAGGTCTAAAATGTTTTAATTATATTTAATTAAGTTGTCATTTGTTACTTGGCTTCCTGAAAGTTCTGCCTAATTAAACCAGGCCCCATTTTCAGATCTACCTAGAGCCCAGTATTTGGTAAATTAAAAAAAAAAAAAAGGTTAGTGTTGAGGCTGTCTTCCTTAGAGCATTCCCAACCTGCTGCCCAACACCACAGTTTATATGTTATTAGCACAGATGTCAGCCAGTACAACCCCCTTCTGCAGGGGTGTTGACAAAGACGACCCCTCCCTGAGCCCCAATAATCTTTTGCTCTTCCCACAGTAGTTTTCATAGGAGTCATTTGAATATGGAAAAATCATGAGCAACTCCTCTAAAATCATTAGCACCCCACAAAATGGAAAGATGTTACCTGCAGGCTGGATCCACAGGGAAATTCAACCCTTGCAATTCAAAGTTCATATCAATAGAGTGTCACTGCCCCTGTATCTTGACTGTCAACTTCTACCAGATGATTTAGTTAAGCCCAGGAATATTCCCTACAGGGCCCCTGTGTATGACTGTGCAAGTTATGCTCTGCTCAACCGTAGATGGCGTCATCCGTGTCAGAGTCACCGTGGGTTTGTATTTTCACTTTGATGATTTTCCGGAAGATGGCAACAAAGTGTCTTAAGGAAAGAGCCCTGATGTCTAATTTGTGCATTTGGCTAGGGCAGTTCTGACCCATATATTTCTCACTGGATTGAATTTTAAGCAAAGAACAAGCCATAACGTATTTTAAGATTTATTACTACTATCTTAAGAATTAAATCTTTAAAAAAAAAACAAAAGAAAACACTATTAATATACCCCGCTATATGATCATAGGAAACATTGGGAGTTTTCACGCTGACAAACAACTCCTGCATTTACTTAAAAAAAAAAAACAACTCAGAATTAAATCATTAATTTTGAAGGAATCCATTACATGTGTACAATGCTCAACAGACTGCATACCTCCCCTTTTTGTTTCTTTGACTTAGCATTTAGAAACTTCTGCTCCTCCCCTATTTGCTCACAAGAATCAACAATACAGGTCAGACACTGAATTTGCCTACAATGGCAAATGCTTTTCAAACATTTCAGCAAACATTCCCCAAGTTTGTCTACACCCTTGCCAGGATTGTTTGCTTCACCTGCAAACATTTCCAATGTGAAAATGTTTATCCCTTTCATTGTGGAGATGCAATAAATTGTTTGAGAGGAAGCTTAGCTAGATAGCAGACAATTTTGCAAACACACCGACAGATCAACTGTGACTCAAAAGCTCCCGGTTCTATCTTATTTCTTGAAACATTCCTCTCTAAGATTTTAGCAAATGTTATTGTGGGGTCTCTAAGGTGCATTTACACATCTTTTGCACAAACGGGATTGCTCAGGGCTTCTCCAAATGTGTGTGTGGGCTGCAAAACTGTACAGTCTAGGGACCAGCTGAGAAAGCCCAACCCAAGTCCATGTATGTGGCACTGATAACTCGCAACCCCCAAGGCTCCCCAAAATATTTCTAGTCAAAGGCACCCACACTTCACTGTCAATAGGAAATAAATGAGGAGAAACAAAAATGAAGACAAAGACCAAAAAGGGTAGGAGAAAGAAAGGGCTAAGGGTATCAGCAGATAAGTTTCATATACGTTAGATACGGGACTGATATTTTAAACAAGTAAAGTTAAAAGACGTCAATATTGTCATGACAAGAAATCAAAGCTCTTTTCTTTCTATTAGGTGTACTGTGAAATTTATTATTAAATTTAACCTTATTAAAATTTCTTCTAATGAAGACTAAAAGACAAAGATGAAGAAGAAGAGGAAGACAAAGATAGGAAGGGAAAAGTGAAGAAAAGGAAAGAGGGAGAGAGGGAGGAAAGGAAGCTAAAGTTAAATTAGGATAAAAATTCTGGAGGATCCAAAAAATGGAGTTCCTGGGGGCTCAGAGGGTTAAGATCAGGCATTGTCACTGCTGTGGTGTGGGTACAATCCGTGGTCCCAGAACTTCCACATGCCATGAGTGAGGCTGAAAAAAAAAAAAAAAAAGAAAAAAATTCTGGAGGATCCTGTGCATCAAAGCCATTAAAAGGCAAACTCTTTGGATCATCAGTTTCATTTCCAGTAACTTATGCCATAAAAATAGGACTATATAAGGAACATATACATAATTTATATTAATAATGTTTCCTGCAGCATTGTTAAAATAGTGACTGTTATTGGATGTCCAGCATAACTGAACTATGCAGTTAGCCCCTGCTGACTCCTCCAGGCTCATCATAGCTACCCTGCACACTAACTTCGTCCACTTCTCTGGCCTACAGAACCTCCACAATTCTAAGTACTTCTTCCTCAAGTATCCTGCTCCATAACATCAAATAGCTCTTATCACCTGTCACCTGTCAATCTCAGCATTATATTAACAATACTTTCCCCATTAATTATACAACCCAGCATTCAGTGCACTCACTACACAATATTTTTGCCCATTGTATTTGGGGTTCGATTTGGGCTTTTGTTTGTTTATTGCCCACTTTCTCCCAATAGCTTGCATCTTCATGACAGCTAGGACCATGTCTCCTAAAATGTAGCTTGTATCCGTACTATCACTTGACCCATAAAAAGGGCTCACAAATATTTGTTGAAAGAAGAAATCTATAAAAGTATTAAACATAATATTGTAATTTTAGGACCTACATAAATATGAATAGCCATTACACATGGTATTGTAGAATATAATTGAAGATCAGAGACAAAATAACTAGGGAAGTCAAAAATATATAATGATATCTATAATACTGTCTAAATTTAAATTTAAAAAATGTCTCTGTGTATTTTCTACACTAAAGAGTTACCACTTTTGGAATCAATGGGGAAAGACTGAAAAAGTCTCTTATTTAAATCTGTAATCTACATAGATGTTCCCTATTTCCCAAAGTCTTAAATGCTATGAGGGTTTTATTAGAGTAGCTTCTCAGCTGATCTATGCAACTATCCATATTGAAGATTTTGATCTCTGTATCAGTTATCCATCGATGCATAACCAACCATCCCAAACCTAGTAGTAGAAAACAAAAATCATTTTGTTATCACAGTTCTGAGGGTTACCTGTTCTCAGTAGGAAGTTCTTACCCAAAGTTTCTCAGGTTGTTGCAATGGCAGCTGGAATCCAAGAGCAAGCATACCTGTACAGTAAGACAAGGAACCAGTTTTATCATCTTTAAGTCACCTGAGAAGGTAACAAACATCATTTCCACTATAGTCAAATGCTCGGAGATTCAAGGGAAAGAAATATAGACCCCATGGCTCAATGGGAATAGTATCAAAGTCACACTATGAAAAAGCATAATATGGTGGCTGTTTTTGAAGTATGATCAACCAAAATCTCTTTAAACTTTGGTTTCTAATTCTTCACAACTATCCTAAATCCTCACAATACATAAGGAAAACAGAGTTGAACATTTTAAAATAAGCTTACATTTTATGTCATATATTCAATAAATGTTGTTGGTAAGTGCTAGACAACACAGGTACTGTTAAATTAGCTGTCTGGAGTCCTAGAGTTTCATTCAAGGACTATCACTTCAACCCTTATTTTCATAATTTATCTACCAAATGTCAGCTTGCCCTGTTTTGAGAGAAGAAAAAATGGGTAAAACATAGTATTTCCAAAAATTGAGTTCTTTAAAATGCTAGATTCAGGGGACATTACAGGTTCTTAAAAATTAGGAAATTTGGGGTTGCTGCACTTAATCTTCTGGAGTAGGTAAGAAATCTACAAAGGAGGGATCAGAATTCAGAAAATTAGGAGTTCCCAGTGTGACTTAGCTGGTTAAGAACCCAACATAGTGTCCATGAGAATACAAGTTTGCTCCCTGGCTTTGCTCATTTTGATTAAGGGTCCAGTGTTGCCACAAGTTGTGGTGTAGGCTACACATGGGGCTTGGATCCAGCTTTGCTGTGGCTATTGTGTAGGCCTGTAGCTGCTGCTCTAATTTGATCCCTTGCTCAGGAACTTCTATATGCTATAGGTACAGCCCTAAAATGAAAAGAAAAAAAAAAGAATTCAGAAAATTAAACAAATATTGGTAGTTTCCAGGCTTTTCAATCTTTTTTTGAACATTTTTTTAATATACTATTTTACAGAATTCCTATTCTGTAGCAGTTGGATAATACCAAAGTTAAACAATGTATAACAAATTTTACTTAAAATGCTATGATATGTTGTTTCCATTGCTCAGTCCCTTTCATGTGAGAAGTGAGCAAATTATGTGAACATAGACATGGTGTACGTCCTTTTGAATTTTATTTTTTTATCTTTTAAATGGAGAAAAGCATAACTACCTTTAGTATATGATATAAAAGTCCACATCAACATGTTTAATGTGCCCAGAATAATATCTGAGACAAAATAGGTCATCAATTGGTGATAATTATTTATACACAAAAAAATAAGATTTTTGTCTCTGACCTCAGGGAGCATACAGCCAATAAATAAATGTTACATAATACAAGCTAAGGATCAAATGGTCTATCATTTATTTCCACACCTTAAGCACACCATGATAAGTGGCATTCACTTATCATTTTTTTAAATAAAGAAAATACTAGACAAATTCTGTCTACTAGTATAGAAATATGATAAAATTTTTCATCTGTCTTGAGTTTTTGGTGGAAGTCAAGGCTCAAGGTGATATTAAAACCACAAGTCTACCATATAGATTGCCAATAGACACATAAAAAGATGCTCATTATCACTAATTATTAGAGAAATTCAAATCAATACCACAGTGAGGTACAACCTTTGGTCAGAATGGCCATCATTAAAAAGTCTACAAATAACAAATGCTAGAGAGAATGTGCAGAAAAGAGAACCCTCCTACAATGTTGGTGGGAATCTAAATTGGTGCAGCATCTATGGAAAACAGTATGGATGTCCCCTAAAAAACTAAAAATAGAGTTACTATGTGATCCAACAATCCCAATCCTGGGATTTGAAAATATAATGCACCCCTATGTTCATTGCAGCAATATTCACAATAGCCAAGACATGGAAACAACCTAAATGTCCATCGACAGATAAATGGATAATGAATATGTGATAAACACACACACACACACACACACACACACACACACATATCTTGGAATATTACTTAGCCATAAAAAATGCATTAATGCCATTTGCAGCAACATGGATGGAGCTAGAGATTATCATACTAGGTCAAGTAAGCCAGAAAAAGAAAGATAAATACTATATGATATCACTTATATGTGAAACCTTAAATATATCATAAACGAACTTCCACAAAACAGAAAGAGACTCACTGACAAAGAACAGTTTTGTAGTTGCCAATGGGAAGCGGGCTGGAAGAGGGATGAATTGAGAGCTTGAGATTAGCAGAGCAAACCATTTTTTCGGCTATGCCCACAGCATGTGGAAGTTCCCAGGCCAGGGATCAAACCAAAGCCAAAGCAGCGATGTGAGCCACTGCAGTGAAAAAAACCATATCCTTCACCTGCTGTGCCACAATGGAACCCTGATGCAAACTATTTTATATAGAAAGGATAAACAATAAGATCCTACTTGTAGAACAGGGAAATATATTCAATATTCTGTTATAAACCATAATGGGAAAGAATAGGAAAAAGAGTATATCTATATAATATATATATCCAAATCACTTTGCTGTACAGCAAAAACTAACAAAAAATTGTAAATCAACTATATTTCAATAAAATAAAATTTCTAAACTCCACAAGTCTAGGACATGTATAAGTGTAAGATTTCGATTTAGGAGTTCCCATCACGGTACAGTGGAAATGAATCTGACTAAGAACCATGAGGTTGCAGGTTCCATCTCTGGCCTTGCTCAGTGGGTTAAAGATCCAGCATTGCCATGAGCTGTGGTGTAGATCACAGATGCTGCTCGGATCTGGCTTGGCTGTGGCTGTGGTGTAGGCTGGCAGCTGTAGCTCCGATTCAACCCCTAGCCTGGGAAACTCCATATGCTGAGGGTGCAGCCCTAAAAAGCAAAACGACAACAACAAAAAATTTCAATTCACATCCCAGGTAGATTGGTAGAATCCAAATCTATGGTATTGGCCCAAACCATGAATCTACTGGGCTTCTGACTGACATAGAGGGATATTTACAACTCAGTGGTCTCTCTCAAAGATGAGATCACTATTAAAAATTATAAATCATAAGAGGAAATTAACTATATATAGGAGAGTCACTGGAATTAGCAAACAGGATAATTAACACCTTAAAATGAGAAATTAAGAAATTATCTAAAAGTCTATAAAATAAGTGTGTTTAAAACGTTTAAAGAGTTGAAAGTAAAAATAGCAAATTAGAATTTAGATAGAGGGATTCTATGAATAAGAATGTATACTTTAAGAAGCACAAAATGGAAAGTCTAGAAATAAAAAAGGAAAATGAACTCAGACAACAAGCAGGATACAAGATACAAACTGGTGGAGTTACCGCTGTGGCAGAGTAGGTTAAGAATTCAATTGCAGCAGCTTGGATCACTGCAGAGGTGCAGGTTTGATCCCCAGTCCAGCGCAGTGAGTTAAAAGATCTGGCATTGCCACAGCTACAGTGGAGGTCACAGCTGTGGCTCAGATTCAGTTCCAAGCCCATGAATTTACATATGCCACAGATGTGACCATAAACAAAAAAGATACAAATTGGTAAACATATAACAATGCAAAAAACCAAAAGCTATACACTTACTAACTTAAATGCATTTGACCTCAAAGAAAAACTAAACAACAAAAGCAAGGAGAATGAGTGAGTTGATCAGTATTGTCTTTAGTTCCTTGTATTGTTCTGGACAACAGCTGAAATATTGATAATTTGAGATTTACCACATGAATAAAACATATCAAAAATACAAAGGTTAACTACAGCAAAATGAACAAAAAAAAGTATAACACCCAAACTAAAGGAATATAATGAAGTTAATCTTAAAAATGAAGGCATTTCAGTGAACCCGATAGAAATCAGGAAGGAAAAAAATGTTCAAGATAAAGAGAAAACATCTGTTGGTAGAAGTTATTTGAAATACAGTAGTGGTCACTATAAATGAAATATCCCTGTAAAATGACAACTATTTCAGAATGTATTTTTTCACACTTCAAATATATTTTTTACAAGAGATACCCCAAAAGGCATTGCTAGTTTTTCTCAATTTTATTGTTCTTAGTAATTTACTTTTCAATCTGCTACATCCAGTTAATTTCTACACAATCCCTGTTTAATCAAACACTAGAATTTGAATGAACTCAATATACAACAGGGCCCACTTTAACTCATTACATCAAAAATCTTAGGTACATAAATGTTTACTGTGGTGTAATCTATTTCTAAAATGAGGACAGAAATTCTTGTTCATTTTACAGAGTGATCGAACTTAGAATAAAGTGGGGGGGTTGGACACAAACAACAGTGAAGTCATTTTTTTTTTAATATTTCAAGGTAAAATATTCAAAACCAAACAATCCAATTAGAAAATGGACATAAAACATGAACAGACTATATATAAAAAGATAGTCATATAATCATGCACATGAAAAGAACATTCAACAGCTTTAGCCATTAGAAAAGGGCAAATTAAAGCTATAATATCAATAAGCACATATTAGAAAATAAAAAATGGTCCTGCCATATACCCTAGTAATTGCGATTTTGTGTTTATCTCAGAGAAATGAAAACTTACGTTCATGCAAAAATTTGTACATGAAAGTTCATAGCAACTTTATTAGTAAGAGCTAACAACCTAGATTTATTTTAATGAGTGAATGGTTAAGCAAAATGTGGTACACCCATACCACTCAGCAATAAAAAAAAACACACACTACTGACACAACCAACGACTTGGATCCACCTCAGGAAATTATATTGAATGAAAACAGCCAATCACAAAAAAGTTAGTCATTATATGATTCCACTTGTATAACATTCTTGAAATAAAAAATTTGTAGAAATGAAGTATAGATTAGTGGTTGCCAGGGTTTGGAATGGGAGTGGGGGAAATAGTTATAAAGGGGAAGCACATGGAAGGAAGACTTGTGTATGTTGATTTTGGTGGTTTTGATGTGTACTATAGTTATATAATATGTTTACACAGGGAGAGATTGGGTAACAGGGGCATGGGACCACATTTCCTTGTAACTTCCTGTGAATATATACTCATTTCAAAATGAAAATTAAAAATTTAAGAAAAGGAAAGCATTGCTTCCGCCTATTCTTCTTGACATTATAAGATTGGCTAATTGGTATCAATCAGATACCAAAAGTAGCTCTTACCACTCTCTTTTTCTTCTCTCTACCCTCCTTTGGTAAGAGACTGATAGGACAATTCATCAGGACCCCCTAAATTGAATTCCTTTTGAAGGGTTTTTAAAATCCACTTGTGTACTCTAAAGAAAAAAATCTATGAAATGCTGTCTTTAGAACATTTTCGAAAAAAAATTAAATTCCAAATAGAGGAGTTGGGGATGGGGCATGGGATAGACAAAAGCAAAGGAAGAGCTGACAAAGAAAAAAAATCTGTCACATTGAACTGGCTTTTGAAAAGTTTCGTTAAGGAACTTTAAACAAAGTTTGAAGTTTAAAGAAATTCTGTAAAAAATCACCTTTGATTTTTCTATGACATTCTCATATCCCTGTGCTTTTCCTTTTCTTTCTCTACATGACCTTCAAGTTTTACTTAGTTAATTGAAGTACTGTTTATCTTCAGGGGAAACCCCTTGTGGTGACAGGCTTCCCTCTAATTTTCTCCCTATTGCTAATCACCCACAGGCTCCAATCATTTCTCTTCCTCCCTCCTCCCCCTCCTCCTCCCTCCATCCCCCTTCTTCTCCTTCTTCTTTTCTGTTTCAATGCTTCCTTAACAGCTGGAAACAAACCCCACAAACCCGAGGTGAGGGAAATAGGTTTTCATTTTGTCCCTTTTTTATTATTATTAAATGTATCTCTAGCAAAAGCAGATTGAAAAAATAAAACTTCACATGTTCCCCTCTCATTAGGCCGAGAATGTGAGTATCCATTAGAAAAACAAAAATAAAAACACAAAACTCAGAACCCTGCACAATTCAACCCCTTCTAGAAACTGAAAAGCAGGAATTGAAAGACCCCAAACATGAGACTCCAGGGGACACAGGGGTTCTCCTTTGGAAATTTGATCCAATTTTGATTATGCTCTAGGAATGCCTCTTTTCAAAGCATGTTTATCCTTTTTCTCCACTATTATTTTCCAAGTTTATAGACAAATCATCCTTTTTTTCCTATCACAGTTTAATTTTCTTGCCTCCTGCATCAGTTCCTCCAGATCCTGGGTCCTTTTGCATCAAGTTCTCAGCACTGGTTTTCATTCCATTACAAATACATTTTCCTTTCCCTTTACTTTCTTCCTCCTTCCTTCCTTCCTTCCTTCCTTTCTTTTTCTTTCTTTCTTTCTTTCTTTCTTTCTTTCTTTCTTTCTTTCTTTCTTTCTTTCTTTCTTTCTTTCCTTCTTTCTTTCTAAATTTTATGGCCACATATGGAAGTTCCCAGGCCAAGGACTGTATCCTAGTTGCAGCTGCAACCTACGCAGCAGCTGCAGCAACACTGGATCCTTAACCCACTGCACTGGACCAGGGATTGAACCCACATCTCGGCAGGGACCTAAACCATTGCTTTTGGATTCTTAACCCACCACTCCACAGCAGGAACTCCACAAATACCTTTTCTTGACCCTGCATCTTCCCCCATAGTTGACCTTTGTCCCTTTAAGAGATAGCAAGACGCAGATATGCCTCAAGCTAACTCAAGAAAAGGACGTATTTATAAGTTCATGGAACTCAAATGTTAAAAGGTTATCTGGTAGTCTGCTGGCTGGCTAGTAGGCTCTCTCTTTTTTATTGTCTGGTCTCTCATCTCTACCTCTGCTCATTGCTCCAGTCTCTGCTATGCAAACTAGTTGGAGAGATTTTTTTTTTTAATTTTTTTCCCTTAGAACTTCAACTTGAACATATATGACGTGACTTGGCGTTGTTATCACCCAACACTTGACCTCAATCTAGCTGAATTTATTGCTTCTGTCTTAATTTAGGTTTCCTCAGAAGAGGAAGCTGAAACAGTATTTTATTTGAGAGGTGAAACCCCAAGATATTGACAAGGATGTGGGGAAGTAAGACAGGAAAGAGAAGACAACCTACTGTGTGTATACTAACAAGCTAGTGACCACTGTGGCTGACTAGGACTTAATCTTGCTGGGAAACTCTGGGAATCAGTATAAAACATGCACCTCAGATCTGCCCCAGCCAAAGGGTGGAAAATTCTGGGATGTTTACACATCAACTCCTGTTAAGTCTTTAGGCAAGAATACTTCCTCGGGGCATCAATTGTCCGGTACATCAGTCCTGCTGTGACCATGGACAAAGCTGACTTTGGCTACTAGAAAAGCCCTCAAACTTTGGAACATGTCGCCACAGTCCTCTGCAATGATAAGGTCCCAGATATTTGGGTAGCACATGACAGCATCTAATATTCGTTGCTTTCAGTATCTGTGCATTTAAGTTTAAATTTGAGCAAAATAGGATCGGTTCAGCATGGATCATAAGTCCTTTTTAGTCCAATGCATGTTAGCCGCTGGAGCAGGGTCATCGGATATGAACAAGTCCATACAGGCCTATCCCTTCAGCAGTGGCTTTGGTACCTCTCCAACGAGGGTGAACAACCCTGGGAAAACTCCAAATATGCCTAAAAATACAACACCTCTGCCACCATAACTACCCCATGTTTTACCCATGCTTTATCTTTTTGGTTGCCAAGTAACCACAGGGAACCTCCATGTCTGCCTTCACAAACAAAGCAATATTCTCATGAAACCACCTGCCTATGCTCTGCACAGCCTGTGTAATTACCCATGTGTATGGCTACACACTCTTTTGTGAAGCTCTCAGAGTCTTAAGTTCCCTTGGGCAGGATTTCCCTTCTCTACCATTTGCTGCAAAGATCATGTTAAAGAAAAACAACACCTCTCATAAAGAATCTCATAAAAGAAAATAACAGTTTGACCACTGTCTTTCAGCAAAAACCTGAGTCCATTCCTGTCTCATATGCAATAGACCTTCCCCACGCCCTTTGATATTGCAAAGTGCCTGAGGTTAATGTCAATCCTTTCAGCAGTGCTTTACATATTTGATGGAAAAAAAAATACTGGAAATCTCACTAGTGCAGAAGAAGGATCAGATAAGCCAAGAGGAGATAGCTTCCACAGCTTACCTCTGTTATGGGTAAAAACACAAGCAGTTTTGACTTTCATTTTTGGGGGGTTTTTTTTGGTCTTCTTAGGGCAGCACCCATGGCACATGGAAGTTCCCAGGCTAGGAGTCTAATCAGACCTGTGGCCGCCAGCCTACACCACAGCCACAGCAATGCCAGACCTAAGCCGCATCTGCAACCTACACCACAGCTCACGGCAATGCCGGATCCTTAACCCACTGATCAAGCCAAAGGATCGAACCTGCAACCTCATTGTTCCTAGTCAGATTCGATAACCATTGAGCCACAACAGGAACTCCAAGCAGGTTTGACTTTCAATGGAAACTGAGAGCAGTGCCATGTATTACAGCTCCTTGTTGACAAATAAGAGTGATGTTATGAGGGAAAGATGTGCCAGTGATGCCCAAAGTTTGGACTGGAACAGATTCCCTTGGGAGTGCTTGCAGTTATGAAAAGTTTAATAATAGCATCCTTTTGACTCCAGATTTCTACCATGAGACTTCCTGTTAAGACAGCCATCTTGAAAATATTGAGTATCCCCTGGGTGATGATGCAAGTTATTTAATTTCATAGTGGTAGGGCTGCAGGAGTGGCATATGGAAGTTCCCTGGCTAGAGGTTGAATCAGAGCTACAGCTGCCAGCCACAGCTAAAGCCACAGTAACTACATGGGATCCAAGCCATGTCTGCAACCTACACCACAGCGCATGGTAACACTGGATTCTTAACCCACTGAGGGAGGCCAGGGATCAAACCCACATCCCCATGGATACTAGTCAGGCTCATTACCACAGAGCCACAATCGGAACTTCTGATTTCACTGTATAGACTTATTCAAGGGTTTAGCTTTTATTCTAGGTACATTGGGAAGCACTCACAGTATTTCAAGGAGAGGGCTGATGAATCTGAGGTACACTGTCTGATCATACACACCAGCCTGTACACCTCCTCTCTGCCTGCCAAAACCAACTCCAGGGCCTCCTCCTCTTTGAAGCTTGTAGCCTTCCACTCTCTGTTCTTTCTTCTTGGAATAAAACTCCATTTAGGAGTTCCCATTTTGGCTTAGTGGAAACCAATATAGCATCCATGAGGACATAGTTTTGATCCCTGGCCTCGCTCATTGGGTTAAGGATCTGGCATTGCTGTGAGCTGTGGTGTAGGTCACAGATTTGGCTCTGACCTGGTGTTGCTGTGGCATAGGCTGGTGGCTACAGCTCCTAATGCATTCAACCCCTAGCCTGGGAACCTCCAAATGCGCTGGGTACATCCCCTCAACAAAAATTAAAAAAAAAAAAAAGAGTCCATTTAGTCAATGATGGATTTGCCTGCCTTTCTCTTCATTTGACAGTAAAATCCTTGAGGGCAGGCATTACATCTGTTTCTTTCATCCCTAGGGCTCCTTGTGATACTCATAACACTGAACATTCTTCTGAGAATGAATCAACTCTGAACCTGAATCTGCTTCTGGGTCACAGTGGACCACAGAACTAGAAGGTAGTTTTAGGGTCAGTTAGTACACTGGCTTCCAAAGGGCTAAGGACAGGGAGTTCCCACTGTGGCTCAGTGGTAACAAACCTGACTAGTTTCCATGAGGATGTGGGTTCAATCCCTGGCCTTCTCAGTGGCTTAAGGATCTGGTGTTGCTATGGCTTTGGTGTAGGCCAGCAGTTGTAGCTCCGATTCAACACCGAGATTGGGAACTTCCATACGCCCCTGGTGAGGCCCTAAAAAGCAAAAAAAAAAAAAAGTTAAGGACAGCAGGTGTTGTTCAGACTCATCCACAAAACGCCAAGAAACAGAATTCTGAATGAATGGGGGTATAAGGAATGGAGCCCTTTTCACTTGCCTACTTGTCTGCCAAATCTGAGGGGCCCTTGAGATCTTCTGAGGTTTCTAAGGATTGCAAGAGCACTGAGGCTCACAATTTTAATGCTGCTGGTTTGACCCATCACCTGTATTTCTCCAAATGAAAAAAGCAAAGAGAACGATAGGTCAAGTGAGTTCTTGGAGCCACCAAAATAACACAGTGGCTCGGTCATTTCACTCTGTCTACGAAACTCAAAATAGTTGAGAACTGAACACCTTTCTCCACTTTTAGGCACATCTCTCAAGAGTAACACACTATGCTCCATCTAGGTCCTCAGAACTCATCTTTAGCAGAGGGCTGCAGAGTGTTCTCTGGGCAAGGTCGTCACTTTGGAACTCCTCTTGTTTCGTGTTCTCCTCTTGTATCGTGTTCTCCTCTTGTTTCCTGCTAGCAGTCGCTCAGCCCCTCAACCCCACCCCCATCTATTCACTCATGATTTTGCCAGAAGGAGGTACTTGGCTCCGTTCTCTGGGCTTTTTATTGTTCCCAACCCCGTGTGTTTGTTCCGATCTTCACCCAGGAGGGAAGACACCCTCCCACCCTAAAAACAGAAGAGGAGACTTGACAAAAATATATCCAGATTTCCTTCCCCTTCACAGCCCAGGAAAAGTGGGCACATGCCTGTAAACCTAATTGTCTCCACACTCAAATTAGAACGAAGAATCGTGCCGCCACGTGTCTGGAATCATCCCTGCCGTGCAATTATTTTCAAGTTGGGCTCACCTACTTTGAAAAGTGCCTTCTAAACAGAATCATATTCATGTATTAACTTCATTCTAGATGTTATCTTGGTCATTTACTTTATCACTCATAAACTGTTATATAGTAGAACAGAGACATGACATAGTCTGAGGAGGTATTTTCCCTCTTCCTTTCCGTGAGGGAGAGGAGACCTTGTTACTGATTCCAGCTACTTGACACTCATCCCTCAGTCCAGTGTTACCTTGACTCAATGTAAAGATAAAGAAAAAAATCCTGTTTTCCATCCAAAGATGTTAACTATAAAACTTAGCATCCAGATATTCAAGTGGAATTTGACACTTACAGCTTCTGCTTTCTCAGGAGCTATCTTCTGCTTAACTGTGATCAGTTAGGCAGCCACACTGTTGAAACTTACACAAAACCAAGGGCATTTACCACTCTTGAATTTTTTTTTTTTCAAGTAGTTAGAAAAGTCCCCAAATCTAAAAAACACCATAAGGGTCAAAAAGTGATTTCAAAGGCATTCCCATTGTGGTTCAGCTGGTTACAAAACCGACTAGTGTCCATGAGGATTCGGGTTCCATCCCTGGCCTCGCTCAGTGGGTTAAGGACCCGGCATTGCCATGAGCTGTGGTGTAGGTCATAGATTCAGCTTGCATCCTGTGTTGCTGTGGCTGTGGCATAGGCCGGCAGCTACAGCTCTGATTTGACCCCTAGCCCCTAGCCTGGGAACTTCCATATGCTGCAGGTGCAGCAATAAATAAAACAAAAAAAAAAGGGGGGGGGGATTTCAAGCCATTATCAGGTTCTCAACATCTGTTTTACACAGGTCAGTTACAGAATCGCCAGGCTAGAGAACTAGTCTGTTTTTGTTCTCTGAACTTTACAAGTTGTGCTTCCTCAGTCATTGGTTATAGAAAGATCTTTTCATGACATTAACTCCTCACAACGAATCTGTAGGTCAGGATGAGTGTCCTCTGCCTTACACATGGCTGGAAACTGACCCCAGGGTAGCTGCTTTTCACCATCATGCTGAGCTGCCTCTCTCTTCTCGTCTACTTTAACTAAACCTCTTTTTGCTGAATCTAACCCACTGCCTTAAAGCAGGAGGAAAGCAGTGGTTTCATTTATCAGTGTGGTAGAATTTTCTAGAATTGAAGATATAAGATCACCATCAGGGAGCTGCCAACTCATCTTCATTGTCTAACCTAAACTTCTTACAACATAGTGAAATAAGGGCTCAAGTCCTCTCAACACAGACCCAGGTATATGTCCTTTATCTGGCCCTTATCATAATTTGGGAATTTGCCTATATCACTTTATATCACTTTGCCTCATTTAGCAAAACACCTGAAACTAGGAAATACTTAAAAGAATGATAGCTGTTACCATGAGGCATTCAGATACTGTGCTATAATTATAGATTGTGTGGTATTCACAATATTTGTACACTGTGTGAAATAAAATTTCAAAATTAGGAGTTCCCATCATGGCTCAGCAGTTAATGGACCTACTAGTATCCATGATGATGTGGGTCCCATCCCTGGCCTCACTGAGTGGTTTAAAGATCCAGCATTGCTGTGAGCTGTGGTGTAGGTTGCAGATGTGGCTCACATCCCTAGTTGCTATGGCTGTGGTATAGGCCAACAGCTACAGCTCCAATTCGACCCTTAGCCTGGGACCTGCCATATGCTGTGAGACCCAAAAAGACAAAAAAATATATATCCACAATTAAATTAAATTCTTACTGAATGCCTATGTCAATTGGTAGCTCTATGTATCATTTATGACTGAATCAATTCATTGGTCAGAAGAAGCCACCTGTATAAAGTTCTACTCATTTCAACGCTAATTTCTGGAATCCCCATTGTGGCTCAGAGGGTTAAGGAGCCACCATAGTCTCCATGAGTATAGGCCATAAGCCAGCAGCTGCAGCCCCAATTCAACTCCTATCCTGGGAATTTCCATATGTTGCAGGTGTAGCCACTAAAAAAACAACTAATTTAAACATCATTCATATTATAAACAAAGGAGAAGACTGAGTCTTTCAAGAATGCACAGCTCTTAGTGCTAAAAAAAAAATCAATTGCCATTTGTTATATTAACTTGTTCAAAGTATTTTACATTTTTTATCACTATATTTATATAGTGATAAAATCACATGAATTGATAATAGGTAATCCTTATTCCTTTGGTTTAAATTCAGACTATAGTAGATTAAATTATTGTTCACTAAATACTCACTGCCTCTTCCCCACCTCCATGGAAGGTGCCTTTCCCCACTTTGATGTTGGACTTGAACAAATTACTTGTTTTGTGATCATAATGAATAGCACATAATCAGAGGCTTCAACTGTTCTTGTGTAGTTGGGACTGCTATCTGGTGTTTCTGTCAGCCGCCATGAAAACTCTGTCCCAAATTGCCATATGTCCAAAGAGGATAAGAGATTCGTGGAGTAGACTTGATCCAACCTGAAGCTTGGAACCAAGCCCAGTCAAACCCTGCTTAGACTAACCTGATCCCAGCTAACTCACAAATACATAAGAAAAAAAGATATGACAATTGTTAGATATCTCTGAGACTTTTTTAGTATTTTGTTATGCAGCATTACTTTGGTAATAGCTGACTGATACACAGGTTCTATAAAAGATGGCATGTTATTCATAGCACTTTCCATTGCAAGTAACAGAAACCTGCCTTGAATTGTCCTGTGTAAAAATAAATCAGTTAATTGCACCTGTGACTTTAGGCAAAGTTGGACTTAGATCCTATATTTTTCTTTTTTTCTTTTTGGCTGCACCTGTGGCATGTGGAAGTCCTCAGGACAGGGATTGAACTGAGCCGTAGCAGTGACAAGCCAAATCTTTACAAATCCTTCACCACTAGGTCCCCAGGGAACTCCTAGAACCTCATTTAATGTGATTCAAATGGTACACTCCCCTTGGTGTTTCTGCTTTCCTCTGGGTTGACTTCAATCTCAGACAAGCTCTCTCCATACGGTAACAAGGATGGTCTCCAGGAGGCTAGGTTTGCATTCTAGCATTACATCTACACCTGAAGAAGGACAGCACCTCTTTTCAAAAATCTCTAAGAAAAGGCCTCAGTCTAACTCTCCCTAATTGGACGGGAGATTATGATTGATCTGATTATTAGTCTAATGGGTCAAGTATGAGCTATGTCAACACAGAATTGGTGGAGGTGCAGAAAAAGTGAATCAGTCCTATCCAAACCTTGGGGACTGAAAGTGAAGAAAGAATGGGTCCCCAGGGAAAAGTTAACAGTTCCCAAAGTGGAACACAGAAGCAAAAATAACATATCATAAGAAACAGAGATACTTAGTATCTGAATTTTTTTCTGACTTTATGTAAACCACCCCAACGTTAGAACTGCATATGAGAAGTGCATCAGGCCTCTGGAGAAACTGCTCAGCAATTGCTCAGAAATTGCCCCAGCATCTGTGTGAGCTCTGAGCCTCAGCTTGGCTGTTCTAAACGCACTCCTCATTTCACTTGCCCTGGTATTTTCCTAGTGTCTTGGCCTATTTGGGTTGTGGTTGTTTGGTCAGAATAGAAGGCTTTAGTTCTCTCCACACTAACCAGAGGGAAATGATCAAACCTAGACACTAAAAAAAGCTAGAATTCAACCTCTGCCAGTTTTGCAAACACTAACCTAAATGTATAGCCAAATCTTGGATTGGAAAGCAGCAAATTATAATTCTGCATCTCTGAGCTGCTCTGGCCAAGCACAAGACATGAGGCTCCCTCAGAGTATGGTTTTCCACCCAAGCCTGGATATTGGCCACCGAATTGGTAAAGAGCTCTGCCTACGTGATTTCTCGAGAGTTACTCTGCCAATAAGTTATCACTCTGAACTATTTTTAAAACAGGGGCAACATCAGTTTGAATCAAGAATCATTGATGCAAACTAGCCTAGTACTAATAATAACCATCATGGATCTAGTACTGGTGAATCACCCTGCTGGCCTGGATACATAGGCCTCACTGCCACTCCAGAGGCCAGTAGAGACACAGGCAAGAGAAGCCACATTGCCAGGAATCAGTTGGCTTCTTCTCACTGGCTTGAGGAGCTACCAGTAGCCTTTTAGACAACAGTTGATCATTTCTTCCTAAAGACAGAATCATATCTCAATTCCCCTTGTTTTCCTTCTAGTTATCTTACCCAATTTTGCACACAGTAATATGACAAATCAAATCTCCCTCTGACATTTCTATACCCACAATCAGACCAGATGAATGGTTCAGTCCAAGAGTAGATGAACTATAGTTTTTGTTGATGAACTTTTTTTTTTTTGGCTGCTGGGCTGGCATCAGGAGTTTCCCAGCCAAGAATCAGATCCGAGCTGCAGTCTTCCACAGCTGTGGCAACCCTGGATCCTTTAACTCATTGTGCCGGCTTGGGATAGAACCTATGTCCTTGGGATAGAGACACCACCAATCCCATTGTGCCACATTCAGGAACTCCAATGCACTCTTTTAATCAATATGGAACAGTTTAGTCTAGACTGTAAATAATAACATGTAAAATATCTGTATTGGTTTAAAGAAACACACAAGTAATCAGTGGCAAGGCAGCCTTCAGTTTCATGTTATTGCAGGTCCAATGTACTCCTGAAGGAGGTGAGAAACCCTTATAGGGATTTCTAACCACTCTTAAATTTTTTAAAAAGTCCTAAGACATAAATAGATTTAAGAAATTTTTTTAATAAATGAGATTTATATCATTGGTTATTAGAAGAAGCAAGGAGTATTTGCAGGATGACCCAAAATTTCATTGCCATACTATCCATGAACCACTTTTTAACTCATACTCCAAGAACTGTTTTTAAGAAGGCTGATCAGGGAGTTCCCGTCGTGGCTCAGTGGTTAACGAATCCAACTAGGAACCAAGAAGTTGCGGGTTCAATCCCTGGCCTTGCTCAGTGGGTTAAGGATCTGTCGTTGCCATGAGCTGTGGCATAGGTCGAAGACGTGGCTCAGATCCTGCGTTGCTGTGGCTGTGGCTGTGGCTCTGGCGTAGGCTGGTGGCTACAGTTCCGATTGGACCCCTAGCCTAGAACCTCCATATGCCATGGGAGCAGCCCTAGAAATGGCAAAAAGACAAAAAAAAAAAAAGAAGAAGAAGAAGTCTGATCATAGGTCAAGTCCAGGATATTCTTATCCCACAGAAGAGTAAGATGAGATTCTAAATCATTCAGGAACATCCCTGGTTCCTTAGTGATCAACCAGGAGGAGAGCTTGGAGATTTCATACCTAAGGGACTCAAGTTCTTCCCTGACAGTGGGCTAAAGGATTGCAGAGGGCAGTTTCCCAGTGACCAAATTATTTTTATTTTGAACAACAATAATACAAATTATAAAGTGCTAGCTTAAATAATGCTTGCTGTTTACGAAGACTTTCGCATGAATTATCATATTTATCAGTTAAATGATTATCCCATTTAAAACATTAACTATGTAGTTAGTCTACACAGAAAAAAAAAACCCCAGGTACAGATATGCATCTGCATATATATTTACCTGAGTGCTCACTCCCTCATTAAGAGAGTAGAGGAGTCACCGCCTTGACTTGGAAAAATACCATGACTTCACATGTACTAGTTAATCCAGCTTGTGAGGTAGGTAGATATTAACTATCATTAAGACTCTGATTTTTAAGTTAGAAAAACTGAGATAAGCCAGTAATTCAATAAGGCAACCAAGATTAAGGGTAAAGGAAGCAGTCCAGGCTGTTGGCAGCTTAGTGTAGAGTATACCCCTTCCCAGTGGAACAAGACTGGCTGGTTGATTACAGACAAAGCCAGCAGATGGGTCTAGATAGCAGCTGCTCAGATGCTTATCTCTTCTTCCTGCTGACATGCTCACCCATCTAGGCACCACCCCTGCAGGAGCCATCCTCCACTAAGTTCTCATTACCAGGCACTATGCCAAATCCTTACACAGTCTATGTCATCGAATTGTCACAATAACTCTATAAGCTGGAGCTAAAATTGTGTCTCTTGTAGATGGAGAACTGAAGTTCAGAGAAGTTAGGCAACATTTCCAAGATCACACAGCCAGACAAGTTGCAGAGCTGGAATTTGAACCTCATTCTATTTTTTTTTTCTTCCTTTTTGGCCACACTCGTGGCATGTGGAAATTCCCGGGCCAGGGACCCAATTAGTGCCATAGCAGAGACCCCAGCGGCAGCAGTAACAGTGCCAGATCCTTAGATAGCTGAGCTGTAAGGGAATTCCCTGAGCCTCGTTCTGTTAGAGTTTGTTCCTGTGCCTTTGCTGTTCATCATATTCCTCCTTCCCTCCTCTCTTTTTTCTACCACTTTCCAGAATCAGAAGTTATCATAGAAGCAAAAAATAGCTTTTCCTGTCAAGGCCTCCTCTTATCCATATTATTCTGATGAGAACATTTTAATAGAAACTCTGGGGAAACATTATGTCTCATTAAACTCACTTTATGTTAATCATTAACTCCTTGAGTTAATTTAACACATAAACTGGCTATCAATTTACATCCCTAGCCCCTACTGATGTAGGTCTTACAAATAAACCAATCTCATACCTACCACCACAGATAACACTGACTCTCCTGGCAAGTTGGCCTTTTGTTACTGCTGTAACATTGGTAAAGAGCCAGGCAGGACAACCTGAGAGTGTGTGAGAGTTCTGTAAAAGGGTTTAATCAGGGGCACAGTTGCTTTGCCTACAAATGCTTATGCAAAGTAATCTTGAAAGGGTGGGTATCTTCTAGAATATATTGAAAACTGACTAAAAAGGGGGAGTTAAGTTGGGAATTAACATCAGGAAAAATATCTGCCAAAAAAGGGAAGAAATGATAAAGAACTCTTTGTGCTATAAGATTTTCAGTGAGTTTTTTCTCTCTTATTTTAAATTGAAGTATAGTTGATTTATGACATATATGTGTGTGTGTATGTGTATGTGTGTGTGTGTATACATATACGTGTGTGTGTGTATATATATATATATATTTTTTTTTTTCGGCCACATCTGTGGCATGTGGAAGTTCCTGGGCCGGTAACTGAATCCAAGCTGCAGCTGTAACCTGCACTGCAAGCTGTGGTAATGCTGGATCCTTTAACCCACTACACTGGGCTGGGGATAGAACCTGCGCCTTCTCCATAGCAATCCAAGCCTCGGCAGTCAGATTCCTAGCCCACTGCACCACAGTAGGAACACCTCCTTTTTTTAACATTCTCTTCCATTATAGACCATTACAAGATATTGAGTGTAGTCCCCTGTGCTGTACAGTAGGTCCTCGTTGTTTATTTTACAGATAGTAGTGTGTATCTGTTAACACCTCTGTAGGGTTTCTAATAGTATTTTGTTTTGTTTTGTTATTTTTCCTACATGCTGCTGCCTAGCATGGGCCTTTTCTTTTTCTGCACATTTTTAGGAGGTATATTTGGATGTTGAGCTCTGGTCTGGATACAGGCCCAGCAGAGGCAAGCATCAGTCCAAGACAACCCCCAAAATCCCCTCTCTCCTCCTATCTACACTCCTCCCCATTCTCAAACCACAAAATATGTAGTTGGAGGAATCATTTAATCTCCAAACCAAGACTCTTAACCTTTATGGTGCCAGGGAGTCATTTGACAATCCAGTGAAACCCACTGATGGCTTCCTAGCAGTAATTTTTTTTTTTTTGTCTTTTTGCCATTTCTAGGGCAGCTTCTGTGGCATATGGAGGTTCCCAGGATAGGGGTCTAATCAGAGCTGTAGCCACCAGCCTATGCCAGAGCCACAGCAATGTGGGATCCGAGCCATGTCTACGACCTACACCACAGCTCACAGCAACACTGGATCCTTAACCCACTGAGCAAGGCCAGGGATTGAACCCACAACCTCATGGTTCCTAGTTGGATTCGTTAACCACTGAGCCACAAAGGGAACTCCATCTAGCAGTAATATTTGAATGCATCAAATAAAATGCATAGGATTACTAAGGAAAACAATTATATTGAAATAGTTATAATAAGATTTGTAATTGTGTTAAAAGAATGTATGTGCTCTCCTCTTGTTAAAGGAGTTCCCCTGTGTTTCAGTGGGTTAAGAATCCTACTGCAGCGGCTCAGATCACTGCAGAGGCATGGATTTGCTCTCCAGCCTGAAGCAGTGGATTAAAAGATGCAATGTTGCCAGAGCAGCTGCAGCATAAGTCACAGCTGCAGCTCAGATGTGATCCCTGGCCCAGGAAACTTGATACACAGCAGGTGCAGCCCTAAAAATAAAATAAAAATAAATATATAAATAAAACGTTAAAGAGAAAGATCTAGTGGTGAGAGTTCCCATAGTGGCTCAGTGGTTAACGAATCTGACTAGGAACCATGAGGTTGTGGGTTCAATCCCTGGCCTTGCTCAGTGGGTTAAGGATCCCACATTGCTGTGGCTCTGGTGTAGGCTGGTGGCTACAGCTCTGATTGGACCCCTAGCCTGGGAACCTCCATATGCCACAGGAGCGGCCCAAGAAATGGCAAAAAGACAAAAAAAAAAATCTAGTGGTGGGTCTAACATTTATCACAATTTTAAAGTAGGGATATGAACACACAGCTATCTGTAATGTGACATGTGACAGAGTGCTGACATTACCCTGGGGTTTTGTTCCTATTGATAACCTACATTTTGACTAAAGCATAGGAAACAAAGAAGTAATTTTTTCTCTTTCTAAGTCCATGGACACCCTAACTTCTACCCATGGATCCACTGATGCATATCAAGATAAGAATCCCTTTTGTAAAGATCTACACACTAGTTATAAATCTTCCTTAAATGTTTTCACCCCATGGGTTCTGTACCCTCTAGGTCCTGCACCTTGACCTGTAGAGCAACCCTTTCTAAATGAGAAGCTTATGCACTTGTCAGTAAGATTGTTTTAAAAGGCAAATTGACTATGAATGAATCCTTGGAAACTGAAATGATAGAGATTTTTGTTATTCTTCTCTGGCTATTAAATTTAGAGTTTTGCAAATAGACGTCAGCCTCCAAAGAACTTGTCCTGAAAAAAGTCCATCTGCAGGCAGACAGAATAAACAAAACCAACGCTTTGCATACAAAAAGTCAGGTGTTAGTGCAATTTAAACTTTGAAAGAAAAAAAAAAAGATACAGAAAAGTATTTAAAAAAAAAAGGAAAGAAAAAGACCAACAAAATGGCAAGAAAATAAAAGAGAAAAAGAAGATAGAAATAAAGGGAAAGAAAGAGAAAACAAGATTTTATTAAAAACTCCAAAGTCTGACAACCCCACATTAAATAGAAATGGCCATATCTTCATTGTTGCTGTTACTTTAGTTTTAGTCAGCAAACAGTTCTCAGTGTCAGCATTCAGCTTTCCGGTGGGATAGGGTTTGAGATGAGTCTCCTTAGTATCAAGAGGACAGGAGAGAAAATCAACCATCACTCAAGTGAAAATTACACTCCTTATCTCGGAGGAGTCCATGAATTTCAGGCAACTTCAAGTAAAGGGCCAGCTCTCAAACACAGTGTTTTGGAAAACGACTATCTTAAACATATATATAGCTATGCAAATTCCACGTTTCCTTTCATGCTATTTTCGGATTGTTTTTCAAATTAAACATTAGGCTTTGCAGCACACAGAGGTTGTTAGATTAGAGGGCCAGCTGAGTTCCGCAAGGTTTGGGTTTTCCGCATTTGCCTAGAAATAGCTTTTCTCTGGGTGGGCCAGGTGAAATGCAACAAAGTTATTGTTACCTCACTTCCCTTGGCTTTTTGGGTGGAGAAGTCAGATGAAAGAGAAAAAGGGAAGGAAAATAAAGGAATGGCCAGAGAGAGAAAGAATAAGGGAGAAAGAGAGACGGTTTTGGACTCCATGAGGTCAGAGGAACCTACCACCAGATTTTTGTTGTTTAAAGAACAAAGAGAGATGAGGGTTTAAAAAAAAAAAAAAAACTGGGCTTATACCAATGATAAAAGCAGAAATGTTTGCCTCTTGCTGGACTGGTTAGCCCAAGATGTGACCAGGCAAATGCAAAGAGACCCCATGCATTCAGGTTGCCAGTGACTCTGTCCTGTCATCCAGATGGGGCTTTGGGCTGCACTGGGTTCACTGACACAACAGCGATGAGACTTGGCTGGGAGTTAAAGGAACAGCAGTGCGCCTCTGCTGGAGTAGCCCAAATGAATGCACCTTCCCATTTTTTAAAGGGTTCCTTCTGCAGTGTCTTCAATTATATAATCTGGCATAACTAGTTGGTTTCTTTCTCTTAGAGAGCATGGCAGTTTTTCTTTCCAGCCAGAGGAGAATGCTTCTAATTATGCAGCCGGTTCAGTCACTGAAGTACCATACCATTAACAAGGTGATTGAGGAGCCGTTTTGACAAGCTCAGAGCCTGTCACCGACAGGAACGTAAGGCCTTAGGCCAACATCCGACTCTTTTCTATCTATCTAGAGCTAGTATCTGAATAATTCACAGTTTCCATACTGGGGGTAGGTGGGCGATGTTTACAAATTTCACAGACCTTATTTTTAGCCAATTTAACAATAGCTGGAAAAGAAGCAAAGGCTTTGCCCTTCTGCAGCAAGGCAGTGCTTCCAAAAAGCCATTCCCTATGTTTCTCGTTATAATTTATATAATGATGAAGCTATAAGTCAGTCATCGTACCATTAATTTTTTTCTTTTCCAGTTGCTATTACATCGGCTACTTTTGCTTCAGGACATCAAGGAACAAACATAATTGTTTTTAGGGAGTGAATTGTGCAGAAGAACAGCTTTGCTGCCCTGCTTTCTTCAGGAAGATAGTAATGGAGGGTGATTCTCTGAGGCTCATCCCATCTCCTTCAGCAGCAAGCACCCTGAGAAAGTCTGCACTGGCTCCTGACTCATGTCACTGTCATATACAGATACTCAAAATCACATCGTTCAGTGACCCCAAGCAAGGACATACATCTCCCTGAGCCTCTGGCAGCCCTTCACTTCACCTGGGTTGTTGCTGCTTCTGTAATGTATTTCAGGAAGCTCCAGAGGCTGGAACTTTATCTTCTCAGCATCCTCCCAACCCCATCCAAGGCCAGAGCATGCTTCTCTCCCTGCAGTGCACATCTCCTAACTTCGAAGCCCCTTCTTTCTGAATCAGATTCATACCTTGTATACCCCTTTCTTTTGGTCTTAAGCATATTCTGGCTATTTCTTTATTCCGGCTACAATCTGGATCTGCACAGCCTGGGGTCAGAGTGGTGATGGGCTTTGGATGTGCTCATCAGATTCCTGGGCATTTTTATGTAAAATAGCTGGTCTCTCTGCAAAGCAGAACAAGTTATGAACTGGGCTAGAAGGAGTTAAACTACCCACGCAAATGTTGAAGACCCCCAGGAGTGTCTGCAATTTCCCAGCTGCCTTCACCTCCCCCCACCCCCCCCAAAGGCCTTCACGGTAAACAGAGACCTCAGCTTCTGGGGCTCCTGTCCTGTATGTGAACATGACAGGCCCTAAGCTCAGTCAAAGACACTGGGCTCCCTGCTCAGTCCCTTCTCCTCTGAATCCCTCCTGAGCAGCTCCAAGAGGGAAGGAGCTTCAGGGCTGTGAGCTCCTGTTTCCTCATCTGCAAATCAGAAGGATGAACTCCTGGGTCCACAAGGAGTTACTAACCCTAGTAACATGTAGTAAGCCCCACAGGATAGACTGAACAGACATATTTTTTCTTTTTCCCACTTTCTCTATTTTGGAAAATATTTAAAAACCATTTTCTTTATTTCCTGCTCTGAAATAAGAGCATAATAATAAATTTCTATTATGCCTACTTTAAAGAAAGGAAAAATGTTAGCTCCAACGTTAAGGCGAGATAACAGACATAGATAAAGATATAAATTCAGTTATTTATCGAGTTCTTAGAGAATAACAGATAGGTGCTAAATGCAACACAGTTGCAGTCACTGGGTGATTTATATACCTTCTTTTTTTTTGGTAGTGCCCATGAAAAGTAGAAGTTCCCAGGCCAGGGACTGATCAAACCTGCGTCATAGGTTGAGTCCCTTTTTGTCTGAGTCCCCATTTGACTGATCTGAGTCCCTGCAGTTACAATGTCAGATCCTTAACCCACTACACCACAAGGGAACTCTGACTTACATACATTCTTAATCAGCCTGACCACCAAATCAGAGCAAACAAATCGGCCCTGACACGTCCTAGAGATGGGGTCTGCTGTAAATATCACTGATGGGATTAAGAGAGCTGAGTTCAGCACAAAGTGCTCTCCCTCTGACTCCTGGGGCCAAACTCTCATCCAAATACATTAATTGTGGGCTCAATCATTGAAATGGGTCTGCCCAGTTCTTTCCAGCTTTTAAATTATACCATCTGCAAAAGACTGTTGTGAAAGAATATTCGTCATTAGCCATTGAGGAAAGGAAATTTAAAACCACAATGAGATATCACTCCACGCCTGTCAAAATAGCCACAATAAAAAACAGGAACCATGCCAAAGACTGGAGAGGATGCAGATTAAACTGGATCCATTCCCCACTACTGGGAGCATAAAACATGGTACAGTCACTCTGGAAAACAGTTTCACAGATTCTTATAAAACTAGACAGGCAACTACAATACAACCCCAGTGACTGGACATTTGTGGCAGAGAAATGAAAAATAAGGGTCCCATCAAATCTGTATTATATGGCTATTCACAGAATATTTATTCATATTAGATTAAAGTTGGAAATAACCCAGATGCCCTTTTGAATATAGGTGAAAGATTAAACGAACCATGATATATTCATATCAGGGAATACTTTTCAGCAGTGAAAAGGGAAAAGGTACAGACACACACAGCCTCCTGGATGAATCTCCAGGGCATTATGCCAAATGGAAAAAGACAATAATGGAAGGTTATATGCTATATGTTTCCACTTATATAATATTCCTGAAAAGACAAAATTGTAGAAATGGAAAACAGATTAGCAGTCACCAGAGGTCAGGTTTGTAGGAGGGGTGATGTGGGAAGGGGTCATGGTGATGGAATGGTTCTATATCTCTACTATGCCTATGTCAATATTCTAAATATTGTAGTTTAGTTTTTCAAGATGTTACCATTGGGGGAATCAGAGTGAAATTTACAAGCTAGGCGGGTTCTCTCTATTATTTCCTGTGACTGCATGTGAATCTTCAATCATCTCATATAAAAAGTACAATAAGTACTACTGCATAATCTGATTGTGTTGTGCTTCATGGTTCCGGCTTGAGCCTTAAAGAAAATTTAGGGGAAACCTAGGGAAAAATGGGCAAGAGGTTGACCAAATGACAGCTATGTGCTTGCCTGGCTTTTGAGCTCCCTTTGAGATGTAAAATGTTAGGAATGTGTGCATGTCTGCCTTCAGCAACTGTGTGAAAACTCCAGGGTTGAGCAGAGAGAACCTCTTATAAGAGGCAGGTGGCCTCTCCATGGAGGAAGTGTCCCTTGGAGCTAATGTAAAATAGCCCCAAGTTGAATAGAACTTTTACTGTCCTGACCACTTGAAAAGCTATTTGCAGACCGGTGCTAATGGAGCCAAAGTGCTTTGTTTCTGCTGGCAGAAGCAGCAAATCTGCTTCTTATGGCTTTTCTTGTGAGAAATCCAGGTGCTGTGCACACAGGACCCTCACAGCAGCAAATGCAAACATTTTGAAGCTAACACTCCATCCCTTTCTGGTGACAATATTGCAATAAGAGAGGTTAAGGATTCGGAGTTCCCACTGTGGCTTGGTGGGTTAAGGACTCGACATTATCTCTGTGAGGATACAGGTTGAATCCCTGGACTTGCTCAGTAAGGAACCACCATTGCCAAAAGTTGCCCCATAGGTAGCAGATGTGGCTCAGATCCAGTGTTGCTATGGCTGTGGCACCTGCCGCTGCAGCTGTGATTCGACCCTTAGCCCATGGACTTCCACCTTAAGGCCCAGGTGTGGCCATAAAAAGAAAAAAAAAAAAGAGAGAGAGAGAGAGACATAAAGTCTTAAAAGCCTGACCAAGAAAGCTCACTCCAAGTCCATGGATGGAATATACTGGAAGCAACAAAAGTTAGCACTTATCCAACATTCTGCACATTCATGCAATATCTCATTTAATCCACATGGGAATCTGAAGAAGAATTGGCTGTAACTATCTTTATGGTTTACAGACATGGAAGCTATACTTGAGAGAAATTAAGTGGCAGGCCCAGGGCAATAAGGAGCAGGCTGGGATTTCTCATAAGGCAGAGAGGAGTTCCGGATTATCTGGGAAGGATAGCAGGTCTTCTCAACGGATGTGCAGTTGGACAGATATGCTGGAATGGGGACAAAGTGTGCCCAGAAACATGATCAGGTGCATTTTATAGAGAAAAGAAATTAGAACATATTTTTTTTACAGATATTCAAGAATTTACAATAGCTCAAGGTATAATGACATAGAGTTTGGTTATCCTTCTATCAGGTTCCCAAAAGTAATAATTTTTCTTGTTGGGATGCACAGCTTTACTGCCCAACGCTCACCTCCAGAAAAGGCTCTGGAGTGGCTGCACTGTCCGTGTACAGCTCTGAACCCTCCAATCTTCCCACGGGAACATTCCTGTTATTATACGTTGGAGCCCATTTAGGTTAGCATCTGAAAAGTTCTTTTATTTAGCATGCACATGGAAAACCTATACCTTTGCTCTAGATATAATTTGCTCTTATTTCACATTTTTTTTTCGAGTGCCCATAGAAATATGTGTGACTGTTATCTTTATTATTGTTACTATTATCCTCTATAAATAGTTGTTCCTCAATTCAAAAAACCATTTTATTGAATTTCTCAATCATTGCTTAATGGTGATAGTTAAAGTCTTCTGACCCTTGACAAGAGTACAGTAAATTGCAATTTGCTTTAAGAATGAAAAAAACAAGATGTGTTTCTAAAAACAAAAGTTAAACATTATTTAGTTTAATTAGTTGATTAAAGAGAACTATAGTTTTCCATGGCCTTAGAAAACAACTATTTAAAATAGATATTGATTTTAAAGAATTATAAATATTTTATGACTTTTTATAATTTTCACTGTTGAATTCAATAAAATTGATATACCTCAGTGATTTCTTGAATGCTTATTCCATAGTTAACTTTTCAAACTTTGCTGTGACTTGTTTCAAATATTCTGAAGAAAGTAGACATTTAAGCTTTTTTTTTTTTTTTCCTTTTTCTTTTAAGGGCTTAACTCGCAGCATTTGGAGTTTCCCAGGCTAGGGGTCAAATTGGAGCTATAGCTGCCAGCCTACCCCATAGCCATAGCAACATCAGCTCCAAGCTGCATCTGTGATCTACACCACAGCTCACGCCAATGCCAGATCCTTAACCCACTGAGTGAGCCCATGCAACCTCATATTTCCTAGTCAGATTCATTTCTACTGTGCCACAATGGGAACTCCCCAGACATTTAAGCTTTTAAAATCAATTGTCCGACTCTTTAAAAGCCTATCTTTCCTTTAAGTAATTTATATTTTAAATCGACTTAAATTTGCACAAATAATTACTGTGAACTTGTAAAATCAGGATTTTTGCAATCCCTTTCTTCCAAAAAAAAAAAAAAGATTTAACTCACTAATTAGGCAATCCAATGTAGACCATCTCAAATTTAGACCAGTATAGCTTCATAATCTTCCTCATCTTCAACCTTAATGTCCTACTTGCTAAGGAAAGTCATCAAATCAAGCCACAGTGGCCAAGCAAACTACGTCAGCTGCTACCACAAAGCTTCCAGTTTACCCAGGGGGAAAAATATTGGAGTATTTTAAAACATCTGCAAGCACGAAATAAGAAAGTATCAGATCAAAGAGAGGAAGTTAGTTACAAGGTCAGTTGAGCAATTAATAGGCATAAACAAAAAGTCTCATACAAGCCCAGAAATGTTCATTTTCCCTTCCTGCATGAAAATTGTCAAATTCGTGTTTGGGAACAATAACAAAGGAAATAGAAAAGGTGCCACTTTTGAATAATAGAGTTAGTAGATTGGTGTCATGCCAGATAAGTAAAGACAATTGATTCCAAAGATTATTCCTGAAGGGTGGGTGACTCTTTGGAAATCAGTAACCATGGTCATTAAAGGCTTTGTTAAGAGTCTCTGACAGGAACTCTTGAAAGAACCTTATTCTACAGAATAGTAACAATTAGGGTCATGTTAGTAAGTTAACTGAAATTTTTGAAAAAACAAAAAAATCGATTCAGGAAGAACTACTCAAAGTAGTAAATGAATAATTTGAAACACATTTAAAATATTACAGAACAGCTGGAAAGTTTGCAGCTGCAATAACAAAAGTGTAAAGGTTTACATCAAGAGTTTATTTTGAAAACTCCAAGATTCTAGTAACTTATTGTTTTACTCACAGAGAAACTCACTGTTTTGAGACTTCGGATCAGAAGCAAATGACAAGTTACCAAACTCATTTCCCCACCAATTTCCTGATCCAGATACTGAGTGACGTTTCAGCTTACTCACCCCAGGCTACAAGAGTGTATATTTAACTTAAAGTTGAGTAACTTAACATATATTGATTGAGCACCTATTATGTGTATCTACTGAGTCAAGTACAAATAATAGAGTTATGAATAAGACCAACAGGTTCCTGTGCTCATGGAAGTTACTTTTTTAGCAGCAGACACAAGATTAAATACAATTGCAATTATGATAAATACTCTCGGAAGGGAAAGCACCCAGTGGTATGAAAACATATAACGTGGTCCAGATATGGTCTGGTGTTTCAGGAAAGGTATCCTTAAAAAAATGACTTTTGAATTAAGGACTAAATGAAATCTCAGAGAGATCAACTAGGTATTGAGCAGTACAGGGTGGCCAGGGGGTGAAGTTGAGGAGCGTTATAAGAAGCATTAATTCTACAGACCTTGTAATGGCTCCATGGCTGAATGGAGCATGGTATACAAGGAATTCCTTTGTGGCACAGCAGGTTGAGGATCTGGCCTTGTCACTGTTGTGGCTCTGGTTCCTGCTGTGTCAGGTTTGAACCCTGGCCCGGGGAACTTCCACACGACATGAGCAAGGCCTTCCCCCCTTAAAAAAAAAAAATAAAAATCCAAAAAGTCAAAACAAAGTCTATATAACTATGGCCCTAGTAGAAAACCATAGCAAAAGATCCACGACTTGGATCAAGATGGCAACAGTGGTGATGAAGGAAGGTGAATGAATTTGAAGTTATCTTTCACATTAAATCAATTAGACTTGGAGATGGCTTAGCCATAGGCATTAAAGCAAGGAGATGAAGGTGTCAAGGATGGTTTGGGGAAGTTCTGGGTTGCCCAGTCAGACTGGTGTCATTCAATGATGAAGTCATATATTTGGTTCTGTACATGCTTTATTTGAGAATGTCCTAAAGTGTACTTTGGAGACGTAAATTTAGGAGTCACTGATGTGGAGAATACTGGAGATACAGAAATGGTACGATAATCTAGAAACAGAATATGAGCTAAAAAAGATACATGGAGTTCCCCATGTGGCTCAGTGGGTTAAGAACCCAAGATAGTGTCTCTGAGAGTGTGGGTTCCATCCCTGGCCTTGATCAGTGGGTTAAGGATCCAGTGTTACCACAAACTGTGCTGAAATCACAGATTTGTCTTGGATCTGATGTTGTTGTGACTGTGGTATAGGCCTCAGCTGCTGCTCTGATTCGACCTCTAGCCTAGGAACTTCCATATGCTGCATGTGTGGCTGTAAAAAGAAAATCAAATAATAATAATAAAATAAAAATGTGTAGGAGCTGACTAACTCCTGAGGATTTTCAACATTAAAAAACTTAGCAATATTTACCTAAGGAGGGATGACAGAAGTTGAAGAAAAATCAAGAACTTATGGAGTTCCCATCGTGGCTCAGTGGTTAACGAATCCAACTAGGAACCACGAGGTTGCAGGTTCGATCCCTGGCCCTGCTCAGTGGGTTAAGGATCTGGCGTTGCCGTGAGCTGTGGTGTAGTTTGTAAACATGGCTCAGATCCCGCGTTGCTGTGGCTTTGGCGTAGGCTGGAATCTACAGCTCTGATTCAACCCCTAGCCTGGGAACCTCCATATGCCGAGGGAGCCACCCAAGAAATGGCAAAAAGACAAAAAAAAAAGAAAGAAAAAAAAAGAAATTAACAGCATCACCAAAGTCAAGGGAAAACTTTGAATTAAACAAAAATCCCAGCATATTTCATAATTTCAGTAAACTTCTCTTTGTGGCTATCTAGATACATGGTTTAAAATACATGTGACTATAAAAAAATTTTTGTTCATTTTTGGTTTTGTTATTCTTTTCCCTATAACTATAATTTGGATGAAATCTTTGAAGGAGCAGATAATCTAAATTCATTGTCCAATATGGTAGTCACTAGCTACCTATGGTTATTTCAACTAATTACATTAAGTTAAACTTAAGAGAAGTTCCCATTGTGGCTCATGGTGCTAAGCATCCGACTAATATCCATGAGGATACAGGTTCAATCCCTGGCCTTGCTCAGTAGGTTAAAATATCCGGTGTCGCCATGAGCTGCAGTGTAGGTCATGAGCTGTGGTGTAGGTCACAGACTCGGCCTGGATCTGGCGTTGGTGTGCCTGTGGGGTAGGCCAGCAGCGGCAGCTCCGATTGGACCCACAGCCTGGGAATTTCCATATGCTGCAGCTGTGGCCTTAAAAAAATTAAATTCATAAGAAAATTAGGTTAAGAATTCAACTTTTCGGTCCCATTAACCACATTGCACATTTTCAGCCGCACATATGTGTAGTTGCTACCATTTTGGACACTGAAGACACAGAATATCTCCATGATTGTAGAAGAGTTCTGTCGGTGGGAAGTGAAGCAAAAGTAAAGTAGTACCTCAGGTATTCCAGGAAGTCAGGAGTGGGGAGGAAAAAACGTCAAGGATCAGAAACAAGACAGAACGCAGCATTTGCCTCCATTATAGACAAGAGGACCAGGGTGCGTGATGAATGTGTTTCAGCATGTGTTCAAAGGGGAAAGGGCAGAAAGTTGGACTAAGGAACTTCCAACTAGGGGCCAAAGAAAGCAAGCATTTTTTTTTTTTTTTTTTTTTGGCCCTGACAATGGCATGCTGAAATTCCCCAGGCCAGGGATCAAACACTTGCCACATCAGGAACCCAAGCTCCCAAGCTGCTGGGATCCTTAACCCACGCAGAAACTTCTGCAAGTTCTTTAAGTTCAAGCTCTGCCATTAGATAGGCAGAGAGTTCCTTCAAGAAGGGAGATAAACTGAACCTGCAGGTGTGCTTTTGATTCCTTCCTGGCCCCTCCTTATTTAGCAGCCACTGGAGGATTGTGACTTTGGCCTCTGCCTGAACTGAGATCCATGCTGCCAAGGGCCCGAGGGCAAAGCTTCCCAGGGTCCTTCACTTGCCAGCCCTCCAGATCCACTGACTCTCATTCACATCTTACTGAAATGGAGAGGAGGCACCCACCCCAACTTTGGGTCATGTTTGAGCATCTGACTATCATGTGAATGAGGCTTGGTGCCCTCATCTCGGTGTCTGCAGAGATGAGCGTCCCCATTTCAGTCCTGTGCAGAATCTTCCAACTGCCCCACCAAACTCCTCCACAGCCCACCCTGCTTTGTGTCCCAAGATAGCAGCCCAGCGTGTAGACTGCATAAATGGCCCTTACACCCTCTGGCCAGTACTCCTTGGTCAATGGGATATGGACTACAGAAGAGGGGAGTGGCAGAGCCTTCCCTCCCCTCCCCCGCCAGCTTTCCATCAGCCTGTGGTTTGAATGGCCCTCCACTCAGGGCTCTAGTGAGGCAGCCGTTCCCACCACGTGGGCTTCTCTTCCAGCAGCAGCTGCTCCCCCACGTGACCTCTCAGTCTTGTAAGTGACACTGGTCTCTGCTCTGGTTAGACCTGAGGAACTTGCCATCCACTATTGGCTTCTTTTAAATCTGCCCACACTTTTGTCAATAGCCCCTTCCCTAAACTCTCCTCAAATACGCCCCACATGAGCGTGATGCTCCCCTCATAGCCTCATCCTCCTCCCACACACACATCTCCAGGGGTACAGTGTGTATTTCCTCGAGAGTGCTGATTTCATCCATGGCTGCAGGTCTCCTGGTGCATCAGACTCACCCAGACACATCTGAGCCCACAGCAGGTCGCTGGAACTCACCCTGGTCCTACAGACAGATAGTCTCATTGTGAAACTTGGACCACCCTCCTTTCTGCCTGCTTTAATATCTCATTTATTTAGTCATTTATTCAATAAACAGCCCACATTTGGAGGTATTTTAAGCTGCCTGGGCTCTTCTTAACTGTCAGACGGCCAAACGGATAATGGAATTTGGAGAAAGGTGGACAGTTTTGTCAATTACCAAGAGAGGAATCCTGGGCAAGTTATTGTCCAACTTGTTTTCTCAACTGCTAAGGATGGTGGTTGTGGAAATGAAATGAGCAAAGGTGTGTAAAGCACCAAGAGCCACATGGCCCTGGGCAGAGGTCATTAATCAGATTTCTGAGGAAATCCACTTTACAATAGATATCTATGTAAAGAGTTATTGCACAGTGTACTCTGTACTAATGTGTATCTGGGAGGGGGGGCACAAGGGACTAAGCAGGGAGATACGATGCTTAGCCAATCCTGAGGGCTGCTCTGAAAACAGTTCTTCTGAGTTGTTCCACTTGGAGACAGAGGGGATGCCTACTTCACACTGACATCCACCAGTCATGGATGTGGCAGCCCCCAGGAAAGGGACATGACCTTAGGTGTGAGGCCCCTCTCTACATGAAGGCAAAAGGACCAGAGGTGTCTGAAAGATGTCCAGTGCCAATGGTCCCAGCAACTGGGGAAACAAGGGCCAGGGTCCTGAAGGAGTCCAAGCAGGATGTCCACAGCCCACTGCAGTGAGCAGTGGATTAATTACTGCTGGTCACCCCCATTGGCGCCTCTAACTTGCATCTCTTAAAGAGCCTAAGGGCAGGACAACTTTGAGGGCACTAATATCAAGTGGAATGACCAGACAAAATTTTTCTTTTTCTTTTTTTTTTTTTTGCGCAGTGATTTCTCAAAATTGATTAGCAAGGCAAGAGTTAAAACCACCAGCAGTTGAAAAGTTCTCTCTCTCTCCTTTTTTTTTTTTTTTTTTTTCCATTTTTGGCTGCCCTGCAGCATATGGAATTCTCAGGCCAGGAATCAGATCAAAGCCACAGTTTCAACCCACTGTGCTGGGCTGGGGCTCAAACCAGCATCCTGATGCTGCAGAGATGCCACCAATCCTATTGTGCTACAGGGAGAACTCTGGAAGAGGGGTTTTTATACCATGCTTCTTGAGGAGGGGTAGGGTGAAATCAGAGGAAAGGTGTGAGGACCTTGTCACAGCCAGAAGAGTTCCAAGCTCCAGTTCCATGTTTGACTTTATTCTATGTATGGTTTCTCCAAAGATTTGTCTTCCAAAGAACACCTCCCGGTGCACATATGTTACCCAGGATGGTAGGGAAGACCCTCGTCTTTCTTCAGGCTGTGGCTACTGAGGGGGATGCTAACAGGCCTGGACAACTTGGCTGCGTTAGCAGCAGGGTCTCTGCCCCTGCTTGTTCCTCCGTGGCCAAGGCAGTCAAGGTAGCAGGCTGTTGAGGCTGGAGGCCTGGGCACTTGCCGATGCAGGAATCTTGAATGGAAGAGCTTATGGTATTAGTTGCTTACAGGGTCTTGTGTCTCAAATCCCTTTTGTCAGGAAGAACAGAGTTTCTAGAGGCTCAAGTCCCTCCCCAGAGCAACAGCCATTCTCAAAGGCTGCAAGGCAAGACCAAACCCACAAGGAATATTTCACAATTTCTGGTCTCTTGGATTCCTGTGGACAAGCCTTCCACTGGGGATGGAAGCAGATCCATGGGATGCAGCACCTGCCCAGGGAGGGGAAATGCCGATGAAAGTTGCAAGCAAAGAACACAGTCTTACAGCTAGTTTATTATATATACATGCTCAGTTCTCTTTCCATGCAAACAGCAGGATTGGGAATGATGCATCATCTCAAGGATTTTAAAAGAAAAATGATGGAAATAAAATGTGCAGGAGCTCCTCTCATGGCTCAACAGAAACAAATCTGACTAGTATCCATGAGGATGCAGGTTCGATCCCTGGCCTATCTCAGTGGGTTAAGGATCTGGTGTTGCAGTGTGCTCTGGTGTAGGTCATGGACGTTGCTGTGGCTGGGCCATAGGCCAGCAGCTGTAGCTCCAATTTGACCCCTAGCCTGGGAACCTCCATATGCCCCAGGTGAGGCCCTTAAAAAAAAAGGCAATAAATAAACAAATAAAGAGTGAGTATTTCACCTAAATCTCTAAACACAACTGACAATGTAAATCCACATTCCTTTGTCCTTAGGCTGTTTGCTTTTTTTCTGCCCCATTGAGTAACTCCCTCCTCCTGTTTTTCCTTGTAAAATCTATCTTCTAAGATCTGGCTAAAAACTTCACCATTAAATCTCTTCCAACTACCCACACCTGTACCAGCCTTTCTCACCTGAAAACTTTCATTGTATTTGGGTCAGAGAATGATCAGAGTCATTTTTAAAAACATAGCTGACATTTATTAAGTGCTAATTATATGCCTGCACTGTACTAAACACTTTACATGGATTTAATCTCATTTAATCTTCAAAAGAAGTCTACGAGGGAGGTCATTTTATTAACTCTGTATTACTTATAAGAAAACTGAATTGTTGGCCCCAGGATTTTTCCTTCTCTCTCTCTATACCCTTGGCCATATGAGTTCTTCCCACTAGAAATTGGGTAGGTTTCCATTTTCCTTTGTCTTCAGGCTCGGCCATATGACTTGCTTTGGTCAATGAGATGTTCATAGCTGTAACGAGCAAAGCCTGAAAATGGATTTGCACGGGGGACTTTATTTTCTCACGCTGCCACCATTGTCCTGAAAATATTATGCTCCAGCTAGGCTGCTACTCCAAAGAGGATAATAGATACAGACAGTAAACTTGAGCCTAACTGTAGGCATGTAACCCAGGCATGTAACCCAGGTCAGCCAGATCTTCAACTTGAAGCATAGCTGCTTAGCCTAGATCAGCTGAGTCCTGTGTAGTCATAGGAGCAAAAATAAATGGCAGTTATTTTAAAAGTCACTGAATTTTGGGTGGGTTTGTTATCCAGTGATAACTAACTGATACGGACATTAAAAGAGTTAAGGTACTTGCCCCAAAGTTCTCACAGGCAGTGGTGGGGAAAAGTTTCCAACACAGATTGGTTTCAATTCAGCTCTCATTTTTTATGAACTATGGCTTCCACCACCACTACTGCTCCTCTCTCTCTCCCTCCCCCACCTCCTCCTCCTTCTTCTCTAATCACATTTATTGAATGTTTACTATGTGCCAGACACCCCAAGAAGTACATTTTGTGTATTACCTTATTGAACCCATCAATAACTCTCCGATGTTAGTACTATTACTGACCACATTTTACAGGAAGCTTTTTGAAGTTAGTTGCTTGCCCAAGATTACACAACTAATAGGAGACAGAGCCTGCATTCATTTCCAGTCTGCCACACTTCAGAGTGTTCCAAATTGCCATGCTTTGCATACATTGCTCCCTTTTGAGAGAAATGAAAACCGTCACGAAAGAAAAACGTTCCTGATAAGATATTTCTAGAACTTCTTCTTGCCCCAAATTTTCTAAGATGCTACCTCAAACTCTACAATGATTGCTTTAAAATTTTTTTGTCTTGTTTGGAATAGCTTTATAAATATTAAGCTTAGGTTTTTGGTATCTTGGAAGTTTGCTTCAAACTACTATTTTAGAAATGAGGAATCTGGAGTTTTGAGAAATAAATTTACCAATTCATTTCATGCAGCAAATTAGTAGGATATCAAAAGCCATAATCTTGAATGTTCAACTTGAGACTTCTTCTTGGGAGAGGGACAACTGCTCAACTGTACAGAGTAGAACTGGAAATTTGGTGTCTAACTTCTCCCTAAATACACATTTAGCCCAAATTCCTATTATTAGCTTTACTTTCACTCTCACATTTAGAAGTATCTGAAGGCAGGACCTATTTCATGGTGTACAACCTAAACAGAGATGTAGGACCCCCACACTTAGAAGGACCTGGTGTGTGGTTCAGTGCTTCATTTTCATCATCTTTAAATCCTTAATCATTTTTCAACAAAAGGCTCTACTCTTGCATTTTTCACGGAACTCGCAAACTCCACAGCCTGTCCTGTGCAGGTATTGCCTCTCATACTCCACAGGCCCAAGAAGAAGAATATTAAGAGAAGAATTTAAGCCTAGTCATGAGGCAGATAGATCCAGTGGTTCCTCCATGCAAATCCAACCCCACTAAATCTAGGTTGAGATTGAGGCTAAAAATGGAAGTACCGGGAGGAAAACCTAAGAAGCAATGAATTTGCCTGAGGATCTCACTTTCCCCTCTCTTGGACTATGCCGCATCCTTAAAGAATAGAAAGGGTGAACCCTTCAACATTTGCAGTTGGGTCTTGGCTTCTTAATTTGGATATCCTTTCTTCCATGCCTGTATCATGTTTTCTAGAAGTCTTTCTTGCCATGAAATTCTCACTATCTCTGAAGCATCTTTTCTACTCAAGAAGTCATTTTGAGTGAAAAACTCAGAATAAGCACACAGTTATTTTAATATGAACAAATCAGGAATTAGCTCCTGTCTCCACTTTTATAAACACCAGGGTTAATACGGGACCTTATAATAAAAAATATCAAGGCACAGTAAGATTTATATAAGATGCCAATCTTAACATCACAGGGGTATGAACAAGCTAATTTTCCCCTCTGTCCATATTTTGTTCTCATATGTGAAACTAAGAAATGGAGAGAGTAAATCAACAGAAATACAAATGCTGGTCATGGAAAAAAAAAAAAAGGTGACTTTTTTACCCCATGAGATAGGACAGAGTAAAACCTCTATAAAGGTGAACTAATAGGAAACTATAAATGAATTGTGTTGCCACATAGAGTCATCTGAAAAAGTTTTATTAAAAATACCTCCAAAGTATATTACATTTTATATTATACCAGGTGGAGCTAAGGATGAGGGAGGGAGTTTATAGAGGAACTGTTGAACATAGTTTTATTAGAAGGGTTGTTCCCTTGATTATAGTAAGTAGAGAAATAGGTCTTATTGGTTTGGTTATTTGAAACACGCACAGGCACACTTTTTCAAACAACTCCAGCTCTGAGCAGGGTGAAAGTTCCTTTCTTCAGCTGAGAGTGGGCTTGAAAAGGTTTTATTACTATTACAGGAAATCCCATGTAAGTATCCTCTTTTATGAAATGCTCTTATTGTTAAGAAGCATTCTTGGTTCCATTTTCCACTATGATGACGGTAAACACTGATTAAACAGAGGGGATTGTGCAGCCTTCAAGTGATTTAAAATCAGAGGTAGATAAGGCATTTTAGAATGTCAAGGTATTTTGCCAAATACAACATGGGGAGAGGGAGAAGGAAAAAAAGCATGTTCTTTTATGTTTCATTCCTTAAGGGGGACATCTAAAGCCTGTATCGATTTAACATGGCTCGGAAATTAAAGTTATGATATCAATAACATAGACCTAACCACATGTTAGAATGAAGAAAGACTGTATCTTGGAATACAGGAGTCTTCCTTGTGCAAATCCCATTAGAACCAATAGGGAGTTATTCATGCCTCCAAATCCCGCCCGTCCTTCCCCCTCTCCACCCCCAGACACAGACACCCTTGTTCTGAATGATCCGTGTATTTATCTATTTCACATAAATCAAGAATTTAATAAAAAAAAATCCACGAACATGGCCATGTGAGACATGAATCATGAAGGCTGTATGTATAAATCATATCGACCTTAAAAGCATTTATGATACAGCCCCTTTCATGCAAACCGCCCAAAGGTTTTAGAGAGCTAAATCATAAAGAAAAAGGAAAATGTAGTAAATAAAATGGAAAACCAATGGTTAACCAAGCTAATGAACAAAATGTCTAGATGTCGCTCATTTCTGAATGGATTCCTTAGAAATGTTAACTAGAACAGGATTTTCAAGGGGCCGTTATATTCAGTAAGGTGATTGAATATGTTTGTAGTCAAAGATTTCTTTGAGAAATGCTTCTGGAGAAAAAAAATTAAACTTCTATTAAAAAATAAAAGACAATGGATTCGGAAGACCATACCAGAAATAAAACTAGAAAGTCGGTGAAGAAGGGCAAAAATAGGCCCTTCATGTTACTGATGTGTGATGCAGAAAAAGTATTGTTTACAATCCCACTAATTCCAAATCTTCCTTTTTAAAAATAGGCTATTTCCTCTGAGTAATGACTTTCATTTTTTTCATTACTAAAACTTTTATTGAAGTTATCGTTGATGTAAATATCATGTAAGTTTAAGGTATACAACACATGGATTCACAGTTTTAAAGGTTATACCCCATTTACGGTTGTTAAAAAACCTTGGTTATATTCCCCATACTGAACAATATATCCCTGTAGCTTATTTTATACCTAATAGTTTGTACCTCTTATCCCCTACCCCAGCTTTCTCCCCCCCCCATAAGTAACCACTAGTTTGCTGTGTCTGCAAGTCTGCTTCTTTTTTGTTATATTGACTAGTTTGTTGTGTTTTTCAAATTCGACATATAAGTGATAACATATATTATTTGTCTTTCTCTGTCTGATTTATTTCACATAGCATAATGCCCTCCAAGTCCACCCATTTTGTTATAAATGGCAAAATTTCTGAGTAATTACTTTTAATTCACTCCCTTTGCCGAGAAGAAAGCCAATCACACTATAAAACTTAAATTTTTGATTACTTACCATTTATTTACCATAAAATTACTCATGTCCTTTAATTTTGTAATCTTCTAAATTGCTGGTGATCTGCATATTTTGTTAAATTATCTGAAAGGAGACCTTTGTTTCAAGGGATGAGAGTGAAAGTGCTTCCTACCTCTTTCTCTTCAACAACATATGAGCATACATTTATTTGGGGGTATTTCACTCTTATCTGATTCTCTTATTTCCAGAAATATTTAGCTATTTCTGAGCTGATTATGTTTCTATTTCCATCTCTTAATTTTGTAACCCCCTCACGATACTGAGAGCTTCCTGACCACAGGGACTTTGCCTATCTTTTGTCATTATAGCACCTAATTTCATCGCCAGCATCATAGGTGCTATAGATACAATAGATGGATGATAGATAAATAGATGATTGATAGATAGGTAGGTAGATAGATAGATAGATAGATAGATAGATAGATAGATAGATAGATTAACTGAGTAGAATTAATCAATAGTTGGGCAGCTGATGTAGCTGATCAAGGATCATCCTTTAGTGCAAGTCCATGTGTCCGACGTACAGTGAGACCAAACAAACTGAAACATCAGAATTTGGAACAGAGAAAAATTTATTGCGGGGCCATGCAAGGAGATGGGTGGCTCACAGCCCAAAACACAATGAACTCCTCCAAGGGTTTTGGCAAAGCATTTTTAAAAGCCAGGTGAGGGAGGGTGTGGGTCTCAAGGTATGTGATCAATTCATACACAGTTCTCTGGTTGGTGGATGTTGAGGTAACAGGGCAGGGCCACAGAGGTTACCAATATCAATCCTCAGGCTCCATGAGGCCTAGGGGCTGTGGGATCATGGTTGTCAAGTAAACATCCTCCATTTAGTGGAGAGGTTTCAAAGGAAACGTGCATCAGAAACTGTCATCTAGGTACTTCAGAGAAGAGCTAAAACAGAGGTATGGAGGAAGGCCCCATAGGGTCCTGCTTGGTTACACATCTTTTTGGATGCATCTAATTTCACAAGCAGAAGGTGAAGTTCTTAAAGTTCACAGCATTCAGTCATCAGCATCTTCAAGCATCGGCTTAGCTGCAGCCCTACCCAGAGGACCCACATCCAGCGATGGATTAATGTGATGGTACAAAGGCCCAGCCATTGCAACCAACCTGGAACAGCTCAGAAGAGCCATCAGAGTTCCAGAGCCCCCTGTAGGTTTGACCAAAGCTGTTGATAAGCCTATATCAGCTAGAATCTTCCATGTGCATTTCTACTAAAAAAAAAAAAAAAAAAGAGAGAGAGAAAGAAAGAAAGAAAGAAAGAAAGAAAGAAAGAAAGAAAGAAAGAAAGAAAGAAAGAAAGAAAGAAAGAAAAGCTGAAAAGCAGAAACTCAAGCACAAAAATGACTCAGGTTCCTTCTTTGGGCTATGAAGTCAAGCACATTCTGACCCTCAGCTCATGACTCCCAGACAGTTACAAGGACACAGCAAGCAACAGAAGTGATGCAACACAGCCATAGATTTCGGAAGGAAGACTGTGGGTCTGGGTGATGAGTAGACCAATCAGTTCTAAGGCCCAAGTCGGCCTGGTCTAAGGTCAGAGAATGTGGCCCCTGGAGTAAATAACCTGCCTCATCCTGCCTGGTTTACATAACTTGCTGGAAGACCTCTGCTTGTAAACAAGTACCTACATCTGGCCTCATCAGAGACACGGGGGCCCCCTCTGAGGGTCTCTTCCAATGCCGCACCTGCCCTCATGTGTCCTCGGGCTTTCCTTCTTGTTCCCAGGGCCTCAGTTTACCCACCTGTACATATTTCCTCCATCACTTCAAAGAGGTGCTGGGGGGAACTTAATTAATGTTTGTCAAGCATGTCTTATATAAAAGAAATCATGTGCAGTGAGTTCAAAGTTGTCTTGGCCCTGCTCTTTCTTTCATGTGTGCTTAGAAGATTTTTCAGCCTTGATAAGAACTCAGGGGGAAAAAAAAAGGAAAAAAAAAACACCACTTGCTCAAATGCTTGGATTTGGGTAGTCCTAGGATGATCCTGTCTGCGTTTTCTTTGGATACCATGGGAAAATGCATAAAAATCAGTCAAATCACTGCTTTCGTGAATCACAGCACCTTTCTCTGGGTGGTCAAGTTTTGAAAGTTTGAGAATCATTCTAATGTCCCCGTCTTTTGTCACTGCTTCCTCTGCTCTTGCTAACACATCCACATATCGCCAAGGTTTAGCAATGATTTCTACTGTTTCATATTGCCCTCTGTCCCCTCTCTTTAGATCCCCTGAAGCCTCCATCTCGCAAATTTCAGGTTGGGCAAGGCATCTACAATGATGAGATCATCTCTTCAAACATATGTATCTGATTGTGTCCATCTAATTCTCACGTCCCTTATGGGGTTTTCTGTGCTTCAGTATAAAATCCAGAATTTTAGGAAGACCTTCAAGGTACTATTGGCTTTATCTACATCTCGGATGTCATCTCCCACCACCATCTCCTCCAATATACACAGCTCTGTTTTTAGTTCTCTAAGGTTTTAATGGCACACATCTACAGATATAGATACAATGCCTTAATCTTCTTTCATCTAAATCTTGGTTTTCCCTTTCTTTGTCAGGACGTATCAACACCCCCCCCACCACCACCACCAACCCAACATATACCCTGACTTTCCTAACCTATGCGTGCTTTTCTCATACCTGGAAAATCATGTTCTTATTCAACCTACCCACTAGTCTGTAAATTTCCTAAAAAGTCATATCTTTCGTCTCTGTATCCCCAGTATTCTTAGCAAACTAGAGCTGTTCAATACCTATTTATTGAATAATAAAAATGATTTAGCAGGGAAAGGGAGATGAATTCAGACATTTCTAAAACCATGGATTTCAGGAGCTCCCGTCATGGCTCAGCAGGTTAAGGACCCAGCGTTTTTTCCTTGAGGATTAAGGTTGGATCCCTGGCCTTGCTCAGTGGCTTCACGATCTGGTGTTGCCGTAAGCTGCGGCATAGGTTACAGATGTATCTTGGATCTGATGTTGTTATGGCTGTGGCACAGGTCTCAGCTGCAGCTCCAATTCAACCCCCAGAGTAAGAACTTTCGCAAGCAGCAGGTGTGGCCATAAAAATAAATAAAATAAAATAAAACCAAACTATGGATTTCAACATTCTTGTTCCTAACCAAATACAAACAGTAAACCAAGCAAGGAGACTCTTGTTAGTCTGTGGATGGACAATTCCAGAACAGTTTAGAAAGAACAGGAAGGGAAATGTTCTCATTATTTCAATTTAAAAGTTTCTAAACAAAATCCTTGCAAAATATCATCAAGTCTCACTGGCAATCAACAAGAATGGCAGGCAAAGGAGTTAGCAAGTTTGATCAAGAACAGGATAACAATGGATTAATTAATCTGCAGCTAAATTCAGTGTGGAGCCAAGGAGGGTGGGGCCCTCATTTGGAGCTGGAATGAAGAGGAATAGAAACTAGATTATAGCTGTGCTCTTGGCCTTGGGTTTCCAAACCTGGCAGTCCATTGGAAACCTGGGAAGCAGTTGAAAAATACACATGCCCCAGATCCATTTGTGACCTAATCTCTAGATGGGGGTGGGGGGAAGCTCAGGGATTTGTATTTTAAAAAGGGTTTCCAGGTGATTCTGAAGACGAGTCAGATTTAGGAAACATTCATCTGTTCATCTATTCATTCAAAAATTGACTTATTCACTGGTTATTCATCCACATATTCATTTATCTGATGAAAATCGGTGATAAAGAGAAAGGAAGAAGTATAGAAAGAGAGGGGAACAGCCCCTCATTCTCTCTCCTGAGGCACTATTTGGCTACGTCTGTTCTTCAAACTGCTCCTAGTTTTCATCAGTTTTTTTTTTTTAAATCTTTTTACTATTTCTTAAGGCAGAGATGATTCAGAACCACAAACCCTCCTTTCTTTTTCCAGGTTCACCTTCTTAAACAGTGGTCTAAAATTCAGTGCACATTTTCCAAGTGTCAGAATCCTCCGCAGAGCATATTACTATGTCTACGAACAATTATCTTTACCCCCACCCTTTCCTTTTCTTCCTTCCCTTGCCCCGGGCTGGCATGGGGGTTCTGTAGCCAGAGTGGTCTGAGGGAGGAGGGGGGTTATTACTCCTGGCAGAGGAAGCCTTAAATTATAGTGAATAAATGAACACTTAGCAGGCAGGTCCTGAGAGAGTGCCAACACTTGCTTTAATCATTTAGATACAAATGCAATGGATGAGTCATAAAACTCATGGGAGGTTCAACCTAAAGGGAGGGAAGACAGAGTGAGGAGGAAGAAATCTTTTCAAATAATTAAGGGAACCTAATAGGGTAATGTCTACTTAACGAGTCTTGTACTAACTAAGGTTTCCACTTCTGACCCTTCATGAAGGTGTTCTACTTCCTGCCAAGAAGCTTGGACTCCATGGAATTCCAACCCATGTTTATTATGTAGTTGAGCCAGGAAACTCTTATTCTCTAGTTTGAAACCTGTCAAAGAGAGTGGAAGGTAGCACCAGAAGCATGTGTGATGAGATCATGGACTTGGACCATGGGAGACAGCTTTGTAAACAACCACCTGATCTCCCACTTTGCTGTTGAGTTTCTGACTCCCTTTGTGATGAGAGATGCACAACGTGGTAGTTATTTGTATTTAATTTTTTATTTTTTTATAATGATTTTTATTTTTTCCATTATAGCTGATTACAACATAGTAGGTTTTTTGTTTTGTTTTTTTTTTGTCTTTTTGCCTTTTCTGGGGCCGCTCCCGTGGCATATGGAGGTTCCCAGGCTAGGAGTCCAATCAGAGCTGTAGCCACCGGCCTACGCCAGAGCCACAGCAACGTGGGATCCGAGCCGCATCTGCAACCTACACCACAGCTTACAGCAACGCCATACCCTTAACCCACTGAGCGAGGCCAGGGATCGAACCTGCCACCTCATGGTTCCTAGTCGGATTCATTAACCACTGAGCCACGACGGGAACTCCCCATAATAGTTTTTTTTTTTTTAATGAATAGTAGTAATAATCTTTTTACTTGAATGAGAATAATTTAACTTAATCTCAGGATTTTCTAAGGGAGAAAGTTTACTGCTTAATCAATAGTTTCCACTGTCTTTCCAGAGGGATAAGAGGTCCACAGAAGGTAAAAACTTGCCCCAATCTGGAGAAAATAGCAAAGAAGTGATTAATGGGGTTAAACCGAGGGCAGACTCCCAAGGATTTAGAGAATGTCTACAAAAAGTAGACAGTAGTGCAAGTAGGAAGATATTACAAAAGTCAAGGAAGAAGATAACAGTAGCTTGAACTGAAGTTGGAGAGTAGAGAGAAAAGCATGTATATTTGAAAACTATTTAGAAGTGAGACTAACATATGGATTTAGTGATGAATTGGATATGGAAATTATGTTCAATAAGTAGGGAATATTAGATAGCGATAACTCATAATTTCAGTGAAGCCATGAGTTCCATTTTGGATTTCTTTTCTTTCATTTTTTTATGGTCTCACCCATGACATATAGAGGTCTGAGCTGCAGCTGCAACCTGCACCAGATCTTTAACCCACCGCAATAGGCCCAGGGATCAAACACATACTTCTGAAGTGACCCGAGCCTCTGCAGTTGGGTTCTTAACCCATTGTGCCACAGTGGGAACTCCCTTTTTGGACTGATGGGTAAAAGTTATAGGATATACAGGAATTTTTCACTAAATAATTGTATACAGTGGGACCTGCAGATATGTCTATTGAGGTTGCACAAATTAAATTAGATCATTGAATTATGTTCTGCTGATAGAAAAAGACACTTATACTTAATATGAAAAAAACAAGGAATATAGACATACATTTTTCTAGATTTTGCTTGTGTACTACTGCTTAATGAATGGGTGAGTTATGTTTCTTCTGAGATCTATGATCAGTGGAATTTTGTCTCTCATGTTTGAATGTTTAAAACTCCCTGCTAATATTCTATTTAGTTCAAGTGGTTACATGTTGGTTCTTTGGCATCAAAGTCAATAACAAAATCAACAAAACAAACTCCTAAAAACAACTTGCCCTAATTTACTTTTTCAGTTGGAAATGGTCCCCATACAAAACTTAAATATGAAGATGCCTAATTCAGTAGAAGGAGATGCCTGTCACCTGCTATGTGAGCCATCCATATGAGAAAACATAAGCAGCTAAAACTTGTTTCTAATTGGATATGGAGATTTCACTTGAACTTAAAACTCTTGGTATCAACGAGTTTTAAGTTGGGCAACATGGGCAACATGCAGCTTCTAAGCATTCAGTGTCTAAGGACTATAATATTCATGTGAAAAGGATCTCAAGATGCTATGGGCATTATGAAAACCAGACAAAGACATCACAAAAAAGAAAATTACAGGCCAATATCTCTGATGAACATAGACGCAAAAATTCTCAAAAAATTTACCAAATCAAATTCAACAATGCATTAAAAGGATCATATACCCTACCAAGGGGGATTTATTCAACGTATGCAAAGATGGCTCAGTATCTGAAATTAAATCAATGTGATCACATTAACAAAATCAAGAATAAAAATCATGGTCATTTCAATAGACGCAGAAAAAGTACTTGACAAAATTGGACATCCATTTATGATAAAAACACTCAACAAAGTGGGTATAGATGGAATACACCTAAACCAAATAAATACCATAGAGGGCGAGCCCACAGCTAACATGATACTCAATGGCAAAAAGCTGAAAGCTTTTCCTTTAACTTTAGGAACAAGACAAAAATGCCAACTCTTGCTACTTTTTTTCAACACACTATCGGAAGTCCTAAACACTGCAATTAAGCAGGAAAAATAAACATAATTCACCTAAATTGGGAAGGAAAAAAAAACTGTCACTATTTGCAGATGACATGATTTTATACATAGAAAATCTTAAAGACTCCATCAAAAAACTATTAGAACTAATAAACAATTCAGTAAAGTTGAAAAGTACAAAATCAATACACAAGAATCTTTTGCATTTTTATACACTAACAGTGAAGTGTCAGAAAGTCAATTAGAACAATCCCTTTAACAACTGCATCAAAAAAGAATAACATACCTAGGAATAAATTTAACCAAAGAGTTGAAAGACCTGTACACTAAAAACTATAAGAGAATGATTAAAGAAATTAAAGAAATGTCCCTATTACCCAAAATAATACAGAGTCAGTACAGTCTTTATCAAAATTCCAATGGCATTGTTCACAGAAATAAAATAAATAATCCTTAAACTTGTATGGAACCACAAAAAAAAATCTTAAATACCAAAGCAACCTTGAGAAAAAAAGAACAAAGCTAGAGGTATTATGCTCCCTGATTTCAAACTGTATTACAAAGACATAGTAATCAAAAGAGTATTGTATTGTCAAAAAAAAAAAAAAAGAAGCATATATCGGTGGAACAGAATAGAGTCCAGAAATAAACTCATATAGTCAATTAACTTAGAACAAAGGAGCCAAAAATATACAACAGGGAAAGGACAATCTCTTCAATAAATGGTGTAGGGAAAACTGGACAGCCACATGAAAAATAATGAAACTGAACCACTATCTTACACCATCACAAAAATTAACTCAAAGTGGGTTAAAGACTTGAATATAAGACCAGAAACCTAAAACTCCTACAAGAAAATGTAGGTCCTTCACATCACTCCTTGTGGCTTTTTTTTTTTTAGATCTGATTCCAAAGGCAAAAGCAAAAATACACAAATGGGACTATACGAAATTTTAAAACTTCTGCACAATGAAGAAAATCATCCACAAAATAAAAAGACCTCCTGAATAGGAGAATGTATTTACAAATCTTGTACCCAATAAGGAGTTAATAAGAAATATGTTAAGAATTCATACAACTCAATCATAAGAATAAACAATCCAGTTTAAAAAAATGGGTCAAGGATCTGAATAAACATTTTCTCGAAGGAGATGTACAGATAGACAAGAAGAATATGAAAAGATGCTCAACATCACTAGTTATGAAGGTAATGCAGATCAAAAGCACAGTGAGATATCACCACACAAATGTCAGAAGGACTATTATCAAAAGGACAAGAAATAACAAGTGTTGGAGAAAAGGTGGAGAAAAGGGAACCCTTGTGTACTATTGGTGGAAATGTAAATTTGTGCAGCTGCTATGGAAAACAGTATGGAGGTTCCTCAAAAAATTAAAAATAGAATTACCATATGATCCAGGAATTCCACTTTTGTGAATTTATCTCATGAAAAACAAACGAAGTAATTCAAAAATATATGCACTCCTAAGTTCATCATAAAATTGTTTACAATAGCCAAGATATGGAAGCGAACTACATGTCCATCAATGGCTAAATAAGATGTGATGTAACATATATATATGTATATACACATACATACATGTATTTACACATATATATAATAGAATATGACTTTGTCATAAAAAAATGAAATAAAATCTTGCCATTTGCAACAACACCGATAGACCTGAAATAATTCAGAGAAAGACAAATACCTTATGTTTTCACCTATATGTGAAATTTAAGAAATAAAAGAACAAACAAAACAAATGAAACTCATAGATATACAGGACAGTTTGATGGTTGTGAAAGTGAAAACGGGTTTGGGAGCTGAGAAAACATGAGTGAAGTGCATCAAGAGGTACAAATTTCCAGTTATAAAATAAGTAAATCATGGGGATATGATGGCATGAGGACTGAAGTCAATAACAGTGCGCTGCAAATTTGAAAGTGACTAAGAAAGTAAATTTTTAAAGTTATCCTTTCAAATGATGAGGGGGAGGGAGTGGGATGGACTAGGAATCTGGGGTTAATAAATGCAAACTATTGTCTTTGGAATGGATTAGCAACGAAATCTGGGAACTATGTCTAGTCACTTGTGACAGAGCATGATAATGTGAGAAGAAAGAATCTATACATGTATGTATAACTGGGTTACCATGCTGTACAGTAGAAAACAAATCGTATTGGGGAAATAACAATTAAAAAAATAAAAATAAATAAAATTAAATTAAAAAAAAGAAAACTAATTTATGGTAACCAAAGGGGAAAAGGGGGGAATACATTTGTAGTTTAGAATTAATATATACATAATATATACATAATATATAGCATAATATATACATGCTACTATATAGCAAGGACCTACCATATAGCACAGGGAACTATACTTAATATTCTGTAATAACCTACATAGAAAAAAATCTGAAGTAGAATATATATACATGTATAAGTATAACAGAATCACTTCTGTACACTTGAAACTGACATGGCATTGTAAATCAATATAAAATATTTCAATATAAGATAAAAAATAAATAACAAAAAAATAAAAGTTCTCATCCTACAAAAAGAATTTTTGTTCCTTTATATGTTGACAGACAGTAACCAGACATACTGTGGTGATCATTTTGCAATGCGTACAAATGTCAAATCATGTCACATACCTGAAATCAGTATAATGTTGTATGTCAATTACATTTCAATAATGAACAGACAGACACTACAGGCCACAAATAGCTCACACAAAACAAGGTTCTGCAAGGAAAGGAATCAGAACTACGTGGATTCAGTTTTCTAGGTATAATGCTCTCTCCCTGTTCCCTGTCAAGCCCTGTCCTAGGAGGAGAGATCATTGAAGCAGAATAGACTGAAAGATATTCTGAGCATGGTGGGATCAGGTTTTCTTTGAGCCCTAGATGTTTATGAAAAAAATTAAGACTATAAGATAATGTGAAAACATGTTCATGATGACTTGGCTTTAGACAAAAACACACATCTCTCCATTTAGCCATGTGACTCCAAAGCACCTCTTTGTGATCACTAACCTGAGCTGACTAAACCCAGTGGAGTTAGAAACAAAATGACGAATTTACACCAACATTATCAGCATCCAGGAGTTCGGTCTCCAGGTTTGTAATTTAATAGACGTATGTGTAAGCTTTAGAAATTAATGAATCTAAGAGTTCCCGTTGTGGCGCAGCAGAAACGAATCTGACTAGTATCCATGAGGATTCAGGTTTGATCCCTGGCCTTGCTCAGTGGGTCAGGGATCCGGTGTTGCCATTAGCTATAGTGTAGATTGCAGATGCTGCTTGGATCCCATGTTGCTGTGGCTGTGGCACAGGCTGGCAGTAGCTCCAATCCGACCCCTAGTCTGGGAACCTGAATGTGCTATGGATGCCGCCCTAAAAAGAAAAAAAAAAAAAGAAATTAATGAATCTAGGAAAGAATTAGAAAGTTTTAGTGTCTGTGATGTGAGAGTTCTGCAATTTCCAAGAAACAAGATCCAATTCTGTAACCATTCCTTGAAGAAGTCTGGCTCGGTGGTCAGGCTTGGAATTACTCTTTTCTCATTTGCTCTGAGATCCTCCACCCATGGCTCAGTGACCTGATTTAACCTCCTTGTTGCCTCAGTTTCCTGATCTGTAGAGTGTGGATAATAATAAACCCTACTTCTTGGGGTATAATGAGGATTAAATGTGTTAGTACAAGTGAAAATGCTCAGGATAATTGTCTGGCACAAAGTCAGAACTTAATACTTATAAGTAAGATCTTTATAGTCCTTTTACAGTTAAGGAAATGGAAGCTCAGAGTTGATCACTTGCTCAAGACTTAAGGAAATGGCAAATCTCTTTGTAGGTCTGGGCATTGTTTGGGGGGGGGTCTCTTTTTCAATTCACAGACTCATTTACAGTTAGATCTGTAAGAAATGATATAGTTAGTCATAGTACAGAAACTATGATAATACATTAAATATGAACCTATTGTAACCTTAGCTAAAATTTGCAGTTTCCTTTTCCCTTTTCCCCAGCTGTTGTTTTGCAAAGCTATAAAGGGCGTATGCAAACAATCTTGGGCTTGACATTTGATTTAGCATTATATACCATGATAATGTTTGCATGACATCCATAACCATCATTTTTCAAGGTTGCAAAGATTAGTCTGTCTGGTGATTATACCACAATGGGGATAGGCATAATCATTTTGGAGGTTAATATACTACTACCCCCACCCTATCCCCAGCACTACAGATCAGTTCATTGAAAAGTGAGATTTACCTTGAATGACACTTAAAACTATTGCCAGAAGCAGAATTTAAACCTTGATTCCTGACTCTTCATCTAGGTACTTTAGCTCCACTCTTAAAATGTGCAGTAGGAACTCTTGTCCCCCTTTCCAGGTCTATCTAGAGGTTGCAAGAGATAACAAGAGCTCAAACTTGAAGTGTCATTGGTATCTATTTTTGGGGGGCGTTTTCTCTATGCTGGTGTTCTCAAGAGGCAAATAAAGATTTATTATATACACACGAATATATGTGTTTGCATACATACAGGTTTATACGTGATTTTTAATTTTTAATTTAATTTTTATTTCACATTGAGTTATGCTTGATTTACAACGTTGTGTTAGTTTCAGGTGTACAGTAAAATGATTCAGTTATACACATACCCATATCTATTCTTTTTCAGATTATTTTCCCATGTAGATTATTACAGACTATTAAGTAAGTTCCCTGTGCAAATAAAAATTTAAACAGTGGCTAGTGCTGACATGCTATGCAACAATGTGGAAACTGCCATTTTCCACTCAGAGTCCAGAATATCCCCTCACCAGCTACCTGGGTTGTCTTAGAACTTCAGCTGGAGCTCTGAGAAACCATGTGAACCATTTAAAAAAAAATAAAATTCCCATTAGCTGTTCTTTTTGGTGAATTCAGTTCAAATGCCTGCAGTTCTATTAATGTTTGCAAATGAATAACGTTTTAGAATTTTTGAAGCAGCCTTTCCAAGCCATCAGGGAGGAGAGATCAGGAAGCCCAACCCAGGGCAGTTGGATTTATTCTAACAGTCAGCTCTGTAGCTTTGTCCACCACTTCATTCCATGCCTACTCCATGACGTCCCCGTTTTCCCACAAAAGCTACTCTTCCCACTGGAGGTACATCCATGCTGTGCCTTGCTGGGTTGGCCCTGGCTGTGCACTTCCCTGGATGGGGGGTTGTCTTGAGGAGCTTTTACACCTCCTTCGCCCCATCATGAAGGAGCACCCTCACGTACACTCAGCATGGTCTGGCACAAGCACCCGCTTCCAGTCTAGACGGCAGCCTAAGAGGGGCTAATGCTAGGTTTCACCAGACTGAGCCTCGCATTTGTCATGGCTCTGCCCACGGGGAGTCCTTTGATCTTGATCCTAGCAAACCACAGTCATCGACAAAGGTAGAATGGATTCCTGCTTCTGCAAAGCTTTGATGGAAATTCCCTTGACTACCAATTCCCTCTCTGGCCCTGTTCTGCACCTTCAGATTTACCTCCAACTTTCAGCTTTAAATCCAGCTGGAAATCCAGCATTAGAGAGGCTCTGAAGCTAGCGTGAATCACTCGCTGCCCTGTGGCAGATACCCGGGGCCACAGCTGACCCATCTGGGAAAGTCCACGCTCATCTTTACTTAGCCAGGCATCCTAATCATAGATTCCACACTCAGCATTCTTCATTTAATTTTCTCTGAGAGCTGGCTAGGCTGTGATCTGATCCTCAGGAGAGAGGCAATCATTTCTAAAGGGCAGACTGTTAGAAAAGTTTGCAATTAAAAACAACAACAAATCTATGCAGGCTCTTTGTGGTTCTGGTGAAGGAATGTGGCCGGCATGCAGGCTGCTGTCATCTCCAGGCTCCCTTCTAAAAACAAGACCTATTCCCTGGGCTCTTCACAACACTGTGTGCTTTTTGTTTCCTGTGTGAAGAAAGAAAGTGACTTGAAATAGGTTTACTTGGGTCATAAGATTCCTGTTAGGGCTGCTGGCTCCATGAAGTAAGTATGGCCAAATTCATGAAAATCATAGCATTTTGAAGATGATGTCTAACCTTCTCGTTTTACAAATGAGGGCACTGAAACTCAGCAAAGGAAAAAGCATGCTGGAGGCCCAAGCAAGTTAGGAACACAGCTGATCTTGAACTTAGTTCTTTTGATTCCCAAGCCAGCACCTATGACCCAAGCCAAAGGGCCAATCCCCTGTGCGGCATCTCCAGAAGCAGAGAGGCCAGACTGCTGATAAGCCTTTTCATCCAGGTCCTGTGAAAGGCCCATTTCAACTCATGCCCAGAGCTTCAGGGACCATTTTCTGTCACCCTCTCACTGGGGTCAGCCTGGACCCAGCACACCCAGAAATGAAAAGAATCGGACACGGTAACCTTTTAAGACTGAGGAGAGGAGAGGGGCCAGTCCCTCTGAAAGCACATTTCAAGTTTCTCAGGACCCTGATGACAGATAAATACACACATTCAAATCTCATCCCCTCCTCAGCACATCTCACACAGTCAGGACCACAGGCCTTCCCTCCTTCCCAAAATAAAGAACCAGCATGCTGTGTTTAAGAGCCTCACTTGAGAAAAAAATAAAGACATCATTACTTTTCCTTTTGGGGATTTTTTTTTCCTCTGCCAAAAAGAGAAGGGGAGAGGGAGGGAAATAAACTTACTTAGGGATCAAACTATTTGCTGGAGAAAGAATTTAGGGCGATGCTGGCAGCTGGCTCTGTATGGAGGGAGAAGGCAGCGATGTGAACCCCTGTACTAGAAGCAGGCGCACTGGGAAGGGGGCACAGGTAAGTGGGCCTCACAGCCTCTGACAGGTGCCTGGCTCTCAGTCCCACCACCAAAGCAATTGTCAGCTCTGCTCTGCTTGGCTCCTTTGGACGACCAGTTGGAAGCCAGCTGCTTTCTGCACTTGGCTCTGAACCCTGCAGATCTCTGCTGTTACTCAGCTGAAGCATCCCCAGATGAGAGCAAGTTGAGGTAGTGGTTAAAGTCTTCATGCCTCAGAGTAAGAGCTTATTGAGGAAGCAATTATGCAGCTAGAACCCAGAAGGCCCTTTGGTCAGAAAAGGAGATGATCTGGACTCTTAATGCTTAAAAAAAAATGATCTCCATGCCTGGCAAAGAGAAGTGTTTTAATATTCGTGGTGCTATGCAAATTTTTGCCTTCTCTTTTGCTCCCAGCATGCAGTTACAAAATCAACATGGGAAGGCTTGTCCAACAGACTCCAGTGCCAACACTGCCCCTTGCCAGCCTTGACCAGCATCCATGATTCTCTATCATGGCATTGTGCTTGTTACTTGTTTCTGTTTTCTTGGCTATTCTTCCTTCTCAGTTGTTTATACTCTTGAGCTACTGATTATGGTTGTCTTTCCCTGGCTCCTCCATCATAATCAGATTCCTCTGGTGGTCAAAGTTACTGTGCAGCAGGTGGGAGGGCAGTGAATCCAGGTCTTTGACTTTCCCCCTCACATGCTGTCTGCCTTTGGTCAAGAGACCATGGCCCAAACTGGAGTGTCAAGCCCTGAAAGAAGGCTGGTTCCTCTTTCTTTGGAGAGCTCAGTGTAGAGATTTCTAGTGCCAAATGTACCTGCCAATCAGGATGGCCATGTTAGGAATTTCAATTGTATTTTGTACAGGATAGCCACTTCAGAACTTATTCCAAGTCCTAGAATTTTACCTTTTGAAGAGTCATGGTAAATAAACTCATAAAAGTGCCACTAATTTTCTTGATTTCTTGCAGCCTCAGCAATGAACAAGCTTTTTAGCTTCAGAAAGCTTTCTTTAAACAAAAACTTACTCTTAAGAAATAAACTGGGATCATCCCAGTTGAGAAAGTCCATACTTTTTGCCTTATGTCCCACAAAGCAAAATTTGAGCTAATAATTTGTCCTAGTGGCTCCCCTTTTGGGGCATGTCTTCCTCTCATGTACCTCTCTTTACATTGTTTTATTTGGCAAAACTTTAATTTATTATGACTTTAAAATGACATCAAACCATCTCACTTTCTGTCTAAACTTAAGAAAAAAAAATGATCTGCCTGTTACTCAATGCAAAATGATAGACCATCATGGAAATTTTTTTTTAAAGAATGCATGTATATGTATGACTGAATCACTATGCTGTGCAGCAGAAATTGGCCCACACTGTAAATCAATTATGCTTTAATAAAAAAAATAAATAGATATAAACTATATTTTTTAAAAAATGAATACTCATCAAGTTCCTTATGTTTTCATTCAACATTTTCTCTTTTATCACCAGTCTTTCTTGGGAGGTAGGTTTTAATCTTTCTTATTTGACATCTTGCCTTCAATTGGGTCCCACTTCTAAATCATCCATTTTTAGCACTTTCATCCCACCGAAATGTTTAGTAACTTTGTGCTTGAAATCATCCACAAAAGATCAAAGAAGTGAAGTGACTTGGCCAAGGTCATACCACTCAGTAGTGGCAGAGTAAAGCCAGAACTCAAGCCTTTGAAAATCTGCTTGGCTCCCTCCATCTTCCCTCTGACTCCTGCACTGGCTCTCGAGACTCCACATTGGTCCACATCTGTATACGGCTCCTCTGGATATCCTGAATCTATCTATAAAATAAGTGGATTGCCCTAGGAATTTCTAACGTCACTTTCCAGATGCGTCTTTCTAAAAGGGATGGAAGTGGTTAAGATTATTGACCCTGGCCAAACCATTTAGATTTTATTCCATTAGAGGTAAACCTCTTTTGACAATTCTCAAGTATCCAGGTAACTTTCTATTAAACTATTTCCTCTTGCACATACTTCTGTGTCCCGCCCTGGCCAAAACCCAGGCATGCACAAGTGGTGAACTTCTTGGAGAAAGGCCTTCCCAAGATCTTGGAAATTTCAAGAAAGACTTTTGTGGTATTTCTGGCGCAGCCAAAATCAGGAAGTACCAGATCACTCTCCCAAGGAAACTTGTTCTTGCACAATTTCCAATAGCAGTGTGCGCCTTCCCCCCACCCCCCGAAGCCTTCTGCTCCACAATTCCCTCCATTCCTCAAACATGGATTTTTGCAGTGTCTAAACTTTTGATAGTTCAGATAAGGTTCAAATGAGCTGCTGAACTCTTGAGGGCTGGAAGTGAACCTAGCCTTTTATCCTTTGCTCATCTTAGTAATGAAGATGGCTGGCTGTCCCTGTCAAGGTGGTTTGGGTAACACAGTGAAAATGGACATAATTGAAAGCATTCATCAATGAACAATTAGATATAATGGTACACAATGACTACTTCTGAGATCTTAAATGATTCTAACCAAGTCTGTCTGCAGTAATAACAGGAGACAAGCCGTTGTATTAATTTTTTTTTTGAGAAATAAAGTGTCTTTTATTAAAATAGATAACTTTTGAAGGTGAAGACATAGAGAATGATATTAACACTCAGGAAGCCATTGAACTTCAGATTAGCTCCCAAATGAAAAATGCATTCTAGTCATTTTTCTAGGAGGGGGCAAATATCAATTTTAATATATTTTGACGGAATGATGCTTTTTAGGTTATTTTTTAAAATGCCTTTAGAAGACAGACTTCATTATCCTTTAGTTGCTTCCAATCATCCCAACTTTGGGGTTGATTTCAAAATACTTATTTTTTCTCATGAACTTGGGAAAATAGGGGAAGCAATTAGATCTTGTGATTTTTTAAGGCTGTACTGAGGATAAGGTAAGAAAATATCATAAATTTTATTTCATGCTTTCTTGCCAATTGACAGAAATGTGCAGTCCATATGAATTCATATAACAAGGGTGGAATGTTGGAAAAACCAATAAAGATTTTGTGGTCTGACCTATAATAAATGTAGTTTGATTTAGAGTCTGTTTTTCACAACATGGCAAAATGAATCATAAAATAATGGGCCCTGAAACTCCTGCATTTTTTAACAATAGCCTGGGGACAGTTTACGGTGTAATGAATTGTAATTAACCCACCTTCAAAATATTTTATAAGTATTTTGCCAATTAGCTCCGCATGCTTGCTAATGACTCATGGCTAGTGCATGTCTTTACAGAACCAGATTTTATAGCACAGATCTCCATGATAACTCAGCACAAGTGTGTAGCATGGTAAGGATGACACAGGTAGGTTGGAACACCCTCAATAGCATCCCAACTTTGCCAAACCAGTGGACTCAGCCATCATTCCTCCAGGCCCAAGATAAACCATAATGGCTTGTGGTGTCAGAGGGCTTTGGTTTCTGATGGATTGCAAGGAATGCTTCACTCCCTGTGGACACATCTGTTGTTACTTAGCACTAACATATATAATACTACTAATTGTGCAGCCATCTTTGTTTTCTTTACTTAGCACTCTGGTTAGCATTATTTTATCTTCGTGGTTCATGGCTTTCTGCCACTGACAATATAAGTCCACTCTAGAGAAAATAAAACAACTACCAAGCTGTCTCCTTACATTGCTTTGCTACGAAATTAGAAAGACCATGTGCAGCCAAACTTGTTTCCTAGGATCCTAGCTCTGACCTTGCTATGCCAAGAGTTGGTTTTCCTTGCAAAAACTGGTGTTCCCACTGGTCTGTGAGCTGGCTGAGGGGACCACAGTGAGAAGCAATGGTCTAACTTTAAACATCAGGCCCTGAGAAAGTTAACTGTAGGCAAAGGCAAACATTCCCAACGCTCTTTGGGGGCCAGACCAAAGAACTCTAAAGCCAACTTAAGAATGCTAACTGAGGGTGACAAAGGAGTTCCTCCATAATTTCCTCAACTATGTATAAAGAATGTTGAGGATCTATAATGTTACCAGTGTTTTACTTCCAGCAAGGCCATATGCCAGAATGAAGACATGGAGGCTGATTTTCAGAACCGTAACACAATAATGGTGTACTTGGGGGAAACTAAACTACATATGAACAGTTTCCTCACAATGCCATCAAAAGTGAACAGCAGCTTTTAAGCTCGCATCTTTGAGGCAATGATGGTTCTAGAATAAGAGATAGCTCTCCATAATTGGAAAAGGCTTTTCTGAAGAAGAACCAAGGAAGAAGCGTGAAAGCCCTTGAGGAACCCCAATGAGGGGTACTGCCTTAGCACAAAGGTGAGGAGAGACCCACAAAAAGAGCCAAGGGATAGACTAAGAGGGGAAGAGATATTGCTATACTTGAATCCTTCAGACTCACCAGGTATAAAAAATTTCTTCTCTCACTGAGGCCTTTAAGAGCCATTCTTTCCACTTTCCATTCACCTGTGAGGGCCAGCTGTCTCATCCAAAAGTAAAGAAGCAATAGTGGGAACATTACTTCTCTCTTGCCAAGACTAACTAAGTAAAAGTGACTGTAGTTCCAGGCAATATAACATTTAATGAACCCCAATAGTACACAATGATGTGAACTGGGGACTTAGGTAGCTCTTTCCTTGGCTTTGGTCCTCATTCAGTTGATGAGGGCAACCTCTAAGCTGCAGAAAACCAAGATGTTAGGCACTGACTGAGTGCCCGAGGAGAAAAGGATGGCTGTATGCCTGCAGGGTCTCTATCCTCATCCTGGTCCATAGCTTATATGTCTCTTGCCTTCTCTCATTAACAGGTCGACATTGGATGTCTTAACAATACAAGTCATTGTTGGAGTTCCCATCATGGCTCAGTGGTGAACGAATCTGACTAGGAACCGTGAGATTTCGAGTTCGATCCCTGACCTCGCTCAGCAGGTTAAGGATCTGGCATCACTGTTGAACTGTGGTGTAGGTCACAGACTCGGCTCGGATCCCACATTGCTTTGGCTGTGGTGTAGGCCATCTGATTAGACCCCTAGCCTGGGAACCTCCATATGCCGCGGGTGTGGCCCTAGAAGAGGAAAAAAAAAAAAACAACCCAATACAAGTCATTGTCTACCTAGCAACTTATGAATGATGAGTTGAATCAACTGGGGTTATAGCTCTTGAGAATTTTTTTTTTTTTTTTTTGCCACCATGTGGCCTGCAGAGTTCCCCAGTCAGGAATTGTATCGAAGCCACAGCTGCGACCTAGGCCACAGCTGTGGCAATGCCAGATCTTTTAATCTACTGTGCTAGGCTGGGGAATTGAACCTGTGTCCTGGTCCTGCAGAGATGCCACTGATCCCTTTGTGCCACAGCAAGAATTCCTATACCTCTTGAGAATTTTAATTAAGAAACACATATGGGCTGTTGGGAACTAATACTGGACCCTGTCGAAATTTGGAAGCAGAGAAAACCAGCTGAAGGAACTAAAGGAAGTAAGAAAAGAAAAAAGAGCTGGAGAGAGATATGATGGAAGACATTTGGGATCCTAATAGCTTTCTAGCTCTCTAGGTTAGATTTCAATTAACCCAAGCTGGGCTTTCTGCCCTGGTATAAGTTAGCTTACCTTCCATTCTTCAGAAATAAAGTAGCGTTTACTGGAACACCAGTGTGTAAGGAAAAGGCTCTGGAGTCAGCCCGTGTTTGAGTCCCATCTCTGCCGTGCACAAGCTCCATAAGATGTGTACGATCTATGACCCAGTTTCTTCCTCCACAGAATGGAGCATCTACTCTTCCTCACACTCAGGGGTGTAAGGATGAATCCACATAATGCACAATATTTAAGGTAAGGAAATACTGGATAAATGTTGTTAATTTTAATACTCTGACTGTAACAGACTTCCTTTCCTCCCTCAAAAGTGCTTATTTTTCTCTCACTACATCTCATTAAATTGAGAAAGCGGCCTCCCCAGTTGAGGTTGCATTCATTAGGCAATGATAAGCATTTTGTTTCCCATATATTACCCTACTACCAGCCCAGCCCAGGGAAACAGCTGACTAAGTTATTACATAAAGAAATTACTTAAATTTTTAAATCTCTATGAACCCTATTGATCCATATTATAGATTATGTTTCAAGGAAAAAACAATAGTGATCGATTTGCACACTTAATTGCATGTTGTGGTTTGAGAATAAAGCGAAATTAACTGCCTTATTGTAACTGATCTATGCCCTGGACATTGTCTAATTAATATCATTTCAGAGGGTATAAGGAATTAATTTGTGTTCAGTATTCTTTTAGTCACAGAAGAGCACATCTGCTATAAATAATCTTTCTGTGATCACTTACTTCATTTCTTGAGGTTAAGCATTAACTTCCCAAGTTCAAATTTGGTAACACTGTTCTTGCAGCTAGATAGCTTGACAGTTTCATTTGAATCCCAGCTATCTCTGTTACATTCTACTAGGTAATCAGTCCTGATTAGTTTTCAGTGAAGTTTTTCTTGTTTTTGTTTTTGTTGTTTTAGGGTCATATGTGTGGCTTATGAAGGTTCCCAGGCTAGGTGCTGAATAGGAGCTACAGCTTCCAGCCTATGCCATAGCCACAGCCACACTGGATCCAAGCTGCATCTGCGACCTACACCACAGCTCATGGCAACACCAGATCCTTTACCCACTGAGCGAGGCCAGGGATAGAACCCAAATCTTCATGCATACTGGTCGGCTTCGTAACCCACTGAGCCACAATGGGAATTCCTCCCTGCAGTTTTTAATAGAAATTAGTTGAAGCTTTTTTTTTTTTTTTTAACATATTGATAGAAACTGGAGTGAAAATATATCACCAATTAATTTCCATCCAACAATTTAGAGATAGTGTCAGGGTTGAGAATTATCCAGCTTCTATTTTAATAGCTTCCTCAGGTTTAAGTTAACATGTAATTGTTAGCACTTTAGGATTTTTTTTTGGGGGGGGGTGCTGCCCTAGGCATGTGGAAGTTTCTTGGGCTAAGGATTGACCCAGTGCCATGCCACAGCAGTGACCTGAGCTGCTGGAGTGACAACACTGGATCCTGCACAACAAGGGAACTTCAGCACTTCAGCATGGAAAAGAATTAGTTCAGAGTTCCTGCCGTGGAGCAGTGTGGGTTAAGAATCTGAAGTAGCTTAGTTGCTGTGGAGATGTGGGTTGATCCCCAGCCCAGCACAGTAGGTTAAAGAACCTGGTATTTCTGCAGCTGTGGCATAGGTAGAAGCTGTAGCTTGGATTCAGTCCCTGCCCAGGAACTTCCATATGCACAGGTGTGGCCATTAAAAAAAAAAAAAAAAGAATTCAGTTCTCAAGTTCAGAATGTTAGCATCTCCTTTGGACAGCTTAAACCATTGAATTTTGTCATTCATATCAATATCCCGACAAATACGGTAAGTTTTCACAGTTGTAGTTTAACTCTTTTATGTAATTTAATCATGTTTTGTTTCACTGCATTTTGCCCTGAAGGGAAATAGAAGAGCAGACAGTCAGCACACTTCATAATATAGCCTGTCTTTCTAAAAGACACCAGAGTAATTTAGGAGAACTCTAATGGGCAAGGGGAGAGAAACCGATGACTATTGCAAATCAACAATCTTGTTGCTATGGGAGTAAAAGCTAAAAGATTAAATCAATCCCCAAAAATGCTATTTATTAAAAGTTTAATAAAAACACATAGATCTTTCCAATTTGAAATGGAAGACTAGTTTCAGAAATGATACTTGAGTCAGCTTTTTCTAAACATGCAAAAATATTTTCTGTTTTTATTCAATAGTTGTATGGATATATATGTGTATATATATACAGTTAACAAACAGAGGAAGAATTTGTTTTTCCATGCAAAATATTGAGGTATATCTAAAATTTCCTATTTTAGTACCATCTGTCTTTCTTCTTTTTTACATAAGGTTCAAATTAATGTAGGTTTTTTTAGGTGCATTCCTTGATATTATGTACTTCCACTTTATGTGACTTTGTTCAGAGCCACACTATATAATCACACCATATAACTAATAAATAACCATGTAATCATAAACCAATTTTTATGAACCAAATTAGGCTTAAAATCAAGCTAGGTATATTACAACTCAAAGGGCATAGACTTTGACACAGTCCTCCAAGAGCTTACAGAGAAAAAAAAAACAAACTCTCAATGCATTATATTTGCAAACAGGAGAGAAACTTAAAACCAGTTCAGCAAAGGTCAGGGAGGTATTCCCATCATTTACAGGTCAAGAGGGGGTGTAATTAGAGGGAAGAGATAAGGCTGAGTATGTAATTTGGATGGAGATGAGAGAGTAGATAGGAGACTCTTATGTAGGTAGTGATTGTGTTGGAGCAAATTTTTCCATTCCAGGGAAATATTTTTATTTCTTTTATTTAATAGGTTTTTATTTAGCATATTCTGGGTGCACAAAACAAAAAGTGCTAAGGGATCAGAGCAAGAATCTAACAGATTCAATCCTTACACACTCTGCATGCATTTTTAACATGAAGAATGAGGATAACATATCAATGCATGTTCCCCTGTGGCCCAGCAGGTTAAGGATCCAGCATTGTCATTGCTGCAGCTCTGATTACATCTGTGGCATGGGTTCAATCCCTGGCCCTGGAACGTCCACATGCCATGGGGTGCAACCCCCCCAAAAAAGGATAACATATCAAGTGGTCACATAAAACTTCAGTTTGAAATATTGTGCAAGATCCTTGTTCTAATAACAGTACAAAGAAATAGAGAGTAAATATTCTTGTTCTAATAACAGTACAAAGAAATAGTAAATATCCTAAAACTGAAAGGAAGAAATACAAAAAAAAATAAGAGCAGTATGATTTATTTCATTATATGATTCGGCAGGACTGAAAAAGAGCACTTGAAATGATGGGACTTCCCAGATAAGGAAGAGTTGAATACCCAAAATCAAAGAAGGAAGAGTTTTCCAAGTCAAAGAACAATCTATTTTCACCCCCAGTAACTTTTATTTTTGACTGCATCTGCAGCATGCAGAAGTTCCTGAGCCAGGGATCGAACCCTATGCCACAGCAGGAACCTGAGGCACTACAGTAATAATGCAGGTCCTTAACCTGCTGAGCCACAAGGTAACTCCCCCAGTAACATTTTAATAAAAATTTTTAAGTGCAAACCACCTACTGGATATTTGTTTTGGAAGGAAGAGATATGGCCTTGGCCATCGTGGTGGACTTCCTACTTGGAGAGAATGTGGATAAATCTTTAACCATAAACATGTCCTCTTAGAGACCAGGCTCCTCCCCCTGCCTTGCCTAGGTAGTGGCTGAGAGGTCAAGATTGACTGCAATTACAATCCCAGGGTAAACGTGGGTGATCCCTCCCAGAAACAAAGAGTAATTCAGGAGTTTGTAGAAGTAGAGCACAGCTTAGGACATTTTTTCAAGGATTTGACAGAATAACCCTTTTTTTTCTGCACGACTTAATGTTCAGAATTTAATACGCAAACTTTCCAATATTACAGAAGCAAGTTTGAGAACAAGGAATAAACACAGGTGAGGGGAAAGCCAAGAGAATCACAAAGAAATGAAACCAGTGAAACTTCACCTGATGGCCATCCTAACTTTGACCTTTCAATAACATACCCTGATAAACCCTTTTATTACTCATGAATTATATCTTCTACAACTTGCAATAGGAAATATCATGTGTTAAAGTGTTAAAGTGTCCAAGGATTCCAATTTCTAAATGAAATAGTCATACAGTTATAAATACAGAATAATTTCTAAATTTCTCGTCAAAATATTTTAAAAGACAGTTGAAAATAATACCTATAAAAACACTGATAATGAAAGTTGACGAGCAATTTAGAATGTAGACTGTAAAAGGAATTGTCACAAATTAGAATGTTGATGAAGGAGTTCCCATCATGACTTAGTGGAAACAAATCTGACTAGCCTCCATGAGGACACAGGTTCTATCCCTGGCCTTTATCAGTGGATTAAGGACCTGGCATTGACTTGCACTGTGGTGTAGGCTGCAGATGCCTGAGTCGCTGTGGCTGTGGTGTATGCTGGCAGCTACAGCTCCAATAATTCAACCCCTAGCCTGGGAACCTCCATATGCCACTGGTTTGGCCCTAAAAAGACAAAAAAAAAAAAAAGAATCTTGATGAAGTTGGCTAGATGAAAGGATTAAGTGATCTGCTTACCTGAAAAAGGTAGGAATATATAATTACCCTGTGTTACTCTCTGTACCTAGTTTAAGAGATACCTGAGCTTTCTTTACTAACATTGAAAGTTGGGCCACTGGGTGGACAAAGCCATAGCCTGTGTAAGGTGTTTACCACAAGGTCTAACATGTAGCAAGTGGCTCAACCAATGTTGCTATTATTGTTATTATTACATCGTTACTGGTATGTAAGGAAGTTAGGCTAGGTTTAGTATAGCGCCTACATTTCTGCATTCATTTATTATGGGCCCCAGAAAACAAAACAGAAGTTGGTATAAAGGAATGGATAGAAGGGGAAGACAAAAAAAGGTAGGCAGAAAGATAATTCACAAAAGTAAGAGAGGCACTGGAAGGACTGCACACTGGGGCTGTAGTTTCGTCTGTAGTCATAAAAGAGACAGAGCAGTGCAGTAGAGCCTAGACCATAGGAGTAAACAGAGCAGCTTGGCCTAGACCATGTGCATATAAACCTCTACCTTTGTGACTGACAATGGACAGTACCCAAATAAGCAATGAGCAAGTCAAGGGAAATCCACATCCCTTGTCTTTGGTAAAAGCTAACATGAATTGCTCCTATTAAGAATGAATGAAAGGAATAAACATGGTCTAAGAAAATTACTATGTGATAATATATTGAATCTTATGGAAATTTGGGTACTTAACTTTTTTTTTCATCTTAAAAATGACCATATGGAAATTTGGGTACTTGACAATATTTTTTCATCTGAAAAAGGATCATTTTGGTGTTCCCGTCATGGCTCAGTGGTTAACGAATCCAACTAGGAACCATGAGGTTGCGGATTCGATCCCTGGCCTTGCTCAGTGGGTTAAGGATCTGGTGTTGCCGTGAGCTGTTGTGGTGTAGTTTGAAGAGGCGGCTTGGATCCCACGTTGCTGTGTCTCTGGTGTAGGCCGGTGGCTACAGCTCCGATTAGACCCCTAGCCTGGGAACCTCCATATACCACGAGTGTGGACCTAGAAAAGGCCAAAAAAAAAAAAAAAAGGGATAATTTTGTATCATTCATACATTTATAGAAAAGAAATATCAGGCTGAAATTTCAAAAGATACTGTCCTGAGAATTACTCACTATAAACTAAAGTAGCATTTAAGCAGGTGGCATCTCTATTAGATTGAAGAAAACTGTTTAAAAATGAACAGAAGACAAAAATACTTTGACAGACCAAAGTCAAAGACTTTAGGACAGGATGAAAAGGAAGGACATCAAGGTCAGGAACAAAGAGAGAATAATATTTCTAAAAAGTAGGATAATTAAAACTCATACTGGAAGTTTGGAAAAAATTAAGTATTGACTTGAGGCATGAGAGACTGTCAGTAATACTCAGTTAAGGTGTCCGGGTTGCCTCAGTTTGTACAGGATTTTCCCAGTTTCAGCACTGAAAGTTCCATGTCTCAGGAACTTGTTAATCCAAGGTTAACAGTCACCCAAATGGAAGACAGATTTGCATAGCTTACCTTAATGTGGAGAGCAAGGAGAAAAAGAAAGGAAAAATAAAGGAATGATAGAGTTCCCACTGTGGTACGGTGGGTTAAAGAATCTGACTGCAGCAGCTCTGGTCACTGCAGAGGTGCTGGTTTGACCCCTGGTCTGGTGCAGTGGGTTAAAAGTTCTGGCATTGCCATAATTGAAGCACAGGTCTTAGCTGTGGCTCCAATTCAGTCCCTAGCCAGGGAACTTCCATATGCCATGGGTACGGCCATAACAGAAAGAAAGAAAGAAAGAAAGAAAGAAAGAAAGAAAGAAAAGAAGGAAAGAAAGAAAGAAAGGAGAAAGAAATAATGATCCAAGCAGTGACTTAGTGTAGTCGTACTAGAAAAACTGGCAAAATTAAAACATGAACAATCACAAAAAGCATTTTAAAATGTGCAGGTTTAGGGGGAAAACTAAGCAAGTACACTGAAACAGTTCACCAAGTTTAGTGAAGACAGACTAACTGATATACAAGACACATCCTGGCAAACAAACCAAACAAATGCCTAGATAGGAGGAAAAACTCAGGTCATGAATTTTGGTGATCTAGAAAGTAGAAAAAATTGCAGAACTGATTTCCTTTTAGTTCTAAGAATTCAATAAACCTTAAACCTTGAATAAATGAAAGTATAGGAGTTCTCCAGTGCTTCAGTGGGTTAAGGATCCAGGGTTGTCACTGCTGTAGCATGGGTTTGATCCCTGGCCTGGGAAATTCCACATGCCACGGGCACAGCCAAAATAAATTAATAAATAAAAGAAAGGAACAAACTGGTAAGATGTGAATGAAAGTATGACATAAGAAATAAATGAAAACATAGCTGTAAACATAACTGAGAATACTTCTTAATTTAAAAGAATTCACTTGGTCATGTGTAAAATTTGAAAACATTTTATGATAATGTGGGGAAATGTAAACATGTTGGCAAATGAAGAACCAAAAATAACAGTAAAATTGAGGAGTTATTAAAGTCTTGCTTCTAAGATGGGGTTCTAATTGGCTATTTTACCACGGAGTGCCACTAAACAATTATAAGCAAAGATAATTTCTATCTCTATACACTCTAATCCAAAAAATATGCAAAGCATATATCCCTCATTCGAGGATATGGTTGTTATCTCTACTGTGTATCCTGATATCACTTTCTTCTATCTGTATCATTTAGATAAAAATACCTTGATTCATTTCCTAGGTAGTATCTGTATCTGGCTTCTATATCAATCAGAACCTAGTGTTGATACTTGTCAATATGGTGGTAACATAGATTCAAACGTGCTTGGAAAAATGAAAAGTCTTTCATAAAAAACTATGCAAAGCTAGCCAATTAATAGCATATTGCAAGAATAACATTGATATCCAAATCTGACAAACAGCCCCAAATATGCCAATCTCACTTAAGAATAATACAGATTTAAATATTCTAAAAAGTATTGGCTAACTGAAGTCTCCAGACAGGCAAAGTGTGGGGTTTCTGCCCAGCCTTGAGCAACCTCTTTCTCAGATATGGAATTCAGAGAGTGAAGTGTCAGGTTACCACATTTGTATGATCACAGGTGATTGGATCAGGGTGAAGACTTGAAATAAATGAGATTCTCTCTCTTGAAAATCAGTCTGATGAAGCTCAGTGACTTAGAATTTGGAGCTGAAAGTTAGGCAGTGTCCTCCAATGATAGCAGAATCCTCCAAAGGAAATCCCTTTCTGTAAGGTCCTTGAACTAGTCCTTGGTACTAGTCCTGGCTTTGTCTTCAGATCCATTTCTTGCTCTTTGCTCTGCATCATGGTGGGATTGATAGCTGGCTGTGGAGTCTGTATCCTCACCTTCCATAGTAGCACTTTTCCTTCTGGGTTCAGCCTATAGCGGGGGACTGGTATAAGAATAAAGGTAGAGTGTAATGGAGAAACCAAGGTTATCTCTCCCTTTCCACACCCAGTCTTCCTGCCTCGGGTGACCTCTCTGACAGTGGCTATATCTTCACTATATCTCCAGCCCCTATAAGGCAAGCCCACCATGGTTCTAGCTTCTACTGGGTGGACCTGGTCCCTGGGTTCTGGTAATACCACCTTGTCTCTTTGTTCTTCCAGTCTGTAGGGGTGGTAATGACTTCCTGTTCTTGCTATCATCTGGATTATTCCAATATCGGATGTTTAGTTTCTTGGCTTTTCCATGACATGTATAACTAGTTTTTTCATCAATATATTAATTTGGATTATAAACAATAGATAATGATGGATGCAGGATTTTTTAAACTTCTAGAATAATAGTATCTTCCAAATGCCATAGGTTTTATGATATATGGATTCCTGAAGTATCAACTTGTACACGATTCCTCTTTCTTCTCCTTGAGTTTCAAGTAGATTTGACATGCTTTATCAATGTAATTTTTCTATCAGCATAGACAGCAGGTAAGCATTCAGAACTAGCAGGTAACACCAAACTCACTGTAACAACATTAATAAGACATGTGCAATGCAAAGGTAATGCTTTAAGTGAGATATTTATAAAATCTAATAGTTGGAGTAGATATAATAGGAGGCAGATAGGAAGTAGTAATTGTAGGGGCGTGGTTAGTTGTTGCAAATTTCTAGGTAGCTAACCATGTAAGTCAGGTCCCCATGTTCCTGTAAACCACCAACAAAACAAATGTTATTTTCTGTTCTTCAACTTTTTATCTAAAAATGTAAGTCTTTTTAAAGGTCACAGCCTTAAGAACAGGCTCTATTTCGGGCTTTATTTCTGTATATTTCAGGTGCAGAGCCAGCATGACTATGTATAGGCAACAAAACATAAGGGTTAGAGCTAAAGAAACAGATCTAATATGAAGTCAGATTTGTTCTCCCCTATTACAGTAGTATTAAAGTACTCTGTTAATTGTGGTAGAAGTAATTCATTTTCCAAAGGAAAGCAAAAGTCAAGGGCAGCTGCTGAGGGTAACTTATATTTGAGCTCAGTTAGAAAGAATGCAAAGAAATTTTGAAAATCTACCATCCATAAAAGCAGAGTAGCATTGGAGAGATTAAGTTTAGCCCATTGTAAATTAAGTCATTACTACTTCAATTATATTACTACTATATAAATTATATGAATAATATTTTTATATCTTTAAATTGAAGTATAGCTGATTTATAACATTGTGTTGATTTATGCTATACAAAAATTTATTTAGCTATACATATATACATGTATACTCTGTTTTAATATTCTTTTCAATTATGGTTTATCATAGGATGTTGAATAGAGTTCTCTGTGCTACAGAGTAGGACCTTGTTGTTCATTCCTTCCATATATAATAGCTTAACATATATTCATCCAAACCTCCCACTCCATCTCTCCCCCAGTTCCTCCTTGGAAACTACATGTTTGTGGAGTAAACTCTTTTATACTGGTTGGTTGTCAGTGATATGAGCACAATTTGAAAGGGACTGAATAGGAGTTCCTATTGTGGCTCAGCAGAAATAAACTGAACTATTATCCATGAGGATGCGAGTTTGATTACTGACCTCGTTCAGTGGGTTAAGGACCTAGCATTGCTGTTAGGTGTGATGTAGGTGGCAGACATGGCTTGGATCCTGTGTTACTATGGCTGTGGTGTAGGCCTGAAGCTGCAGCTCCAGTTCAATCCCTAGCCTGGAAACTTCCATATGCTGCAAGTACGGCCCTAAAAAGCCAAAGTAAAAGAAAAAAAAGATAAAGTGAATAAATAATTGGATTAGTTTACAAAATGCCCATTTCTGAGAAACAATTCAGGAAAATATGCCTTTGAAACTATATTATCATTATTACCATTATTATTACCTTGTGAATTACTATTTCTTAATAATAGGTATCATCTATTGCTACATAAATGTATTATCACAAACATAACAACTTAGAACCATACATATTTATTACCTCAGTTTCTGGTGGTCAGAAACCCATGGCCTAACTGGGTCCACTGTAAGGCTGCCGTCAAGGTAGCTACCTTCACACTGAGGTTCCACTGGAGAAGAATCTGTTTCTAAACTCACATGGCTGTTGAAAAAACAACCTTCTGTTACTTGTGGGTTCTTGCTGGCTGTTAGATAAAGGCCTTGCTTTGTAGCCTTCTCCAACAGGCCAGCTGACTTCATCAAGCCAGCAAGGAAGAGAGTCAATGGAGAGAGAAAGCCTGCCAACAAGATGGAATTTACAATTGAATATAACACAATCATGTAAGTGAGAAACCATCCTCTTTGCCATATTCTATTGGTTAGGAGCAAAGCACAGTTCCTGCCTATGCTCAAGGAGAGGGAAGGCTTGAAGACAAGGAGGTGGAGACAATTGGGAGTCGTTTTAGTATCTGTTTGACACAGCCAATATATGAGGAACAGGAATCAACCATCATGATTATCCTTCTAAAGATAGTGTCTCATAGAATATAAAGAAAAGTAATATGTTCTGGAGCTCCCGACGTGGCGCAGCAGAAATGAATCCATGAGGTTGCAGGTTCGACCCCCGGCTTCACTCGGTGGGTTAAGGATCCGGTGTTGCTGTGAGCTGTGGTGTAGGTTGCTGACGCGACTCGGATCTGGTGTTGCTGTGGCTCTGGCATAGGCCTGAAGCAACAACTCCAATTAGACCCCTGGCCTGGGAACCCCCATGTGCCGTGGTGAGGCCCTAAAAAGACAAAAGACCAAAAAAAAAAAAAGAAGAAAAGTAATATTTTCAACATGCCCTGTCTTCTTGAACTTTTCCAAAGCCAAAGTGTGCCAGTGAAGGACCTTCTTTAAAAACATCAGGTCCTCATTTACTGTCCAACTGGAAAGCAAAATTCATTCAAGTCTATAAGACTGACAAAAACAGGTGTTCCCTGGTGGCTCAGTGGGTTAAGATCTGGCATTGTCTCTGCTGTGGCTCTGGTTACTACTGTGGCATGGGTCTGATCCCTGGCTTGGGAACTTCCAAATGCTGTGGACATGGTCAAGAAAAAAAAAGCAAAAACTGACAACAACATCTTATATTTCATGTTTTGTGTCTTGAGGAGCTTTGAGATACTGTAATTTCCCTGATAACTATGCATAGTCAGAACAAGGTGGTTATTACTAATCCCCATTTTAACATAAGAAAGCAGAGAACCAGAGAGAATGAAATAACTTGCTCAAGGTCACACTGCTACATGGGCCCCTGTCTGGAGGTTGCTGTTAATTATAGACAACCTCCATCCAAAGGTCTCAATCCCTTCTTAGGGAAGCCTGCACCCATTGACTAGTCCACGTCAAGGGTACCAGGCCCAGCTCTGTGCCCATAAAATATATTACTGGAAGTGAAATTACTAAATAAAAATGTAAGAACTTTTTTCAGTGAGTCAAATGTATGACTGGGAAGATACGTATATATTCCCATTTGGAGACGTTATCCACAGCAATGGTCCTGAACTTTGTTACTTGCTGGAACTTGTTATCTTTATGATGCCGTAAAAGTAAAATAAGTGCAGGAAGTGTAAATTAGCTGAGAATGTTTTCTGAATTGGCAAAGTTCTGAAAACCCAGATGGTAATATACACAGGATTCTCTTCATCTTATGGATGAAATGTGCTGGTGCTGGGCTTTTTTTTTTAATCATTTTTGTTTAATACATATTTATGTATTTATATATTCAGTCAGCTCCTTTCATAATTTCTAACCCTTCTGAAGTCAATTTTACCCCCAACATATAATATATTGTGGCCTTGGGCAAATGACTGTAATTCCTAGAGCCTCAGTTTTCTCATCCATAAAATGGGAATAATGACATATATCTAATATAGTTACTATGATGAGTTAATAGATGCAAAGTATATGGCATAGTTTCTAAATATTACAGGAAGAAAAGAATTCTTTAAAAAAAATGTTTTTTTTAAGGGCTGCACCCACGGTATATGGAAGTTGCCAGGCTAGAGGTCGAATCAGAACACAGCTGCCGGCCTATGCCACAGCCACAGCATCTCAGGGTCCAAGCTGCATCTGTGCCTATACCACACTCATAGCAATGCTGGCACCCCAACCCAACTGAGCGAGGCCAGGGATCAAACCCACATCCTCATGGACACTAGTCAGAATCATTGCCACTGTACCACAACGGGAACCCCCAAAAGAAAATAATTCTTACTTTGATTTACCTCCTGTCTTTTGAATACATCTTTTAATTACTTAATACTTGCCCAGTTACTTCATAATCCAGCCTAATTTGTGTGAGATACTCCCAGTTTATGTTCTCCTGGATAATTATTGGTAGCTCTTCTTTTCAAGCTCAAAAATGCCCTGGTCTCAATGATAATTTTTAGTCACTCCTCCAATGGCCCACCCAGTGATGAGGCACAAAGCCAGAGAAGTTTCTGCAAATGTTCTCCACCCATATTTTATTTTTGCTCTTTAGTTTGGGGCAGCTTTTAGAAAACCAAGATTCAAGCAGCAGAAAGGCATACTGTCCCCAAAGTCAGCCGCCATTAGAAATTCCTCTCTGACTTCTAAGAAAGAGTGACTCACTGCGGTGGGGGTTGGGAGGTGGTCAGATGGGAAAGAGAAATTTTGGAAAGGATGTCTACTGTAGGAAGACATAAACTCTCTCTCTCTTTTTTTTTTTTTGTCTTTTTAGGGCTGCATCCGTAGCACATGGAAGTTCCCAGGCTAGGGGTCCAATTGGAGCTACAGCTGCTGGCCTACACCACAGCCACAACAAGGCAGGACCTAAGCAGTATCTTCGACCTACACCACAGCTCACAGCAATGATGTATCCTTAATCCACTGAGCGAGGCCAGGGATTGAACCGGCATCCTCATGGATCCTAGTCAGGTTTGTTATCACTAAGGCACAAGAGGAACTCCCATAAACTCTTTAAAAATCCTTTCTTCTTCTATTGATCTCTTTTCTTTTGCATGAAAATAGTATCTCCCTCAATAATCATTACTAATAAATGGTTGTCTCATACCTAGCGGTGTCTTGGAACCTTCCTGATGATGTTTCTGGCTTTATGCCATAGAAGGGAAAGCAAATCAGAATTAAACAGCTCTTATTCTGAATCCTTTTCTCCTATACTTCAGTGTTCGAATAAATTGTTGGAACTACCAAAGGCTACTGAAGTAAGATAGAAACAATAATGCTAGATTCTATAGAGGACAGATTTCAAACTGGAGGCAACAAACGGAGCCATGATCCATAAAGATAATGTTTTAGGTCAAAATTTAAAAGTTCACACATAAAAAAGTCTAGGAGCTCATTTATCCACTTTGCATTATGTGGAAATTTAAAGTCTCATGACATAGAAACCTGTGAATTTATTCACCTTCTTGCCTGACAGAGGCAGCTTAATCAAATTCATCTGTCTTAGACAGATACTGACGAGTAAAGCCTGGGTAGATGGGTTTCTTTAAAATCTGAAGGTTTAATTTTTCATTTTGCTTTGCTTTGCTTTTCCTTTTTTCTTTTCCTTTCTCTTTCCCTTTTAAAAATGTTCTTTTCATTTTTTTCTACCTTATTTTAGCTTCAAGTTAAGGACTGACTCATCCCAATCAGGGTCATAAAGTGAAAGCTGTGAACTTGTTGATTCATGGCTCACACTGAAGCAAATACCCATCCCAAGAAAAATTCATCACCCTGAGTGCCATAAGCTTTCAAATAAGTTTCCAAGAGCATCTTTAAAAATTTTCCTAGAGTTCCCATCCTGGCTTAGCAGGTTAAGGACCTGATACTGTCTCTGTGAGGATGCAGGTTCAATCCCTGGCCTCGCTCAGTGGGTTAAGGATTTGGCATTACTGCAAGCTGTGGCATAGATCTGTGTTGCTGTGGCTGTGGTGCTGGCCTTAGCTGCAGCTCTGATTTGACCCCTAGCTTGGGAACAACCATATGCCACAGGCGTGGCCATAAAAACAAAAATCTAAAACAACAACAAAATAAATAAATAAATAAAAACTTTTCCTATTTGAGAAGGGCTCTAGAAAAATAGAATTGGAGAATTTAAAGGGGTTGTGTGAAGGGCGAGCAGATGCCAGAGATGCAAATCGGCTAAAGCCAGTTGACTTCCATTTATTCTATAACTAAAACTATTCCACCAAATACAGCAGCCTTTCTTCTCCTTTGCGACGATATTGGTAGTAAAGCTTATATAAGCCTGAGAAAAAGCAAGGGGAAAAAAACCTTTTCAAATCTCTGAAGTGGTAACCTGGGGCGTCACAGTGCATGTTTCAGACAGAAGAGCTCCACGCAATAAGCAAAATATGCTTGATTTCAAAGGGAGGGTGGCATGTGGATACCAAATGATCTCCAATTGGAGCATTTTAATTAGGCACATCTTGCATAACCAAAAACCAATTTATTTCATGACTACTTGAATTCACAAATAGGAGATCCCTATGACACTTAGGGTACTCTAGGAGAAACCTGTGCATATTTTATATGCAAGTGTAAAAGCACTCAGGCACAACTTTAAGGACTTTATGTAGACTGATTTGTTTCATCCACATCACTCGAGTTGGGTGGAATTATTATCCCACTTTGTAGATGGGCCAACTGGGGCTCACTCAGTTTAAATAACTTGCCCTAGGTCATATAGCTAATAAGTGGCAGAACAGGAATCTGTGTTTCAAAGGACAACCCTTCACCATAACATTATATATGGCCTGTACATCTGATCCATGGACAGTGGCAGATAATTTGTTGTGATGCCAATGAAGGGGAAAATGGCTACTAGGAAAGTCTTCTTTCTTCCCTGTTAGTTCTTGTTGCATAACATGGATTGAGAAAAACTGACACTGAAACTTAATGTCTAGGGTGTTTGGTAGGTGGGTGAATAAATGGTGATAGTGTTCATGAGGTAAGGAAGGCAATTGAGCATGAAATGGTAAACACTAGTTTTGAGAGGGATGATAGCTTCCCATGGAGATCACAGAATATTTACTACATACGTATACAAAGGGAAAGTAAACTTTAAAAAGTCTCTTTGAGAGTTCCCCTTCTGGTTCAGCAGGTTAAGAACACAACATAGTGTCTGTGAGGATGAGGGTTCAATTCCTGGCCTCTCTCGGTGAGTTAAGGATTCAGTGCTGCAGCCAGCTACAGTGTAGGTCAGAGATGCAACTCAGATCCAGTGTTGCTTTGCCTGTGGCAATGGCCTCAGCAGCAGCTCCAGTTCAACCCCTGACCTGGGAACTTCCATTTGCTGTGGGTACAGCTGAAAAAAGAAAAAAAAAAAAGTTCTTTGAATATAGACAATTACTATTTTGAAATCACTCAAAATATGCAGTATCATAGCCAGTTTTTTAAAAAACACAGCTTTTTAAATTGAAGTATAGTTTACAATGTTGTGTTAGTTTGAGGTGTGCAGCAAAGTGAAACAGTTATCTTTTTTTAAACATACCAGCAGGTAGAACTGAAAAGATGATACCCACTTGAGGCATTCTATTTCACAGATTATTCTTAGGTCAGAATAAGCGTCACCAGAATGTATATCCATTTTACTGACTACTTAACTATATCTATTTAATTTGTTTTCCAAGTGGTCATTCATTTGAGTTTTTACCTAAATCTCAGAATAGTACAGATGTTTAATCATCTTCAAAGTGAAATTCATCCCCAGATGGAGATTCTCGAAACACCCATTTTTCATGGTTTCCATCCACAACATAACACAATTAGTGTACTTGAAAAGACCCACATATGCATGAGTTTTAATCAGCTTGGGCTGAGTTTCAAGGTCCTGGTGAAGTTTAAAGCTAGGCTCTTCTTGCCCAGTCTCAGGTCAAGTTACAAAAGATTCTATCCCCCTTATGAGAACTGAGGAAAAGCATCAGCTCTTGAGAGATGGAACTGGCATTCCCTCCCAGAAGTTGAGAAACAGCTCTCCTAAACCATTCTTGATTTGCAAGGGTAATAGAGCAGGAATTCTGTGATGAAGGTGGATTTGCACAAGCTCCTTTAGGTCATTATCTTGACAGTATCATTGTGTTCAGATAGAGAATGCATCCAGTCCTCCAATCCACAACTTGCAACTAAACCAAATCTTCATTTTATGAAGACAATAGCAAATTCAATTAGAAACTCTAAGCACTCCTGGATCAACCAGGTCATATACAATTAACTTTAATTGGTACCTCTCCAGAGAGGTACATTCTTTACCTGCAGTCAAGGGATACTCAGAGAGGTGTAAAATTCTTTCTTGACTTTGAAAAACATCAAAGCGATTCCTTCTAATCTAAGCCTTATAGCCAGCCCTAAGCAGTAACTAAGGTTCCAACAGCCAATAAAGAAGCACTGAGGACTTAAAGAAAGAAATTCCACCTAATTTTTCTAAAAATGCACATGGAATATTGATCAGGAAATGAATAGACACTTGGAGAGTTTAATTCCCAACTGTTAAATGTCCTCTAAGAAATCTTAAGCTCGTGCCCCAGATTGCAAGGATGATTTTGTGGGCATTTCAAGGAAGAGACCATGGAGGAATAACCAGACAGACCATTTCAATCATTGTCTTTCAAGGAGTTATTTTATAAAGATAATTAACTAAAAGCAAATTAATGATAATATCTGGTGCCTTCCAGCTGGAATGTAAATGTGGCTGGATGGCTTTGGGGGTAATCAGACATATAATTTGGACTCTTTAAGAAATAATAGGACTTAATAAAAACTTATTATAATAACAACAACTAAACTCATCTTGGTGATCATTTCACACACGCACACCAAAAACAAAACAAAACAAAACAAAACAAAAAAAACCAATAGGAGATGAAGAGACAATTTTTAAAGACATTATATCGATTTGAGAAAGACTGAAATGATAAATAGAAGTCCTTTCTGCAGCAGAATATTGAGTGAGATTATATTCAACCTGGACATCTGATCTCAGTTCTAATTCCAGGTAGGTAGCTGGGCAAGACATAAATTCATTAATTACACTGAGACTTGGTGTTTACATCTGTAAATGAAGACATTGCAATAAGAGCAATCAATCTCCATAACTTCTTCCAGTTCATAGAGTACCATAGGGGGCTTGCACAGGGCCAAGCTTTTTTGGGTACCTCTTCTGTGAGATGCCAGAAACAAAATATGAAATTGAATTTTTCTATTTTTAGGCTAAAATGGAAACAGAGGTGGGAAGGATAAAAGGAATCCATCATGCAAAAGAAACAGTTTTTGTTTTACATTTCAAACCCAATAGAAATTCTAGCCCTCCAAGGATATTATGAGGCTGTAATCTTAGCCCTACACTTACCTGACCTTTAGCAGCAGGGAGTAGGCAGCAGCAAATAGGGCTTGGAAGTCCACTTCCTAAATCAGTCTCACTCCCTCCAACTCCTGCCCTTTTTGTGAATTATTACACCACCTGGCACCAGGAATATTATTGACTCTGGAGCAGGGAGCTTAATTTTGCAATAAATTTTACAGATTGCTAACTGAAAAACAAGAACAAAAATGAACTACTAGGTAGTTGAAACCACCGACTCTCTCTGCTCCTTCCTGCCCCTGGGTAATTTATGGCAGCAAAGCTGGGCTCCCACACTGCGGCTGCCACTTTGGCTTGGCTGCTTTGCTGGCCGCGCGTGGGGCAGCAGGCCAAGGAAGGAAGCCATGCTCTCTTGTCTGTGGATTTCAAACCACACCGTGCACACTGGAATTCCCACAGCCACCCCTACCATCTTAGCTCTTGAGATCCCAGAGGTAAAAGTAAGTGAGAAAGTGGGGGCACAGTTATGATGTTTAGTGGCAAGAGAGGAAAGGAAAAAATGCTTTGCAATGGACTGGAATTTTCCTTCCATATTTTTCTATGCTTCTCAGTTCAACATGTATTTATGGGCCACTCACTCTATGTTGAGCACATGGTTAATGCACTAGAGTAAAAAAGTTGTATGAGACATCATGTCTAATCACGTCAGGTATTGCTGTGTAACAAATTGCCCCCAAACAGTGCTTATGAAGTCAGTTCTTGGGTCAGCTAGGGGCTGGACCATACAGGTTGGCTTTGTTTATAATGACTTGGTTTTACTCGAAGCAGTCTCCTCCTTCAGCACATTAGCCTGGACGTGAAATTCTGCACTAGCAGAACCTAAGAGAAAATCAAAATACACAAGTACTTTTCCAGCCTCCGATTACATCAAGTTTGCGACTATTCCACTGGCCCCCAGTAAGATGCATTAAGACATACAGTCAAGTCCAAGTGTTGGAGGGCACTATCCAAGGTTGTGGATATAGAAAAATGTGAAAAAGTGGGGCCCTTCATGCAAATCTGTCTACCATAACAACCTTGAAGAGCTTGCAGTACAGAGAGAGAGGTAAGCATGTAGGTACTGTGCGTGCAATGACAGACATCTAATGGAAAAGCACCTCCTGTGCTTAGATGAACGAGGCATCATGTTAGGAAAGGGGCCAAGGACTCTAAATTGGATTTTGAAGGAGAATATATACAGTGGTAGAGTATGGAGAGGAGGCAGAGAGAGGAAGATTCAACAGAGGGGAGGGCTGGAGCTCCTGTTGTGGCTCAGTGGTTAACTAGGAACCTCGAGGTTTCGGGTTTGATCCCTGGCCTTGCTCAGTGGGTTAAGGATCCAGCATTGCCATGAGCTGTGGTGTAGGTCACAGAGGAGGCTCAGATTCTGTGTTGCTGTAGCTCTGGTGAAGGCCAGTGGCTACAGCTCCGATTAGATCCCTAGCCTGGGAACTTCCATTTGCCTCAGGTGTGGCCCTAGAAAAGATGGAAAAAAAAAATAGAGGGGAGGGCTGCTAATCATGTGTATATGTCTACAGGACAACCGAAGTCTCTACTATCTTCTATGTTTACCATGTTGACCTTCCAGAAACTACTAAAATAGCAGACTTAGGGACTTACAACCATAAGCTGTGGCCTCTTATGTGTCTTCCCATTCTTTCCATGGTTCACATTGATGTCCAGGCTCTTACTTCTTAGGCATTCGTGGTGGTCACGTCTGGCCTCAGAGAAGCTCAAATTCAGCAACGAGTGGAGTTAAGGATGTTATAAGGCTTTCCCTCTGCAAAGTGTGTTCTTTCCAAACTGGAAAGCTAGCTATAGGGTTTGACAGGCTTCGCCAGTCTGCAATGCTACTGAATATTGTCAAAAGTCAAAAATTTAAGATAGTTTCTAAAACCCAAGGGCCAGTGCTTATCGCCTTTAGAAATCCACTGGATGTAACCTCTATACTTTGTAGAAACAAAAAGAAGCAGTGCAAATGGTGTTGGAAATTGTTTGAATGGGAAGAGGCCAATATATACCAAATGAAATAGAGAGTGGGTAAAATACATCTCTTTGAGGGAGCTGCTAGTTAGTACTCCCTGAAATCAAAGGCATTTCTGTTATTATAGTCACAGAAAAGGCTGGAGATAGATTTTCACGTCAGGAAAGGACTGAAAAGCCATATTGTTTGCTTTGTAAAAAGGCATAAAGTGATAGGGCTGCTGAAGTCTGAAGATGCTGTTATCTAGAAGAGAAGGCATCTTCACACTTTCGTTTATCTCTCCATTCTGTTTCCCTGAGAAACCGGGACCCCTGTGCCAAAGACAAGTGGACTGAATCTTCCCAAAGCTTTACCAAGGCACCAAGGATGGATTTAGGCCTAACAACATTAAGTTTCCAAGCAGGAACAGGACCAGAGTCCTGCTAGTTGCTTTCTTTAGTATGTAAATGAGTCCATGCTATGCTCCCGGATATACACAAGAAGAGAGTTCTTTCTGTGAGCTTCTATTATATCAGTAACATGGCAGCAATATGCAGGAATCTAGATCATACCAAGAAACAGACTGGATAAAAAAAAACAAGAGCCTACAACATGCTGCCTATAAGAGACCCATCTTAGGGCAAAGGACGCATATAAATGGAAAGTGAGGGAATGGAGAAAGATATTTCATGTGAATGGAAAGGAAAGCATGAGTTGCAATACGCATAGCAGATGAAATAGACTTTAAAACAAAAGCCATAAAGAAAGATAAAGAGGGATACTATTTGGGAGTTCCCACTGTGGCTCAGCGGTTAATGAACCTGACTAGCATCCATGAGGACGTGGGTTCAATCCCTGTCCTCCCTCAGTGGGTTAAGGATCCAGTGTTGCCATAAACTGTGGTATAGGTTGCAGATGCAGCTTGGATCCAGTGTGGCTGTGGCTCTGGCATATGCCAGCAGCTATAGCTCCGATTCCACCCTTAGGGAACCTCCATAAAAAGATAAAACAAACAAACAATAAAAGACAAAAAAAAAAAAAGAGCAATACTATTTAAAGGTAAAAGGATCAATTCAAGAAGAGGATATTACAGCAGTCAATATAGGAGCACCCAAATAGATAAAGCAAATACTGATAGATCATGCCAGGAAGATGTCAGGTGATCAAAATGGACAAATTTCTTCAAAATGCTCAGCTGTGGTCAAGGTTTCCTCTTTCTCAAGTGCTTCTTTGTGTGTGTGTGTGCCTGTGTGTGTGTCTTTTTGTCTTTTTTTTTTTTTTTTTTTTTAGGGCTGCACCTGGGGCATATGGAGGTTCCCAGGCTAGGGGTCTAATAGGAGCTATAGCCACTGGCCTATACCACAGCCACAGCCACAACAGATTCAGGCCGAGTCTGCAACCTACACCATAGCTCAGGGCAATGCGGGCCAGGGGTCGAGCCCGCAAACTCACAATTCCTAGTTGGATTCGTTTCTGCTGCGCCACGATGGGGATTCCTTGAGTGCTTCTTGATGACTCTTAGGGAGTTGGTCTCTAACAAAGGGTTTGTTATCATGAACTTCTAGTATGGTTACATTTTTAGAACAGGAATTGACAACATTTTGATGTAAAAAAATCAAATAGTAATGATTTTGGCTTTTGCAGGTCATATGGTCTCAATCATGGTTACCCAACTTTGAAATTGCAACTTAGAAGCAGTCACAGACAACACATATAGAAATGAAGCTATCTGGATTTCAATTAACTTTACATATAAAAACAAAGTGTGGGCTCAACATGTCCCTAGTTTGCTGTAGTTGGCAAACATTGCTTTAGAGCCTCAAGTACTATCTGGAATTCTGTAGAATCTTTTCCTATTAAGGCATACAGTATCTTGAAAAGTTTAATTTCCTAAGATTTTTATGGAAATCTCCAGATATCACAATCATTTTCCAAAGCATAATGGACATATTTTGCTAGTGCTCAAGCAGTGATGAGCAAGAGTTGGCAGATAAATACATTGGCTTTTTCACACCTCAGATGAGACAACTTTGAGACAGATTCTACAGGGTCTCCCAAATGGCCCAGCAGGAATGGGTTCCAGTTGACCACAATGGGTACCCACCCACCTTATCTGGTATTCACATTCTTTCCCTTGTCACTTCCCCACTCCCCTCTCACTGATTCCTGAACCTCTCCACTAAAAACATGCACCCAAACCCCAATCGTAGCTAACATTTAAAATTCCGTGATCATGACTTTTTCATGTATTTCCACTGCATTATTATTCCTAAAAAAATATTTAAGAAAGTGGCATTAAATTGGTTAGTAAATTTGGGGAGTTCCTGTCGTGGCTCAGCAGTTCACAAACTCAATTATCATCCATGAGGACGCAGGTTCAATCCCTGGCCTCACCCAGGGGGTTTAGGATCTGGCATTGCCATGAGCTGTAGTGTAGGTTGCAGATGCTGCTCGGATCCCGCATTGCTGTGGCTGTGGCATAAGCCAGTGGCTACAGCTCCATTTTGACCCCTAGCCCGGGAACCTCCATATGCCTAAAAAGACAAAAAAAAAAACTGGTTAGTAAATCTAAAATTTTAACTATAGATAGATAGATTGATCTCAAATCAGATGATTACACAGATGGCTAGAGAGCTGAAGAATGAAGAAACTTGTCACCCATCCAAGAAGTCACATAAAAAGTCCAAGGTTCTTTGATACATATATTTATTCGTGTTGGAAATGGTGTTTGAACAGTAACTTTCCCAAAATAAGAACATGTCCACATGACAAAGTAGGTTCAGGAATAAAATCAGCTTCCAAGAAGTCGAATTTAATTTATCACATGTAAATTTGCTCACAGACATTTAATGTCTCTTAACCGCTATACCTTGGTATAACCTTTTATCATATTATGTCCTTTTTAGGAAAATTATGACACAGATCATGCTCCTTGGTGACTTCTCATTTACATGTTTAAAAAACCCCTCATTTGGGAATAGAAAGCTTATTTTTGGTGACCTCACAGAAACTGAAGCTTAGCTCTGCCCAAAGAGGTGGAGCAAAGCCAGTTAGAGAATATCCTTCTGAGAAGAATGTCATGCACTTCTACCACGTCTCTGTGATTTAAAGGAAGACAAGTGCAAGGCACCAAAACGTAAAAGAAAGATGCCTCCTCCATAAATCTGGTCATGTAATATTTCTATTGAGATTGTTTGGAAGAAATACAAGAGGCTTCCAAGTTAACATCCGACCTGATATAAGATCATATCAGGATAACATAAATGTGTTTCAAAGAGGAAAAAAAAACCTGGGGAGTTCCCGTTGTGGCTCAGTGGTTAACGAATCCAACCAGGAACCATGAGGTTGTAGGTTTGATCCCTGGCCTCGCTCAGTGGGTTAAGGATCTGGCATTGCCATGAGCTGCGGTATAGTTCACACACGTGGCTCATATCCCGTGTTGCTGTGGCTGTGGTGTAGGCCTGTAGCTACAGCTCCGATTGGACCCCTAGCCTGGGAACTTCGATATGCCATGGGAGCAGCCCTAGAAAAAGACAAAAGGAAAAAAAAAAAAAAGGAAAAAAACCCCAAAGCTCTAAGTGATTTATTTATCAAATTGTGCATTTTTGAACATTTTAGAAAGCCACATTTGAGCTTCTTTTTGTATGTAATCAAGGACTTTTCCCTAAAACCACTAGGCTCTTACGAAATCTTATCTAAGTTAAATTCTGGAAAATGTAAACACTTCCTTGAATTTTTTGACCTATGATGTGATGTCATTTAGGAAGTGCTGGCTAGGGATGTTTTCCCCAAGTCAATCTTCACTGGGAAAATTATTTAAGTTCCAGTCTAGGGTTGTCCTGGCCTAAGCAGCAGCCACTGGCTACATGTACCTATCTAAATTTAATTAGCATTTCATAAAATTTTAAATGCAGTTTTTAGTCACACTGACCACATTTCAAGGACTTAATAGCCATCTGCGGCCACTGACTACCATATTAGTGCAGATTTAGAACACTTCTGTCATTACAGACAGCTCTGCCCTGGGACAAATGTCTGAAAAAATGGAAAAAGAAATAAAGGGAATGGATTATCTTCTTTATTTACCTCCATTCCAAGTTTACAAGCACATGTTCCCTTCACCAAATACATCCTAGACAGCAAAGGTCATAAATCTTTGTGGAGCCACAAGGTGTGGGAGAAGGTAAGCTGTTAGCAAGAGGTTATGGCCTTATTGCAGGAAATGGGAGTCACTGCCTGCCACATCCTGAAAACAAATGGGGTTCCAGTACCTCATTTCGATTCAATGTAAAAATCCCTTTCATTGCTCTGCAGTTTTGTCAACACTTTCTTAGGGAAATGATGTGCAAAATATATTACTGCCCTCCTTTATGCTTTTCTTCCACCTAATTATTATCAGCCCTATTGCATATGCTCATGCTAACTGACTGACCCTGAATACTTTGCAGAGTAAGCAAACAGCTTTCAGAAACAAAATATTCAAGTCTGCCGGATGACCAGTAGAACCTGGATTTTCAAGATTTAAAAATATTAGAATTTCATTGATTCATAACACTTTAGTTTTTTTAAGTGCGCAATATCTTAACACCAGTTGGTGGTGCAACTTTGGTCACAGTTATGCATGTGAGATATCAGGTTTGGTCAAAATTGGTCAGCAAATGATCACCAGTTTCACTCAATTGCAAGCAATAGATAGAAAAAAAAAAACGTAAATAATGACAACATTCACTTACAATGTTTGGAATATGTTTCTCGTAAAATCTATCCGTAGCACTGGGAGAACTGTCCATGTATTTTTATATCCAAGAGTCCATTTTAGTTCAAATCATATCTCTCTCTCTCCTTTTTTTTTTTGCCTTAAACTTCCCAGTTATTCATTTTTTTCCCCAGAATACCTCTTTCTTTTTGTTTTCAATTCTTTCTTAGTCAAAAGTTAAACTGGAGTTTCTGTTGTCCTGTTGTGGCTCAATGGTTAATGAATCTGACTAGGAACCACGAGGTTGTGGGTTCGATCCCTGGCCTTGCTCAGTGGGTTGAGGATCCGGCGTTGCCGTGAGCTGTGGTGTAGGTCACAGACACAGCTCAGATCCGGCGTTGCTGTGGATGTGGTGTAGGCTGGCGGCTACAGCTCCAATTTAGACCCCTAGCCTGGGAAATCCCATATGCCACGGGGGCAGCCCTAGAAAAGACCAAAAAAAAAAAAAAAAAGTTCTAGTATTCTAGTTTCTGGGCCCATTGGCAATGACAACATCCTTAAATTGGAAAAGAAACAATGCCCTAGGCGTACATATCAGGAGATTACCCTGGGAATTTAGGACTTGCCATCTTCTACAGTGTGTTTTGTACTTTGGTGAAAGTTTTGTATCTCACCTCCCTGCAAATGCTCTTCAAGTTCTCATAAGACTCAGACATCCAGCCATCGGAGAGGAAAGGCAAACCCGAGAACCTGCAGTTGTCACCAGGAACTTGACTGTTCTCTGCCAGTCACTTCCGGCCAAGGTCCCCAGCCAATTTGCCGGCTCCCAAACTTGCGCCGCAGTCATCAGCGACAGAAACCACTCCAGGAGCAGAAGCCGGCTTGTGGCCGTGCTTAACCCAGACTTCCTAACAGTATCACATCACAAAACCATACCAGAGTGCATCTGGCACACATTTAAGGCCAAGTTGGCAGTATTTGATACGAAAAAGAAACCCACGTCTGAATTAGCATCCCACAAGGTTGTTTTCACAAGTCATAGATGTAGTGCAGAGGCATGCGGAGTAAAGCCCACAAAACGCCCACGAACCTTTCCTTAAATGAAAGCGGGGTTGCCTACTTCCAATGAATTCCTGGGGAAAAACCGCCAGCAAATAAAACACACAGAAACAACGACCCTCACCCCCAGCTTTGTCACCTTAACTTTTGCTTGCCCCAAGGAAGATCTTGTTACCTGGACACTTTCTGGGGGCTTATATGGAACAAGTACCTTGGCCAACTTTCAGATGGGAACCTAAATTAGGAACAGGCTTTAATCTATCCCTGAACCTGTAATTCCAAGTTGCACTTACTTCCAGTTTCCAGAATGAGCCGGATCTCATCTCTGCAAGTCTTGAATGCCAAGCAGAAGCCTGGCTTTCAGGAAATATCGCTTTGCCTCAGAATACAAATTTATCACTTACAGGTGGGATTCAAGCTACATTCCTACTCCATTCACTTTCCAAAACATTGAAATAGTGATTGGAAAGTTGATTTGGGAGCATGAATCAGGAAGGAGCTGGAAGAACAAGTAGAAACAGTTTCAGGGAGTTCCTGTTGTGGCGCAGTGGAATCAAATCTCACTAGTATCCTTGAAGATGTGGGTTCAATCCCTGGCCTTGCTCAGTGGGTTGGGGATCCAGCGTTGCTGTGTGCTGTGGTGTAGTTCGCAGATTCGGCACAGATCCTGTGTTGCTGTGGTTGTGATGTAGGCCATCGGCTACAGCTCCAATTCAGCCCCTAGTCTGGAACTTCCATATGCTGTGGGTACAGCCCTAAAAGGAAAAAAAAAAGAAAAGAAACAGTTTTAAGGGATACATAATCAATGCAGACCGTGACAGAGCTATGTTATAGTAACTAGAGTTACTGAAAATAGTTATGCTTTTTTTCTAAATATGATACTAGTGGAATAGTCTAATATTAAGATGGAATATTTAGGAGTTCCTGTTGTAGCCTAGCAGGTTAAGAACCTGACATAGCATCCCTGAGGATGCAGGTTTGAACCCTGGCTTGACTCAGCAGTTTAAGGATCCAATGTCGCTGCAAGCTGCAGCATAGGTTGTGTATGCAGCTCCAATCCAGTGTTGCTGTGTCATAGGACAACAGCTGCAGCTCCGATTCGACCCCTGGCCCAGAAACTTCCATATGCCTTAGGTGCACCCATTCAAAGAAAAAAAAAAAAGTGGAATATTTACAATTCAGAACTTTCCTTGAAAAGCAGGGACATATGTTCTTCTTTGAAAGCAAGCAAAGAAATCCTAGAACTTTTTGAAGAAAATAGGGATGAATTTTTAATATTATGGAGCAGGAAAAGTCGTTTTATTTTTTAAAATTTATTTATTTTTTGGTCTTTTGTCTTTTGAGGGCCGAACCTGTGGCATATTGAGGTTCCCAGGCTAGGGGTCTAATCAGAGCTGTTGCTGCCAGCCGACACCACAGCTACCGCAATGCCAGATCTGAGCCGTGTCTGTGACCTACACCACAGCTCATGGCAATGCCAGATCCTTAACCCACAGAGCCAGGCCGGGGATCAAACCTGAAACCTCATGGTTCCTAGTTGGATTTGTTTCTGCTGCACCACGATGGGAACTCCAGGAAAAGTCATTTTAAACCAAAGAATACAGAAGCCATAAAGAAAAAAACAACACTGTTAAATCTGATAAACAAGTAAAAATTTACAAAAATTAAATTCTTTTTATTAAATTAAAACATTAAAATCAAATGGGCAAAAAGGAAAAGAATCCTATATATAAGCTGTGACATAGTCTCAAAATTACTGTCACCATGTAACACTTTTTTTAATGTTCCTCATTCTCATTCACTGCTTGCAAAACATGGGACAAGTAACTAATTTCTTGAACTTACACAAGTTTGCCCACAAATCAATAGGAATGAGTCATACACTATCTGTAAAGATACAGAATGTCAACTATTGTAGAAAAAGAAATATGAAGAGCCTATAAAGCTATAAGAAGATACTTAAAACCATTTTGTTTTTTAAACATCGATGAAAACTATGAACTTAAAGCTAACATTTTTACCAATAAGATTGGCAAAAATTAAAATTCCTGTGTTGCGACAGTTTTGAGGCAGTGTCCTGTACTTCTGGAGTCCCTGTAAGGGGTGCAACATTTTTAGAGGGAACCTTGACAAATGTGCATTCTCTTTAACCTAGAAATTCTATTAAGAACTTAACAAACAGATAAAGTCACAAAAGTATCAATATATGAACATGCATTTTAGCATTGCATTATGTTCATTTTAGCATTGTATTTAATAGCAAAATAAAAGAAAAATTAGGCAAACTGAATGTCCAGTAACAAGAACTGACTAGATACATTTCTGTGTATCTGCTGTATAAGGACCGCTGCTGCCCTGGTCCAAAAAATGAGCTATATCTCTATCCTGAGATATTAGGTCAAATCACCAAAATAGCAATTTCGTATGTTTCAATCCAATAGAAAAGATGTCCAGATGTATTACTGGGGAGGCGAGGTGCAATATATTATTATAGAGAAAAACATAAAGTACGGTATAGAATAAGGGATCATTTGTATATGTGCATGCATATTCTCTTCCTCCAGAAGTATACAGGAAATTGTTAAGAATGACTATGGGGTTGGGGGTTCAGGGAGTGGATATAATTGCTATTTTTCATCTGGCACATTTGTGGATAGTTTGATGTTTTTGACATTAATATGTAATACTTCTACTGAAAAAAATAACAAAAATTCCCCCAGCCAACTTGCTGAAATGCTATTCAGTGAGAAAGAATTAAATCAGCCTTTTAGCTTGAAAGAGCTGTTCTCTGGTGAATGGCAGGACCACAAAAGAAGCTCATTACCATCTCCTTCAAACCCAATGAAAGGGGTAAATTTGGTCCTTGAGCATAAACAGTAATTATCCATGCATTTCCTTGCAACTTCTTTATAAAGATTTCAAGGGAATGAATTACAGTGGATTGAGTTTCATGTAGCAGTGTTTGCCCAATGCAGGTGAAATTCTGAGCCATCTTTGATCCAGGTGGCACAGATACACAAACCCCACAACATTCAGGGCACATATCACATTAGTTCCTAACCCTGCCAAAATAGGGAACTGACCAAGGGAGGTAAAATTTCCAGGTGGTGAAATTCCCTTTCTTTTCCATGTGTGGCTTAGTAGACTAATGCCTTGATTTAAAAAAAAAGAGATGTTATGAAACAAAGTGCATACTCAGTTTTTCTGATTGTTAAACTTATTCTCATGTTGGAGCTTTTTAAAAAAAAATGTTTAGGATATTTTTAAACTTTTATTTAAATTTATTTTGAACTTACACAAGTTTGCCCACAAATCAATAGGAATGAGTCATACACTATCTTTAAAGATACAGAATGTCAACTATTGTAGAAAAAGAAAAGTAGCAGGAAGCATTTTAAAAAATCCATATAATCTTTATCTGTTTTATATATTGTTAGTATTTTGTCTTACTTGTTTTGTCATTTGCTCTTTTATATTCCTGCTTTTTTAGTACCGCCCCCCTTATTTTCTGAGACACATCAGTGTAAGTTTTATACACCATGGCCGTTACTCCTAAATACTACTTAAATATGTATTTCCTAATAGTAAGAACATAAAAATATTCTCCAACATAACCAGTCAGTGACCAACTTCAGTGAATTTAACATTGATATGATACTTTTTTTTTTTTTTTGGTCTTTTTAGGGCTGCACTTGTGGCATATGGAGGTTCCCAGGCTAGGGATCTAATAGGAGCTGTAGCTGCCAGCCTGTTCCACAGCCACAGCAATGTGGGATCCGAGCCTTGTCTGCAGCCTACACCACAGCTCATGGCAACTCGGGATCCTTAATCCACTGAGTGAGGCCAGGGGTCAAACTCCCAACCTCATGGTTCCTAGTTGGATTTGTTTCCGCTGTGCCAAGACGGGAACTAACATTGATATGATACTGATACTCTTCCACTTCTACCATCTGCATACATTTTGTTAACCTACCCAGTAATGTCCCTTGTGGTATATTTTCCCTTCCAGTTCAGGATCCAGTCTTGGATCACATAGTGTGCTTAGCTACTGAGTCTTCAGTGCTATGCTGGTAAATGTTTAGCAACCACTGCTGTGGTGGATAATTACCTCCCTTTGTAACAACTGTCATTTCTGCAATGTAGGCATTCGCGCCATAATCAATTTCAAGCTATCAAAATGGTATCACTGAACTTACAGTTGGAAAGAGGTGTACAAGTTTGGCTCTTTCAGCTAAATGAGAGTCTCTTTATTCTGCTTTTTATCTGGAACAGTTCCTCAGTCTTTATCTTTTAGGACTGACTTTTCTTTTTTTTTTTTTGCTTTTTTTTTTTTTGCTTTTTATAGCTGTACCTGCAGCATATGGAAGCTCCCAAGCTAGGGGTCGATTTGGAACTGCAGCTGCTGGCCTATGCCACAGCCACAGTAATGGAAGATCCAAGCTGAGTCTGAGAACTATAAAACCACAGCTCACAACACTGCCACATCCCCAACCCATTGAGTGAGGCCAGAAATTGAACCCCCATCCTCATGGATACTTGTTGGATTTGTTTCTGCTGCGCCACTATAGGAACTCTCTAGGACTGACATTTTTAAAGAATATGATACTTTTAAAATAAAAGTTAATGCTCCTCATTTGGGGCTTCTCTGTTTTCCTCATGTTTAGATTCAGCTTATGCATCCCCAGCTGGATTATGGCAGATGACGTGTGCCTTTCTCAGGATATCACACTTGGGTGACATAAAATGTCCATCTGCCCACATTTACGATATTATATTTACTCCCTGCATGAGAGTGTTAACTAATTTCTCCACTCTGTACTTAATAGTTTTCTCCTTATCTAAAGGAGAGACACTTTAAAACTTCTCCTCATTAACCTATCTTGATAGCTTTTGTATTTAAATATTTGAACTGAAAGATTTTAGAATCGAAAAGAAACTTTTTTATCAGAATTAATTTTTAAAATGAAAAAACTGGTGAATTTCTTTTTCTTTTTCTTTTTTGTCTTTTTAGGGCCACACCCAGGGTACATGGAGGTTCCCAGGCTAGGGGCCCAATCAGAGCTGTGGCTTTTGGCCTATACCACAGCCACAGCAATGCCAGATCCAAGCTGCATCTGTGACCTACACTGCAGCTCATGGCCATGCTGGATCCTTAACCCACTGAGCAAGGCCGGGGATCAAACCAGCATCCTCATGTATACTAGTCAGGTTTGTTACCGCTGAGCCATGGCAGAAACTCCAAAACTGGTAAATTTCTACTCTAAAGAGAAATTTATGGATTATACATTAATATCCTAATGGGTATCCGAGTTGAAAAATGGCAAAATCCAAAGCAATGGATTTTCAGCGTGTTTGTATTTTCCCTTAAATACCAAGGTACAATCTGTTTTTTTCAAAGTGGGGTCAATAATACCTACATTTTCAGCATTATTGTGAAAATGAGAGATACATTAGAGTATATATACTGTATATACTCTAACGTGTCAGTAGCATATAACATATTACAGGGTTCAATCAATGGAAGCTAAGGAAATTACATATTGAAAATAGTTTACCTTCCATTAAAATTAAAATATTCCATTATAAATTATATGGGAAGATCATGGTTTGGGGAAAATGAAGTGAAATCAATTGAATAAAACAAGGATGAATGATTCTTGGCCCATAAATGTGTATGTAATATTTAGGATCCCCATTTAACCAATGAGCTGATACATTTTAAATGTTCTTGGGCTATACCGGGATCTGCAGGACAAACTTTAACCGTTTTGAAGGAGTCCAAAATCCCTGGAAGAGGGAATCTAAGGTAAGAGATAAATTCCCAAGAACAATATAGGGAGCACTAAGGATGAAATTAAAAAATGGTAAATTGGACTTCATCTGAATTTAAAACCGCTGCTCATCAAAAGACACCATTGAGAAAGTTGTAAGCCAAACCAAGGACTGCAAGACAATATTTGCAATGCATTTATTTGACAAATAACTTGATTCTTGCATTGGTTTTCTATTGCCACTTTAACAAATTACCACAATCTTAGTGACTTAACACAAATATGGGGAGTTCTCCTGTGGTACAGTGGGTTAATGATCCAGCATTGCTACTGCTGTGGTTTGGGTTTCTGTGGACGCAGCCAAAAAAAACAAAACAAAACAAAACAAAAAAACCACCAATCAATAAAACAAACAAAAAAAACCACAATGCAAATGTTTTATCTCACAGCTCTGGAGGTAGGCTGGGCTGGTTCCTCTGCTGTTCTGGATCTCACAAGTCCCAGTCAAGGTATCAGCCATCCTGGGCTCTTATTGGTGGCTTTTGGGGAGAATCCACCTCCAAACTCACTCAGGTCACTTTTCTGGAAAGGAAACACTCTAGTCTTAACTGAGACGACTGTTATATGTGTCTACAATTGTCATCAAACAGCATTCAGTTTCTTGAGACTTTTAAGCTGAAGACCTCATTTTTGCTGGCCATCAGCCAGGAAATTCTTTCAGTATCTTCAGGCTGCCTCTATTCTTTGTCGTTGGTCCCTTCTATCTGTAAGCCAGCAGGCGTGTGTCAAATTCTTCTCATGATTTAAGTCTCTCTGGCTTTTTCTTCTGCTTTGTCTTGTCTTTCACCAGCCAGAGAAAAAGTTCTATGCTTATAAAGCATCATGTGATGAGATTGAGCCAGCCAAATAATCCAGTCACCTCCTAATTTTCAGGTCCTTAACTTTAATTCTGTCTGCAAAATCCCTCTTCCATTTAATGCAACATATACATAAAATCCAGGGAGTAGAATATGGACATTTTGTGAGAGGTGTTATGTGGGGGAGCATTCTGCCTACCATAGACGTACATCCAGAATGTATGAAAATCACATGCTACTTAATAACACAAGCTATTTAAAAGGAGCAAAACACTCAAGTCTTTTGAATTAAGCCCATGGAAACACTATCAAAGTCATTTACCATCAGAGACATGCAAAGTAAAACTACACAGAGATCCTACTTCACACCCACTCTAATGATTAATACAAGCCAGGTGAAAATGTAGAACAATAGGACCCTGATATATCCTTCAGAATGTAAACTAATATAATCACTTTTTGAAACCCAGTTTGGCAGTTCCTAATAGCCTTAAACTGACTCTTGTCATATGATCTAGCAGTTCCTCTCCTAGGTATTTACCCAGAAGAAATAAAAGCCTATGTCTACAAAAAGACATATATGTACATATTACTCATAATAACAAAGACCTATTAACAATTCAAATATTGATCAACAAATACAGGAATAAACAAATTATGGTAAATCTGTACAAGTCTACTTATTCATACAAAAGGACGCACTAACAATGCAATCAACAACATCCCCAAATCTTAAAAACACAATGCTTAGTGAAAGGAGCCAAACTAAAAAAGTATGCGCTATATGACTTCATTTAAATGAAGCAAACAAAACCACAAATTTTTAGTGTAGAAATCAGATGAGGGTTGCTTGGAGGGTGGGGTTTGGGAGCCCATTGGACATATTATAGGAGCACTTTCTGGTAAAGGAAACACTCTAGTCTTAACTCAGACGACTGTTATATGAGTATCTGCGATTATCATCAAACAGTACCATTAGGAACTATGTGTTTTACTCTAGGTAAGTTTTCTTCAATCAAGTCTATTTAAAGAAAAAGAACAGAGGAAAACAACAGCCAAGTTGGAGGGTAAGGTTAATATCAAGCTTGTTAATTGCTGAAATTTTTTTATCAACAATCATCTTTTGTTGGCTTGATTTGTCAGCTTCTGAAAGAAGTGTGTAAAAATACTCATTTATGATTATGGGTTTGTCCATTTTCTCCTTGTCATCTCCAGTGGAAGTTTTTTCCATCCCTTAGTTTTTTTTTATCATTCATTGCTTTATGTTTGTCTCTCTGTAAGATGTATTACTAACTTGTCTTTTCTTTCTTTTTCTTTTTTCTTTTTTTTGGCCATGCCCACGACAAGTAGAAGTTCCCAGGCCAGGGGATCAAACCCTTGCCACAGTAGTGACAAGGCCAGATCTTTAAGCACTAGGCCACCAGGGAACTCCAAACTTGGTTGTTTTTTATTGTTATTATATACTTATTTTAAATAGTCAAGTTAATAATTTTATAGATGAGAGTTTAATCTACATGCATTTATCCTGGACTTTTAGTTCCTTCATTTGTCAAAAAGGAGATCATAACATGACCTACCTCAGAATTATGGGAGGATATCAAATAATCCTTAACATAGTGCTTTCCCGGAACATTGCATGCAACAAACTTTATTTCATTTATTTATTACACAAATATTTACTATGTTTCTTTAGGTATCAGGCTCTGGGTATACATAAAAATAAGAAGATAGCTAAGGTTCTGCCTTCATGGAAATTCTTTTCTAATGTGGGAAACCGAAGTACAAGTGAATAAAAATAAGTAAAATAAAATATCTACAAATATTATTAAGGAGAAAAGTCAGTATGGAGACAAAGAAAATATGTGGGGAAAATATGTTCTGGGAAGAATAATAAATTGAGTAGGATTTCCATTAAAATAATTTACGTATACAAAACTATTGTGTATATATATATATATATATATATATATATATGTATACAAAAGCTGAGGTTAACGTAAAAGTAAAGCTCTAAAACTCTAAAAGCATTTGTAAAATTTCACTCAAATACCTAAAGTGGTGAATCTTGCTTGGGCTTAGAATGAAGGTTGAGGAAGAAGAGTCCAAAGTTAATTGGGTTTCCTGTCCTTTTGGTTATTAGCTCAAAGAGATACCCAGAAATATCATTCCATGCAGAGAAAAGTTCCAAAAAGTATCAAGAGCTTCCTGTTTTCTCATTCCAGGCAGGCTCACCTGAGCTGTGCTTCATCATGGCCAGCAGTTACCTACCAACTATATGAACTACATCTCCAGGCATTGTGTTGAGATGATGTAGGTCCAGGTTAGTTACCTTCCCATATTAATGTAGTAACAATGGCTAAATTCTACTTTCCTTATCTCCTTTCTGAGATTAAAATTTGAAATAGAAGAACGTTTTAAAGATAAACTACTTCGACCCTCTCATTTGGCAGTTGAAGTGACTGAAATTCAGAGAAGCTAAGAATTTGCCCACAATCACAGAGCAATAAACTCAGGATCTTTCAGAAGTCTTTCTACTTAACTCACTGGCAAATAGAAGAACCAACAGAGAGTTCCCATCGTGGCGCAGTGGTTAACGAATCCGACTAGGAACCATGAGGTTGCGGGTTCGGTCCCTGCCCTTGCTCAGTGGGTTAACGATCCTGAGTTGCCGTGAGCTGTGGTGTAGGTTGTAGACGCGGCTCGGATCCCGCGTTGCTGTGGCTCTGGCGTAGGCCGGTGGCTACAGCTCTGATTGGACCCCTAGCCTGGGAACCTCCATATGCCGTGGAAGCGGCCCAAGAAATAGCAACAACAACAACAACAACAAAAAAGACAAAAATAAATAAATAAATAAATAAATAAATAAAAAATAAAGAACCAACATGTCCACAAACTTACCATTTATGTGTTTTATGTAAACCTCAGAGAGATAAAACTTCTCAATATTTGTAAATTGACCAACACAACATGCAATCTCAGACGATATGAATGAACAACTCCTACCCTGTTCCCCAAGGCACATTACATTCTTTAAACTGGCACTCAGTGGGGCAAGCTTGTAAGTCATGATTTATTTTCCCATGAAACATTAGTATAGCAAGCATCCTAAGATGTGTATAACCCTATATTAACACCAGAATAAAGTATCTTAAGATGCATCTAAATTGATGAAAGTATAGCTCATTTTAAAATGTACTTTTTGCAGAGAACTTGTCATTTTTGGGTTTTTTGTTTTTGTTTTTGTTTTTGTTTTAAAATGGCCACACCAGAGGCATATGGAATTTCCCAGGCCAGGGATTGAATCCAAGTTGCAGATGCAACCTAGGCCACAGAAGTGGCAGTGCTGGATTCTATAACCCACTGTGCTGGGACAGGGATTGAACTCATACCTCTGCAGTGACCCAAGCTGCTTCAGTCAGATTCTAAACCCACTGTGCCACATCAGGAACTCTCAAACTTGTCATCTTTTGATATCACATTTTATTACTCCTAGTATCAACAACCTCAAAGTTTCATTTAATAGTAAATGCACTTGATTGTGCATCTCTAAATACAAATAATTTCTCATCTGTAACCCAGAAGGGGATTATTGTATCCTTAAGATTCAGTAGGGGTGTTCCGATTGTGGCTCAACTGGTTAAGGACCCAAAGTAGTCTTTAACCATGAGGATGTGGTGTGGATCCCTGGCCCCACTCAGTGGGTTAAGGATCCAGCATTGCTGCAAGCTGCGGTGTTAGGTCACAGATGCAACTTGGATCTGGTATTGCTGTGGCTGTGATATAGGCCTACAGCTGCAGCTCCGATTCAACCCCTAGCCTGGGCTTCCATATTCTGCAGGTGTGGACATAAAAAAAAAGAAAAAAAAAAGATTCAGTAGGAGTTTTTTTCACATGAAAATGCCAGTTTTTTCACATGAAAATGATGAAAAGCAAACATACAATTATTGCTTGATGAAACAACTGTGTTAATTGATAAATGTCAGTGCTTAAGGGTGACAGGTAATGGCATTTAATAAGAATTATAAGCATTTCTAAATATGGATTTACTCAATCTTTATAAGTTTAATTTCTAATATTGTCTAATAGCAAACTTCCATCTCTCTTTTCAAATTGAATATACACATAAAATATTTTAAGAAGCCTATGGAATTTTAATCATTTATTTTCTTGATCAAGTAATTATATGTGTTCCTGAGACTTAAGCAAAGTATTAAATGTTTTAGGACATAATAAAACAGTTGAAATTTGGGAGAGAACTCAGACAAGTAATGGAAGAGATGCCTTGGAAAGATGAGAGGAAAAACTGCATGGATCATAAGATTGAAATTAACCACTCATTATGACAAAAATTTTTAAAGAAAGATAACAGTTGAAACTAAAAGCAGGCCTGCCATAGAAATTAAACAATAAAAGTACTAGAAATGAATAATCAGTGTGTATTAGTGAATATGGAAGAGTATAATGTGAGAAATATGTTACTGTTTTGAGTGTTTCAAGACAATTCAAAACATAAATACATGCACTAAATGCCACCATGATGTGTAGCTTTCATCTGACGTATAGTGAAAGACCCCTGAGTTTATAAAAGCAGCTTATGAGAATAAGATCGCTGAAGATAGTCATTGAGAGTGTAATTGAAAGTGCAACTCAGGAGTTCCCAATGTGGCACAGTGAGTTAAGGGTCCTCCTGTGTTGCCATAGCTGTGCTGTAGGGATTTCTGTATGTTGCAGGTATGGCAAAAAAAACCAACCAACCAAACAAACAAACAAAAAAACAAAACAAAACAGAAAGAAAGAAAGGGAGAATGGGAGAGTGGGAAAAAGAAATAAAAAATACAGCTCAGTAGGAATTGACTGGACCTCACCCCCTAAATCCAGTCATGGCCACCTGTACCTTTTATTCTCAAAATTATAGAATTGTAAACAAATGAATACAAATTAAGAGCTAAGCTTAGTATGTATTAATATGTATTAATGTGTTAATAGTGATTACTACTAAAAATTAGTTAACCATAGCCATGACTACAGCACAGCACTGTTTATTTATGGCCTTTTGCAATGACTCTGACATGGTGCCATATAATAATGACAAATGTTATACGCTACCATTACTAAATTTAAATAGTTAAGAGAGTGCTGTCCTTTAAATTAGCACCTTGAAATTATATAACATGTGAAATTGGTAATAATTAAAAGTTATACAAAATTAAATAGAATATATCATTATTAGTTCTAATATTGATTCTCTCTCCACTTATTCCAAATCTTTTCAAGACACTGTCTTTTTTTTTTTTTTTTTGGACTTTTAGGGCTGAACCTGAGGCGTATAGTTTCTGGGCTAGGGTCAAATTGGAGATGCAGCTGCCTGCAGCTGTGGGCCTACACCACAGCCATGGCAACTCAGGATCAAAGCAGTGTCTGCAACCTACACCACTGAGAGAGGCCAGAGATTGAAACTGCATCCTCATGAATACTAGTCAGATTCATTTTCACTGTGCCACAACAGGCACTTCCAAGAGACACTATCTTTTTATTTATTTATTTTTTTGCTTCTTAGGGCTGTACCCACGATACGTAGAGGTTCCCAGATTAGGAGTCAAGTTGGAGCTACAGCTGCTGGCCTATACTACAGCCACAGCAACGCAGGATCCAAGCCGCATCTGCAACCTAAACCACAGCTCACGGCAACACCAGATCCTTAACCAACTGAGTGAGGCCAGGGATCGAACTGGAAATCTCATGGTTCCTAGTGGGATTTGTTTATTATCAAATTATTAATTTTCAAAACAACTCTAAAATACAGTAGGTAAACCTTGGGAGTGCATAAACTGAACTAAATATAGTAGCAACAAGTTATTGTTATCATTTTAGCCATTAATTCTACCAGATATTTTGTGCCTATTTTATGTAAGATCCTATAGCAAGGACTTTAGAAACAATGTCATTTAATTACCTATAACTTGATGCAACAGTAATTAGTATCCATATCTCACAGTTGAAAAAAAAATGTCTCGGGAAAATAAATCTACCCACCCAACCCTCATAATTTATAAGTGATTGGACTCAATTTTTTCTTATTGTTTGATACAACCATTTGAATCAGTTCCAGTTATCCTGGCTCTGATTCCTATAGTTTTGGTATTGCCTGAACCAGTTGCAGAATAACATTAGCCTTGTTATTATAAAACCCTTCTCTTGGCCTCTTTTTTTCCTTTCTCTCACACATTCACTCTTTGAAAGGGTGCCATAGTTATCTCTCTACCATTCATTTCATGCTTCCCTTTGTATAAATGTGGTTCCAGAAGCACAGACTGAGGGTGGAGAAGATACATTCACTTTCTTGCTCTGACCACAGGATTGATCTGAGGGTGGGTGTGTGGCTTGAGTTGACCTAATCATAGTCACTTCTGGGAATTCTCTGAGAATTCTGGGACAGTGCCTCTTATGATCTGGGTGATGATGCGGGATATGAATGTGATGCCATGGTAGCTCTTTTGGTGCCATGAGTGAAAAAACAACACAGAGGACTTAAATGAGAGAATCACTGAGAAGAGTTTGAACACTGAACAAAACAGGCTGGATGCTTAGGAACTTCCCAGAAGTGAAAACCAATACCCTATTGTTTAGGCCAGTTTGGGTTGGGTCTTCTCTTCTAATTGTAACCAAAATCATCCTGATCATCATCCTCTCCCTTCCTTCTTTGTTATGAAGACAAGCTTAAACCACATTCCCAGTGCTCCCCAGAAAAATGTTATACTAAAGCTGTAGCCCCCAAGAAGGAGGGGCTGTGTGGTGTGATAGCCAAGCATACACCATTAAAGCTGCAGGTTGTTGTATGTTTTATAAGCAACAATGATTGAAACTCAGAGATTTCAGTTGCCAGGAGCCCAAGGACTTCAAGTTAAAGACCACTGGCATTAGTTCATTTCTCTGAATATCTTTCAAAAAAAAAAAAAAAAGTCTTACTAAAGCAATGCTTTCTCCATCTTGCTCTACCCCCAAATTCCCACTATTGCAAAACAATGCTGAAGATCAAAATCCAAGTCTTGTACTTTGTAATTTTTCTGAGACCCGTTGACCAAAGTTCAAAAAGTAAAATGAGGTCAAAATCTAGGTCAGAGTAGATAGACTACTGCCCCTGGTCCTATAGTCTAAAACCTGGGGCTTTCCACAACTCAGCCAAGAATTAAAAAACCAAATCAAGAAGATTTCCTTCAAACATTTCAATGTGTTGGGAAGAAAGCATCGCTAGAAACCCTATTGTTCCATTCCAGAAGTATCTATGGTAACCATTTTGAGCCACTAACTGTGCAGATAGCTATTTGTGTCACCAACTGACGGCGTTGTCCAGCCACTCCTTAATATTGTCTAGACACCTTTCCCTTGGATTTCCTTCAGAATGTTCCCTGGCATTCTTGCCTCGTAAATTTCCGTGCTTCCAACTTCGATTGTGGTACTTTCATTAGTTAAAGTACAGCTTTCCCAGCAAACAGATCAGCATTACATTTGATTCCACTTCTCCTGATCATTCCAAACAGCCCGAGTGTTATTATTATTTCGTATTGCGGCTTAACTTTATGGCAACCTAGTTGTTTATGGCCTCCGCTGGTTCTTCGTTTTGTGAAAGTGTGCTCTAAGGTCAACACAGTGAATCTTTTGAGCCTCAAAGGAGTGTACAGTCCCTACTCGAATCAGACCAGAAGTTTCTCAAGGGCAGAGGTGGTTTTGCCAATGGGTTACCTGAAGGACACTGGAAGGAAGTAGGAGAGAGTTTCCGGATTAGTTATCACTGCAGCCTCTTGGTGAGTTATTGTGGGCTAGCTATGTCTTTTGCAAACCTTCAACTTCTGTCAGCTGACCCTTTCTACACAGCCCTTCTGACAGCTGTACCTTCCCTTTGCCCCTTCAGGCCAAGGATTAATAACATAGACTCAGGAGTATTATACAGATCCTACTTTCTTTATGCCAATGCCTACTCCTTTTTTTTTTTTTTTGGCTTTTTGCCTTTTTCTAGGGCTGCTCCCGCGGCATATGGAGGTTCCCAGGCTAGGGGTCTAAATGGAGCTGTAGCTGCCAGCTTACGCCAGAGCCACAGCAACATCAGATCAGAGCCACGTCTGCAACCTACACCACAGCTCACGGCAACGCCGGATCATTAACCCACTGAGCAAGGGCAGGGATCGAACCCGCAACCTCTTGGTTCCTAGTAGGATTCGTTAACCACTAAGCCACGATGGGAACTCCCAATGCCTCCTCCTTTTTAAATAACTCTTTCCCTAAACTCTCCTCAAATTACCCCAAAGTGCATGTGTCACATGTTTCCCTCTGGGGGAATAGCAAGTGCTTTTTATGCAACATGATTTTACAAAGGCAGTTCCAAATAGTGACTTACATTCTGAGTATAGATACTTGGGTAAAATGTGCATTTTTAAAAAAATCTTAAAATAAATAAAGCACTATGCAACAATGTTTTAGGGCATTTAACAGAAAACAAAACATTAACAGTATCCATACCCTGAATTCATCTTTCTTGATGATCAGTTAGTTGAATTATATTGATCTGGGCTCTGGCAGAAATGTGCTGGAGCCAGTTTGCCTCTGGTGAGCTAATGGTGCCTATCCAATGCCACTCAGAGTTTAGTGACATCATGTTGGTAGCCTGAAACTGACCATAGCAGAAATATTTATGCCACAGAAATTGGCAAATGCTACAAATTAGGGGTTTTCTTTGGGAGAGCTGATAACCAGGACAACATTGCCTGTGTGGTTCATATAAAAGTTGCCATACTGTCTGTGCTATGGGATGTGACAGTGTCTCAGTTTGAGTTCTCCCCAAAGTACAGCCTGAGATAAGGATTTGGGTGCAGGTAGCTTATTTGAGAGGTGATAACATTGGAAGTAAGAAGGATCCCAGGAGACTGAAGTGAGGGATGAGGGAAATCCACTTAAAAGGTGGATTGATCTCTTTATACCAAGGGCAATGGGGGTCCATATGTGGGCTCCCTCCAAGGAATGGAAGAGAACGTGCTGTGGCTAAAATCCAAGGGAATGTGGGGCACAAAACTAACCCCTCTACATTAGCATATGCCCAGACCCAGGATCAAATGAGCTTGATAAATGGACATTCTTATTCCTGGAATATGGAACCACAAGACCAGGACCAGTTCATTCACAAAATGATCTGACTATTATATAGGAAAGAAAGAGTGAAACACTCTGCTTCATTTTAATACCTTATTCTCTGTCCTAAAATTGTGTGTGCACTTGGAATTTCATAATATATCTGTTAGAGAAGAGAGGAAACCCACCTTCCAGGGCCTCAAATGAGAAAGGAAAAGTGGTAAGTGGATGTCATCGAGGTCAACCATCTGCTTATTAAAGAGAGAGTCAGGTTTCCTTCGCCCCCCGGGAAACTGTAACCTGGCCACATCCACAGATCTCCCTGGTGAATTAACTTCTGTTTTTCTTTATTTAAGGGATGAGGGGTGGAGTAGGTCTCTAGTCTTTGGACATTTGAAACAAGAAGCTTCTCCAACAGAGACTAAGGATCCCAAACTAATGGCACCTGATTGTAACCTCTATTACTTTGAGCAGGAAATAAAAAGAACTTTATGGGAGAGGCAAGGGGCCGGGAATATTCTGCTTGATTTTGATAATTAGGATATGTAATTTTGAGCCGTCTGCCTTTGGAAGATCCAACTAATCAATCAGAGGATGACCAAAAGAATTTATTCTTCCTTGATATTCACAAGAATTTCTGGGAGTTCCCGTCCTGGTGCAGTGGTTAACGAATCCGACTAGGAACCATGAGGTTGCGGGTTCGATCCCTGCCCTTGCTCAGTGGGTTAATGATCCAGCATTGCCGTGAGCTGTGGTGTAGGTAGCAGACGCGGCTGGGATCCCACGTTGCTGTGGCTCTGACGTAGGCTGGCAGCTACAGCTCCATTTAGACCCCTAGCCTGGGAACCTCCCATATGCCGTGGGAGCAGCCCAAGAAATGGCAAAAAGACAAAAAAAAAAAAAGAATTTCTGATGAATTGGGCTTTTGTTCTTCTATCATCACTAATAATTTTAAAGAAAGATGCAAAGGAGACTTTGGACGATGGTTTTTGGGACCACAAACTTAAGGTCAATGGCCTGGGTTTATCCCAGAGACGGCCTGGGTTTATACCAGGGGTTTTGTATGTGTTCCTTTCTTAGTACCTGCCAGGCAGTGTCCTGATTTCTGGAGATGCAAGAGTAAAGAAAATAGACATATACATGAACTTTTTCTTCATTTTTTATCTTCTTCTATAGAATGTCAAACTGACCCCAGATTGCTTTTAGGGCTATTTCAGCATTGGCCTACTGTTCTCAGGCCCCTCCTGTGCCTCTCTTGCCCCAGAATCACCAGGTAAACCTCTTCATAGCTCACCTGCTTCCAGCCTGCTTCCTTCCTCCACCATCTCTGCTGACTGGCAGAAGGACCCATTTATCCAAGGGATCACCTCCTTCAAGTTTTTGTGGATCTGCAATTAAGGTGGGGCCATGCAGTTTTTCAGGGACGAATAAATGAGCGATGGAGAGCTTCTGTTGCCATCAAAAGAACACTAAGAAAAAAATGACCATCAAGGCAAATACCTTGGGGAAATAGCTGATAATGTTATGGACCAATACATTATTCCTTTTTTTTTTTTCAGAAACTAAGAAATATTCTGAAGAATATTATGCAATAAGTAGACCTGCAGTCATAACACATATTAGCCCACTTGGGGGAAACAAGTTCTAGCTGGCTTCCTCTCGGGCTAGTGATCCAGTTCCCGTTCAGATTGAGACAGCTGTTCTGAACCACAGCTCATACTAGCTGCTGATCCTGACTTGTCTCTGTCCAGGAAAGACTGGATTGCAGATACTGGGCTATATCCACACAAGGATGGATGTTGTCTAGCACTGAGCATGGCCTCTGCCCAGACGTTCCTAAAATTAGACCCTCTCCTAGCGCATTGGATCCCCGGCCTCTGAGGACTGTCAAGACCATTAATATACCACCCTTCTCTCCACTTAGTTGCTCTCCAAGATGTTTGAGGACTAGCCCCAGAGAGCAGTTCAGTCTTGCTATCCTCAATCTTACCCCTCCCTGAAGACTCATCCCCTTTTTCTCCATGCCTTATTTAAGGAACTTCCCGCTTCTTGACAAAGTTAAAGCTTCCCAGATGATGGTTGTGATGGAGCTTGGAATTCACACTTGCTATTTTCATTCCTGATGCAAACCCTCTCGGGGGTCATCCATCATTGCTTCTAGGAGTCTGACATAGACCTAAGCACAGTAGTGCCTCATTTCCAATGTGATAAGTTGTTAGAAAATTAAACTAATCCTGGGCAGAGTTCCAGAGATTTTGGCCTTCAAATGATGGCCTTGGGACAAAGTAAATGCTTCAGAAAAGGTGAGAAAAGGGTTATTCTTTGTGGGTGGTCCCAGTTTTAAAATAAGGGGGTCACACTGTTTGATCATTCAGTATATTTTCAATCTCTTTGGCTAAATCCAAAGATGGATTTCACATATATATATAAAAAACATATATACATAAATATGTAATATATATTCGTATATACACATTTATATACATATATGTAATATATATTCATATATACATGTTTATATATGTATAATAACAATATTTTTATATATTTGTATATACATATATATGAATAGATCTCTTCATATATATCTAAATTCAAAGATGAATTCAATTATCTATTCCTGATAAGCCACCCTAAAATTTAGTAGCTTAAGACAGTTATTATATTGCGGATGAATACGCAATTTGAAATGGTTCAGGGGAGACTGCTCATCTTTGCTCTGCAAGACTCAAATGAGTGCTAGAGGAGGCATGAGGGGATGGCTAACTTCCATGGACCACTGAGTTTGTGCTGGTTGTTGACTGGGAGCCTAGCAGGAGCTGGGGCTGGGGGCCATGGCTCATCTCCATGTGGCCTCACCGTGGGCTGATTGGGCTTCCTCACAGCATGAACATCCCAGATGCTCTGAGGTACACCTTTGTATGACGTATTCTCAGAAGTCATGTAGTGCTTGCTTTCACTTTCTTTATCCCTTGAGACAATTACAAAGCCCCATCCAGGTTCAAGGAGAGGGGATTTAGACTTCATGATGATGGATTGTCAAGATTTCAGAATGTATGGGAGGGGAAAATATCATTGCTGACATCTATGAAAAATTCCATCTGCACAACTCTCAAATCATTTTTATGAAATTTAATTGCAAAAATTTTGGCCCATGATATCAGTCAGGTATTTCCAGCTAAACTAAATGAGTAGCATTGCTCTCATGTGGTTGAAGATTCAGAGAAGAGATGTAGGTTTTCCTCTTTTGAGAGCCACTAAATTTTACAGAAAAATTCTTGCTCTTGAAGTGCCAGGGGCTATATTTAAAGAAATATGAGAGAGCATCTATCCAGAGAAAACCATGACTCGAAAGAAAAGACACATGTACTCCAATGTTCATTGCAGCACTATATGCAATAGCTGAAACATGGAAACAACCTAAATGTCCATCGACAGAGGAGTGGACAAAGAAGATGTGGTACATATACACAATGGAAGCCATTAAAAGGAAAGAAATAATGGCATTTGCAGCAACAAGAATGGACCTAGAAATTATCATGCTAAGTGAAGTCAGTCAGACAATGAGACACCAACATCAAATGCTATCACTTACATGTGGAATCTAAAAACAGGACACAATGAACTTCTTTGCAGAACAGATACTGACTCACAGACTTTGCAAAACATATGGTTTCCAAATGACACAGGTTGGGGTGGTGGGGGGATGCGCAGAGGGTTTGGGATGGAAATGCTGTAAAATTTGCTTTTTTTTTTGTCTTTTTTGCCTTTTCTAGGGCTGCTCCCATGGCACATGGAGTTCCCAGGCTAGGGGTCTAATTTGAGCCGTAGCCATGGGCCCACACCAGAGCCACAGCAACATGGGATCCAAGCCTACACCACAGCTCACAGCAATGCCAGATCTTTAACCCACTAAGCAAGGCCAGGGATCAAACCCGAAACCTCATGGTTCCTAGTTGGATTTGTTAACCACTGTGCCACAACGGGAACTCCAATGCTGTAAAATTTGGTGTGATGATTGTTGTACACCTATAAATGTAATAAAATTCATTAAGTAATTTGAAAAAATATGTGGAGTTCCTGTGGTGGTACAGAGGTAACAAACTGGACTAGTATCCGTGAGAACATGGGTTCGATCCCTGGTCTTGCTCAGTGGGTCAAGGATCCTAAGTTGCTGTGGCTGTGGTGTAGGCCAGCAGCTGTAGCTCTGATTCAACCCCTAGCCTTGGAACTTCCATATATTGCAGGTGCTACCCTAAAGCGAACAAACAAACAAAAGAAATATGCACAGTGACTCAAATTATCATTCAAATAAGAAAAGGGATCTGAAGACATTTGAACATAGTCAGCGATTCACACTGTTTCAGTTCTCAAAGAAACTGGGGGAAACGTGAGAAGAAATAGAGAAAAAAAGGTGAAAGAAAGAAAGAGGAAGGAAGGAACAGAAGAAAAGAAGGAAAGAGAGAAGAGAAAAAGAAAATGAGATGAAAAAAAATTATATAGCAAGAAAAGAGGTAAAAGCAACTAGGGAAAGGCAAGATGTGCCAATTTATCAGCATCACACACAATTTCCCCAGGTTGTCTTTTGAATAACTGCTGAACTCAAAGCTCCAGACATTCAACACATGCTCTTCGTCATGCCAATTTCCTGTCCCACAAGCTTGATTGCCTAGAATGCTGAGCAAGGAGAACTGGATAGCCAGTAGCAATCCCCCTTTCCTTGTTCAGTGAAGGAAGTTCAGTGACCCAAACCCTAATGGTTTCAAAGAGTTGGGGAAATAAAAAGTAACTCTGTCTTTAAATATGACTTGGGAGGTGGGCACCATACGATGCCCAATACCTACTGACTCCAGGAAGAATTCACATGATTCTAAGAGTGCTCATTGGCATGAAATGTTTGGACAGATTCTTTCCACGTGTAATAGTAGCTTTTGCTCTGATGGCATGGGGAGCCAATGGAAGGTTTTAGACAGAGAGGAATGGATCTAACTAACTCAGGTTGTAAAAGAATTGCTCTGCTTTGTAGATAGGATCATTTGTGCCATATTTTAGAAACCGACCATGGACTGAGAGAACGGATTTGTGGTTGCTGAGAGTGGGATGGGGGGAAGAAATGGGATGGACGGGGAATTTGGGGGTGATAGATACAAACTCTTACATTTAGAATAGATCAGCAATGCGGTCCTGCTGTACAGCATATGGAACTACGTCCAGTCTCTTGGGGTAGAACATGATGGAAGATGGTATGAGAAAAAGAATGTGTGTATACATATGTACATATATATATATATATATATATGAATTCATTATATATATGAATGACTGGGTCACTTTGCTGTACAGCAGAAATTGACACAACACTGTAAATCAGCTACACTCTAGTTTAAATTAAAAAAAGGATTGCTCTGCATTGTGGAGAGTCGATTGAATTCAAATGCTGAAGTTGGATGGAGTAGCAGGAATAAGGCAGAAACGGGAAGAGTACTTAAGAGGCTCTCGTAATAATCTAGGCAAGAGGTGATGGGGGCTTGGGGAAAGGTGGAGGATAGGCCCTGGTGAGATGTGATTGGACTGATTCAAGATTTTTTGGTATTGCTAGGGAGCCACATTATATTGGCTTATTTAGTATTGTTTGATTTGATGTTTCTAGGAATTTTTGCCCCTAAATATCAACAGTGGGAGCAGAATTTAATACCAGCTTAAAAAGAATGAACTAATTCATGTTTCTCAAACTTCACTGTACTCACATCTCATCTGAAGATCTTATTAAAAAGTAGATTCTAATTGAATAGACTTGGGGTGGGGCCCAAGGGTCTACATTTCTAAGTTCCCAGGTAATGTGAGGGTCCAGAGACCACAAAATAAAAGAAGAATTCACTAAATTGTCCATGTACCATCTTAAACCCCTGGTGCAGATTCTAAAAAAATCTCATATTCACTTGTGACTTCATCCACTGTTTCTGAGGATAAGTCATGGGGACAATCTATGATGGCTCTTCACATTTTGGCAAGTAGGTTAATATGTAGATAGTTTATTCTGGGTTCCTATCTTGTTCCTTTTTAAAGTAAAGGCAGATTTTTAATTTATAGATGCTTATCTGTGCAAAGCTTTCTTACACAAATTAGTAGCAATGAGTTACATGAGTTGAACGTGTGTATAATTGTACAACATGGCAAGTTCAAAACCATGTACACATATTTAACTCTTTAAGATCACAGCACATATGTGAAGTCAGAACTCATTAAATTAGAGACTGATTTAACCAAATGATTTGTGCAGTCATTACACAGGTGTTCCATTTCAGAAAGTATTAGAGCACAGTGCCGGAGGCCTCAAAGCTAATTTCTAACCTAGACTAATCATGCCAGAAATAATGACCTGCCGTTAACTGCCTTGTGAATCAGACCCTATGATATTTAAAATAATTAAGATCAAAGCCTAAGTAGAAGGTCACTGAATTCACCAGTCATAAAATGTTAGTACAAAACCGTAGGCTATACTTGTGTGTTTAACAATCTTCTGAAGTTACAAAATGACATTAAGAGGGACACAAATATCATCCTCAAAAATGTCACTCTCCTCAAAGGCATGGCCAGCAAGCACAGAAAACCTCTCCATGAAATGGCTGTTCTAAGCAAAGAGGTTACTCAAAAGCCATTATAAACACGGAAAGACCTAGTAACTGAAAAGATGGGCTGATGGGATCTATCAGCTTGCTGGCTGCGATCCCAATAGATGAAGTGTAATGATTTGCTTCCCAGTTGTAGTAAGTTGGAAAAAAGTGTGAAATGAATTGGTTTGTCTGGGCTGAGTTCCCAGGAAAAGGGTGTCTTTCATACCAAAAGCTCCCACCCATACTGGCAGGGTGCTTCAAACCAAAGATTTAGACAGTCAAATAAGTGCTAATTGAGTTAAAGGTTTGGTTAGGAAGTGGGTTGACAATTAAGTTCAACTCAAGCCCTTTAATGGCCCAACCACTAGACTTGGGAGGCTTTGGTATAGCGTACCAAAAGCAGAGGCTTCCTAATCCACTACTAAGACTTTGATTGAAATCCCTAATCTTTGGCTGGAACAAGTGTCAGACAGCCTAGAGATAGTGGCCTGGGGTGGCCAAGGCAGAGGAAGGAAGTTATGAAGGTGATACGGACGAAGTATCTATTCACAAGATTCTACAAGAGATAAACCATAGTGGGGAGCTCCAAGAGAACGAAGAACTGCATCTTTGAAAGAGGACACTATTCAATAGCTTTATGCTGCTGTTTTCTGTGGCCAAGTTCCCAGCGAGTTTTACTGTGAAAATATTATCCCAAAAAGCTCCCCCTACCCTATAACACACTTTTTTTTTTTTTAATTTAACGAACACTGTTTATCAGGCCTATTATTGCCAGAGACTTTTGTTATTGCTTTGCAAATGTAACCCCACTTACACCTCCTCACAACTTTCTGAGGTAGATGATATTATTATCATCAATTGACAAATGAGGAAAACAGGCTCAGAGAAGTTCCAGAACTAATCAGCGGTACCCCTGGAGTCCAGAAATTGTAGAGGGAGCATCCTGGTTAAATTAGATGAAGAGCGTGTTACAGAAGAAGAAAGGAAGCACATTTTTATTATTCTATTTGGAAGGGAGGAAGATATATAAAAAGACCAAGAGAAAATTTAATGGGCCTCTTCACTGCCCTTTTCCCACAAGTGCCAAAATGAAAGCCCATTAATAAAGCTTAAAACTGAAATTGAGTACAGATAAAAGCAAACCTCATTACCCAACATGTAATTACTGAAGAATTCACAGCTGGGGGACATTACTGAGGAAGGATGAGGCTTGCCCACTCAGGCTGCTGAATTCCCAGCAAGGTGTTAAAGCCAAGCCTCCGTACCTCTTCCTTTACAGGTTGTAGCTTTGGCCACTCTGCCATAGATGATGGCAGAGAGTCTAAATGCAGAAAACAGATCCCAAAATTCTCAGGATTAAGGAAACTGGAGATCAAATGCATGACCTCCTGCTCAGCAAAAGCCACCCTTTCAAAGTTCATTCCCTTTGTGACTATCCTAAAGAAGATGACAGGTCAATTTCCAACTCATGGGCAGGTTCAATATCAGCATCCTTCTTGTCCCTCACCACCTTTCAAACTCCTGTGAAACTCCCTCTCTGAAAAGCCCTATGACACCTAACTCCACCACTTGCTGTCCCTCCTCAGGGTTGATACCTATTGGCTCCTGGAATACTCCCTTCATCCACTGAGGACTTTGGTACCTGGATCACAGCCTCCTGAAATCAGTTGGCAATGTGCAAATAAATGACATAGCCATTATCAGATACCCAGGATGCTCTATTTAAATGCCAGGACTTAAATTTCTACTCCATTTGCCAATCTTTTTCTATGACCATATCCTGAATTTTGGGATCATTGCACTTCTGAAATTCTAGTTCCAAATACTCTTCCTTCTGAACACATTTTCCCATCTTCCTCAGTCTTTCCTCCAGTCCTACCTGCTTCCTTTTTCCTCCTTTCTTTTTTTTAAAGCAAAAAAATTTATTACATTTATAGTTGTATGACAATCATAACAACCCAGTTTTTTTAGCATCTCTATCCCAAAGCCCTAGCCCATCCCCCCCAATCCAGTCTCCTTTGGAAACCATAAATTTTTCAAAGTCTGTGAGGCAGTATCAGTTCTGCAAAGGAGTTCATTTTATACTTTTTTAATATTCCACATATAAGTCATAGCATATAATGTCTGTATCTCACAGTCTGACTAACTTCACTTAGCATGATAATCTCTAGGTCCATTCATGTTGCTGCAAATACCATTATTTCATTCCTTTTTACAGCTGAGTAATATTCCACTGTGTATATGTACCACACCTTCTTTATTCACTCCTCTGTTGATGGACATTTAGGTTGCTTCCATGTCATGGCTATTGTATATAGTGCTTCAATGAACACTGGAGTATATATATACATGTATCATGGTTTCCTCTGGATAGATGCCCAGGAGTGGGATTGTTGGATCAAATGATAATTCTATTTTTAGTTTTTTGAGAAATCTCCAAACTGTTTTCCATAGTGGTTGCACCAATTTACATTCCCACCAACAGTGTAGTGGGTTTCCCTTTTCTCCACGCCCTCTCCAGCATTTAATGTTTGTAGAATTTTTGATGATGGCCATTCTGGCTGGTGTAAGGTGGTACCCTATAGTAGTTTTGATTTGTATTTCTCTAATAATTAGTGATATTGAACATCTTTTCATGTGTTTTTTGGCCATCTGTATGTCTTCTTTGGAGAATTGTCTGTTTAGATATTCTGCTTGTTTTTTGATTTTTTTTTTTTTTGGTATTGAGATGCAGGAGGTATTTATAAATTTTTGAAATTAATTTATAATTTAATTTTTGAAATTAATTTATAATTTATAAATTTTGGAAATTAATCATTTGGCAGTCACTTCATTTGCAAATATTTTCTCCCATTCTGTGGGTTGTCTTTTTGTTTTGTTTGGGGTTTCCTTTGCTGTGCAAAAACTTGTCAGTTTGATTAGGTCCCATTTGTTTATTTTTGTTTTTATTGTCATTTCTCTAGGAGGTAGATCTGAGAAGATATTGCTGTGGTTTATGTCAGAGAGTGTCTGGCTTATGTTTTCCTCTAAGGGTTTTATAGTACCTGGTCTTGCGTTTAGGTGTTTAATCCATTTGGAGTTTATTTTTGTGTTTGGTGTTAGGAAGTGTTCTAATTTCATTCACTTACCGGTAGCTGTCCACTTTCCCTGGCATTGCTTATTGAAGGGACTATTTTCTCCATTGTATATTCTTGCCTCCTTCATCATAGATTAGTTGACTGTAGATGTTTCCTCCTTTCTAAGAGCTTCCTCCAGGCTTCCTTTTATAAGCAGCCTAGCCCATCCTCGTTTGTCCTTTCAGCTTCCACTTAACCTATTAACTCCTTTCTGCATTGTCCTTTTATGGCACCCCCCAACAGATCAATCCAACTGCATGTTTCTCTCCTTTTACACTCAGGCAGTCAAATACTGGGGGAAAAATACCATGTAACTTTGCAGATGGGTGACACTGTTGAGAGGTACGGGGCTTTGAAAACAGATCTATAGAATTATACAGTTTCCAGGAAACATGATTTAATCCCTGGCCTCTGGCAAAGTGACTAATTAGCTCAAGAGCCCCTACCTCAGTGCCGAAGCTCATGGGAAGTTAGGCTCAACCCAGGTGGATAACAGTATTACACTTCAGATAACTTGGGCACAGTCCAAATTCTCTTATACAAAAACCTCGGGTTTAACCAAGTCATTTTATACTTCTCAAATTTTATTATATGCAATGTCATGTAAAACTAGTGACATTTGGGAATCTTTTTGTATTTTAGTGGCATGTGTTTGAAAAGAACTTGACCTGTACTATTAAATTATGTTCTTAATGATGGGGTCCAGAAATGGTAATGAAATGGAGGTAAAAAGACACGCATCACGTAGCCACAAGCCTAAATCACAGCTTCAAAAGACTGTTCTCAAGGCTTATACTCAAATACCCTTTTACCTCACAATATTACTCAAAAGAAAAAAAAAAAAATCCTGTTGCTGTATTAATCACTGTATCCTTCCAAAATTATTTTCAATTTCAAGTCCAACTTCTTTTTTTGGCTTCACTAAACAGCTCATGGTAATAGCTTATGTATCCAATATCATTCTGTATATTAGTCATTTTCCCACTTAACCGAAGATTTCCATCTTTTTTTTTTTTTTTTTGGCTGTCCTTGTGGCATATGGAAATTTCCAGGCCAGGGTTTGAACCCAGACCACCACAGCAACCCAAACTGCTGCAGTGATAATTCCTGATCCTTAACCAGCTATGGCACAAGGAAACTCCAAGATTTACATCTTTTAGTATTATTAGAAGGCATATCTCCTAGCCATGTTTTTAAAATTGATTAACGTATCCCCTGCCATCTTAAGGATTCAATGTTTAGCTATTCCTTGAATTTGAAAAATCCTCTTGTTAAAACTCAATTATAAAACCTGTAACATCTGTTTGGCTGCTCAAAAAATTTTTATGATTCCCTCTAGGTTTTGTCTTTATTCCCAAAGTTGAGGGAGCTAGAAAAGTATCCTACAGATAAATTTGTTGTTAAATTATAGTAAATGTGTACTATTATCTCAGAGGTATCAGGAAATTTAATAATGGCCTCAAAATAGTTCCCATTTCCCATAACACCAGAAATAGTCTCCAAAATGTATGGAGAGTAACCTATCCCATTCAAAAATATGAATAATAATGCATTTGTAATTTTTTTTCTTTTTTAGAGCTGCACCTATGGTGTATGGAAATTCCATGGCCAGGGGTCGAATTGTAATTGCAGCTGCAGCCTACACCACAGCCATGGCAACACCAGATCTGAGCTGCATTTGCAAACTGCACTGTAGCTTACAGCAATGCCAGATCCTTAACCCACTGAGTCAGGTCAGGATCAAACCTGCATCCTTGTGGAGACACGTCAGGTCCTTAACGCACTGAGTCATAGTGGGTTGTGATTTTTAAAAATTCTTACATCACTTCTGGTTGCAAAGCCACCAAGATGTTAGCAGTACCTGGTGAATAGGGTGGGGCAAGGTCAAATGATTTTTACCATGATGGATTTCAGATACCTCAGCTCTTGATGGACAATGAGAGGCTGGTCTTCTCTGCTCCTCCAGATTCCCAAGTCTGCAGTTTGAATGCCCTAGTGAAAGCCCTCTGAACAAGTCATGAGCTGTGTGAAAGGCAGAACAAAGCCAGCCCAGACCAGGAGAGCTTCTGATGACTGAACATTATTCATCTTTCACTGCGTCTCACCCAGTGTCTGTACATCAGGCAGTCTGTGAATGTTTCATGAAGAAATGAATGAAAGGGTTCACTTTGATATTGCTGTAAAAGAGTTAATAATGCAAAACAAAGTTGCCCAAAAAGCTAGAAACTCCTTTTTATAAAATTCGAAGCATGTTCAAATCTCACTTGGTCAGAACCTCTTTGGAAAACAGAGCAGCAAAGCCCCCAAATTATGCCAAAGGAGTGTTCCTTAGGAAATTTGTCCAATAAATTGAAAACATCAGCTCTACCCAGTCAACATGGTAACTTTCAGAAGGAAACTAATTTTAAACATTAGTTGTTCATCTATGTGAAAGCTTTACCTATGAAGTTAAGTTAGTCTGAAGACATAATACTATATTGGTAATTACTGACAGGACAGGCTTCACATACTGGAAAGAGGAAATAAAACAGTTTGACTATGTTACATGAGAATTTATCGAGGAGACTGGGGTAGGTTTAGCTTGTAAAAGCCAAAAAAAAAAAGATATGGAAACGTAATAACCTCCAAATTAATCTTTATTTCTTTCTCCCCCACCTGACTTTTTTAGGGCTGCACCTGTGGCACATGGAAGTTCCCTGGCTAGGGGTTGAATCAGAGCTGCAGCTGCCAGCTTCCACCACAGCCATGACAACGTGGGATCTGAGCTGCATCTGCGACCTACACCACAGCCACAGCAACGCCAGATCTTTAACCCAGTGAGCGAGGCCAGGGATTGAACCCTTGTCCTCATGGATCCTAGTTGGGTTCATTACCTCTGAGCCACAATGGGAACGCCACAAATAATCTCTCTTAATACAAAAGGGGGGAGAGATTTATTCTAACTAGTTCTAGGAGAAACAAGCAAATATTAGATAGATGCAGATTTTAAGAAAGAGCATGTTAGCAACTAGAACTTCCCAGGAATGAGACACACCCTTTAGAGCAGTGACCTTCCTTTCCCAGTATCAAATCACAGGGAAAAGAAGCAGCCAGTTAGGATTCTGTAATATACTGAGACCTTCTCTTCAAAGCATTTGAAAAATCTTCCCAATTATGACCCAGAGAATGAAGAGGACCTGTACATTAGCAGAAACCAAAGGCAGGCAGGGTGAAACGGAGAGCACTGCCCTCCTTGACATTTCTAAATATGCCACAGAAACTTTCAACTGCATGGTATAACTTTATAAATAATGTGTAAATCTGACCTCTGAAAAAATGCCAAGGCCGATGATGCTGAGAGTGACTTCTCCAATGAATCATAGCTGGGACAGTCATTTTCAAACTCTGCATTCAAGTCTCCATGTCTTTTCCAAAATAAGTCATGTAACAAGTGCACACATGGCCCAGGCATCCTGCTGCTGGCTTCCCATCCCCCCATAATATGTAATTTTCCTGGTAATAATTCCATGACTTGGTTCAAGATGTCCCACCCTACCATTCCTGTCCTCTCTTTTTGATCTCTTTCTTTCCATACTGGAACTTCTATAAACCATCCATGGAATTCTACAGTTCATTTACAAGGGGGAAATCAAGGCAAAATCCTAGCCACTATTCCATGCTCTTTTGTTTCTGACTCTGATCTATTCACTCCAGCAAGGGGAAGTGACTTGGGCAGTTCACTGAGAATACCTAGGCTTACTTGCCTGAAATATTTTCCTAATAATTTAAAATTTGGAGCACACAGATTTGTTGAGGCAACTCTATAGTATGAGTTTTATTAGGATTTCTATTTTGAAAACAAGGAAATTTTCCCAAAGTTACTCTTGAGAAGCAAGGAAAACCAGATTCAAACTCTATGTAGTCACTCTACAGCTCATCATCTAATCATTACATTACCTTTCAGTCAACCCACAACAGTATAAAACCTGAATTCCTCTCTGCTTTCTCCCATCTTATTGTCCTTTCCACATAAATGATTAGAAAGTGTCAGTTTTTTCCCCTAAATTTCTTAGGGACTGTCTCATCTTTTGACAACTCAAAACATCTTACTCATCCTCTGTGGGCTCCAGAAGAGAGCTCTGTGTTTTTTTCACAGTTGTTCAAGATGCTCAACTCTATGTCTCACCACAATTTGAGAGTCACTGCTTGCCATTTTTTTCTTAGATTTTGGTGAATAAATTTTGTCAGTCCAAACTGGGGACACATAGCCTAACTAGGGGTTTTTCTTTTCATTGATTCACAAATTGATGTGGATAAAAAGAAAACAAAAGGGAAAGTTTGAAAGTGAAACCGACTTCACACGTCTGGGATCCAAACCCATCTATTTACTCTCTCTAGAACTTTCTTTACACTCTCATTGCTTTCTAGGAAGTCTTGTTCTCACTGAAGATGTTGGGATAGTACCAATTATTCAAAGCTGGGCCTCTTTCTCTGCCCATGTGACACTATTGCTAATCTTAAAGCAAAAGTCATTCCTTCTTCTCACACTCACTTGGGGCTAGTTCTACTTGGTCAGAGCTTTCTATGTATTACAATTATTAGTAAATGTTGTATTTCCCATTCTGGATGGTAAGCTTTAGGGGAGTTAGATTAGGCCCCTTAAACTTTTGTCACCAATTTTTCACATATCATGGGCATTCAGTAAGTGTTACTAAATTAATAATTTAAAATATAATGCACTAATTTCTGATATGGAGCTATATAAGAAAGAGCCAGGATTTATTTTGTTTTTGTTGTTAATTGTTTTGCCTACCTTGTGGTTTACAAAATTTCCCAGGCCAGAGATTGAACTTGAGCTGCAGCCATGACAATGCCAAATTGTTTACAAATAGGCCACTACGGAACTCCTAGAATTTATTTAAAAACAAAACCAAACCACCACTACCACCACCACCACCACCACCACCACCACCACCAAAACAGGAATTCCCATTGTGGTGCAGTGGGTTAAGAATCCTATTGCAGTGGCTTGTGTCACTGTGGAGGTGCAGGTTTGATCCCTGCCTGTCACAGTGGGTTAAGGATCCGGGGTTGCCGCAGCTGCAGCTCAGATTCAGTCCATGGCCCAGAACTCCCATATGTCATGGGTGTGGCCTTAAAGAAAACAAAAACCTACCTTTCCATTTTATTTTTTAGAAACTATATTTATTTTTCAAGTCAGTATCAATTTTGATTGGAATACTCTGTTCCACAAATTCCATAAAATTGTGAAAAGGTCTTGGAAATTTCAATGTTTGGCATTAGTCACAGAGGCTAATAAAAACTCCCTTGTCAGAATACATGCCCTGACTTTTGGTTCAGAAATAAGGGCTGATGGATCAGGGCAGGTTTACCAGGCAGTCATCCAGTTCATAAGCCATATTTCCTGCTTCAACATAGAATAGAAAACCCTGAACAACCAAGCCCAAATCCTGATGATTTCAGTCTTTATCCGGTATTACTAACATTCTGCATAACTAGACATTGTCCAGCATGAGATCAGGAGATGTATAATTAGGGCATTCACATTTCTTAACCTGTCATGAGAATTCTCATCTGAGGGAGGGGCCATGTCACCTGGGACTAAAGTAGAACAATTGAGCTGTCACCTTGCTGCCCCTGGCCTAGAAGGTCCTCCAGGATAGAGATCAGAGATCACATACCCATCCTTCTGCCTGCTCCTCTCCCCTCCCCTTCCTTCTCTCTCTTCCTAGAGATGCTCCCAGCTTCCCTTAAGGAATACTTTTTGGCAAGTGAGTAGCAAAACACACCATGGGATAGGATGAAAGTCAGAGAAACAGTCTTATCACAGTCAGCATATAAATGTGCCTTGAGGTATAGTCTACAGACCATCTAAACAAAGGATATAAAATAAAATATGAAGGTAAATATGATACTTAAACACTTAGTAGTAACAACATCTATTTCATTTTAAAATATGGAAAAGTAAGAAATAACACTTGAATAGATTTGATATGTCAAGATGGTATTTTCTACTCAGAAGTTTTGCTCTTGTACAGAACAAATTTCTATGATAACGTGGATTTGGTTTAACTTCTTTTTTCCTTTTCTCTCCCTTTCTTTCTTCTTTCTTTTTCTCTTTCTTTCTTTCTTTCTTTCTTCTTTCTTTCTTCCCAGAGAAATGGTGGTCAGAGGGAAGCCTTCTGTTTGGAGACTCTATATTCTGTGGTTTGGTGTTAAGGTGTTAAGAGAATGTTTATATCTGCTTTGTATCTCACCTAACTATAATCAAATTTGGTGGAATTTGGAGTCCTCCTGTGGCTCAGCAGGTTAATGATCTGGCATGGTCACTGTAGTGGCTCAGGTCACCACTGTGGCATGGGTTTGATCTCTGACCTGGGAAGTTCCACATTCTGCAGATATGCACCCCCGCCCAAAATTGGTGGAATTCTACAACTCATCCAGGAATATGAATAATGAATCAGTATTCCTGGATATTGCTCCAAAAGTCTGGTGATGAATCTGTAATATTCTAACAATGAAAAGTATCATTAATTGAATGCTTTGTGTAAGGCAGGCACAAATTAAACCTATTAAGTGCATCATTTGTTAAATCAATCAGTCAGCCCTCTGATATAACAGCATCATTACCATCCATATTTCACAGATGAGGAAAGAGAGGCCCTGGGAAGTGGAGTGACTTGCCCGAGGTCTCTGAGAAGAAAGTGGTAGGGTGAGGACTCTCATTCAGTAATATTCAGAGCCAACATCAATAAGTTGTAAGTTATGTGTCCTTCTCAAACAAAACTTACCAAATGTTTAGAAATACCAGCTGTTAAAAAAGCACCTGCTCCTGGTGCTCACATATGGCTCATGGAAATGTCACTTGATATAGTTATCTTTAAAAGCCATGTGGCAATATTTAGTAAAATTAATAGTGCACATGGCCTTTGATCTAGCAGCCCTATTCCTAGGAATTAATCTTGTAGGTGTAAAAGCATAGTATGGGCAAGGATATAATGTGAATTCTACTCCATAAGGGGAAATATTAAGTAACTATGGCATAGTCATATCTTGGAAATCCACACAGTCATTAAAAGAAATGAGGTGGCTCCACACAGCCAGTTGACTCAAAAGCTACTGAGGGAAAAGCAAGATGTAACATCTATCTTATTTTTGTAAAAACATGATTAGAAATTTTAGGGCAGTGAGACTCTTCCGTATGACACAATTATGGTGAATACATGTCATTTCATATTTGGCAAATCCTACAGAATGCACAACAAAAGAGAGAACCCTAACTATAGATTTTAGTGAATAATTATGTATCATAATTTATTGATATTGGCTCATCAGTTGTAACAAAGGTACTACACTCAGGTAAGATGTTAGCAATAGAGGAAGGGAGCTGAAGGGTGTGTGGAATCTCTCTGTGCTTTCCACTCAATTGCTTTGTCAACCTAAAATTACTCCAAAAGTCTATTTGTCAAAAAATAAATTTAATATAAACTTAGGTAGAATAATAATGGAGATTGTCAACCTCAGTTGTAAGTTTTTTTATTTGTTTGTTTTTTGTTTTTTTGTCTTTTGTCTTTAGGGCCGCACTTGTGGCATATGGAGGTTCCCAGGCTAGGAGCTGAATCAGAGCTGTAGCCGCCGGCCTACACCACAGCCACAGCAACGCCAGATCCGAGCCATGTCTGCAACCTACACCATGGCTGCCAGAAATACCGATCCTTAACCCACTGAGCAAGGCCAGAGATTGAACCCACAACTTCGTGGTTCCTATTCGGATTTGTTGCTGCTGTGCCACGACAGGAACTCCTCTCAGTTGTAAGTTTAAGGGGCAGAAGAGAAGAATAAGAGGATAAGGGAGTTAAAGCCAAAAAAAGGTGTTTTTTAAAAAATTTTCAGATTTACAAGAGGAAAACAAATGGCACTCTATTCTATGACCTAACTCATGTGAACTTGTGTGTGTATGTGTGCATGCGAGTGTAGGAAGGAAAACATAGCTGAACAAACCCAGCTGGAACTTTCCCAAGTACCCTTAAAACGCTTAATTCTACCCCTTCATAGATGTTCCTTTCTTCAATTCCCCTTCAAACCATGAAATAGGAATAACAATGGGTAACAAACTGTCATTAAATGGGGAGCTGGATCATCAGACTTTGCTTTATCTAAAACAACATTAAATATGAATTTAAAGTTGATAGTGGCAGTAACTTGAATCATTTTTTCCCTCTGTCTTCTTCATTCCAAAGCCAATACAAAATAATAATGCATACAGGACTCAGGACTTCTGCTGGTATCAGCATGGAGTATTTTTCTTTAGATATCTTTTAAACAAGATTTTAAGATCTTGTTTGAGATAGTTTCCACCTCTCTCTCTCTCACTCCCTCCTCTCTCTCTCTCTCTCTCTCTCCTCTCTCTCTCTCTCTCTCTCTCTCTCTCACACACACACACACACAGCACCAATGCACTTGAACAAAATCCTCCCAAAACAAAAACTTCAGATGTATAGATTAAATCAGTACATGTGATTTAATTTACATGTTTGGAGAGTGAAGTCCAGAATTTTTCTAGATGAATCTACTTGAATGAACAAATAAGAGTCTCATAGCTCCTAAGTGCAGCCTTCTCACCTAGGGTCGTTGTAGGAGGTTTCACATACCTCAAGGGACAATTTCCAAGCATATCCTTCAAGGTGTATTTTCCTCTAATTAAACTTAATCCCTATTACCTCCTGGTGGTCTCTAAGGGCTTGGTTTTCAAGAGCCACCGTGTTGTCTGCTTTGCCTTCTGGGATAGTTACAAATGCTGCAGGTCCCACCCAGGCTCGGCCTGCTGAACCCTGAAAAAACGTGAGCAGGAAATAGCCAGGGCCTCCTCTGCAGGGTTTACGTGATGAAATGCAGCTCACAATTAGTTGCCCCTGCAATTTTCACACCTGGGGCTCTTGAGCTTTGAGGGTGCAGGTGGCCTAATGCAGGAGTAATTAGTTCCATGTCATTAATTATTTATATGGAGCTTATCACACTGGGTTGGCAATTTTTGTTGACTCAGACTGCAGGTGCACAAAGGAAAAGTGCATTTTGAATGCTTGGCCTCTTAAAAGGCGGAGAGAAAAACAGTGCCCTTTGGGGCTATCTTTGGGGACATGCTTCAGGAAAGGCCATGCCATTCACAGAAACCACAGGGTTCTGAGAGTTGACACGCAATTTAAAATGGTGACTCACCATTGCTACAGCTGCAAAGGTGATTCTAACTTGACTCACACAAAATTCTGTTTTTAAAATGCATTTTCCCATTTTGTTGTTGTTGAAGAAGAAAAGCAGGGAATGAGAATCCACTGTATTATCATTTGGACCTAATCATTCCTGAAAAATTCAAAGTACTTGAAATCATACTACCTGAAATTCTTATTCACTCCACCACCAGAAGGACATGGTAAATCTAATTTCAGTGGCACTGATCAATATATAGCTTCATTCTTACCAACTAGATGCTTCTAAACTTGGCTCAGGAGTTCCCGTCGTGGCTCAGCAGAAACTAATCCGATTAGCATCCATGAGGATGCGTATTCAATATAGCATTAAGGACCAGTGTTGCCAGGAGCTGTGGTATAGGTCGCAGACTCGGCTGGGATCCCGAGTTGCTGTGGCTGTGGTATGGAGCAGATACAGATCTAATTAGACTCCTAGCCTGGGAACCTCCATATCCCATGGGTGCAGCCCTAAAAAGACAAAATAAATAAAGAAACAAACTTGGCTCAAGCAATTGTTGAGACAAACTTTTCCCTGACATGATGCATTCTTTATGATTTTAAACTCATTATACATGCTCCGTTTTCTTACCCTGATGTAGGTATCCCATTCCAGTTGCACATCTCTCCAAAGAAAGAGAGTGGTGCAGGTCAGTTCTATCCAGAAGAATTCTGATTCAGGACTTTATCACATTCTTAGGACACAGGACTAGTTCAGATCAATTTATTGCACAGTTTAATCTTCTTTCACAGTGGTTTGAAAGCAGAGACTCTCTAAAGCAAATAACTCAGAGGAAAGACTTTTTGGTGCCTCCTCCACATCAAGGTCAACGTTAGCTACTGCCTTAACTTTAGGGACTCGGTTTCTTCTGCAATAACGCACAGTAGCAAATTGTCCAGGATCAAGTTAGGAAGATCTCACAGGAGCCCTGACATCTTCTAACCCTTGGTTTCTAGCAATATCCAGATGATCCTCATGGTTCAAGGGCACACTCTGTGTAGCAAAGTTTGCAGGCAGAAGTTGAGAGGCAATTTCTCCTTTCCAACTGGGTAATCTTCCAATTTTGTTATCTAAGAGTGGGAAAAGTGACCAACCCTAACCCTACATCACCCTACCTTCATCTGTGAATGTTGTATTTCAAATTAATTTTCCACTCCACTTCTAGTTTTCACTGTGACAAAACTCCAACATATATAAAGTAAATTATATATTGAGAAGAAAAAGTGAATGCTTGCAGCTGAGGAAGGTGCACTGTCAAGCCTCTATCTTCACAGTGTGAAAACATCACTTTAACACTCGGTGAACACAGAGGTTCTCAAAGTGAGAGCATGGCTAAGCATCATAAAGCATGCACTGCTTCGCCAAAAAAGCTAAGGATTTTTGTACTTATTTGACTCATCTAATATCATGAATAACTTCAATATAATGCATTTATTCCTAGTTTGGAAGTTAGAAGTGTTTATCTATAAACTCTGCCATTAACTTAGTTTGATCTGGTTAAAAACTTGTGCGGGGAGTTCCCGTTGTGTCTCAGAGGGTCGCAAACCTAACTAGTTTCCTTGAAGATGTGGATTTAATCCCTGGCCTTGCCCAGTGGGTTAAGGATATGGCATTGCCATGATCTGTGGTATGGGTTGCAGATGTGGGTGGATCCTGTGATACTGTGGCTGTGGTGTAGGCCCCAAAAGCTAAGGATTTGACTCATCTAAAATCACAAATAACTCTGCAGCTGCAGCTCCAATTCAGCTCCTAGCCTGGGAATTTCCATATGCTGCAGGTGTGGCCCTGAGAAAGCAAAAACAAACAAACAAACAAACAATCTGTGCAGCACTTTCAAAACTGAATGTTCCTTTTCCTCATTAGTAAGGTAGCTCTATAAGTTATCCTTTAAACCAGAAACTTTTGAGAGTAAGAGGAATTGCTGCTATAATTACACAGGGACAGCAGGCATACATCAGGACTGACTTGGGTGAACTGAAATGCAGTTCTAAACAAACTGAGACTTTACTCTTCAGAAAATATAGATTGGTTTGGACAAGACAGAAGTGGCTCAGGTGTCTTCCACATCTTAAATATTTACATTGGAAACCCTACAGTTTTCAAACAGAAACTCATGATTAATGCCTTTTTTCATAACTCTGAATAAAAGGAATTAATATACCTCTCAATTGTGTCACTACCTTTTTAATTGTCTCAAAAGTGTATTTGAAGCTTCAGGATGTCAACCTAGGGGACAGAGTCATCAGGGTAAAGTCTGCAAATCCAAAAATCTCAAAGTCCTGAGTGCAAAAATATGCTACCTCAGCAGCTAAGATATTCCCCTAAACTTATGTTAATTTGACTTATTCAGAACTAGCAAAGGGAGTTCCTGTTGTGGCTCAGTGGTAATGAAGCTGACTAGTATCCACGAGGATGCAGATTTGATCCCTGACATCACTCAGTGGGTTAAGGATCCTGCACTGTTGTGAGCTGTGGTGTAGGGTGCAGATGTGTCTTGGGTCCGGAGTTGCTATGGCTGTGGTTGTGGCCAGCAGCTGCAGCTCTGATTTGACCCCTAGCCTGGGAACTTCCATATGCCGAGGATGTGCCCCCCCACCCAAAAAAAAGAAGAAGAAAAAAAGAAATAGCAAAGAGAAACTTTTGGTGTAAGAGTGTTGTGTTGGTGATTCATTCATTAGAGAGTTTTATATTTTTTGTTTTCCCTAAAGCAAATGTTATGTGATATCTTGAAAAGTATTTGTATTGGTGTGCTCAAGGGTTTTCACCCTTATTCAAAAATTTCAATGGACTAGAAAATTTTTACTAAAAATTCCCCCACCTGACTCCCACAAAGAAAATTAAGCCACGGAGTTCCTGTCGTGGTGCAGTGGTTAACGAATCCGACTAGGAACCATGAGGTTGCAGATTCCATCCCTGGCCTTGCTCAGTGGGTTGAGGATCCGACCTTGCCATGAGCTATGGTGTGGATCGCAGATGCAACTCGGATCCTGCATTGCTGTGGCTCTGGCGTAAGCCAGTGGCTACAGCTCCGATTGGACCCCTAGCCTGGAAACCTCCATATGCCATGGAAGCGGCATTAAGCCAGAAGAAAATGCAAAAGATTATCATAGAGATAAACATAAAAAATTCAGAAAATAGCATTCTTCCTTTCTAAATTTTTCTAACTCATTAACTGCAGTGTACGTGTGTATTCCAGATATTGGGGATATTTTCTATTTGACTTCACATCATAATTCAGGAAATACTCCTTAGAAGTTCATCATTCTCAGCCTACTTTCAAGCCTAACATTAATTTAGGTGAACCTAGAATACATAAATTTCTCCAGGAGATCCTTGAATTTCTGTGATTACTTAGTGGTTTTATTTCCCAGTAAGCCTCCTGGTCTGAATACAATTTTCAAAAATTTACTCCCAATATCTAAATAATAGTTATAAGCCACTGTCCCAAGAGTTGGAGAATCAAGGAGCAAAGAGACATTTCATGAGCACTTAATATGTTTGTAGAAGTAATCAATAACAGATGAAGCTTTGCTTAAAATTTTCATGCTTTTTTCATCCTCTGACATGTTTTTCCTAAACAATATTTTTGAAAAGTAAAAAGGTTTAGTAATTTATGCTACTAGTTATCCATTTTGACAGAATATTACAATAAAATGTATTTAGGAAGAACTCATCCAAAACAATATGTGAATCTCAGGGTATGAAAAATAGTAATATAAAGTGAAAAATAATAATATAAAGTAAAAAATAAAATAAAAAATGATATACAATAGGAGGTCCAGTTGTGGCTCAACAGGTTACGAACCCAACTAGTATCCATGAGGAAGCGAATCTGATTCCTGGCCTTGCTCAATGGGTTAAGGGTCCGGCATTGCCATGAGCTGTGGAATAGGTTTCAGACGTGGTTTGGATCCTGCTTTGCTGTGGATTTGGTGTTGGCCAGCAGTTGCAGGTCCAGTTTGACCCCTAGTCTGGAAACTTCCATATGTCACAGATGAGGCCCTGAAAAAGAAAAAAAAATAATAAAATAAGATAGGTAAAATGAACTAGTAGAAGGAAGGCAGGAAAAAACATTAAAATATTAACAGTATTGCTTTTTGAGCAATGCAGTAAATGTTTTTCTTTTTTATATTTTAATAAATGTACATATTTTCCATAACAGGACACATATTATTTAAACATGGAAAAATCATAAAGATTATTTTAAATTGCATGGTACAGAGAGATGAGGAATTGCCCAGCAAAAATATCATATATCTTTCATCTTCTATTTAACAAGTTCCTTTGGTCAAATAATCAGATTTCGTTAAGAAATAGAAAACATTAAAAAAATTACAGTCTTTGTAATAATGTGATATATTTTATTTATTTATTTATTTTTTGACTGTAATACCAGTTATTTAACCTTAATATAGTTTTCCTAGACAGCCTGTTGATATTGATGTGATACATTTTATAACTTTAATGTGTACCACTTCCATGAGCCTCAAATAGGCAAATGCAGAAAAATTTACCAAAATTTGCAAAAATATGCAAACATTCTATTTTACATAATATCATAGGTTGCTATATATTTCATGTACAATTTGAATATAAATTCAGCTACTATTAAGACCTTACTAATTAAGAATGTATCCAAGGGCACAACATTTGTTTTCTCTGATTGAATATTCCCAATAAATCAATTTGTAACTGTACTCTACCCATTAATTTTCCCTCTTAAGTTCATAAAACATTTCGTCAATTTTGCAACCAAACTCATTTATTCTCCAAATTCTGGAAATATGTTGGTAAATAGCAAGAAGCAAAAGTCTGAGCTCATTCAAAGAACTCAAAATGTTCAGCTACTTAGGAAATCAATGACAGTTGCGAATAACCGTTTGCTTACGAGAATGTTCCCTATTGCCACTGCCCTCCTTGAGTAATTCTGTCGAATAGCTTGAATGTTTCCAAATCCCAGGGCACCACTCTTCATTTGCTAGTAGACAAAAACCGCTATAGAGATAAAGCAGAATATGTGGTCTCGAACATGATCATTATGATGACTGAGCAATTGCATACAATGCAAGAATCCTCTTTAATGTTAAACATCATCATAGTCAGTTTTATGTCAAAGATAATTTTCCTTCATAATTCTTTTTACCCTGTTCTATTCTGATGTGTACTCTTCTTTAGATGATTCTGTTATTTGGGTCTGAGAAAATAAAATGTATATACATATACATTATTTTGCTAATCATTGCTATGTGTTCATCTAGTTCTCAAGTCTGGAGGTCAAATGAGGATCTAAAACATTGCCATGGTTAGTAAACTTCCTCTATACCTCCCTTTGCTTCTGATCGACTTGCATCACAACTGAAGTAAAAATCAACGTTATTTACAATAGTGCCGTTCTCTGGTGTAGATACCTACACTCAATTTGCCTTTCCTCAAAGTCAGTCATATATGTCCAAAGATTTAGGCTTAATTCTTGGCTAGGTACACACACTATTTGGACAGGCTCTTAATCAGTCTATACTTCAGGATTATTCTCTGTAGAATAATAGAAACAACAATTAGGCTTTGGGGTACTTTGAGGATCAACAATGTCAGTCAGCATGTCTAGAGTCTGACCTGAAGGGGGAAACAGCAGCAACAGGGTGTCCATATGGATTTCACCATATGGATGAGAGAGTTGCGTGCCTCATTTTTACAGAAGATGTGGTCCTTGAATAGGCTTTTATCCAAAGACATACAGAGCCACCCCCCCACACACACACACAGATGTTCAACATTGCTCATTATTAAAGAAATGCTAATGAAAACTGCTATGAGGTACCACCTCACGCCATCCAGAATGGCCGTCATCAAAAAGTTTACAAAGGTAGGAGAGGATACAGAGAAAAGGGAACCCTCTTACACTGCTGGTGGGAATGGAAATTGGTACAACCACTACTAAAAACAGTATGGAGGTTCCTCAAAAAACTGAAAATGCAGCTATCACGTGATTCAGTAATCCTACCCCTGGGCATATATCTGGAGAAAACTAAATTGGAAAAAAAAACATGTACCCCAATATTCATTACGGCACTATTTCCAATAACCAAGACAAAGAAGCAGCCTGAATGTTCATCTACAGAAGAATGGATAAAGATGTGGTACATATACAAGAGATAATATTACTCAGTCATAAAAGGAATGAAATAATGCCATTTGCATGAATGGACCTAGAGAGTGTCATACTAAGTGAAGTTAGTCAGTGAAAGACAAACATCATATTATATCACTTATATCTGGAATCTAAGAAAGGGATACAAATGAATTTTTATGTAGAATAGAAATAGACTCACAGACTTTGACAACAAACATATGGTTACCAAAGGGGCTGGAGCCAGGGAGGGATAGACTGGGGGTTTGGAATTGGCATATACACACTGTGGTATATGGAATGACTGGTCAACAGGGACCTACTGTATAGCACAGGAAACCTACCCACTATTCTGTGATAATCTATATAGGAAAATAATCTTAAAAAGTATGGATGTGTGTATATGTATAGCTGAATCACTTTGTTGTATAGCAGAAATTATCACAAGATTGTAAATCAGCCATACTTCAATAAAACTTAAAAATGGAAAGAAAAAAAAAAGTTCCTTGGACAAAAGCTTCTGCAATGCAAATTCTTCTTCTTTCTTCCCATTGATTTTCCACCAACTAGAGATTTTTTTTTTTTTTCCTGGAGACATGAAGTACAGGATCACATGTCAGAATGGAGTAAATCACAAAAAATAATGACCTGAACTAGTCTGTGTGTGTATAAGCAGTCATCACTTTCTTTAAAAAAATATTGGAGTTCCTGTTGTGGCGCAGCGGAAACGAATCCAACTAGGAACCGTGAGGTTTCGGGTTCGATCCCTGGCTTCGCTCAGTGGGATAAGGATCTGATATTGCCTTGAGCTGTGGTATAGGTCGCTGATGCAGCTCAGATCCCAGGTTGCTGTGGCTCTGGCATATGCTGGAGGCTATAGCTCCGATTGGACCCCTAGCCTGGGAACCTCCATGTGCTGCGGATGCGGGCCTAGAAAAGACAAAAAAAGACCAAATAAAATAAAATAAAAAATAAAAAAATATTAAGGAAGTGTGTGTATTTGGTCTGGAGAAGAAAAACCTCATGAATGTTAACGCTTTCTTTTTTTTTTATCTTTTTATGGCTGCACCCACGCATATGGAAGTACCCAGGCTAGGGGTCCAATCAGAGCTGTAGCTTCTGGCCTACACCACAGTCACAGCAATGCAGGATTTGAGCAGCATCCGTGACCTACACCACAGCTCACAGCAACGCCAGATCCTTAACCCACCGAGCAAGACCTGAGATCGAACCTGCGTCCTCATGGATGCTAATCAGATTTGTTTCCACTGAGCCACGATGGGAACACCAACTCTTTCTTTCTTGAGAAAAGGATCTCAACACGTGGGCAAAGAAAGAATAGATAGGGCCTTTCATCATTACATCACTAAACAGATGTACCTCCAATGGGGGCAACATCAAGGAGTCAAATGTTAGCTGTATGCAAGGAAGAAGTTTCAAACACCTGTAACTAGGCAATCATGTACTGCCCCATTTGGGAAAATAGTTAGGCCATGCAAGAGTCCTCCAACCAGAACCAGATGGTCCCTCTGTGACAGATGCGGAAAACTTAGACTCTAGAAACGTTCACTCCAAACAAGTGAGGATGCAATGTATGCAATGAAAGTAGCTAAGCTTCTTCCATAAGACACCCAAATATAAACTTAGAAAACTATACCAAATATCAGGTGAACTAAGTAAAGCTCAAAAGCCACCCCTCATCTCTACTACTAATACTCCTTTGCAAACAAAACAAAACTCACATTTTTGTGGCTGAACCATTTTCCAAATGCTGTATTGAGAAGGAATCTGGATTAAAAAATGTGAATGTGAATAGGCCAAAAGTGACATCAAAACAAGTCACCTGATATTTATATTGTGAAGTAACTCTGTTTCAAGAGGAAAAAATAATCATTAATTATGACTCCTGGTGATTGATGATTTGTGAGAATTCAAATACAACTTTGTCTATTGTCCACATCTCTACAGCTTACCTTTCTATTATCTCCAAAAAAATAGATTGTTTGGACAAATTAATAATGTAAACAAAAGCGGAGGTAGGAGGTATTCAAATTTACTCAAGAACAAATGTTTTCAAACACATTTACAACTACCCAACTGCGTACAGTGTGTTAATTATAAATGATCCCTATCTACTTATTCAACTAAGGCTAGCAGAGTGTTTATTCGGAACACCTTAGTAGCCTGCTGACAATTACTTTACATAGGGAAACCATTAAAACCATATTTTTTCTGATTTTTCATAGTCATACTGACTGTCTCATAGTTATTTCATAATAGAAAAATACTACTCACTGAAAAATACCTGCATAATGAGATATTCTTCTATAATTTAAGGTATTTTCTTAAAAATAAAATAATAATTCTAGGGAGGAAAAAAGCTAACCACCTTTCCCATTAAATGTATATTTAAATAGTTTTAATTGTTCTACCTTTATAGTGGGAATACAACATAAGTTATTAACGAAACTCTCCAAGATCTAAAACAAATCCAAGTCCTTTATCTTAGTGTGTGTGAGTGTGTATGCATGTGAGCACTTGTGAGAGATTGTGTGAGAGCAGATTCCTGGGATTTTGTTTGTGTGAATGTGTGTAAGTGTGTATGGTAGTGTGTGCAGTGTGTGTCTACCTAACTTCAGGACAGTTGTGTTCTCATTTACCAAGTATTAAATTGAATGCTGTTGTATGTGAGATACCTTCAAGATATTTGGAATAATCCACTGAGAAAAAAAATCAAACACAAATTCTTTCACTGATAGAATTTATATTCTAGTTGGGCGAGATAGACAATAAACAGTAATAATAATTAATAGGTAAGTGTCTTGGAATACAGAAAAAGTAGTGCCAGACATGGGTTATCATTATCAGTAATGTTAGGAGCTTGAATGGAGGGCAGGATGTAATTTTTAAAAGTGTGGTCTGGGTAGGTAGACTTCCTTGAGAAGGTAGGTAGCATCTGAGCAAATAGTGGAAGGTGGTGAGAAATTTCACCATGTGCATATTTGGGGGAAGAGCAATCCAGCCAGAGGGAATAGACAATGCAAAGACTCCAGTTACATAAGACATAGCAAGGAGCTTATGTGGTGGCATGTGATAAGAATAAGTGAACAGAGAGTCAGAGTTCAATGGTCAGCAGGATCATAACAGGTCCTTAGAGGCAATGGTAGAACTCTTTTTTCTGAGACAGATGGGTGAAGTGCCAAGCCACATGGTCTAGCAATTAGTGCATGAATAAGTAGTAGTTATAATTAGTTACTATTAAATATTCTGAAGTGTCTCTAAGGGAGAATCATTACCCTATCTAACATGACTAAATGGAAACGTAAAAATTTTGTGACTTATAAGAAGTTTAAACATCAGTCATAGGCAAATCCAAAGCCATAGCTTGAACTCCTATGATAAGTTTGCTCATTATTTGTAGAGGTAAAATATAGCTCCCATTCCTTAAAAATATGATAAGTCATTGATCTTCAAGAGCAAACGAAGTGGGAAGAGTCTTCATGGGGGACTAGAACTGCATCTCCGGAAGATAACTAACATTTGGAATTCTAAGTGGGATGGAGGCAAGAGGTTTCTGCAAAACTTTCACACACATTCTTTCAGAGGAACATAAAGGGATCATTTTTAGAGTTAACCTACCTAAGGCTGTCCTGTAACTGTCTGCACATTTTTGTATTTGTTTCCCTTAATGCACTATTGAGGTCTCATTCACTTATTAAATCTATAACACAATTGGAACTCAGAGTAGACCCAAGCCCAGGGCGAGCTTATTCTTACTCATTTTGGCTTGTTCTATCCGCAGCCTGCAAAGGATGCCCTTCCAAGGTTTTGCATCTTTATTGAACACATCTTCCCTCAAGAACACTCACTCCCAGTTGACCTTTCCTCAAATAACTCTGTCCTTGAACCTGAAAAATAGCTTGAGACCTTCCCTGTGTGTGTGAAAAACCCAAACATGGCCACTCTGTCATATTGTCTATTATGACATTAGCTCTGAAATCACAGAGGCCACTGCAGGGCTATAATTCCCTTTCTCTGAGATGGTATCCCTTAAGAAATGGGACTCCTCATTGACTAGCTGGAAGTCAAGGCCAGTGAACCCCACTGACAACACCTACTTCTAGCTTTGAGAACCATGGACCACAACATTTTCAATGTCTATGAGTCTATTTCTGTTCTTCAAAGGAGTTCATTTGTATCCTTTTTAATTTTTTAAATTTTTTAAAATGATTTCTATTTTCTTCCATTATAGCTGGTATACAGTGTTCTGTCCATTTTCTATTGTACAGCAAAGTGACCCAGTCACACATGTATATATACATTCTTTTTTTTCCCATTATCATGCTCCATCATAACTGACTGGATATGGTTCCCAATGCTATATAGCAAGATCTCATTGCTTATCCATTCCAAAGGCAATAGTTTGCATCTATTAACCCCAAATTCCCACTCCATCCCACGTCTATATCCTTTTTTTAGGTTCCACATACAAGTGATATCATGCGATGTTTGTCTTTCACTAACTTGACTTAGTATGACAGTTTCTAGGTCTGTCATTGTTGCTACAAATGGCATTACTTCCTGCTTTTTCATAGCTGAGTAATATTCCACTATACATATAGCACAGAGAAATCTACCCAGTATTCTGTCATAATCTATGTGGGAAAAGAATCCAAAAGAGAATGGATATGTATATATGTATGACTGAATCACTTCAACTGAACAGCAGAAATTATCACACCTTCTAAATCAACTACACTTCAATAAAACTTAAAAAAAAAACAAAACCATAAATTCTGTTATTTTTTCATGTTGGCAAATAATCCAGTCATCCCTTCCCAGCTCTCTGATACACCTCTTGACAGGCCAAATTAAGTTCTCACTTGCTAAGTCTTCTAATAATAAATTATTTCTTTCCACTTTCTTTCAGAGTTGTTTTAAGGGGCCCATAGGGTTACACAAGTCAGAAAATGATAACTTTAACAAATGCTGGCCAACCAGCTAGCTTTCCCTTGATGGAAAGGAAAAGATCTACAGGCTGTTAACAGAGTACTGAACTGTGGCGTAAATCAATGATAGTGGAAGAAAGAAAATGGGATTTGGAGATGTGGGGTTGAGTGATAAAAAATACTTCTTTTTAAGTAAGTAGCAGTCCTTTCCCTTCTGCATACAATGGAATGAAGATCTTGACCTCCCCTTTTTTTTTTTTTTTTGGTTGTTGTTCTATTGCACTCGCTGTTGCCACCTGCTGGTAATATATCATGATTGACGTACCGGGCACAGTGATGGGGTATTCTTACAGGAAGCACACACTGTAAGCTTACGGCCAAATCAAGAGTCCTTGTACCCTTGGGACTCAGTCTCCCTTGAGATAAGAAAAAAACAGTCTTTCAGGTAGAGGGAAAAAATCCTATTCACAGTCAACTTTCAAGAAGATCTGCTATGTTTCAGTCCTATTTTTTCTGCCAATACAGGAGACCGAATTTTCTGCCATTATTTGTCTCTCTATGGGTGTGTTGGACATGCCTCTTTCTGATCATTGGAGATATAATTTTGTATCTTGCTATATTAGTTTTTATATCAAAGACTAAAATGTTTCACTGTAATGGAACTTGGGCTCAAATGAAAGACGGCTTTGAGTTTTCCCTAAGCAAGCTCTCAAGGCAAAAGATAACTTCTTCTGCCTGTTTCCAAGGATCTTAAGATTGATGAGGTTCTGGGACACCACATTATTTATAAAAGAGCCCTCAGAAGTATGTATATGCACCAGCACACCCATAAAACTGAGAGTCAGCTATTGTTTGAAGAAAAGCAAATCTCTCTCTCTCTTTTTTTTTAAGGCCTGTATTGACTGTAATCTGCTATGGAATATGAAATGGAAATACATTTCTTTAGATTTATCCAAATTCACAAATAGCCAATACCATGGTATATTTTTCCTTGCAAATTCAGACACATTGGAATCCAGTGTGCATAGCTATACACGTGTAACTTACAATTTTTTTTTTATAGTCACACCATAGGAGGGTTTCAAATGAAAATATGCCAAGTGTCAAGAAGTTCAAGAGTTAAGATCCCATAGCAATCCTAACACATACCCACAGTGTGCAAAAGCCACATCATAAAGAGATTTAAAAGCTTTCTTTGGTAGGAATGCCCAATATTCAATAGGCCCAGCATGGACAACTTAACACTTACATGTGTTTTGAGTATTTATTTGTAAGGCGAGCTATGTTTTAATACAGATATTCATTTTTCTTCCTCATGTCATTGTTCAAAATAAGAACAGCAATGTTGAGGAGCCCAAGGCCATTCCCTGCACACTTCTCTATTCAATACATGCCCTTTAACTTTTCCTGTAAAGTTCCACAGCCTTGAAATGCCCCCTATGTTCTAGAGATTCTTAAGTCTATTTCTCCACTCCTGATTTCTCATCAGAACGCTAAATTTCTAGCCAATTTCCCATCTGAGATAGAATCAACATCCCAAACCTAACATGCCCTGAGCAAAACTCTTAATTATGTTACTCAAGAGCTGCTCTCCACTTTAAATTTCCTCTTCTCAGTAAACTTCATTAAAATCCCCCCAGTTACTCAAGTAAAAATTCTGGAAGCTAATTTTAATCAGACTCTTTACTCTCACTCCTCATACAGGAAATCTTGCTGAATCCCTAGGCATTAAATTATCTAAAATTCTAATTCTTTCCATTTCCACTGATAACACCAATATTAGTCTTCTCTTTGGTACAGTGAATGATTCCAGAACATAGTATCATAAAAAAAAAAAAAAACAACAAGCATCTATTATCTCACAAGGTTTCTGAGTGTCAGGAATTGGAAGGGACTTTGCTAGGTGGTCCTGGCTCAGGGTCTCTCGTGAGGTTGGGCACTGTTGACCAGACTGTAGTCATGTCAGCTAGGGAAGAATCTGCTTCTGAGGTCACTCAGGTCCTTGCTGGCTGCTGACTGAACGTTGAGTACCTCACTAAATGGGCCTGTCCTTAGGGAAGCTCACCACATGGTAGCTTGTATCTCTCAGAGTGAGAGATCCCAGAAGGAGAAACCAAGATAGCAACCATAGCCTTTTATAACTTAACCTCAGGAGCAACCAAATTTCACTTACTCTGTATTCTATTGCTCACATCGACTAATCTCTGTAAAATGTGGAAGGTGACCACAAGAGGGTATAAACACAGACATACCTAGAAGATTTTGTGGGTTTAACTGCAGATCACTGCAATAACAGGAATATCATAATAAAGCTAGTCACAAAAATATTTTGGTTTACCAGTGCATATAAAATTTATGTTTGCACTGTATGTAGTCTGTTAAGTGTGTGGTAGCATTAGGTCTTAAAAAAAAAAAAAGTTATACGTACCTTAATTTAAAAACATTCTATTTCAGGAGTTCCTGTTGTGGCCCAGTGGGTTAAGACCTGACATTATCTTTGTGAGGATGCAGGTTCTATCCTTGGCCTCGCTTAGTGGGTCAAGGATCTGGTGTTGCCACAAGCTGTAGTATAGCTTGCAGAAGCAGGTTGGATCCAGTGTTGCTGTGGTATAGTCCACAGCTGCAGCTCCAGTTCAACCCCTGGCCTGGGAACTTCCATATGTCACAGGTACAGCTGTAAAAAATAAAATAAAATAAAAATTAATTAATTAATTAATTAATTAAATACTCTATTGAATAAACAACATAAACATCTACCAACAGATGAATGGATAAAAAATGTGGTACATATGAACAATGAAACACTTAACTATAAAAAAGAATGAAATAATGCCATTTGCAGCAACCTCAATGGACCTAGAGAGTATCATACTAAGTGAAGTAAGTCCAAAAAAGACAAATACCAGAGTTCCTGTCCTGCCGCAGTGGAAATGAACCTGACTAGGAACCATGAGGTTTCAGGTTCGATCCCTGGCCTTGCTCAGTGGGTTAAGGATCTGCCATTGCCGTGAGCTGTGGGTAGGTCGCAGACACAGCTCAGATCTGGCATTGCTGTGGCTGTGGTGTAGGCCGGCAGATACAACTCCAATTCAACCCCTAGCCTGGGAATCTTCATGTGCCACGAGGGCGGCCCTAAAAAAAAAAAAAAAAAAAAAGGCAAATACTATATGATATCACTTACATGTGAAATCTAAAATATGACACAAATGAATGTATCTACAAAACAGAAACAGACTCACAGAGAGAACAGACCATAGTTGCCAAGGGGGGAGGGCTATTTGGGGAGATATAGATTGAGAGTTTGGGATTAGCAGATGCAATTATTAGCAATTATATATAGAATGGATAAACAACAAGGTTCTATTGTATACCACAGAAAAATAAATTCAATATCCTGTGATAAACCATAATGGAAAAGAATATGAAATAGAATATATATATTACATATATATAATTACATAACTTTGCTATCTAGTAAAAATTAGCACAACACAGAGTTCCTGCTGTGGTTCAGTGGGTTAAGAATCTGACTGCAGTGCCTCAGGTTTCTTAGGAGACATGGGTTCAATCCCTGGCCTGGCTTAGTGGGTTATAAAGGATCCAGGATTTCCACAGCTGCAACCTAGGTCAGGGCTGTGGCTAAGGTTCAGCCCCTGGCCCTGAAACTTCCGTATGCTGTGGGTGGGGCCATGAAAGAAGAAAGGAAGAAAGAAAGGAAGAAGGAAGGAAGGAAAGAAAGGAAGAGAAAGGAGAAATTAACACAACATTGGTAAATCAACTGTGTTTTAATAAAAAATTTTTTAAATAAATAAAATCAGTAATTAAATGGAAAAAAAATAAAAATAAAAATAATCCATTGCTAAAAAAGACTAGGCATCATCTTAGCCTTCAGTGAGTTGTAATCTTTTTGTTGGTGAAATGTTTCACTTTGATGTTGATGGTTGCTGACTGATCAGGGTGGTGTTTGCTGAACTGGGGTAGCTGTGGCACTTTCTTGAAATAAAACAACAAAATTTGCTGTATGGATTGAATCTTCCTTTCACCAATGATTTCTCTGCAGCAAGTAATGCTACTTGATAGCCATTTACTCACAGTAGAATTTCTTTTAAAATTGGAGTCTGTCTTCTCTAACCCTGTCACTATTTTATCAATTAGATTAATGTAATCTTCTAAATCCTTTGTTGTCATTTCAATGATCTCCACTGTGTCATCACCAGGAGTAGACTCCATCCATCTCAAGAAATCACTTTCTTTGCTCATCCATTAGAAGCAAATCCTCACTAGTTCACATTTCATCATGACATTGCAGCAATTCAGTCACATCTTTAGGATTCACTTCTTTTTTTTTTTTTTTTTTAGGCTTCACTTCTAATTCCAGTTCTCTTGTTATTTGTACAACTGCTGTGACTTCTTCCACTGAAGTTTTGAAATCCACAAAATCATCCATGAAGGCTGGAATCAGCTTCTTCCAAACGCCTATGAAGGTTGATATTTTGACCTCTTCTCGTGAATCACACATGTTCCTCGGGGTATCTGGAATGGTGAATCCTTTCTAGGAGGTTTTTAATTGACTTTACCCAGATCTATCAGAAGAATTTCTAACTATGGCAGCAATAGCCTTACAAAATATATCTCTTAAAAAAATATGATTTGAAAGGTGAAATAGCTTCTTCTTCCATGGGTTGCAGAATGGATATTGTGTTAGCAAACCTAAAATTAACATGAATCTCATTGCACAGCTCCATCCGAGCTTCTGGGTAACCAAAGTTCATTGTCTATGAGTAGTACTATTTTGAAAGGAATCCTTTTTTTCTGAGCAATAGGTCTCAACATTGGGCTTGAAATACTTAGCAAACCATGTTGTAAACAGATGTATTCCCATCCAGGCTTTGTTGTTCCATTTATAGAGTATAAACCGAGTAGATTTAGCATAATTCTTGAAGGGCTTAGTTAGGGTTTTCACAATGTTAAATGAGCATCGGCTCTAACTTAAAGTCACTCTCTGTGTTAGGCCCTAACAAAAGAGTCAGCCTGTCTTTTACTCGGGGGGTGTGGAATAAATGCAAATAAAATTATTTTATTATTTATTTATTTTTATTAATTACATTTATTTTTATTAGGGTATAGTCAATTTACAATGTTGAGTCAACTTCTGCTATACACCATAATGACCCCATCATACATACATACATACATTCTTTTTCTCATGTTATCTTCGCTTATGGTCTATTCCAAGAGACTGAATATTGTTCCCTGTGCTCTACAGTAGGACCTCATTTCCTATCCATTCTAAACATAATACCTTACATCTACCAACCCCAAACTCCCATCCATCCCACCTCTTCCCCTCCCCACCAGCCTGTCCATTGAAGCTTTGAATATAGGCATTTTTTTCTACTCTAGCTATGAAAGTCCTAGAAGGTTGTTTTGTCTTAATAGTCTTAGCTAAATCTTCTGGATAACTTACTACAGCTTCTGTGTCAGCACTTACTGCTTCTTCACCTTGTACTTTTATATTATGGAGACAGCTTCTTCCCTTAAACCTCAGGAACCAACCACTACTAGCTTTGGACTTTTCTTCTGTAACTTCCTCACCTCGCTCAGCCTTCATAGAATTGAAGAGATTTAGGGCCTTACTCTGGATTACACTTTGGTTAAAGGGAATGTTGTAGATGATTTCATCTTCTCCCCAGATCTCAAAAACTCCCTCCATATCAGCACTAAGGCTGTTTTCTTTTCCTATCATTTGTGTATTCACTGAGTAGCACTGTTAATTTCCTTCAGGAATTCCTCCGGTGGCTCAGTGGATTAAGAACCTGACATATCATCCATGAGGACGTAGGTTTGATCCCTGGCCTCATTCAGTGGGTTAAGTAAGGATCCAGCATTGCCACCAGCTGCTACATAGGTCACAGATTTGGCTCCAATCCAGTGTTGGCAAGGCTGTGGCTTAGGCCCCAGCTCTAGTTCCAAATTGACCCCTAGCCTGGAAACCTCCATACGCCACAGATGAAGCCATAAAAATGAAAAAAAATAAAAACCACCTTTCATTTACATTCATAACTTGGGTAACGGGGCAAGAAGCCTAGCTTTCAGCTTATCTTGACTTTTAACACACCTTTCTCACTAAGCTTAGTCATTACTAGCTTTTGATTTAAGGTGAAAATTGTGTTAATCTTTCTTTGATTTGAACACTCAGAGGCCATAGTAAGGTATTTTTTTGTTTTGTTTTGTTTATTAGTGTTTTTTTGGAGGGGGTTGCTTTTTTTTAGGGGCACACCCATGGCATGTGGAAGTTCCCAGGCTAGTGGTCTAACTGGAGCTGTAGCTGCCAGCCTATGCCACAGCCACAGCTACACCAGATCAAAGCTGCATCTGCAATCTACACCACAACTCACGACAATGCTGGATCCTTAACCCACTGAGTGAGGCCAGGGATTGAACCTGCATCCTCATGAATACTAATTGGGTTCTTAACCTGCTGAGCCACAACTAAAACTCCCATTGTAGGGTTATTATTTGGCATAATCTCAAAATGTTATGTCTCAGGGCATAGAGAGGCCTGAGGAAAGGGAAAGAGATGAGGGAACAGTTCAGTTGTTGGAGTGGTCAGAACACACACCTTTTAAGTTTGCCATCCTATATGGGTAAGTTTCATGATGCCCAAAACAATCACAATAGTAACATCAAAGACCACCATGAAAAAGTAATAATAATTAAATTTTTATTAAAATATTGCAAGAATTGCCAAAATATAACACAGACACAAAATAAGCAAAAGTCATTGGAAAAACTGTGCTGAGAGACTTGCTTTGATGCAGGGTTGCCACAAACTATGAATTTGTAAAAAACACAATACCCACAAAGGGGAATAAAGTGAGTGGAGTAAAATGAGATATGCCTGTACCAGGAGGAAGGAACCACTGGGGGCAAATGGGAGGCTGGCTGCCATATCATCCTTGCCCACACCTCTACTATTGACTGGCTGGGGGCCTAGAGTAGTTTCCTAATCCATCTCCTTGCATCTCCTCCTGCCATCTCCTTTCGTCAACCACTCAGAAGTATCTTTCTGAAGACATAAAGCAGATCTTGTCATTCTTATACTTAAAAACCCTCCAGTGGCTTCCCAGTTTACTTAAAGTGAGATCCAAACTCTTAACCTGGCCCTTGCCTACCTGTCAAGCTCATTGACCATTATGCTCAGCCACCATGGATAGGTTCCAGTTCCTCTAGCATACCAAATTGGAGGGATTCAGATCACAGCTGACATGTCCCTTCTAGAAAAGCCAGCCAACACTCCCCTAAGTACTCATTCAGACACAAGCTTGTGTAACTGTAATCCCTGCTCCAGCCTCCCACACAAACACAAGTGGACTTCTTAACTGCTAAAAGAATCCCGATTTTGTGTTTTAGAGCAAACAGCAAGATCTTGGTCTTAGGGAACACAAGCTCTCATCTACAGGGATGACACGTGCTCTAGAGCTGGCATGGTCATCACTTCCTTCAACAATGAAGCCAAAGGGTCTAGAAATGCCACATGGTCCTATACTGACTAATGGGAGTTGAGGGTATGCCCACCAAGGGCTTCCCTGCTAAGATAAAAAGAGCAAGTTTGGTGATGGCAGCATCCTTTTCTCCACTTCTTTTCTCAATGTGACTACCATGAGGATATAATGTTCAGAGCTATGAGATAAGCAACCACCTTGAGAATATGAGATAAGCAGCAAAATATGGAAAACCTGACACACAGGAATGGTAAAATAGGAAGATACAAATTGCCCAAGATTCTGATCTTTAAACCCCTACAGCATTTCTGGTCTACCAATCTCTAGACTACTTGACAGGCAAAATAGTTACATAGCCTTGCCACTAAGATCCTGCTGGTTGTATCTTTCTGTTATATGCTGATGAAAGTCTTCCTAATTGATAAATTCATTCGCCAAGAAACTTCCTGCTCAGAGAGATTGCTCACGCACAATAAAAATCTTAAACTTTATGATGCAGCATGAGCCGATTCCAAAGCACAGGGTTTTGATGACAGACGACCTGATGACAAAGAACCAGCAGAATGACTGAGGCCTATAATTTTCTTGCCAAACTGTCTTGAAGATCTTAAGCAGAAACAAATGAAGGCTGAAGTATAAAAGTAACTTGTTTTATAAGCATTTCCATGGAAAAGCTTCCTTTAATAAACTCAAGAATTATAAAAATGACTTTTTAATGAGCCTGATGACTACTGAAAAATAGTAGTAAGTGTTTCACCTCAGTGATCTGAGCTTGTAAATCATCTGACCTAATGAAAAAAGCAACATTATTAACCCCATTTTGCAGATGAGGAAAGTGAGTCTCTGGGAGGTGAATTTGCCCAAGGTCAGCCAGCTTGCAAGACAGACAGATGTAGTATTTGAGCCCAGGTTCACTGACTTGGTGTCCACAAGCTTAACTCTAGTACCACCTTCCGGCCTTCAGCAAGGATGTCAGCTCATTATCACCTCCCTTCCTTATGTTTCTCTTTTGATCTTCAGAGTCAGTATCTTGGAAAATATCTCACCTTAGTGAACTGTACATCCATGCCTGTGCATCTTACCTCTTGGTCATCTTTTGGCATCTGTGTCTTAAGGAGAATACATTTGATACAGTTTAGATGTAGTTGCTATTACTCACCAGAAGGAATATTTTAAACCTTCTAAACTTGTTAAATACCCATCATGACAAGGACAAATGCTTGTGCCTTGAAGTTGAAGTTTAATTCCATAGCTGTTTATTTTGTGATTGCTTTTCCTGTTCCCTCCATGTGTCTTGGTCAATATTCAGTTTTAACATAATCCCTTGCCTATTTTGCTGATCTTCCTTTTTGCATACTTCCCCCACACCCCTGACTCTTCTCCACATAACAGCCAGAGTGATGCTTCTCAAGCTTAGTTTAGATTAACCTCAGCCCTCTGCCGCAAGGTTCCTGACTTCATGTCATTCAGGGTAGAAGTGGAAGTCTGATCTCATTGCCTAAGACTCTTTTCCTTTGCTGGCTCTCTCCAGTAAACTGGCCTCTTCACTGTTCTTCACAGAAGCCAAGCACACTGCTATCTCAAGGCTTTTGCGTATGTTGTTCCCTCTGCTTGGAAAGCTGTTCCTCCAGCTACCTACATGTCTTGTTCCCACAGTTCACATCTCTGCTTGAAAGCTTTAATGTCAATGAGGCCATTATTGAACACCATATATAGAATAGCAATATCTCCTCTCCACATACATACTTCCTATCCCTTGTGTGGCCTTTTTACACTTATGACAACCTGATACATTATAAAGTTTGTTGACTTGCTTATCAACTGTCTTCCTCCCACTGTCATATGAGCTCCTCAGAAGGACTTACTTATCATGCCAGAGGTGCTCAGTGAATCCTTGCTGTATGAATAAATGATGAGTGAATGTATGAATGAATGAACAAATGTACCTTGGATAGTGATGCCACATTACTACTCTCTGACTTAGTTTCTTCATCTGTGAAACAAAGGAGTAAAGATTTGAGAATCTCCAACCTTTCTCCTTATTCTCTTTTTCTACATAAACCAAAATGCAGCCAGTCCCCAGCTTCAGAACCAAAGAGATAAGCATGGGCCTAGAGCCAAGAACTCTGAGCCTTTCACCTCTTGGCTTCCTGGGTGGCCCTGGGCAAGTCACTTAACCCTGTTCTTATAAGCTCTCCATTTAAAAAACAAGGCTAACAGCCTCCTGCATTGTAGATTTGGGAGCATTAATTAATGCTTGTAAAGTACTCTGGTATTTCTCAATCAAAAGATTCAATTAGAGTAAATTGTTACTATTAGGTAAATGAAAACGAAATAATGAGACTGTTCTAGGCACTATAATTCATACATGAATTCCAGCTTTAAAAAATAAGAACAAACCATTATCTACATTCTAAAACAATCCATAAAATGTTCTACTCAAAAGACAGTTTTTCCAAAACTTTAATGGTCTAAAAAGAAATTCAGTTCCAAGGAAGTAACACGCCAATTTTCCCTAACCTAGAATGTTCCTTGGTTGTCAAATCTAGTTCTGTATATATGATTAAGATTACAGTTCAGAAGTTTATTATTAATGAAAGAATAATATATTTTAGCCCATTACCTACTTTATGTTATCCTTAAAGACCAAAAAGAAAATATTTTAAAGCATAAAATATTTCCAAAAAAATGCATTAAACTATGTTTGTGATGACCCCCAAAATCATTCAAGTGAAAGAGAATACAAAAAGCTATATTTTGAAATACCAACACTGTGATATAGATCTGAAGCTCTACTAACTGGGTATCTTCAAGCAAGCTGATGCTCGTTATTTAAGAGCTTTATTAAATTCAGCCTCAAACATTTTTAATTCACCGTTCTCAAGGAGAAAAATTGCCCACATTTAGCTGCATATTTTTGTTTGTCTTTCTGGGCCGCACAGGAGACATATGGAGGTTCCAGGGCTAGGGATCCGATCAGAGCTATAGCTGCTGGCCTACACCAGAGCCACAGCAAAGTGGGATCCGAGCTGTGTCTGTGACTTACACCACAGCCCATGGCAACACTGGATCCTTAACCCACTTGGTGAGGCCACGTCCTCATGGATGCTAGTGGGGTTCGTTTGCTAACTGCGGAGCCACTACGGGAACTCCCACACTTAGCTTCAATTTAAGCAAACATTTTTTCCCCAATATTATTGCCTTAGTATTTTCCATGAAAGGTAATATCACGGCGTTGCTTGGCCTTCCTTCATGCCTTCTTTCTGGTTTTCTTTCTTTCTTTCCTTCTTCCTTTCTTTCCTTCTTTCTTTCTTTCTCTTTCTGCCACACTTGCAGCATATGAAAGTTCTATGCCACGACCATGGCAACACCAGATCCAAGACACATCTGAGATCTAGATCACTGCTTGTGGAAATGCCATATCCTTAACCCACTGAGCAAGTCCAGAGATTGAACCTGCATCCCCAGAGAGAAAACATCAGACCATAAACCTACTGAGCCACAACAGGAATTTCTCTCCCTCCTTTTCCTTTCTTCTTTTCGTCATGGTCTTGAAGGTCTGCCTGCCTATAGCAGGAAACCTGGGGGACAACTTCTTGTTTAAGGACCCAATTGGCCTCCTGGAATATTGGGATTGATTGTTGATGCTCAGGGAGGATTAAGATTTGGGAGTTAGTAATGCTCCAGGGACGCTCATGAATATGGCAGATGTGAGGTTTAGAGAAGGCCCCTCAAGTGTTTACTGGCTCAATAGGAAAAGAATGATGATGGAGTGTGAGGCTGAGATAAATCACTTACATTTTCTCTAGACCTCACCCCTGAATCTCCAGTTCACCCATTCTTTTGAGTTGCCAAGGAGAACACATGTAAAGAATTTTCTAATTAGGAAAAATCTCCATAAACCCTTGAACAGCATGATTTTGGGAAGTGGACTTCTTTTATATACAGATTAATATCATCATCTCCCTTCTGAGAAAAATGCTCTTACATGAAGAATTTTATATATGATTTTGGAAGTCTGGGATATCTCTAAGATTCATGGATCCTAGACACAGTGGCCAAAATGAACCAGATTGGGAAAATTATCTGAGGAGATCTCCAGGTGGGCTGCAGGGGTACCATGACTTCCCCACGTTAAAACAAAATTTTTCCTGTAGAAAACTTAGTGATCTAGGAGGCTTTTTTTCAGCAATTTGTGAATTGGAAAGAATCCAATCTAGAGATAGGAAGGAGCTCCAAAGAACTGTACAAAGTGAGAGATTTTTATTGACCAAATTGAGCAGGCTAAAGGAAGTTATCCTGGGCATTTGCTGACTGGTTAGAACAGGGTTACTTTTCTCACATGGAGCAAAGGGAAGTGCTGGAACTAGGTGAGGAGATTTGTGCTAAGCAGGCAAGTGTTCACTGGTTAACCTGGGCCTTCCTTTTCTCAGGAGGCAAGCACAGAAATGTGGGTAAGTTTTGGCTTGCTGGTATAAAGTTGAGCATGAAAAATTCCATCTCCATCCTAATATGGTTACTTTAACATACAAAATTGTGGCCATTTTCCTGAGGAAATTTCCTGAACTTCCATGGTACTATCAAGGGTGTCAGTGACCCACTGAAGTTAAGAATATCTGAGCCAGGGCTACTTGAAACACTCATTTTCTCTGCTGATCAGAGTCTGAATTTCTCTCTCTCTCTTTTTATTGTAGTTGATTTACAGTGTTCTGTTAATTTACACTGACAGCAAAGTGACCCAGTTATACATTTATATACATTCTTTTTTTCATATTATCCTCCATCATGTTCCATCATAGGTAATTAGATATAGTTCCTTGTGCTATATAGCAGGATCTCTTTACCATCCACTCCAAATGCAATAATAGTTTGCCTCTGCTAACCCTGAACTCTCAGTCCCTTCCACTCCCTCCCCATTCCTCTTGGCAACCACAAGTCTGTTCTCCATGTCATGAGTTTGTTTCTTTTCTGTAGATAGGTTCTTTTTACCTTATATTATATTCCAGATATAAGTGATATCATGTGGTATTTGTCTTACTTTTCTGACTTACTTCACTTAGTGTGAGAGTCTCTAGTTCCATCCACGTTGCTGCAAATGGCATTATTTTGTTCTTTTTATGGCTGAGTAGTATTCCATTGTATATATGTACCATATCTTCTTAATCCATTCAAATGTCATTGGACATTTGGGTTGTTTCCATGTCTTGGATATTCTGAATTTCTCAAGGAGAAGAACATGTCTTCATCGTCTTTTTATTATGATTGGTATGTAGAGTGTTTGTAGATTTATGGAATGAATAAATCAACTGACCAATCAAAAGTCAAGCTGGTTCAATAGAACAGCTGTTTCATAAAATATAGGGAAAAGAAACACCAAGTAGAGACATCCACATAGAGACATACACAAATCTCCTGGATATTTACAGGTATTTCCCAGATTAGGCACTTAAATCATGTGAGTTATACTTTCAGCTTTATCAGCCTTGTAGTCATCATTTCCATGGGAAGAAGTGTTATGAATTTCTCAAATGTTAATGTGCATACAATTTTCACCCAAGTATCCTTTTTAAAATAATTGTATGGGACTGTAGTTGACTTACAAAGTTGTGTTAACTTCAATTACAGCAAAGTAAATCAGTTATACATACACATATAATCCATTCCTTTTCAGATTCTTTCCTCATATAGGTTATTACACAGTACTGAGAAAATTTCCCTGTGCTATACAGGTCCTTGTTACCTGTCTATTTTAAATATTATAGTGTGTTTTATCTCGCTCCTCCCCATGTTTCCTCTTTGGTAAACAAAAGCTTTTTTCAAAATTTTTGAGTCTATTTCTCTTTTGTAAGTTCTATTGTATCATTTTTATTAGATTTCACATATTAGTGATCTCATATAAAAAAACTAAATATAAAACTGCCATATGATCTAGCAATTCCACTCCTGGGCATACTTCTAGAGAATACCATAATTAAAAAAGATACACAAATGCAAATATTCATTGAAGCACTATTTACAATAGCCAGTACATGGAAGCAACCTAAATGTCCATCAACAGAGGATTACATAAATATGGTATATTCATGCAATAGAATTTATTCATCCATAAAAAAAGAATGAAATAATGTCATTTGCCATACTAAGTGAAGTAAGCCAGACAGAGAAAGCCAAGTATCTTTTAAAAATGTGGTTCCAAAATAGCAGATTGGGATGAGAGCCTGAGATTTGCATTTCAAACAAACTCCCAGGTGATGCTTATGTGAGTGGCTTGCAGAACACGCTTGGTGAACCAAAGAAGTGGATGGTAAGGGCTCTATTCTCTACTCACTCATTCAGTCTCTCTGGGACCAGGATATAGAGGCCAGTTATGGATGTATTTCAGGTAAAGAAAAAGTCCATAACTGAATTGAATCGCCTCTCACGCAGAAATGTCAGGAATCTCCTCTACGGTCCAGTTGAAAGCAAGATGGGACTGAATGTAAAGTGAGACACTAATGATCTTTTCCCACTCTTCCCCTATTTATATTGATATAGAAAGAAAGCAAAGATATTGCACTTGTATTTAGGTTTTCATTGACTGTAGATACAAAAATGAATCATTTAAACATTTTATTAAACTGTTCAATATGATCAGATTATCAGGGAAGTTAAAATTTCTCACCCAAAATTTGAATTTCAGGATAGAATGTTTTACACATTATTTAACAACGAGCTGCCTTTGTTGTTTTGTTTTGTTTCCATTTAGCCTCGGATCATTTAGCCCTGTCTTCTCACCCTGGAAAACTACTAGGTAAGGTTCTATTACCTTCAACTTTCTCTTTATGGCTTTTTAGTGCTTCTGAAATACATATACCAAGGGAAGGGATTCGTTTTCATCTTGTGTACTTGTAACTCCCTACATAACTTTTCTAAGTTCTTGAAAGGGCAGATTTTAAGAGCTTTCATACACTTGCTTCAAGTCCACATGTTAATGGGCATCAATAAAACTTGAGTTTCAGGGGTTTTCTCCTACTTGCAGGATCTTTTATTGAAAATAAATTCCAAAGGTTCTCCTTCTTCCTTGGCTATGGTGAATTACTTTTCTTCTGAACTTTAAATTGACAAGAGTTTATTTCAAACGGAAGGAAAATTTTTAATTTTCCTACTGCCAAAGTTAACCCAATGGCATTTTTATGTATTGACCCAGTTTCTTCCAAAGGAGGTTTGGAATGCGTCAAGTCTTCTCGATAGAGAAGGAAGATAGAGTGACAGAGTAGTAAAAAAAAGTAGACTAGAAAAAGAGTCAGAAATTCTAAGATCTTGGAGTTCCCTTCATGGTTCGTGGTTAATAAACTCGGTTAGGATCCATGATAATGCAGGTTCCATCCCTGGCCTCTCTGAGTGGGTTATAGATCCGGCATTGCTGTGGCTGAGATGTAGGCCAGCAGTGTAGCTCAAATTTGACCCCTAGCCTGGAAACATGGGTGTGGCCCTAAAAAGCAGAGGAAAAAAAAAAAAAGAAAAAAAGAAAAAAAAGAAGAAGAAAAAGAAAAAAAAGGCATTCTAAGATCTTGTCCCAGCCCCTACTTTGGAGTAATCACACACATGAGGGTTGGACACACTTAGGCAGGTAAGTCTCTGTAAATGGTGACAAGAGTTTGGAGTTAACACGAACTCGAAGAGACCTTGGTTCTAGCTCCTACTCTGGCCCATGAGACTGTGAGAGGATTTGTTTTTCCTCCATACCATCAGCTTCTGCCTCTGTGTAAAGAGGGACTTATGGGGAGTTCCCTGGTGGCTTAGCAGGTTAAGGATAGGCATTGTCCATGTTGGATTCTGTGATGGTGATTCAACTCCTAACCCAGAACTCACCAAAAAAAGGAAAAAGAATAAGATGGAATTGTGTCAGTTAGTTTCTATTGATGATTATAGCTCTACATGTTGCTTCTATTAGTATCCACCTGGGGGCAGTTACAGAATCCAGATCAGTAAGATCAACTCAATGCCCAATGTGTACTCACCCCAAACACAGAGGTAAGGAACTTTAATTTTGCCAGCCCGTTTTATCAATTACTAACTAGATGACAGTGCTGCTGGTAAAATTGGCAGGATGTGTTCCAATGTCTTTCCGACAGTTATAGACAATTAAAAACAAACAAACAAGTAAAGCACTCTTGCAGCAAGCTTAAACTGAGTTTTCATAAAGGTATAGGTCAAAGATTATTCTGAATTTATGCTGATTCTGTATCTCTGGCAGACATGTTAGAGATCTATTATTGTTTTTCTCTGCAGTGAAATGCCTGGTAACAGCACATCAAAGAGGGAACATTAACATTTTTATGTAACTGTCTATTGTGAGTCCATTTTGTCTAAAAAAAAAGTATCTTTATAAGATAAACTACAAGGTACATTATAAGATAAAAAGTAATAAAATGATGTTTTAGTGCTAAAAATTTTTTTTATTCAATTCCTGCTAAGTCCAACAGAGGGGCTCTGACCTATACTTTCTCCCCTCACCTCTCTTTTTTTCTTTTTCAGCTGCACCCATGGCATATGGAAGTTCCCAAGCTAGGGATCAAATCTGAGCCGCAGCTGCGACCCACACCACGGCTGCAACAATACTGGATCCTTAACCCACAATGCTTGGCCAGGATCAAACCCTTGCCACCTCAGAGACAATGCTAGATCCTTAACCCACTGTACCACATTTTAATAAAGATTAGTTTGATATCCGTACAAATTTGAGTATTTTACATTCACAAAACTCTCAAATTCCAAATGATCAAATTTGCTTGTAACCTATAACCCAAGTTCATAGCTTGGTAGATTGAAGGCAGAATTAACAGATGTTTAAAAAAAAATCAGATCATGCATAAATTTATAGGGGAAAAAAAACCCTAAACTAAGTGTAATTAAAACATATTATTTTGACGAGAAAACGTTATAATAAAATAAGCCAGAACATTGTGACTTTTTGCTCCAATGTCAATTTTTTTTTCTTTTTGATTTTCTAGTAGCTAAAACCACACATGGCTGCGCTGTAACTGTAAAGAAGTAAATTTTTCAACTAGTCTCTTTCTATAGTGTTTAATTTTATTATCCTGTTACAGTGTGTTGGGCACAAGGGGGCACTGAAGGAGTGAACAATTCTACAAGTCCACCATGCTGAAGTGCGACACCTAAGTGTTTGCTCACCTATCACGTGGCCACATTGTAGGAGTTACTTTCCTTTTCTCCTCCTCCTTCTTTTTCTCTCTTTTTTTCTTTTTTTAAAAAATAGCTGTAAGGAATATGTCCAGCTACTCTGGTCACATGGGGGAAAATGAAGACATGGACATCTTGCGGCCCATGGACAACCTCTCGAATGGCCTTTTAGAAAAGTATACACAGCATGTCATCATGAAACAGCCTCATGTTTCACTAACATGCCAAACATTGTGACAAGAGTCTACCAGGGATACCCTTCCTTCTTACTACTTCTTACTATCACTGGAGGTAGCTACAAACTACATTTCCCAACTTCCCTAGAAGAGCAGGGTGAATAAAGAGATGGCAGAGGAAGTCAGGTTGCTGGTATATTGGAAGTCTTAGGAGAGTTATCCAAAGGGAGTTGGCTAAACTGGTCAGAGAGTTTTTTTCCTCTTCTTCCTTCTTCATGCCTAGAGAGTCTGCACCATAGCTGGCAATGGAGCAGATATCTTTCAATTCTAAAAAAATGACTGAACAGAAAGAAAGAACAAGCTTAAGACTTTGGTAGGGCTATGGAACTTCCACTTCCCCCCTGCACCGCTTCCTTCCAAACTGCATGTTATATGAAAGAAGAAGAAAAAAAAACTCTTATCTTGTTAAATTCCTATGATTTGAGTCCCTAAAGATTTTAAAAAGATTTGAAAACCTCAGTTCCCAAATGATATATTCTGAAAGTGTCATGGTTGGCAAGGGAGATTCTTTAAGCATATAGAGCAAAGGAATTAAACCAAAGGGAATATTTCACTGAGCTTTAACTCAGTCCCATGAGAGATAATGCATGATTATGAAAAGCATGAGTTAAAATGTATTTTTATACATCTTTTTAATTTAGTTGGACAGATACAAAACATCAACTCATATTCCCTATAGGAAAGTCTTACATTGATCACAGTAAATTCTAATTCTCCTTTAAACTACTGCTGTTTCATTTACAAAAACAACTGCCCGTGTTCCTGGGGTCAGTGCAGAGCTTTGTCCCTCCCCACTGTTCACTGGAATGGACAGGAAGTTGCACTTTTAAAAATTTACCCTCTCAGCACCCTGGTCAGCGGTTTCACCCTGCATGCTCACCACTCCCAACACCCTTAGCTGTCACCCCACCCTCACCAGGGACTCTGTCTCCAATCCTTTTTTGGTAAAAGAAGACTAGTTAAGCCAAGTATTCGAAAGCATCTCCTTCTAGAGAAACGTTCTGAGTTTCTGAGTGTATTTTGCCCAGGAAAGATAGAACTGTTTATTTTGATGACATTGGTTAATTGAAATTTTAAACTTCCCTACTATATGTACTTTTCTATGTTATTTTAGTGGGTGCAAATTTAATCTAGAATTATTAAAAATGAGTGTAAATATTTTTAAAATGTGAATCTTCAAATTATCAAAGTTTGATGATGTGCTTTTGGACAGCCCAGTGAACGGACATTGTTATTGCAAAGTATCTATCACTGCTTCAGCCATACAGGAGGAGGATGAAGCTCTAATTATTAGATATGCTCCAACAGAATGGCTATTCTACAGGAAAATGACAGTGCTTTAGATTACAGGCCATAATATTTTTGATGCAGAGTTTGTATCATTAAAAAAAATCTATATTTAACTTCAAAATGTCTTGGTATATTAAACGGAAATGGGAGTTCTCATTGAGGCACAGTGGAAACAAATCCAACTAGTATCCATGAGGATGCAGGTTTAATTTCTGGCCTTGCTAAGTCGGTCAGGGATCTGGCATTGATGTGGCTGTGGTGTAGGCTGGCAGCTGTAGCTCTGATTCAACCTCTAGGTTGGGAACTTTCACATACCATGGGTGTGGCCCTAAAAAAAAATCAAAAATTAAAAAAAGGGAACTGTCATGGCTTATGGAAAATAAATCAATAAATCATATTCTACTGTGACTTCTTTAAATGGGTAGTGGATTTACATATTATCTAATATAGCTGAGTCTAGGGACAAAGTCTTTTAAATTGCAGAGTAAATTAGACACAAAGAGTTGGTTTTTAATCAAAAGAATAATTAAATACTGAATAGGCTATACTAAATAAAGTTATATAATTTCAGGTTGGGAGCTCTTTTAAAGTAAAATAACAGTCATTAGTCATAAAAAATGACCATGCAGGAGGCGATTTCCTTACCCAAGATGCTCTCACCTACGTTTGTCGAGTCTTCTAAATCTGCAAACCTCGACATGAACATTTTCAGCATTGTGTGTTTTTTTTTTCTTTTTTAATGTTATTTTAACTGGAAATATACATGTATACATTATAAAGAGCAACATAAATATTTTCATATGAAAATCTCCTCATACATCTGTTCCAGTGTAAACACCTATTTGTTGAAGAAATTTACTGAGGTAAAGTTTTCCCCCACCCCCTGACCCTTTGTTTTCAGAGGAAAAAACTGGAATAAAGGCATTTTCTCAGCTTTTAGCACCAAAAGGCAGAGGTGATTGAGTTCCTGCTGTGGCTCAATGGGATTGGAGGCATTTCTGGTGCACCAATTCACAGTTTCAATCCCCAGCCTAGCACAATGGGTTAAAGATCCTGCACTGCCACAGTTGTGGCTCAGACATGATCCTTGGCCTGAAAACTCCATATGCCATGGGGCAGCTAAAAAAGAATAAATAAATAAACTTCTAAAAAAAAAAAAAAAAGCAGAGGTGAAATTCCATGTCATAACCACTTTTTTCTTGGTTCCCAATACTGACTCCTTTATGCCCTGGCTTCTCAATATCTACTCTGGAGACCAAGAGCAGCAGCATAACTTGGGCACTTGGAAATGCAGAATCTCAGGCCCTACCTCAAATCTACTAAATCTATAGGATCCCCCAGGGGATTCAGAGGCTCCTTGTAGTTTGAGAAGACTTTAGGCTGTACCATCACCTAACTGAATCACCATGTCCTCCTTGAAGCTGGGTGATAGATAATGCAGCCAGAAAGTATCACCTCTCCAAGTAGAGATGTTAAGAAAATGCAATTGAATGTCCGAAGTATACCTTTTTACCGCAGGTGAACTTAACTTTGGTGCTGACTCAAAAACATCCCTGTCAGATGAGATCACCATTTATTTCTCTTAATCCTCAAAAGCAAGCAACGAGTTAACGTAAATTAACTTTGAAATGCTTAATGCTAAAACAGAAAGAAGTAAACCAGCAGCCTCTTCCACCCATCCCCCCTTCACCACTAGGAATGTGTTAGAACCCAAATGGTTTGGCTGCAAAATTGTCTGCATAAGGATTCTTCTCTAACTTCCTCTCTGGGTCTTGGTAGTCCTTTAATTTCAGCTATAGAAAAGATTATGGGATATTAAACACACAAGGACACATATTCTTGAGGGATAATGTAAGAGATTTTCGATGGCTATTCTTACCCATCTCTATTTTTAAATACAAACTTGAGAAACAAATTCTATGTAAACGGTTATCCACTTAGATTTGGGGAAAATTATATCCATACCTGTATGTTTACCAATGTTTTCTTATTACGTGTGTTCTCCTAGACTGACCTGTGTCACTGAGCAATAATTTGGAAACATTTAGGTAATAATTAAGCCCCATGAGAGAAGACACTAATGACACTAATGCACTGTAAATTAAACATATAACTCAAATATGGGAGGAAAGTGAGTGTGAGTTTTAAACAGCTGTTATGAGGACTGGAGAGGAGATGAGGATGTTGAGGAGGAAAGACAATAAAAAAAGAATGTTGAAATTGCAAATGAAACCCACAGAAGTCAGGAAATCCAGAGTTAAGGCTCCCACTGCTCCTTTAATTCTGCCCTTGGTGTTGGGCAAGTGCTCTGTGTTTGTATCTTTCATTACCAGGTCCCATAACACTTAGCAACGGAGCCCATTTAGGGTGGTGATGAAGACGCATATGGCTCCTTATGAAATAAGCTTTCAAATACATCGAAAGGTTGACAGCTAGTATAACACGGCATTTTTCCTATAAAAGTTTAATGTTAATTATAAAATCGGATAACATTGTTATGGCGTGAAATATGAAATACACAAGGCAGCACTCCCTTGGGGCACAGGTGATGTTCACTGTGTTCATAATGGAATTTTCCCACCTTCAGAGGATAAAAGTGGAAATAATTCTTTCTCCCTAGAAAACATGAAAATTAGCTAATGTACCAAAATTTCAGAATCTTTGCTTTACATAGGAAGAATATATTTTTGAAGCTGCAAACTATAGTTAAGATAAACATATATTAAACTAATGTGGAGCAGAAGATGGGAAATAACTAATAATGCTACCCCCAACCAAAAAAAAAAAAAAAACAAAAAAAACAAAAAACCTACTGGCTGATTTTGACAAATGAATGCCTCTCCAAACATACTCAAGGTAGAAAAATTATCCCAGGAGAGTGTCCACTTGAAGATTAAAAACAAAGCTGTATAGGATAAAAATGTACTCAAATCATTCATAAAATGCCCCCCTCCCCATGAAGGTGCAATAAACAGTAAATGAATGGCAAAGAGTGAACTGTGTAGACACAGAGGTTTATAATTACTAAGGAACTGTAATAAGGATTTGAAGAGTAAATTAACCTTCCCAAAAATAGCTATACCAATTGTGAAGCCAAGAGAAAAAAAATATGGGGCCCATGTTAAACAAAAAAATTATTAAGAACTTCAAATGGGAGTTCCTGTTTTGGTGCATGGGAAACAAATCCGACTAGTATCCACAAGTATGCTGGTTCAATCCTTGGCAGGCATTGCTGTGAGGTGTGGTATAGACTTGGTTCCAATGCCATGCATGTGGCCTTAAAAACAAAAAGAAGCAAAAATAAAAAGCCTCAAATGGATAAAAAACAGAAAATTACTGTATGACACAGGGGACTATCTTCAATAACTTATAATAACCTCTAGTGGAAAAGAATCTGAAAAATGGTGTGTGTGTGTGTGTGTGTGTGTGACTGAATCACTTTGTTGTACATATGAAACTAATACAACATGGTAAATCATTTATACTTCAATAAAAACATAAAACATAAAAAAAGAAAAAATTATTAAGAATTTCAAGATGGTGATAGAAGAGCATTAACCCAAGTGCAAGAAATTCTGAGCCCAGGGCCCTGTGTGACTGTGTAAATTGCGCACCAGACACCTTTGATTAAACCAACATCTTTTCTCTGCCTTTCTCATGACACCCATTACTTTCTATTATTCTTAGTCCTATGAGTCTCATCCTTAATTCTCCCACTAGCCTGTATATTTCTTGAAGGCAGGGACTCTGAAAAGAACACAGACTCTGGAATCAGGCAAATTTCTCTCTATATTTCCAGCTTCCACCAGTTTTTAGTTGTATGAACTTAATTCCACTACTTCATTTCTCTGAGACTCAGTTTTTTATTCGGTAAAATGAGCTAATTCACAGTGTTCAGCCTGAAGTGAGTACTGAAGAAGAGTGGTTGCTCATATTATGGCATTATCAGGTTGTTGAGAGAATTGAAAGAAAGTCACAATGTCCAGTGATAGGGGTTTGTTGATAATAGCATAAGTTCACACAATGCTGTGCCCAGAGAACTCAACCCATGGAGCATCAATGGGCAATAGAAACAGCAGCACCTGAGAGCTAGTTAGGAATGCAAATTCTCTGACCCCAGCCCAGATCTATTAAATCAGGAACTCTGGGTATGATCTCACCCAGGGCGGGGGGTGAGGGGGTGGTGTCAAGCCCTCTAGCTGATTCTGATGTGCTCTTGGGTTTGAAAACCCCTGATTTTACGACATGAATTAGGTCTGAGAGCAGATGAAGAAAGTCTTCTGTGCTCTGTTTGTATTCAGTTACAAAGCAAGGTGCAGAAGAGTTCCAGAATTGATTTCAAGCCCAGAGAGTGTCCAAAATTGAGGCCCATTTCTCCACCATAGTGAACATTAATGAGGGTATTCCTCTGGCCAACAATGGAGGAAGTAGTCTCACTCTTAAGACTTGTACCCATTTCACTTTTGGAGAGAGAAACTCATAGAGATTTTCCTTATTCCTTTTTGACTTTCTATACTGTTAGATTTTTTTTAACCATTCCTATATATAGATATATGCATATATCTATATAAATCTTGTCATGTGATTTTTAATAAATATTACTCTTTATTTTTTTAACAAATACTTAAAAAAAACAAGCATATGCATCCTAAATGTGAAATGTTTCCTGCTAACTAGAATTAAACCAGTGCAAACACTTCTGAGCAGAGGGACCCGTGTGACTTTGTAAGTAAAAGGTATTCACAAGTCAGGCCCAGTAGTGAAGGCTGTTCCTCTAGAAGCAGAAAACTAATCTGTGGAGCTTCAACCAATGGTGCTGAGCAAACCCTCCTTGCCTGGCGAAATCCTGACAGCAGGACCTCTAATTTCAAGAAATAAGCCAGGTTGACCTCAAAAAACATTGGCAAGAAAATCACACAGGAGCCAGGGCACTTCACACAATATCTCTTTAGGTTTACATTCTTTTAGGGTTGGTTTCCATGGAAACCCACACCTGCCAGTTCCCTGGGGTCTCTAAGCCTGAGGACTTTGAGGAAACAGGGAGGAGAAAAGGTGGGACACTGCAGATTTTATAGGCTTCTTTCAGGTAGCATTTCTATTATGTTGTTTTCCAGAGGCCTAATTGTGAGGCTGCAGAAAAATTCCATTTGTAATATCCTCTTTATTTACCACTTTCTTGCTTTCTGGAACCTTGAAAACCTAAGATAGTAAGCCTTCAGTGCATAGTTATTGTGTGTACAGATATGAAATTGGGTCAAAAGCCAGGAACAGTACTGCTTTCAGAGTGTTTGGTAAAGATAAGAATCCTTTATATTTACAGAGAGAAATCTTTATCCAAAGAGCCCAGGGCCCCTTAAATCTTTGAAATTTGCCCGGAGCCAGAAAAGTAAGAGCACATATTTCTACTACTTTGAATCCAGAGAGTTAAAGTCCCTAAGACAGGTGGTCACCAGCTGGGAAGCAGTGAGTTCAGCCAGGCGACCTCTGAAAGCCCCTTCTGAAGTAAGAATGTGTGACAATTGTAGTTACAGACCAGAATCATCTCTGCTGACCCATAGCTGAGGCTCAGTCCTGATCAGCTACATGGCTCTGTGCCCTCTGTTCTCCTCTCTTAAGAATTTAGGTTGAGAAAGGATTATAGGAAGTTCTGCTCCCACCGGGAGGGGACAACAGGCTCTTTCAGGGACCTCAGTCAACACTGACCCAGTTCTGTTGGTGGATTCCTGGGGGGACATAAGAAGGTGATAGTGAATAAATAGAAGAAAGTACTTAAAGAAGCTTACAACTCTTTAGGAATATATGATGCACCTAATGTTTTCAAAGGGCAAGGCATTTGTGTTCATTTTACTCAGCAAAATTAGCCTTATTTCTGGGATGCTATTTCAGAATTGACCGAGGCATTCAAGGCTAGGTTTGGTATTAAAAAAATTAGGGATATGATATCTATTTTTTGTATCTGGTTTGCTTGCTTGTGGGTTGGTTGGTTTTATGTAGAATATTTTTTTTAACAGTTCTATTGAGTTATAACTTACATAACATAAATTGCCCATTTTAGAATCTTCTGATCAGTAGTCAGACACATTATCCAATGCACCACTGGCCCTCCTAGATTGCCCATTTTAAGTAATTCAATGAATTTTAGTAAATTTATAGAGTGGTTCTGTCATTAACACAATGCGCAATGCTAGCATACTCCCATCACCCCAAAAATATCCCTCAGGCCCATTTGCAGTCCATGCCTACCCCCAAACAACCAAGGAACTTCTTTCTGTCCCTATAGATTTCCCTTTACTGGGCATTTCATATAAAGGGACTCATACAGTATACATTGTCTTTGGCTCTGGCTTCTTTCATTTATTGTAAAATTTGTAAAATTCAGTCATGCTGTGGGATGGAACAGTAGTTAAATAGTGGATAGTATTCCATTGTGTGAACATATTATATTTTCTTTCTGTGGTGTAGAAATACAATTGAGTTTTAATTCAGCCATGAAAAAGAAGGGAATCCTGACATTTTGTAGCAACATGGATGGTCACTGAGGACATTATGCTCAAGAGAAATAAGCGAGACCCTTGAGGAATCTGAAACAAACACAGAAAAGCCCAGAGCAGAGCGGTGGTTGCCGGGATGGGGGAGGGGAAACGTAGGTGCTGTTAAAAGGGGTGTAAAGTTTCAGTTACCAGGATGAAGATGTTCAAGAATCCTGCCCAATGATCCTTGCCACTGCATTGTAGTCTTAAATTTTGTTTGGCTGAAGATCTCAAGATAAGCGAAAAAGAAATGGGCAGAGGGCAGTCGGTGGCTTCCGCTGTGTAAAGAGCTGGAAACGGAGACAGGGTCGGGGGGGCTTTGCCTTTCTCTGGGCACTACCATGCCTATTCAAAGAGTAATACTTAGGCCAAATGGAAATCATTGAGTCCAATTTCCAGACAGCTAGCCTAGCATCCCGGGACAGGACTTCTGGACCCCCATCAGCTTGCACCGCTGCTCAGGGATGGTTCTGTCTGCCCCAGGGTGGCGCTCCATCAAGTTCAGAAACCGCACATCCGGGATGGCGATGGCTCAGATCACGTGGATCTACCTCCTGGCAGTGGTCCTCTGCAGAGCTCTGCCTCTGAGGTTGCACAGGCAGCCCTCTACAGTCCAGGCATGGGCCACACACCGGGGACACGTCCAGCCCTCATTGACCAGTTCAGGGCTGATACATTAATAACCTGCGTGGACCTGTAGGCAGCATGTAGCACAGGCAGTTAGCAGGATATTTCTATCCTGGCGGATCTCCATGTTCTCACCAGGGGAGATGAAGCAGACCTGGGAAGCAGCTTTTGGAAGGCAATGTGGCAGAGGAGCCCTCCTGGAGTAAGGCCTCGGCAGTCTCCTTCTAGGTGAATAGGGACTGGCTGTACAGGTAGAAGAGGGTGCAGGTGGAGCAGTAGGGCTCTATCAGGGCGTTGGCCAATTTGAACTTCTCCGCCTGGAAGCTGGCCCCCTTGTTCTTCCATCGAAGGGACAGCAAAAACCTCAAGTCCTCGGTGTCACCCATGTCCTCACACCCTAGAAAGGGAAGGCTTTCTCCTGCTTGACCATGGACAGCAGGGACCAGGTGGGCAGTCTGCCCAGACAGTGGCACTAGCTCTTGTTGATTGATCTCCATCTTCAGCTTGGAAAAGTACTGCATTTTGTTATTCATTCAATAGTTGATGGGCACTTCGGTGATTTCCACTATTGGGCTATTATGCATAAAATTACTATAAACATTCACTTGAAAGTCTTTGGGAGAACACATTTTCATTTCTCTTAAATAGCTACCGAGGAGTGGAATTACTGCATTGTATGATAAATTTATGTTCAACTTTTTTATAAGTAGTCTTCAAGTTGTTTTCCACTATGGCTGTATCATTTTACATTTTCAGCAGCAATATATGAGGGTTCCAGTTTTTCTACCTCCCTAACAGTATTTGCTACAGTTTGAATTTAATTATAAAGTTTCCAGTGCTAATTCATTGTGGTTTTGATTTGATTTTGCTAAATGACTAGTGATGGTGAACATCTTTTCACATGTTATCAGCTATTTGTATATCTTCTTAATAAAATACCTATTGTAATAATTTGTTCAACTTTAAAGTAGGTTGTTGCTCTTAGTATTGAATTGTAAGAATGCTTTTAATATTATGGATACAAATCTGTTCTATGATTTGCAAGTAGTTTTATACAGCTATGGCTTGTTTTTTCATTTGCTTAATTGTATCTTTGAAGTGAAAAAAAAATTTTTTTTTTGTCTTTTTGCTATTTCTTTGGGCCGCTCCCGCGGCGTATGGAGGTTCCCAGGCTAGGTAGGGGTCGAATCAGAGCTGTAGCCACCAGCCTACGCCAGAGCCACAGCAACTCGGGATCCGAGCCGTGTCTGCAACCTACACCGCAGCTCACGGCAACGCCGGATCGTTAACCCACTGAGCAGGGGCAGGGACCGAACCCGCAACCTCATGGTTCCTAGTCGGATTCGTTAACCACTGTGCCACGACGGGAACTTCTGAAGTGAAAAAATTTTTAATTCATAAAGTCCACTTTATGAAATTTTTATTTTATGAATCTCTATTTTGGTGACATAGATAAAAACTATTTGCCTGTCCCAAGGTCAGAAAGATTTTCTCTTAGGTTTTCTTTTAGAATTTTTGTAGCTTTTGGAGTTCCCTTTGTGGCACAGTGGAAACAAATCCGACTAGTATCTGTGAGGATGCAGGTTCCAGCCCTGTCCTCGCTCAGTGGGCCAGGGATCCAGTGTTGCCCTGAGCTGTGGTGTAGGTCACAGATGTGGCCCAGATCCTGTGTTGCTGTGGCTGTGGTGTAGGCCAGCAGCTGTAGCTTCAGTTCAACCCATAGCCTGGGAACCTCCATATGATGTGGGTCTGGCCCTAAAAAGCAAAAAAAAAAAAAAAAAAATTGTAGATTTTTACACTTAGATGGTGTGTTACATTGATTTCCAGGTATTAAACCTACCTTGCTATCTTAGGAAAAATGCCACTTGGTCATAGTATATAATCCTTTATGTATGTTGCTGGATTCAGCTTGCTAGTATTTCGGAACTTTTCATCTGTACTTTCAACAGATATTAGTCTATAGATTTATTTTCTTGTAAAGAAGAGAATTTACAAGAATTTATTAAAGGCTTTGCCTGAGTAAAAACGGCCATAATGGTCTCATCGAATGGGTTGAAAAGTGTTCCCTCCCCTATTTTCAGTTTCTGAAAGATTGGCAAAATTTGTTCTTTAAACATTTGATAGAACTAACCAGAGAAATTATCTGAGCCTGGGCTTTTCTATGTAGGAATAGTTTGAATAACTAATTTAATTCCTGTCCTTGTTAGAATGATAGTCTGATTTTTCTTTGCTTCTTGGGTCATTTTCAATAATTTCTGTCTTTTTAGGATTTTGTCATTTCATATAAGTTGGCCAGTGTGTTGACCTAAAATTCTTCCCAATATTCCCCCTTATATTAATGCTTTAATTTCTTCAGGGTCATTACTGACATCCTCTTTTTCATTCCTGATTTTGCGAAGTAGTGCCTTCTCTCTTTTTCTCTTGGTCAGTATAGCTAAATAATTGTCAATTTTGTTGATTTTTCAACTTTTGGCTTCATTATTCTGTATTGCCTTTTTATTCATTGATTTCTACTTCAATATTTATTGTTTCCATTATTCTGCCTACCTTGCATTTAGTTTCCTCTTGTCTTCCAAGCTGCTTAAGATAGAAATCTGTTATTGATTTGAAGTCTTTTTTCACTTCTAATATAAATATTAAGATTTAAATTTCCCTCTAAGTATTGCTATGGCTACATCCCACAAAGTTTTGGTTTTCATTCTGTATAATGTATTTTCTAATTTCCATGTGACTTCTTTCTTGACCCATATATTATTTGAAAATATGTTAATTTCCAAATTGGGGATCTTCCATATTTGTTTCTGTTGTTGATTTCTAATTAACTGTTTTCTAGTCATAGAAAATGACATATGATTTCAATTCTTCTAAATTATTAAGTCTTAATTTTATGACATAACATATGATCTATCCTGGAAAAATGTTCTAGGTGTGCTGATGTTGGGTGGAGTATTCTACAGATTGTTAGCTGAAGTTAGTTGATAGTGTTATTTAAGTATTCTTTATATTTGTTGATTTTCTGTCATATAAAACACCATTTTCTAAATGAGTAGGATATTAAAGTTTAAAACTATTATCATTGAGTTGTCCATTTGTTCTTCAATTTCTGTCAATTTTTGCTTCATGTATTTTACGTATCTATTAATTTATGTATATACATTGATATCTGTTATACCTGTAATTAATTGGCTCTTTTACATTATAAAATATAAAAATTTGAATCTAGCAGTCTATATTTTCTGAAACTAGTGGAGTCATTCAAACTCTTCTAAGGTTATTTTTGCACAGAATATCATTATCATACTTTTAATTTTAACCTATTTGGATCAAAAGTGTGTCTTGTATAAACACTATATATTTGGAGCTTGACATTTTTTCCAGTCTGACAATCTCTGTCTTTGATTAGAGTTTTTAATCCACTCACATTTAATGTAATTACGGATATGGTTTGATTTATATCTGGCACTTTGCTTTTTATTTTCTCAATTTCATGTCTCTTTGGTTCTACTCTTTCTGCATTACTGGTTTTTTTTCCTAATGTACTATTTTAATTATTTTTTTCTTGAATATGTTGGGTTTCTTTAAGTAGTTAGTTTAGGACTTCCACCACAGACCTTAGCTTACTGCAGCCTACTTCAGATTAATACTAACTTAATTCTCATAAAATATATACATGCAGTCCAATATAGCTTCATTTCTTTCTCCTTTCTTTTTGCTATTATTTTCATTTATATTGCATCTTCATATGTTCTAAGCAGTAATACAGTTTTATAAGTATTGTTTACTGTGCAATGTTATATTTTCACCCAGTTAAGAGACAAGAGCAGAAACCATATTTACATAGTCTCATATTTTCCTCTATATTTAATTTTGAAATTTTTTTTCTTCACATGGATTCTACCTACTATCTAGTAAAATTTTCTTTCAGCCCAAAGGAATTCCTTTAGTATGTACTGTAAAACAAATTCATTCTTTCTTTACTTATATGGGGATGTCTTTAATTTTGGAATGTCAATTTTGAAGTATAAATTTTAATGGATTTAGAATTCTTAACTGGTAGTCATATTCCTTCAGCATTTTGAAAACATTATTTCATTGCCTTCTGGTTTCCTTTGGTTGGAACATGAGAAGTCAGCTGTTAATCTGAGTATGTGTGAATAATACAGAATATATTTTTCTGTGTGTGATGAGTCATTTTTCTTTGTTCTTTTCAAGATTTTTTTCATTGGTTTTTTTGTTTGTTTTTGTTTTTGTTTTTTGGCCAGACCTGTGGCCTACAGGAGTTTCCGGGCCGGAGATCAAACCCAAGCCACAGTAGTGACAGTGCTGAATCCTTAACTACTAAGCTACCAGGGAACTCCTGTCATTGGCTTTTAACAGTTGGACTATGCCATCTCTAGTTCTGGCTCTCTTTGTATTTATCCTACTTGGAAGTCACTGAGTTTGTTGGATCTGTGGAATTGTTTTTAATAAAATTTGGAAAGTGGCCATTATTTCTTCATTCTCCCCCTAACCTTTTCTCTCTCCTCTTTTTCTGTGACTCTCAATATATGTTAACATGATTGATATTATCCCATAGGTCTCTAAGGCTGTCCTCATTTTTCTTGATTTTTTTTTCTTTCTATTCTCCAGCATTAATTTATACTCGCTCATTTATCTTCAGATTTGCTTATTCTTTCTTTTACAATCTCAAATCTGCTACAGAACCCCTATAATGATTCTCATTTCAGTTATTTTACTTTGCAATTGCAGAATTTCCACTCAATTTTTTGGCATAGTGTATACCTCTTTATTAAGATTTTCTATTTGATTAATCATTGTTATCACTCTGTTCTTTAACTCCTTGAACGTTACTTTTAGTTGATTGAATGTATTTATAATAACTACGTTGAGGTCCTGATTTTTACTTTTATTTTTTTAACTGTACCTGTGGCATGTGGAAGTTCCTGGGCCAACAACAGGGATCTTCAGAGATACTATGTACTCACTTTTTTTTTCTGGAGCATGAGTCATATTTTCCTATTTCTATGTATGATATTTTGTTAGAAACTGGACATTTTAGATAATATATTGTAACAACTCAAGATTTCTGTTTTTCATCCCTGGGGGGTTTGTTGCCATTTTATGTGTTTATTTGTTTAGCAGTTTGGCTGAGCTAATTCTGTAGAGCCTGCCTCCCCCATAGTACTTAAACAGTAATGGCTTTGCTCAAATTTTTCTTTATTTTTGCTTTTATTTGTTGTGTCTGACTTCCTATGGTTTGTTCTTGTGTAAGCATACTTTAGTGGTCAGCCAGTGATTGGTCAGAGGTAGTATTCAAACACCTTGAACTATTCTACCACTTGACAATAGAGTTATGCGTAGACTGGGAAATATATTTGAACTCCAGGTGGTTTACGAAACTGCCCTGACTTACTTTCTGTATGTTCAAAACTTCATAATCAGCCAATATATACAGGCGGGGATCTCTCCACTTTCTCCCGGTTTTTATTTTTATTTTTTTAGCTGTACCTGTGGCATGTGAAAGTTCCTAGACCAGAGATCAAACTCGAGCCATAGCAGTGATCTCAGCTGCTGCAGTGACAATGCCTCATACTTAAGCCATGGCACCACAAATAAACTCCCACTCTTTTCTGATTTGTGAGTATAGCTGAGCTGTGCAGACAGCCTTCTAGATGACAGAGATATCTTGGAGCTTATCATGGTCCACCGTGGCTATATTCCATGGCTCTCCTTGTTAGTTTTCCCTCAACCAGCATCACAGCTTCAAGCTAGTTGAACTATTGCCACTACTATTTTTAAAAACATTTAGGGATGTGATTTTTTATTTTTTATTTATTTTTGTTGTTGTTGCTCTTTGCTCCAAATCAAGTAATTCCCTCAAGCAATGAAGCTGTTGGTCTTCCTAACTTTCCCTAACAGAACTTCTGCACTAACTGAAATGGGTTTTGTGGATGGGATGGATGGAAGCCTCCCCAGGCTAAAATACCATCAATTTTCAAAGTTCTAACCCAAAGTTCTAAATATGTTCTTATGACTTTGGTGGCTTTATTTTAAGAGTTACAAATGGTTGTCTTTGCACTTTTGCCCAATTTTATCACTGTTTTCTGTGGAGAGGATTTGCCATCCTCCTCACTTCTTCTGTCTTGATGCCTTGGTCTCTAGAGTAAAATTGCGTGTCTTTGGAGTCCTGGCAAAGAGATTACTGATGGGAAGAAATCTAGAAAATATCACTTTGTTACAAAATAAAATAAAAATCCAACAACCTGGAGTCTGGACATTTTGATTGAATAGTATCCAAAAGGAATAGTCAAAATTTTTTTCATCTGGAAATTAAGATAACTGGGTTCTGGTTCTGATGCTGCTGCCCATGAGCTACCAATCCTAGTATATTGCTTCATCTTCCTCACACTTCTCAGCTATCAAAAAAGCCCCTTTAGGTCTGCTATCTACTCTGCAGATGAAAAGAACCAAAAATGGAGGATTGCTGAAAGATCTTTAAAGGACCACAGTGACACTGAAAGTAAAGCAAGTCTGCTACACTAAAATATGCAGAGCACTTGGTGGTAAAGCCCACTGGTAAACATGGACTTGGCTCAGCACATATTCAGAGAATGTGAATGTGTCTCTAGATCTTTGCCATCCTCATAACATACAGACAATGGCCTGCTTGATAATGTAACTAATAACTAAATAACTAAGGCCTAAGCACCACAGATGACAGGTATAAGTTGGTGTTTGTTCATCTAAAAAGGCAAGGCTTCAAATCTCTGCTCCTTACTTAGTAACTGTGGATAAGAATCCTTACCCATTCTTGGCCTCAAGTTCATCTGAAACATGAGTATAGAATCATGTATTGTTTTGACAGCTAAGAGGATTAAAATAGATGGGGCATTTCAAGTTCACAGCACAGAATGGCGCATAAAGGCTCCATATCTCCAGGAGTAGTCCTATGTTGGCAATGAAGGTAGCGGTGTGCATAAAGGTGGGAAATCACATCAGATCTCTCACTTTTCTTAGATAGATGCTAGGACCATGCTAGGAAAGCCCTCCTTGAAATAAATATATGTACCCATTACATCCCTCATATCCCTGTAAATGGACTCAGGAAGTTGCAACGGGATGAGATGGGAGGTAGCAGGAAAGATGAGAAAAATGAGAAAGGAGAGGCACTGAACAGAAAGCACAGAGGGATACTGATTTGCTTCAGGTGATGGAAGAAACAGTGTGAGAACATGTGAGGGTGACAAGAAGCAAGCAGGGAGCACAGAAGACTGATCCTGCCTAAGGCTACCTCATAGGTCTCATTTCAGGAATCCAAGGACTTCTCCCTCCTTTCTTTCACAATAACGCCAAGCATCTGTATATCTCTATGACTCACTGTTCTCGCTATCAGCAAACTATGCAGTTTTACTCCTCCACCTTGCCTCCCAAATTGGTCCTAAGCCCAGAGATTTCCCAAAACTGTGTCTCATTTATCCCCCTTGGCAGATTGCACTGAGGGTGCTCCCCAGGCAGACTTTTGCTAGCCAAGTTTACTCATTCTGGTGTATGTTGTTTTTTGATATATGAGGCTTTCTACCAAGGCTATATGAAATAGCCTTGCCAAGTGAAACAGTTAGGATGTTAGGGGATCATCCTGTAACTGGCAAAGTCGGGGTGAGGATCAGATATGGTTCAATCAGGTTTCCTATGATGCTCTTGCCTCTGCCCATCCTTACCTTCATTATCAGGCTAAAGCAGTTCCAAGAATCATACTTGTAGAGTATCTCAGAGAACGGGAAAAAGGACTGTTTCTCTGACTCTCTCGCTAGGGAAAAAATTTCCCATTACAGCACCTCCTTGAAAACATACTTATTTCTGAGCCAATTCCTGGATTCAGAGGAATGCCATATACTGATCGACTATAGCCTGGGTTCTTAAATTGACTCCTGGCAAACTTCTCAGAATTACATGTTCACATGAAGCCTCTGGGGATCTTGGTAAAATGTAAATACTGAATCAGAAGATTTGGAATAGAGTCTAAGATTCTGCATTGCAAGCATCCCAGGTAACACGGATGGCCTACACTTAGAGAACAAAGGAACAGTGGCTGTGTGGACTAGATATTAAAAGATTTAAGCTTCCTGAAAATGGCAGATTTATTTTATTCACCATTGAATTCTGAGGGCCTATAATACTACCCAGTACATTATAGATATCCTATAAATATTTGTTGAATTTTGAAGAATTATCTTCCAAAAAATTGGGAAATAGAAGGATAGCCGAATAGCAGATCTTCTAAATCATTATCCCTCTCAGAGTTCCTGTCGTGGCGCAGTGGTTAATGAATCCGACTAGGAACCATGAGGTTGCGGGTTCTATCCCTGGCTTTGCTCAGTGGGGTAAGGATCCAGCGTTGCCGGGAGCTGTGGTGTAGGTCACAGACGCGGCTCGGATCCCGCGTTGCTGTGGCTCTGGCGTAGGCTGGTGGCTACAGCTCCGATTAGACCCCTAGCCTGGGAATCTCCATATACCGCGGGAGGGGTCCTAGAAAAGGCAAAAAGACAAAAAATAAAAAATAAAAATAAAAATAAAAAAATCATTATCCCTGTCTGAACACAATTGTCAACCTTGAAGTCTTTCCAATATTATTTAAAACACCCAATATATTCAGAAAGCCAGAAATAAATAAGTGATACAACACTTGCACTTTGAAACTGAAAAGTTACACAGAAATATCCTTTCCCTGTGAATATTGGTAAAAGATCAGCTCAATAACTCTATCATCATCAGTATTTAGACAGAGGGGTCATTTATCCAGGTGCATAGACTTTTGCAATTGGAAGTATTATATACAAAGATTATTGTATGTTTGAGCCTCCAAGAACACTGTATTATTCTTGGCACACTTTTTTTTAATTGAAGTATAGTTGCCATCAATATTTTATATGTTACAGTTATGTGATATTGTGATTCACAATTTTAAAGGTTATACCCCATTTATAGTTATTATAAAATATTGGCTATATTCTTCATGTTGTATAATATATCCTTGTAGCTTTTTTTCTACAGTTTGTACCTCTTAATCCTCTACCCTTATATTTCCCCTCATCATTTTCCTCTTTCCACTGGTAACCACTGTTTTTTTCTCTGTATCTGTGAGACTTCTTATTTGTTATATCCACTAGTGTGTTGTATTTTTTAGATCCCACATATAAGTGATATCACATAGTATTTGCCTCTCTCTGACTTATTTCACTTAGCATAAGTCCATCCATTTTGCTGCAAATGGCAAAATGTCATTACTTTTTATGGCTGAGTAGTATTTCATTATATATATATGTATGCATGTATTTTGTGTTTGTGTGTTATATATATATATAGTAGTAGTATACAATGTAGTATGTGTATATATATATATATATATATATATATATATACTACATCTTTCTTACCCATTCATCTGTTAATGGACAGTTGTTGCTTCTATATCTTGACAATTGTAAATTATTCTGCTATAAACATTGGGGTGCATGAATCCTTTTGAATTAGTATTTTTGTTTTTTGTGGCTATATACCTAGAAGTGGAATTGCTGGGTTTTACGGTATTTCTCTTTTTAATTTTTTTACCATTTTCCACAGTGGCTGCATCAATTTATATTCCCACCAACAGTGTACAGAGGTCCACTTTTCTCCACATCCTTCCCAGCTTTTGTTATTGGTATTCTTTTTGGTAACAGCCATTCTGACAGGTGTGAGGTGATATCTCACTGTGGTTTTGATTTGTGTTTCCCTGATGATTAGTCATGTTGAGCATCTTTTCATGTTCCTGTTGGCCATCTGCATTTTCTCTTTGGAAAAATGTCTATTCAGTTCTCCTGCCCATTTTTAATTCTGTTGTTTGTTTTTTTGATGTTGACTTATATGAGCTGTTTACATATTTTTAAAGTAACCCCTTATGGTCATATCATTTGCAAATATTTTTCTCCCATTCACTAGGTTGTTTTTCAGTTTTGTCTATGATTTCCTTTGATGTGCAAAAGCTTTTAAGTTTAATTAGGTCTGATTTGTTTATTTTTGCTTTTGTTTTCTTTGCTTTAGGAGACAGATCCAAAAAAAAAATTATTATGGTTTATGTCAGAGTGTTCTGCCTATGTTTTCCTCTAGAAGTTTTAGATTATCCAGTCTTACATTTAAGTCTTTAATCCATTTTGACTTTTCTACATGATGTTAGAAAATATTCTAATTTCATTCTTTTACATGTAGCTGTCCAGTTTTCCCAGCACCACTTATTGAAAAGATTGTCTTTCTCCATTGTATATCCTTCCTTCCTTTGTCATGGATTAATTGACTCTAAGTGTGTTGGTTTATTTCTTGACTTTCTATCCTGTTCCATTGATCTATACAATGGATGTAAATTTTTGGATCTGTAAATGGATGTAAATTTTTGTCAAACCCTTTTTCTGTTCTTGTACTGGTTCCATACTGTCTTGATTAATGTAGCTTTGTAGTATGGTCTAAAGTCAGGAGGCATGATTCCTCCACCTATGTTCTTCTTTCTCAAGATTGTTTTGGCTATTTTGGGTCTTTTGTGTTCCCATACAAATTTTAAAATTATTTGTTATAGTTCCATGGAAACTGCCATTGGTATTTTGATAGGAATTGCATGAATGAGTAGCCTGACTTGGGCAGGATGATCCACTTAACAATATTAATTCCCCCATTCCAAGAATACAGTATATAATTCCACCTGTTCGTGTCATTTTTAATTTCTTTCATCAGTGTTATATAGTTTTCTGAGTACAAGTCTTTTACCTCCTTAGGTAGGTTTATTCCCAGGTATTTTATTCTTTTTGATGTGATGGTAAATGGGACTGTTTCCTTAATTTCCCTAATAGTTTATTGGTAGTCTATAGAAATGCAACAGATTTCTGACTATTAATTTTATATCCTGATACTTTATGGAATTCAGCGATGAACCCTAGTAGTTTTCTGGTGATGTCTTTAGGATTTCCTAAGTATAGAATATCATGTCATCTGCAAACAGTGACAGTTATAATTCTTCATTTCCAATTTGGATTCCTTTTATTTCTTTTTTTTCCCCTCTGATTATTTTGGTTAGGACGTCCAAAAATATATTGAATAAAAGTGGCAATAGTGGGCATCCATGTCTTATTCCTGATCTTAGAGGAAATTCTTTCAGCTTTTTACCATTGTGTATGATATTAGCTGTGGGTTTGTCATATATGGCCTCTATTGTGGTGAGGTATTTTCCCTCTATGCCCACTTTTCCAGAGAGTTTTTTTTTTAATGATAAATTTTTGTCAAACGCTTTTTCTACATCTATTGAGATGATCATATGGTTCTCATTCTTCAATTTGTTAGTGTGAGTATGACAGTGATTGATTTGCTGATACTGAAAAATTCTTGTATTCCTGGGAGAAATCCCATTTGATCATGCTGTATGATCCTTTAATGTATTGCTGGATTTGGTTTGCTAATAGTTGAGAATTTCTGCATCCATGTTCATCAGTGATACTGGCCTGCAATCAATCTTTTTCTATCTTTCCTTTTTCTTTCTTTCTTTTCTTTCTTTCTTTCTTTCTTTCTTTCTTTCTTTCTTTCTTTCTTTCTTTCTTTCTTTCTTTCTTTCTTTCTTTCTTTCTTTCGTGTTATCTTTGCTTTTGGTGTCAGGATGGTGCTGGCCTCATATAATGAGTTTAGAAGTTTTCCATCCTCTGGAGTTGTTTGGAATAGTTTGAGAAGGATAGGAGACGTCTTTTGTAGGAGACATCCTGTGTTTCCCAGCAGTGTACTCCTCTCTTGTCACCCAAGCTATATGTTGTAGAGCTTCCCCCTAAGAGGGCTGTGTGGCTCCTTCTATTGCGGTGGGCTGACCATGTGGATGGTGTGGTAGGCTTGTGTGAGCCCTAGCCTAGTTAATTACCAAATACTGTGCTGCTGGCTGATATTTACCAGAGCCTGGTCACAAGGTGACTGACTGCAGAACCCTAAGGGGCCCGAGGTTAGTGTCGGCTCCTTGGTGGGTAGAATCAGCGTCCAGAAGACTTCAGGGCTGTTGCCTTCCTACTGATGGGGAAAACCAGGTCCTAAGGTTAGTGTTGGACTACCTGCAGGTAGAGCCAGGTCCTAGAGTCTAGCTACAGGGCCCAGGGATCCCAGAGCTGGTGTTAGATCATTGCAGTATAGAGGGGTCTCAGTTCCTGATATAGTTAGGTACAGGGTCAACAAAGCTTTTGTTGGCCTGCTAGTGGGCAGGGCCATGGCCCAACTGGTCCCAGGGTAAGGTCTGGCCTGCTGTGGATGGGCTGGGTCTGCGGCATTGTCATTTTCTTGCATCTGGTTTCTGGTCCCTGGTGATGTGGCTAGTCTAGAGGCTAGTGCAGGCTTCCTGGAGGGCAGGGCTGGTGCTTGTCCCCTGGTTGGTGGAGCTGGGTCTTGGCCCTGTTGGGGACAGGGCCATGTCTAGCGGCAGCTATGAGTTCAGGAAGGCTTTAGATGGCCTGTCTGCTGAAGGTGGGGGCTGTGTCTCTGCCCAATTAGTTGTTTGGCCTGAGACATCCCAGTACTTGCACCTATAGGCTATTGAGTAGGGCCAGGTTTTAAAGCTAGTGAGCTAGAAGGTGGATCCCACAATGGTGCCTGGCTGCACCAGTGTTCACGTGGTAGAATGCTCCCAATATGGCTGACCCCAGGGTCTGTGTCTCCAGGGGAAGCCATAGTCTCCTTCTCTCTCTGGGAGATTCTCCAAGACCACCAGTAGGTCTGGTCCAGGCTCCTATCAAATTATTCCTTTTGTCCTGGGTCCCAGGGGGGCATGAGATTTTTAAAGGGAAATCTATTTTCTCTGGTCCTCTGGGACTCCTGGTATTAAACCATGCTGGCTGTCAAAGCCAAAATCTCTGGGGGGCTTGTCTTCTAGATGTAGATACCCAGACTGGGGAGCCCAACATGGGGTCAGAGCTGGCTCTCCTCTGGGAGAACCTCTGCAATATAATTATTCTCTAGTTTGTACCTTGCCCATCTGGGGCTATGGGACTTGATTCTACCGTGAGTTGCCCTTCCTGCCCATCTCATTGTGGTTACTTTTCTATATCTTTAGTTACAGAAAATCTTTTCTTTTTTTTTTTGGAGGTTTTTTTGGGTTTTTTGTTTGTTTGTTTTTCTTTTTTTAGGGCCTCACTCCTGGTACATGGAAGTTCCCAGGCCAGGGGTTGAATTGGAGCTACAGCTGCCGGCCTATGTAATAGCTACAGCAACACAAGATCAGAGCAGTGTCTGCTTGGACAAGAGCTCACGGCAATGCAGGATCCTTAACCCCCTGAGTGAGGCCAGGGATAGACTCCACATCCTCATGGATCCTAGTCGGATTTTCTACTGTTGAGCCACTATGGGAACACCTATAGAATATCTTTTCTTGTAGGTTCTGGTCTTTTTCATTGATGGTTATCTGAAGATAATTGTGATATTGGGTTGGTGTGCTAGTGAGATGAGGTGTGCTCAGGGTCTTTCTACTCTGCCATCTTGGGTGCTCGCTTTGCAAACTTTTTAGCATATGCCTTCTCATAGAGGACAAGGGTAAGTGGCATGTGAAGATGACACAAAGTATCCAAATTCAGATTGAAATACAGAAACAGATGTTGAAATGAGATGTTCTTTTGTTAACCCATTATCCTCTGATGTATTAGAAAATATGATAGCATGTGATTTAGATTTGAAAGGACTTGTAATTCTTTCTAAGAAAATTTTCTGAAATGTGTTTACATCTTTCTAAGTGCTTCTTACTGCTTGCAGTGCTCCGTAGTAGCACTCCTTCTGGAGAAGGAGTGAAGACACTTGGATAGATGCCTTCCTGAATTCCATGCATTCACTCAGATAATGGCTCTTAGAGAAACCATTATCTCCAAATGAAAAACTTCAAATGAAAGACCGTAAAACATTAAAACACTCGCACGCATACACAACCACTCAGACTTGTAACCCTTGGCACTTGCCAACTCTAATACCTTAATGAAGCAACTCTGTTGAAACTAGAGGGAATAACAGCCATCTCCACAACAGTCAAGTGCCAATGTAAAGTCTTTGTGGACCCCCATATCATTTATCTGCTTAGTAGTAGATCTCAGATGACTGTCAGAGGCTCAGTCGGTTCCTGTGAAAGGGTTAATCCCCACCCCCATTTCCATATTCCCCTTCTCTTGTCAGGGGGAAGTGCATTTATTCCTTCTGGGGACTAATTTCTTGAGGTGACAATTGGCCTCATGGAAACAAATTAACTCATATCTGAGATTTCTTAGTTGTGCCTGAACTCCACGCCTGCCTCCTGCCAATCTCATGCGACAGAAAGTTACTCTCTGGTCAAGAAGTTTATATATGACTATTTTTTCGTGAGAGAAGGCTACACAAGGAGAAGAAAGGAGAAAGCAAAGAATAAATATTATCATCCATTCTTCCCTTCTCCGAGTAGAAAATGGTCTGTGCTTCTCACAAAGGAAGTATAAGGAGCAAGACCTTTCATTCCCTGACAATGAAAGGAACAAAATAGCATCTTGCACCACCTGCGATAACTTTCAAAGCATCAGTGGAGACAGCTCTACAGCTGAGAGGAGCTAAATTGTCTACAGAAGCCTAGAAATTGTTGCCTTCAAAGAGTGGTGCTTTTTTGTTTTGTTTTGCTTTTTGGTTTTTAGAGCCACACCTGTGGCATATGGAAGTTCCCTGGCTAGGGGTTGAATGAGAGCTATCACTGTTAGCCACAGCAACTCAGGATCCGAGCCGCGTCTGTGACCTACACCATAGCTCACGGCAATGCTGGGTCTTTTAACCCACTGAGCGCGGCCAGGGATCAAACCCACATCCTCCTGGATACTAGTCAGGCTCCTTATTGCTAAGCCACAATGGGGACGTCCAAAGAGACATTTTTTTCCCCACCAAGTTCCATGGGAAGTCCAAGAGATAGAAATGCAGATAGGCATGAACATTAAGTACCAAAGTTAGAAGCCCAAATCCCTGGGTGAAAATCTTGAGTATTCCTGGAAGCAAAGAAAACTTCCCATGGGAATGAGTATACCTTTCCCTCATTCTTCCTTGCAAATCACTCTCTGCTGTGCCCCTATATTCTTTTTAAGAACTTATGCGTTTTTGCCCAGCTCTCTTCCTGCCAATATATGCCAGTCTGAACCCATAAGAACTGGATGAACCAAAATGGTCACAAAAGAATCAGGCAGATAGGCAAATTCACTTTTCCTAAAAGGTCCTTCCCATCTCTTAGCCTCTCTTGATTTTAGACCCAGAAACTTTTGAAGAATGATGTTACTGATCAAAACTAAAATACAGAAAGAGGGCTTGTGACTTCTCTTCCTATTAGGAAATACATTAGAAATAGGAAAATTTTCTTAGGAAAAGTAATTCTTTGAATTTCTCATTGCCTTTGCAATATTGGAAACCTTTCAAGAACTCTAGATAATGGGTTTTAAAAAAGCAGCCCAAAATCTTTTGTCAAATACTAAGCAAGCCAGAGAATGTACAAGACCAAAAGTGTTCAGATGAAAGTATTACAAACTTTCATCACTGCAAAGTGGTGAAGCTTTTCCCCATCCTTTCCATGTCTATGCAAATCTTTAATCAAGGAAGCGGCACTGATTAGTAAATGTCTCTTAAGCTTCAGGACACAGTGTGAATAACTGAAGTCATTCATTTACAAGATGAGACATAAAAGAGTAACTATGAAGATCACACAATCAACCTGTAGAAATTAACAACATTTCAAAGTTCAATTAAATCCGCTTGAAAAGTCCTAGCTTTGTATTTCTAAACACTTGCTGCTTCCTAGCCAAAAAGTAATCCTTTAGTCTTCTCTTTGGTAACCATTCCTTCCTCCCCGCCCCCACTACCTCTACTCCCAGTGTTTTTCTTTCTAACAAACAGAGAAAGAAAAAGGAAAAGCAAAATAATAACTTTAAAAATTCCAAGGTTTTACTTCAAGCCAAGGCCACATTTCTAAGCAACTTTGATCAGGTAAATTACCTCTAAGTGTCTCAATTTTTCCCTCTAGAAAATTGAAATCATGTATCACCTTTGATCTGCAAATGTGTAAGGGCATTTAGAGATTGAATGAAGCCTACCTGCTTGGATTCCTGTTTCCAGGAAGATGGAGTAGACATTCTTCTCCCTACTCCTCCTGAGAAGTTCAGCTAAAAACAACTAAACTGAAAATAAACATAAGAAGAACTGACAGGTGATCAGAGGAAGATAGGTCATTCAGGGACCTGTGCCTGAAGAACCTAGGTAGTGAGTCCCTTGAGGTTTTCCTACACTTCATATATTACAAACTGGATATTGGAGAGAGAAGTGGTACCTTGCCAAAGCCCAAAGTCATAGATGAAAACAAAACAAAAAATAGCCTGAAGGAAAGCCTGATGTATCTGGCCAAAGGACAAGTGGGGGATTGTCTAAAAAGGTAAAAAGTCTAATCCACCCAAGCAACCCAGCAAAAGACTGCAGTCCAACCCCAACTTGTACCAGCAAAGGCCAAGTGGAGAACCGAGATATGCACCCTTGGCAGGTGGAAATGAGGCACTCCAACCCTCTCTTCTCCCAGGTTTGTCAAAGGAGGCCAGTGGAGAGTCATGATGTTTACCACCATTCAGTGGTAACAAGAACACCCCCACCCAGAGCAACAGTGGAAGCCATAAGGGGACTCCGAAGTCCCATCCATCCTTCACCAAGAGCACCCTTGGGTGTGAGTAGAGGCAGTGGGGAGAACCTGGACTCCAACCTCATCCAGCAGTAAGGTGGTGGCACCTGTCCCTTCACCCACCAGAGCACTGTCGGAGGAGGCCTGATACAACACAAGATTTAAGTAAGATCTAGACTCCTAACATACCCAGATTGCCTAGGTTTCCATTCTTTTTTTTTTTCTTTTCTTTTTAGGGCCTCTCCTGCAGCATATGCAAGTTCCTACGTTAGGGGTAGAATCAGAGCTGCAGCTTCCAGCCTACACCACAGCTCACAGCAATGCCAGAGTCTTAACCTACTGAGTAAGGCCAGGGATTGAACCTGCATCTTCATGGATACTAGTCAGGTTCATTACTGCTGAGGAATGACAGGATCTCCAGGGTCTTATTTCTTAAAAAGTCATTTTTCCTATCAAGAACCATGAGGAACTCAAACTAAATGAGAAAAGACAATCATCAGATACTCCCCCGAGAAGATGTGGATGTTAGAATTATCTGACAGGATTTTAAAACAGCCATCATTACGCTGTCCCAGTGAACATTTATAAACATACCTGAAATAAATGATTAAATAGAATGTCTCAGCAGAGAAAGGGAAGGCATGAGGGAAAACCAAAAAGAATTTTTAGAACTAAAAGAACAAAATAACTGATACATATATTTAAAAAAAAAATCTTCAGTGGATGGGCTCAACAGCAGAAGAAACAAAGCAGATGAAAGAATCAATCAAGTTGAACAGAACAAAAGAAATTGTCAAAGAGGAAACAGACTGGAAGAAATGAACAGTCTCAGGGATATGTGGAAATATAACAAAAAAACTCTGTCATCAAAGTCTTAAAAGGAAAAGAGAAAGAAGATGAGACTGAAAAAAAGCATCCAAACAAATAATAGCAAAAAATTTCCTAGAATTTGGCCAAAAAGGAGAGCTTGGTGGAGCCCAGCAGATTCAAGATTACTGAATCTCAAAAAGAAAAAAAGCAAAGAAATCCATGCCAAGACACATCACAGTCAAATTTCTAACAACTAAGGACCAACTCTTGAAAGCAGTCATAGTAAAATGATGCATCATTTCTAGGAGAAAAACAATTCAGATGGCAGTGTATTTCTCATCAGAAGCTATGGAAGCCAGAAGGAAGGCGCAGAATTTTTTTTTTTTTTTTTAATAGCTGCCCCACGGCATGTGGACGTTTTCTCACCAGGGACTGAATCCAAGCCACAGCTGTGATCAACACCAAAGGTGTGGGAATACAGGGTCCTTTAACCCACTGTACCATGGCCAGGTCTCTGTAGAGACCTGAGCTGATGTGAATTCTTAACCCACTAATCCATTGTGCCACAGTGGGAACTCCCAGAATATTTTTTAAGTGCTCAAAGAAAAGAACTATCAACCCTGAATCTTATATCCAGTGAAAATATCCTTTGAGAATGAAGGGGAAATTTTAGACACTATTGGATGAAGAAAAAATGAGAATTTGTGGCCTCCAGACATATTTGAAAAGAATAGCTAAAGAAGAGTGCAGGCTGCTCACAGGGTGCAGGGCGAGCACTGGCCTGGCCACCCTGCTCTGTGGTGGAGTTGCAGGCATTGCCAAGGCCAGTGTGGAGCTCAGACAATGCTCCCCCCAGCCCCCGCCGCTGTCCCAAAGTGAACATGCATCCAAACCCTCCCCAGCCAGTGCTGTAAACAGAGGGGAAATGATAAAAGGATTCTTGGAACATCAGCAAGGAAGAAAGTCCACAGGAAAGAGTAATATGGGTTAAGCTTACTTGATTTTTCTGAAATATATGTGATAATTGAAGTAAAAATTATCACTTTGTCTAATGTGAGTGTCAGTGAAAGTAGAGGAAATATTTAAGACATATGTATTATAAATGGGGATGGGTAAAGGAATATTCAGGAAAGTAAGATTTCTTCACTTTAGTTTGGGATGGAAAAAAATATAGTATGCAATGTATTTTATGCATATGATACATAAGCGAAGTAAAAATTGATAGACCTGATAGGAAAAATCAACAAATTCACAACTACAGTTGACTACTTAAACCCTCCTCTTTAACAAAAAGACAGAAAGTTAAAGATAGAGAAAAATTCAACCTTAGAACAAGATTTAAGATCTAAAGGCATTCACAGAATGCTCCAAGAAACAACAGCAGAATTCACATTTTCTTCAAGTACCCTCATAGGAAACACCAAGATAGACCAAGTCTTGGCAACAGAACAAATGCCAACAAGTTTAAAAGATTTGAAATCAAATAGAGCATATTTTATGACCACAATGCAATCAAACTAGAGATCAATAGCAGAAAGGCGAAGAGAAAAACAGAGCGAAAATTAAAATACAGAAAATCCAAGAAGAGGGAGTATTTCCTAATTCAGCCTATGAAGCCAGTATTCATAACCAAAGCAGACAAAAATAGTACCAAAAAAGAAAACAAAAACAAAAACTGCAGACCAATATTCTTCATAAATAGGGATGCACACATCTGTTATAATAGCAGATATAATTCAGCAGTGTATAAAAAGTATTATACCATGACTGAACAGGGATTATTCCAGTGATGCAAGGCTAGTTGAAAATCTGAAGATCAATCAATGTAATCAACCACATTAACAGACCAAAGGAGAATAAAATCACATGATCACAACAATTGAAGCATAACTTGCATCTCTCACACATGTTTAAAAAAACCCTCAAAACACAGGAATAGAGGAGAGTTTCTTCAACTTGATAAGGAAACATCTTTTAAATACCTGCAGTAACATCCCATATAGTGGTGAAAGGAATTCAAGATAAGAGAAACATTAAGATGAAGCAGGCTGCCTAATAGTTAGTTGGTCAATATTAGTGAGAAGTTGAGCCAGGGTAGAAGTCCTGTTGAGAGCTGAGAGCTGGGAGAGTAAGGGTAGGAGAATGCCCCCCCTTGTTCATTTTTGTTTTTTTTTTTTTCATGACACATTAGTCCATCTTCTGTTTCAGAGAAGAAAATTGTATTCCTCCCAGTGAATGTTTTAAGTTCTTAAAAAGTAAATAACTGTTTAAACCTTCAAAACTTTATATGAAATTGTCAATGAGTCATGAGAAAAATGCTAATGTCAAAATTAAAATCAAATGAATCATGGCTTCTGGCTGCAAAGCAGAAGCATTTTGCCTGGTGCTTCTGCTCTGCTGAAGGCCAACTGGATGCCAGCTCCCTCCCACCCCACCCCACCCCACCCCCACCTGCTGGAGTAGCTCCTCTTCCCAGCCTCCCAGAGGCTGGGTTATGGATTGGAGGGGAGCAATTCCTCCCCCACCATGAGCATTTTCCACCAGGAAAGTCCGTGGAGTCACTCCTTTCCCGAAACTTGGTGCCATCACCATGGAAAAGGGAAATCACAATGGGATCCTGTTCTCTGTCCAAGTTGGCATCTCTGAAGAGATCTTCAGCAGCGTTTGGGTCACAGTTCTGGTCAACAAACTCTCAGGTTGGTGGCAAAAAAAGATCAAGTCCCTCTTATTTTTATCAAATCAGTTTGGCTTTTCTAGCTCCTCTTTCCGAAATGCATCTCTAGGGAAGGTCCTGGTACCTAGAAGAAGGGAGAAAGAGACAGAGAGTGAGGGGGAGGGAGAGAGAGAGAGAGAGAGCAAGCAAGCACTGAATGTAAAATAGAAGTATAAGAAAATCATGATTAGTTTTTTGAACATTAGATATGTAACGAGGACAAAGTAAAGGTACTAATTTCCACTCCTGCTAAACAAGGACCACCACCAAACTCACCTCATTACTGGACAGCCTACAACATCCTTTGGGACCCAGAAGTCAAACCCCATGGATCCACTTGGCAGGATCCTTCCAGAAATTTGTGTTTTGGCAAGGCTGCTATGGAGGGAGGTTTCTATTTTTATGCTCCCGGAGCTGAAACACCACTATCTCCCTGAACTTCCTAGAAATGGTACCTAAATCATGGATTTGCTCCCATCTCCCAAGGATCTTTAGTAAATTTCCTTAAGATTAACAACAGTGTTACAGTTTCAAGGTCCTTACTTAATGGTTCTGGGAAAGGGACCACCTTGAAACACTGCCTACCACACTATGAGAAGGCACCTGCATTTTAGGAATATCTAACAATTTCTTCTCTGTCCTTCCTGCCACATCCTTAGAAGTACTTTAGCAAACTCATGAGCACACCAAAGTATAAAGGGATTATCCTTCCGACATCCAGGCCTCAACCTGGCCCAATGAGTAAAAGTAATATTCAAACAATAAAAGATGCTCATAGTAGAAAAAGAGCATGTGGAATTCACTTAGACATTATCTAAGAAGGCATCTCCCTACAGTTGTATTCCCCACCAAGGCAGGAATGTTTTTTTCCTTTTGTTGCTATTGTGGGTAAGAGGATTCTGGAATTCTTAGCTTTCAACTCTTTTTTTTTTAAATTTTTTTTTTATTTAGGGCCGCACCTGAGGCATATAGAAGTCCCCAGGCTAGGGGTGAAATTAAAGCTGCAGCTGCCGGCCTACACCAAAGCCACAGCAACACCAGATCCAAGCCACATCTGTGACTACAGCTCTTGGCAACACCAGACCCTTAACCCACTGAGAGAGGCCAGGGATCGAACTTGCATCCTCATGGAGGACACTACGTCGGGTCTTTAACCTGCAGAGTCATAGTGGGAACTCCACCTTTAGGTCTTTTTCAATCAAGAAATGTTCCTCTTCCTCTGCAGTTCAATACAAAGGGAGCTACCAAAAGTAACTTCTGTGTCTCCTCTCCACAAGTAAAATACTCTATAGCATCACCACAGAAGGAGCTATTGTGCCATAATGATATTTAAAAATCACTCCTCTGTTCATAAAGCTGCATGGATCTCACTCACATATATATTTTTAAACTACAAACAACCCTTAACTTCTTCAGTCCTCATTTTATTTTATATAGCCAAGCGACCTTTAGGAGGTAAACACACACCAAATCCTTTGAGATTTAGAAAATATTGGAATTTTTCTCCCAGGCCTATTTTCCTATTTCTACTCAGCTCACACACTGATTGTCATGAGGTTTGCAGTCTGATTCATTTCAGGGCTTGATGTTGAAGCATCATTATTGTCATGTCTCATAATGTTGACAAGACAAACGTGCTAGTGAAGATGGTAGGTTGACTGGTTAAGTCAAGTGATTGAGCAATGTTTAAGTCAGTTGTTAAGTCAGTTGTTTATAGGAGAACATTCTGTCAAATTTATATGTACAGGCCAGACGGGCTTCAGAAGATCCTAATTTCCAGGACTGTCTACGATGAACAAATTTCACGGCGCCCTGTTTGATCCCCATGCCAGGAAATCCTGCCTGTAAATGATTCAGTAAAGTTGGTAAGGTTTTCCATGAATTTGAATTGCAGCACAGGGAACCCTGTGAAGAAGAGCAACAGAGAGGCAGCATCTCAGAGGACAGAGAAGAGAGAAGGGCAGAACTGAGGTTGGAAAGCTCGTCAGCTACAAATTGTGTATGCATGCAAAGATGAACTTGTGGACACACGTCTCACTTGGCAGCTGTATAAAGATTGGGTATTTATAACATTCTCCTGAAACATCTTTCTGAAATGATGATTTAAGTGACTTTGATTTAAAATTAGACTTTTAAGGATTTTTAAAAATAGTTCCAAGACCATCTACCCACAAAGCAAATGCAGCTTCCTGAGACAGCCTCTTCCACCAACTGAAGTCTTGTGTTTCTGAATGTTGCCTCAAAAAGCAAACTTTTCTCTTACCTCTTTGCTTTGCAACAATGAAGCAGCTGGGAGCTGCAGCTCACTTTATTAGTGATTTAAAACACACCCTTGGAAACTAAGCTGTTTTTTTGTTTTTTGTTTTGTTTTGTTTTGTCCATCCAGGTGGGAAGCGTGTTCCAGCAAATGGGAACAACACTGAAGAAAGTTCTCCAACAGATAATGCTTTAAGAGCCGGACTTGAACAAATCTTCAACCAGCCATCTCGGCAACAAAAGACCAGGGTAACCTGGTAAGAGAACTAAGCCTTCCATATAAAAACAAAGATAAAATAGTTCAGCAGCCAAGATTCGACATCTTTAAAAATGCCTTTTCAATCTTTTACTTTTGTCTGCTTGGTTGTCTAGCAACCGAGTGCTGAAAAGAAACTCCACCCAAAACAAAGTGAAACAATGCAGACACTTAGCTTCATGAGTGTGTGTGCGTGTGTGTGTGTGCACGCGCGCATCTCAAGATTCTCAGCGTGCAGAGATAGAAACTCGCTTTCAGACAATTAAAATAGAAAAAGTCCTCATTGTAGATTTGTAGATGGCAGGAAAGAAAGTTGGGAGTGAGTAAAAAGCAACTTAAAAATGCGTAATGTAGGATGAGGGTATAGTTTCCACACACCGGGCTAAAGCAAGGTTTACACTCTTAAGTAATAAAAACAAACCATTAAGCTCAGCCCAGCACTGTCAGGAAGTATAAAACAGTTCTTGAAACTTTGCAGTTACTATACAAAAGCTTTTCATAAACTCTGTTTCCTGATCTTCATTAAACGCTCACATCCAGTTGCCATGGGGCAATTAGCTTGCCTCCTGAAATCAATAAAAAATCAACAATTTGGAAATAGTTGTACAGTAAAATAGTTCAATAATTATTCTCTCATAGCGTTGTGGCCAAGCAGTTCCAGTGTAAATGCAGACCAGATGAGGGAAGCTTTAAGCAAGGACCAGTTTGCAGAGAGATCTCCTCATCAGGAAGGCAGTGAGAATGCCGCCCTGGCACCGCGTTCAAGTCAGTGTCTGGCCCCCGCTCACACACCTCAGAAGGACTCACTCCAAGACGTGGAGACCCACATGAAATGACAGATCCAACGGATGCAAGATTAGGCACACTACACTCAGCATGTGGACCCTAGATAAGAACAAAGCAAAAAATTTCCCCTGGGGTATATATGTGTGCATATATATATATATATATTTATATGCATATATATGTACATATCTCCAAGAGAAAAAAGTGTGTATATGTATATGTGTATGATATAGACATACTATATATGTCTATATTATATATGCTTTAAATATTATATACTTTAAACATTATGTACATACCATATATAATATAGACATTTGTCTATACTACACACACATAAAATAATATATGTCTATTTATATATGAGGAATGTATTTGAGATTAGGGATTCATTCATTTCAGCATTTCTTTGACAAATATTCAAATCTGAGTTGCTTGTAAGAAACTTCCAAAATGTTCCCCTAAAAAGTAAAATGAAGCTACCAAACAGATGACCTTCCCAGGACAATTTGCAAAAAAAGAGGTGCCAAGACAAACATTTCTTTGCTGACCCCTTTTGCAGGGGCAAAGAAATTCCTTTTGCTTTTTCTAGCCAGAGCCCATTCACTTTGGCACCGAATTCCAAGCCAGCTGCAGAATCACAAACTCCAATATCCATTAAATCAAACCTCAACCACGAGACTGGGAAGTTTTCTATCACCCTCTAGGCTCAATAGCGCTGTACAGTGAACTGTCTCAGCACTTAAGAAAAAATTGAGCATCATTTTTAGTATAAACAAATGCCTCAAATGTATGACATCTATTTGCTGCCTTCAAAGGGAAAACTTTTAACTCAGACGCTTGGCACTAAGATCACACGGGATCAACTCCATGGACTGACTTTTTAAAAGTATGTTAAGGGCTTGCACCTGCTCCCCCATCCACATAGATGTACTGACACGTATTTGACTAAACTGACTACATACATGCCCAAGCAAGCAAGCGGAGCTGATTTTACAAGATAAGCAACCAAGTGTTTTCATGTCTGAGGGTGGCAAGAACACAAAATTGCCAGTCATCTTGTGGGGGAAAAGAATGCCTTTGAAAAAATATGTAGGGCATCTTTTCAGATAAAATGTATCCATCCGCATGCCATCCCGCCTATAGGTGTTGTTTTCTTTTGCTTTTCCTTTAAGTGCTGCTTCTTCGGGGCCTAAACTTGGTCCACCGTTTTCTGCTGGATTGAGAAGATAATTATTAGAGTCTTGCTACTCAGCCTGTAAGACCTCAGGCCAGTGGTACATTCAGCCACACCTGGAAGCAGGTTCGAAATGCAGAATCTCAGGCCCCACCCCAGACTCACGGAAGCAGAACCTGTATTAGAACATGATCCCCAGGGTCTCTATACACATTAACATTGCATTTTCCTGGAGGCAGGACTGGTGCTTTGTACTAATATTAAAATCTAAGAAGTTTTATTTAGAGCACTGGTTCTGCCCCCGCCCCTCCCCCAAGTTAGATGTTCACTTTGAAGTTTGTGGGGCAGGGAGATGGTCAGAAAACTCTTGCCCTGGAATATACCGTACGGCTGTAATTTATGTCAGTGGAGGGCAGGCAAGAGGAAAAGCAATTTACCTGAGTGAAGCAGACCTGCATTTATCCCCATCTCACCCTACCTGGCCCCTGCAAAAAATAAAGCAGACTGTCTATCCATGTCACACTTTATCGATACTTAAATTGTTCTCTATTGCAAGGCTCTGTTCTTTTTGCCTTACCGCAGATTAGGGGGCTGTGGTATCTGACATTCTGTCAACCAATATCTTAACATTTAATGTAACTCTAGAGTAGAAATAGACCACTTAAAAAAAATCATTTGCTTTGACTTGCACAAATGATTTTTCCACCTCCCATAAAAATTTAAGGCAAAGATACAGAAGACTTACTAGATGTAAGTCTAGATCTAGTAGATCTAGTAGATCTAGACGCAGGTCAGATTGATAGACCGACCATCTCTCCGCTCTTGGCCTCTTGAGGTACAATTTCAAATAGCAACTGGAGTAGAAATTATGAAAAAAAAAAGGGAAGCACAGATGAATCTGTAAACCACTCATCTTCCATCTCCCCAATTTTGAAGGCCAAAAAAGAGCAATCTGGACCTGCCATACAGGTTAAAACCATGCCAGGGAGGCACACACAGCCCAGACAAGCACAAAACCAGATGACATAATTTAATCAGTTTTGAAAGGTGATCCCCCCAAATTCAGAAACTCACTACATTAAAAAAAAATCCCACTCCAAAATTATTCAAAGATGCCTACAGAACAGTGACTGAAGATTCAAAATTTGTAGTGTCATGTGTCATCATGGGATTAGTCATGACACCTTTTTTTTTTTCCTCAGAATTAAGAATGTGAGCCAAAATGTTTAAGAATGTAAAATACATGTAAGAATATTCTGCTTCTCAAGTAAATTGCCAAGAAGGTTAGAGTCCTCAACTATTACAAATCCCTGAAACTAAACTGAAAATGTCAACATCTGTCTTTGTAATACATAATACATATATCTTCATATGTATATTTATATATTACATATTATATCTACATTTACACAAATTTTTGTGTATATATTTATATTTAAATGCATTTATATATTTGTATATATTTACATATACTTATATTTTTATATATCACATATGTCTATATATACTTGTACATATAAATATTTCACACAAAAGAACACATTTGAGAACCATTTTAACGAAGAAAATCAGAACCAATGAAGCAGAGAGGTCAAAAAGAGGAATGCAACTGACCAGTGTATGGAATTTCTTGTGCTGTACTTTTACACTCTCATGAGTTACTTGGAGATGAGAAAACATGGACTACTATTTTTTAGGATGCTAAGACTGAGCAGCCTGTGCCTCACATCCATGGCAAGAGCGAGTGAAGAATGCTGGGTAGAGATGATCTCACCCCCTGGGTGGGGGCTAATACCAAAGATATCCCAGAGCAGTGGGGGAGGGATAAAAAGAAACTAGAGGATTTTGAAAGCGGAAGGATAACTAGTACTCATTTTAAAATACGATCTAGATAATCTCAAATCTAGGGTTAAACCTATCACACCCAAAATGTAACCCAAAATGTAACATGGTCATCCACTGCAAGTTAATTCCTGGGAAGAATCTGATGATAACAGACTGTTCCTTTACTAACACACTTTTTTTTTTTTCAGCCAATTCCTAGGCAGGGCTAGGAAAGAAAATTAGGCCTCTCCAGTCACAGCAGGGTCAGAGGTGACACTAAGTCCTAGAAACTGACCTTAAAATACTTCTGGTAACATCATGGGGTGTTGTGGGCCCTCCCCCACCCCCAGCCACAGCAACAAACCCACACAGAGAACACTTCCTAGTGTCTGACTTCAACCCACAGCACAGGAGCCCTGCCACTGGTGAGCGTTCATTCCGAAGGCCTAATTTGACTTCACTCTGCTTGGGCTTTAGTCCAATTGGCAGATGGCCTTGTAGAAGCTGATCTCAGACACTTTCCCTTTCTAATTTTTTGGCTCCGTTGCCTCTGTTGCATGGGATATCATCTCTGCAACTTTATCTTGGGTTCCCCAGGTTTTGCTTGTTTTGTAGCTTTGGTTCTCTTTTAAATCTTTCTGCCTCAAAGAGGTTTGTGTGAAATACTAAATCACTGACAATTCCTAGGAATTATCCAATGACTTGCTTGCAAATCTCCAGCCATTCCTTGCCTTTTCCCTACCTCCTTCCACAATGAGTAGCCTCAGAAACAAAATTGCAGACACAAGGTGATCTTTGTGAATGCTGTACAAATGTTCCATTTTCTCTTACAGGATGGACTCTATAGAATGAAATGCCAGAGCTTTGATATTTATTATCCGAAATAGGTTTAACATTTGGAGAAAAGTGTTCAAATATATAACCTTGGAAAGAAAAGCAAGCTGATGGAACAGAGATCGGGGTGGAGAGAAAACACGATGGGCATGCTTTTGCTGTGTTGGGGGCAAAGTTAGAAAATGGAGTCCTTCTGAGCTTTAGGCTGCCAGGTGAGGTAAAAGTTAAAACACAAATCAATTTCCAACTCTTCATGAGGGCAACTAGATATCAATTTTAAATATACATGACCACAATCTGAATAATGAAGAAATCTTATGTTTTATTTAACACTTTGGCCAGACCAGCCCCTTTGAAGGGGTCACTAGTTTAGGAAAGAAGAACAACAAACCATCATTCCCTTTCCTGAAGATTCATCATTTTTCTAATTATTTCAATTGGTCCTGCTTTTTATTTTCTGCAAATTGGGGGGTGGGGGAAGGATTTGTATATTAGATCAGCGATGTCTGGTTCTTATCCAAATATTCCACCTAATAAGGACATAGGTTCTCATGGACTGGATAACCACTCTGCAACATTCCTGAGAATTGAATAATATAATAATCTTGAAAGTCAGCAGAGTGGATTATCCACTTTTTTTTTCTGGACTTGAACTTGTGACCTTAACAGTAGCACTGCAAAAAAAAAAAAAAAAAAAGCAAATGTGCTAAGCACTTTGCCAGAGTAACCTTCCATGTAGACTTTTCATCTTAAATACACACAACGAAAAACAACTACAATTTTTGGAAAATTATGTACAAACCCAATACTTCTTTCGATTACATATAAATACAAATTAGCTATTTCTCCTAAAAAGTGGTTATAATAGTAAATAAATACAAAATAAATCTGACCATTATACTTCATGTGCTGGGGTTGAACCCATATAAAATGTACAACGAAATACATTTTAAAATCTTTAAGGAATAATTCTCTGATTAAAATATTTGTTTTCCCAACTTCTTTTCGTAGATATAAATATATTTTCAAAATAGCTGTGTTTTTTTTCTCCATTCCATTCCATAAATAAAGTCTTCATTGGGAAATATTAAAGTGTCAACTTGATTTTTTTTTGTTTTTTTCTAAAATATATATATATATTTATTTTTATTTTGCTGTGCTAACGACACCCACAACCCTCCACAACCATGTCCTGGTAGTTCTTTAATACCACCTTTTCGTTCTCGTCAAGGTACAGCATGGAGATGGCACTGAGTTCTGTTGGGACACAGCACGCCTTTGGGATCTTAGAGTTAACAGAGTTGACCAACGTCTGGACGATGGCGTGATTCGTGGAGTTCAGGTGATCAGCCAGGGGGAAAGGGCACTCCCCGTGGCAGTAAAAGGCATGATACCCCGGGGGGGCTACGATCCAGTCATTCCAGCCCACATCACTGAAGTCCACGTACAAAGGGTGTCTCTTACAGCTGGATTTCAGGCGCTTGCGCTGTTTGTGTTTTGCTTGACGCTTTTCCCTTTTGTGCAGAGGGTGTCCTTTCCCATCGTGGCCAAAAGTGACTAGCAAGGGTCTTATTTGTGACCAGCTGTGCTCATCTTGGTGCAAAGACCTGCTAATCCGCACATGCCTCTTGGAGACCTCCGGGCTGTCCTCCGGGTGGGCCACTTCCACCACGAACCCGTGGTTGGCGACCCCCTGTGCAGTCCACCGCATCACAGCGGGGGTGACATCGAAGCTCTCCCACCTGCTGGCATTCGGAGTCACCAACCTGGTGTCCAAAAGTCTGGTCACGGGGAACTTGGAGTTGGCTGTTGCAGGTTTGATGATTTCATAAATATTAATTCGGTGATGGAAACTGCTATTGTCATCCAAAATCTCCTGTGTCTGTTCCCGAAAGACCTGAAGTTCTGCTGAGGTGATAAACTCCTCGGTGGGGACAGAAGTTAAATTAAAGAAGAAGCGCCGGGTTGTTTTTCCACTCATTTCTGGCAGTTCTTCCAAAGATTCTAATTTGATACAAAAAAGTGGAAAAAAAAGGAAAAATTGTTAGGACGAGTGGTGACAATCTGATTGGATAGAAGGATTTATAAACCTCACTTCAGGGTTTGATTTCTCCCACGTCAAAGTTTGCAACCAGAAAATTTAAATTTTCCCCTTTTGATAAAAAAAAAGGATTCTCCCTTTTCTACACATTTATGTCAACATATGTATTGTGAAACAAAAGTTCCTAATTCATTGTTACATTTTTAATCCAACACATGAATACTGCTTCCAGGTGGCTATAATAATGGGGGGAATGGTGAAGCATTTCTTTGGAATTCACAGACTTTAGGGCAAAAAGAAAAAGTCAGCACTGTAGTTAGTAGAGGTCTAATGAGTGAGGATTTGAGGAAATTATTGCATTTCTTAAAAAGAAAAAGGCTTTAATGTCAATCCCTTAAGCGGTATTCTAAAACATTACTCTGCAATTTAGATGATTTACAAATCTCGATATACAGATTTCAGTTTCCTAATTAAAGACTCTGAAACTCAACATCCACGATGACATTTTGCAAAGCACACCCTACTATTTTACTCAAAAGTCCAGAGACAAAGGCATTTACAGGGATCTATTTCTTTGGAAACATAAGGGTGGTACTAGGTACTAGGGCATTGTAATAATTAAGGCTAGACATTTCAAGAGAAATAATTCCCCAGGTTTGTCTGTTCTCTCACCTCCTTATGACCTCAAAAATCAAAAATTTACTTCCAATGTTTTTGGAAGAAAAAAAAATGACTCTTCTGTTGTAATTCCTTTATCTTTTTTAAAAAATAAACCATGTTAAAAAACATACCTACCCTAAAATAGGCTTTGGGAGAGAGAGGGAAAACCAAAAATAATTTATAAAAATCAACGGAAATACCATTATGATATTTCTGGTGTAAGGGAAAATCTATTAGAGAATAATAATTTAAAATCTATTATCATTATTTCAAAATAGTCATTTAAGTGGGGTATACATAAAAGTTCTTTCTGATTTAAAATTCCAGAATTTCAATTTTAAGAAGTAAATTGCTTCCCAAGCAAACAATAAACTATAACACAGTGCCTTGAATGCTGCAGCCTGCACATCATCAAAGGTATGTGTTATCATTAAATTAGTAGTAAATGGCACTAGACTGAGATGTGTGGGTTGACCTTCTTCTAGCTTTACTACATCTTGTCATTCCACTGTCAACAATTTTTACCTGCTTCATTCAGGATCCAACCTGAGTGCTAACAAAATCTGTTTGGCCATGGTGCATGTCATCACCGTAAGAGGAAGCCCTACTTTCATTAATTTTCTGAATTTACTTCTCCTACACCAAACAGCTACACTTCCCTCACAGAATTCAGATGCCTTGGCAAAGGAGAATCATTTCAGTCACTCACTCAAAGGTTCTACCTGTGTAAACATCATCAAAACAAGAGTCATCACTGCAGCTAAGTGGATGCACGAGGTCGACAAGGGCGGCTTACATCAAATTATGGAGGAATGCTTTAATGTGATGCTTCTCAAACTGCAACTGCTATGCAAAACACCCAGGACACCTTGAATCTTCAAATGCAGATTCTGATTCAGTGGGTGAGTCTGGGGTGTGGCCTGGGAATCAGCATTCCAAGCAGCTCCCAGGTAAGACAATGCTGGGGACTAGTGAACCAGCCTTTGAGCATAAAGGTTGTAAGGATGTTTTTCACATTCACATATAAATTACCAATTACCAGGGACATCTTTTCAAGTGCCTTTTTAAAAATAATAGAAGAATAAATAGAAAAACCATTAGCATTGGCCAAAAAGGAAGAGGTGAGGCCATAGGTGGGCAGTCAGACTCAGAACAGAAGGATTTAAAGCTCATCTACTTGGTCAGGGAGACCAAGAGGTCCGAAGTATCTTCCATGGGCCTCTTGGGCCTGCTAACCCACACACGTAGGAGTACCTTTCAGGAGCCATGCACACCCTAAAACCACTGCCGGCTAATGCTACTTCCGGCCAGGCGCTATTTTAAAAATAATCCTCCCACCAGTGGAAGCAGGGCTCTGGTCGTGTCTCCAGAAAATATCAAGGATGGTGTTTACCCCCGTCTTTCCACTTCCCTTGGCAATTCAGGAGCCCTCGGTTGTTTCTGCTGAAAATATTCTTTCATCAGAGTAGCCCTTGGCTCTCAGAGGAAAGAGGAGTGATGTAAAAGTCAGCAGCATCCTCCGGACACGAGGACACAAAGCCAGGCCTAGACCTGGGCTCCTGACTTTGCTGAAACCAGCACACCTAAGAATACTGGCTTTTCTTTTAAATAGAGGAAGGAAAGGCACATTATCCAGGGCCTTTGGTAAGCAGCTGTATTAACATAGGTGCCCAAAGAAACCATAACGGCAACAAAACTCCCAAGTTCAAATCCATAAATAAGAAAGAAAGAAATTCTAAACATACACACACACAGCCAAGAGGAGGGGGATAAAGAAATAACCTCCAAGGTAAGCATGAGAGACAATTAAGTAAAGAGGTCGGATGTGTATCAAAGAGGCATTCAATAGAACAATAACCCTCCGAAAGACTACTATAAGACTGAATTATATAGGACAGCCTCCATTCAACCAGATTTGACCTATAAAAAACAATTTTGGAGTTCTCTTATGGCATAGTGGGTTAAGGATCCAGCATTGTCACTGCAGTGGCTCAGGTTGCTGCTACGGTGTAGGCAGGTTTGATCCCTGGTCCGGGGACTTTTATGTCACAGGCATGGTCAAAAAAGAAAAAACATGCTATCTCATGAATCTGCTTGAAGGTGAGCAGCAGAAAGGATAAGCATTTAGCAAAGGAAAAAAAATTACACTATTAAATATAAATAAGTAACGTGAAGATCTTTCTCCAACTTTGCAGCTTCACCTCAGTTACCCTAACCCCTGAAGAAATGCTATTCCTCCTTATACAAAGGCCTCTAAGAAAATACCCCTAACTGCAGGCTCAGGTCACAGAGATAAGTCAGAAGGTCACAGGAACCCCCCAATCTCAGGAAAACAACTGGCCAAGGTTAGGGCACCTACTACTTTTTCCTTTGATCTACAAGAAAGCATGAATTTTTTTTTTTTTTTCCTTGAGGGTGGAAAAAAAATCAGAACCTTTTGAAATGGCGTAAAGGAAAAAAAGCTGCAAACCATCACAACCAGCCTGGAGATACTGAAAATATAGAGCATTTACCTAAGTAGGTAATGTATGTTTTTCTGAAGGCATATACAGTTATTAATTCTTGGTAAATAACCCTTGTTGAATAAGCTGCACCTGCCAAGGGATTTAAGGCCTCTAGTCTACCTGCGACTTGGGTCCTTGAACCTTTACGTTCTTATCCAAATGGATGGAGCTATGGATGCAAAATTGTAGAAAAATAAAGGAACCCAAGGCAACTGTAACTTTCAACCTCTCCTCCAAAAAGGAAGTTCCAACTTAATCATTTACACGTCAATTATTTGTCTACATCAAAATAATCCAAAAGTTGAGATGGAATTCCCTCAGCTTGCCTAGGTCCACTCTGGCCTCTTCCATAGGCCAGGGGAGAGTAGGACATAAAGAAAGAAGTTATCAGAGTTCCTGCCATCGCTCAGCAGTAACAAACCCAACTAGTGTTCATGAGGATGTGGGTTTGATCCCTGGCCTTGCTCAGTGGATAAGGATCCAGCATTGCTGTGAGCTGTGGTGTAGGCTGGCAGCTACAGCTCTGATTTGAACCCTAGCCTGAGAACTTCCATATGCCATGGAAGTCAAAAAAAAAAAGAAAGAAGTCATCACGTTAATGACAGCAAGTGAGCTCAATGTTTGTTTGTGCCAAGTCTAGCAGTAGAACTTCATAGGAACTATCTTATGATGACTAAATTAAAGAGGAACTGTTATTAGTTCCTTTTTGTAAATGAAATAGTTGGAGCTCAGAGAGGTTACGTGACTTTCTTAAAGTCACAGAGCTAGTAAATGAAGAGCATAGCTACAAACCTGAGTCTACTGCAGGTCCCAAGTTTTTGGCCACTAGACGGCACCATCTAACACAGGGGAGGAGTCTAAAACTCAAGCAAAAGTCAAAACCCTTAGAAGCTGATTTGTGTTTAATACTACAATGATAACCAGAGGGCAAATTCTGTTCCATCTAAATGGACAGAAATATACTACTCAAGAATGGTAGAGAGAGCAGACAGAACTAAGTAAGCAGAAAAGCATAGTGGTAGGGCCCACTGGGATAGATAGAACTTGTTTGGAACTACTGATATTTTGTGGCTGCCTTTTTGTCCTACGGTATGACAAGTTGTAACAAAAAGTGAGTTGTCATTACATTTTGAGAACTTTGCAACACTCTTTGAACAACAACAACAACAACAAATGTCCATTAAGAAAACAACAATTAAAACCTGGACATGTTCGAGCAAATTGGTAAGGTTGTAAATCCCTGCCCTGAAATAAAATGAGAGCAGTAGAGAATAATAAGTGATATTCTCCAAAACATAAAATAATGGTTAGACAACTAATGTACCAAAGCAAAAAAAAAAAAAAAAAAAAAAGATAAAATACAAAAGGTTAAAATCAATCAGTTAAAAAAATAAAGACAACCAAGGAGATAGTAGCTAAAAGAAACAGTATGGTCATGGTCACTAGCCCTGGTTTGGCCTCTGCTCACCCTTAGCTCCAACACCTCTGGAATGATCCAGTGCCCTCTTATTGCTGCCTACTTAGTAAAATATATAGAGGAGAAGTCTTAAAAAAGACAAAAAATCTCAGTGAGGAGGGATCAAGAGGGAACAAAAAAGATCCACTAAAAAGGCAAAAACAGAAAACATTAGTGTAAGAAAAACCCCTGGGCTCCAAAGCCTCAATCTCTATGAACATTTCCAAGTGGAACACCTGTTCTTCTTACTGGGGCCTTTCATAATCACACTGCCACACCTGGGGACACTAGCGAAGCACCCCAGGTGAGCATTGGTTTGGGGGAACTCCTACAGTGTCCTTTTAAATGGATATTTTCATGAAAATGACATCTGTGGGAACAGGGTTAATCTCTATTTCAAAGCTTTAGTCATAGAGGCAAATAATTCAGTTACTTTGGGCAAAAGGAACTGTGTCCTTCACAATCTGGAGAGCAAGCATGTAGTTCTTCTATATTCCAGTCTGATGGGAAAATATCAAGATGTTTTGCAGGGCCAATGAAATCAACCAATTTCAATGTGTTTTTTTAACTATAAGCAAAGCAGAAAACACTCTTTCCAGCTGGAGAAGTGATTTTTCTATCCTCAGTGGCAATTTCAAAAGGCCTATGCGGCCAAAGCACTTTTTAACAACTTTGAAAAAAGAACATTTTTTGCAGTCCCTGGGCTTTCCCAAATAAAAGCCACTGTAAAAAGGACTAGACAAAGTTTAATAGGCAAAATGACAACTGACAATTGCTGTGTCAGATCACCTACAGTGTGGACCCATTATCTTCACACAGTCATGATATCTCTTGTCCTATCTTTCACCAATCACCCAGATCCCAACCACAAGTAAGACCAACGGGTAATTCTTGTTATCAGGTCCTTTAGTCCTTTACCAAATAAACACCCACCCATGAAGCTTCCATGAACCAAATTCTGCTCTTAAACCTGCAGCCTTAATCAGATGGTTTATTAAAAGATTTTAGCGTCGTGCACAGTATTTTATAAACAAGGATGTATATAAAAAATCAAATCCCGGATTACACAAAAATGCAACAGTCCTCAAAAGGGGGCAATTTGTAGAAAACAAGAAAAGAAAAGGGATTTGTTGAAGTTTGGGGCAAACATTACATAGCTTTTCTCTATCATCTAATTGTGTTAAGTGTGAAGTCACTGCAAGTTGATTTTAAGCAAGTTGGTAACATCTGTACTCTTTGGGACATGATACTGACACTTTTAAAGGTATCAATTCTGACTTATAAACTCAAGCGTGCTATTTAAGTTAACACACTCAAATAAATTCTGGCCTGTTTAGTTTTGATCAGGCCACTTCTAGAGGAAGGAGAAATATGCAGACTTAACTGATGGAATCCTCATGCAACTGAATGTTTTAGATGTCAGATGGCTTAAACATTTAAGTTCTAAGAGACACACAGTAATTTCTTGGCCTTTAAAATAAAGTTAAGAATGGTTTCCATGTGGCTGGAATAGCTGTTCTTACTATTAAGAATCAAAATAATTTTAATCAGCAGCAGCTAGGAATGATGAGCTGAACCTGTCATCATCCCTAGGTTTTGATGACGGACCGTACATGAACCAAAACATTTCTACAGGACAACAGACAACTTCTGCTTTCAGTGGGTGAATCATGAAGGAGTCAAATGAGATCTTATTTCCTTTGAAATCTGACTTAGATCTGCTGCCAGCAGAGAGCACCTCATAGAAAGGGACTGGAAAATGAATTGATTATCACTTTGGTGATATCATTATGTACAGCTGCCTTGAGGACGTACCTTTTGTTATGGCACCTGCTTTTGGGACTCCTTCCCATTATCAACTGCTGTTCTCACAAGTGTAAACCATCCTTCACACTGGGAGAAAACTCCTGGCTGTGACATTTCAGAATGGTTTATATCAGAGTGTAGATTTCCATTTGAAATTGACCACCTCAGCAAGGCAAGGCATGGAGAAAGGAAACTATACTCCCAGTTTCCCAATATGCTACCAGTGGTTGCTTTGTGATACACAATTTTGGACCCTTCTCTAGAACTTGAACGAACTCAGGCTCTGTTTAGAATGTTTTATGCCAAAGGAGCATTTAAAAGTATAAAAAAAGAATAAAAATGAAACATCTTTTAAACTAACACCCCCTAAGAACTTGGGTACAACAGATCTCAATAGCTGCTCTAAGACATTTCAAATCCACTGACATGTCTTTCTAAGGAAGTAAGCAGAAATATCCTACCTTAAGAAAAACCAGATCCAGTATCACAAAATTTAAAAAATCTACATTTCAATGCACACGAAGGAAAACAGGCAGCTGCTGCAAAGCTTTTATCTGAAGGCTAGCCTTGTCTCTACTCCAGAGTTCATCTCAGATTAGAGAACAAGACAAGAATGTCATTGTAGAAACAAGATTGATTATGGAATTGATCTCCCACGAGGCTTAGATAGGGATTTGAAATTTTCCGAACCGGGCCCAGATCTACTGTATATTAGAAAAAATCTGAAGCCCTGGGCTTTGCTTTTTCAGTACTATCTCTGAAAATTCTGCCCTTGGCTCTGTCATGCCTGAAACTCCAGCTTGGGTAAGAGAAGCAGATTCATAGAGCAAAAGCTTCCAAACAGACAGAGATCACAATCTGTCCCTCTCCTTCATTCTTCCCCCGTGGAATTCTTGCACGTTTAGTTGACTAGGGGCAAGCCTTTTGCCCTCATCTTCCCCATCACTTGATTTCTCTCCAGTTCCTGGAGGAGGAGTCGCTCTCCTGGCTGCAAGCCAGGAAAAGGGTGCAGTTTTACCAAAGGGGAATCCCTGGCTCCCCCGCCACACAGGCAGTGCGGGAAAGCCAAGTTCAGAAAAGTTCTTCCGGAGGCAAGAATGGAAAGAACTGCAGCGCCCTGGCCAAGCTGCCCTTGCAGGAAAGCCTGCAGTCTGCCCACGGTGGGGCGCTTTGCGGGATGACTCCCCGCCTCCGTCTCCGCCCCCTCCACCCGGCTCCACGCCTCACCTTCGTGGTGGAAGCTGCGCACGGTGTTGGCCAAGCTGGCTGCCCTCTCCAGCCGGTGGTCCGGGGCAGGCGCGCCTGGCTGACCCGAATGTCGGCGGTACAGGTCCAGCATGTAGGGGGGCACCACGGCGTCCCTGCTTGGGGTGGGTCTCTGCTTCAGGCCGAACATGCTGAGCAGCCGCAACTCAAACTCGCTGAGGACGTCGTCCGAGGGCTGGGAAGAGGAGAGGCCAGTAGACGCCGCGAACTTCCTCCGGCCCAGCTCGGGAATGAGGCCGGCCGCGCCGCCCAGGAGGACCTGGGGAAGCAGCAACGCTAGAAGACAGCGGGTCCCGGCCACCATGGTCGACCTGCGGACAGGGCCGACGTGAGTCACGGAGCTCCCGCCCAGCCCTCCCCCTTCCGCCCCCGCCGCCCGGGCTCCTGTTCGGTCCACTTGCCTCCTCCTCCAGGGTGCCCACCCGGCCTACAACACTCAGAGGAGCTGAAGCTCGAACGTTTGGGAGAATAGAAGACCCTCTAGTTCCTGAGCCAGATGGCTTTCCCCTCCCATCCCATTCTCAATCGGTCTGACAAGATTTGCTTCCCCTCCCCCCACTCGCCTGGAGTCAGTGACTGTCACCTTTTTTTTTTCCTGTGATACTCGCGGTGACAGCCAGTGCAGGGAATCTGGGGAAACCACCTCTTGGTCTCACACCCCTCCGTCCCCTAAACTAACCCAAACACACGGCGCTCACTTGCATATAAACACGCAGGAATGGTGCATGTGACTTCCTTAGAGGCGCTGTATAGAACTTCCTGATACACACACACACACACACACACACACACACACGAGTCTATAACTTCCAGAGCCAGTAAACTCAAGGGCACAACTTCCGAAGTCACTTGCAACCTGTGGCCCACGCCTCTAACCTCAGAAGTGTCAGGGCAGGCCACTCCATCCCTAAACGCCCCTTGTGCAGCAATGATACACTGGCATCTTCCTGGTATGTAGATGGCTAGTATCTATTAATTCACGTGTCAGTTCGAGGTGGCACTAAAGAACTGCCCTCCACCCCCCCACCCACCCAGCATTCCTGGAAACAAACAGGTTGAATCACAACTTCTGCTATTTTCTTAAATGGGATGCAGCTCTGACTACAGAGAGGTCTCCTGGAGAAACTTTCAGAACTTAGAAGGGATTGCCACGGCAGGGCACACAGGTTGGCAGCTAACGGGTGAACAGCTACCCTCTCCAAGGGATTTCTTTGGCTTTTTTTTTTTTTTTTTTTTTAATCATCTGAGTGTTAACAGCCCTAATAAAACACCAAAGAAGGGGAGGGGACGGGGCGGAAGAGTGCAAACCGGGCCCGAAAAGCCGAGGGTCGCCAGGGGCGGTAGGATGGGGGCATCGCCGCAGGGGCTCGGCTGCACGTGGACCTGTTCTGTTTACGGCTGGCGGGGCCTGGCCCCGGGGAGGGGCTCAGCCGCAGCGGCCGCCTGGGCCTCGCGCCCACCCCCAACCCTGGGCTTGGCCCACGTTGTCTACCTTTAGGAGACCGCAGACCGTCTAAGAAGCACGCGGGGACACGTCCATTGAAAGAGCCTCCACATGGAAAAAGCTCTGACTGAAGGACCTGGCACAGGGACCGGGTTCCCTTCCTTCGCCTCCTCCTTCTCCTCCCGGGTGCCGGCCGGGCAGTTCCTCTCCGCACGCAGGGAACGGCGTCTTGGGTCAAGCCCAGCGGAGAAGTGGAGGGGCGGCGGAGTTCGCAGGCAGCGAGGCTGGGTCCGCTGGGGCAGAGACACCGGCGCGAAGTGAGGAGCGCAAGTTATTCTCCCTGCAAGTTCAAGAAGTCTCCAGCCAAGTGCTGACACACAACAACAGCGAGCAGGGGGAGGAGTGCGGAGCAGGGCAGGGAAGGGAGAAAGGAAAAGCTGGTGCTGTCCTTGTCCTTAGGAACCAGCGCCCGCGGGACGCGTGGCCCTGCGCGGGGCCGGCTCCGGGACTCGGGGGGCGAGGGTCGGTCGCTCAGTGCTAGCTCCGCCGCGGCCCCTGGCTCGGGCCAGCCATCCTGGGCGACGCCGGGTCCAGGGAAGGGCGCAACGGCGATCTCGGTGCCGGGCGAGTTGCCCCCCCGCATCACTCTGCCTTCCTCCAGCGCACCCCCATTAGCGCTAGCCAGTTGAAACCACCGCTCCGGCGCCCCGTCGTCCTCGGGCGCATTCTCCGGCGAGTAGAGCTGAGTCTCGGGCCGCCGAGGCGGGTGGCCGCGCTATCCCCTCGCTCTCCTCGCCCTCGGGCCAAGCAGCTGTGCCCTTTGTGGCCAGTCTGGGGTCCGATCACACCTCGGCCGGAGCCTTCCAGGCCCCCGAACTCCGGCGGGTGGTGATCTGCATCGCGGCGCTCGGGGTGGGCTCCTGGCTCCCCTGCGCTCTGCGCGCGGGTCTTCCGCTCCGGCGCGGCCCGGGCAGCCGAGGCCACGGCGCAGCGGCGCGCACGGCCGGGCGCTCCAACCCGCGCGGGGTATACGGGCGCTGTTGCCTCGGAGCTCCCAGTAATCCACGAGGCGCTCGCCCCGAGGTCGTTCGGGTGGGCGGCGGAGCCTGCGGTGACTGATGTCCGGCGGCGACTGCCAATCCCCGGCGGGGTGTGGGAAGCGGAGCGGCGGGCGCAGCGCGAGCCGGGCGCAGCGCGGCGCGGCGGGGCTAGGACTCCGGCGGCGACGGCGGCGGCGGCGGCGCCGTGGCGCAGCGCTCGCGGCTTTTAAAGGGGACGCCGCCTGCCGTCTCCCTCCCGGCCCAGGCTGAACACCTCCCCCTCGGTGGCGCGGCTCGCCGGGGATCCCCGAGCGGGCGGGAGCGGCTCTCAGGGGTGTGGACCGCGCGCTGGGGCAGCCGCGGCGGGGTGGGGCCGAGGGCGGGGACCTGTGGCCGCCGAGGGGGCGCTAGATCATCCAGCCCCTGCCCTCCAAGAGGAGATCCTTCGGAGCTCCCGCCTCTGGCTGGGACATTGGGGGTGAAATCCCGGACAAATACCAGGTCTACTATTATTTCCCCACCCGGCCCGTTATTCACCTTTCAGTTTGAAGATGTTTAGTAATAGACGATCAAACAAACAAACAAAGAAAACTCAACAGAGTGACAAGGCTCAGGGTACACCCTTCTGCATTTCCCCGGGGTGGGAGGGGAATTAAAAGAAAACTAGAGATTGAGTATTGGGTGTTATTTAAACTTTAACTTAAAGAGGTATATGTATTTACATATATAAATTTTTATATAAATCTGCACTATTTTATTCTAATAAATATATATGCAATACACAAGTATATACGTGTATGTCTATAAATACATCCATATATGTACATAGGTGCTAACGAAAGCACACATTTCTATAAATATATGTGAAAGGTGTATCCTTTTGCTATCAGGTCATGCGCAACGTGAGCTCTGTGTGTGTGTGTGTGTGTGTGTGTGTGTGTGTGTGTGAAGAGAGGATGAGAGGGGGTTTGTTTATTTATGTATGTATGTATGTATTTATTTATTTATTTATTGAGGTGGCAGTCACTTGATGCCTTGCGATATTTATCTTGCCCAACTCAGAGGCAGGCAATTCGCAACTCGAGGAAGGTAAAATAATGCACAATATGAGCTTCACAGACCAGAATCTTTTGGTTGGAGACCCTAGAACCTTATGCCCAACCCACTTCCACCAGGCTCCTGAAGCAAGTTTGTGACATGCGGTAAAGTGACTTGTCTTCCTCAGCTGAGATAGTCCCCAAATTTGCTGCACCACAAGTTTCAAGGCCAAGGCTCTCTGTCCTTGCCAGGATTCCAGGATCCGCCATGCGCAGCTCAACCCATTTACCCAAATGATCCCAGAAGCCAAAAGCAGAAAATTTTTTGAAAAGGTGAGAGCAGTGAAATCGAATTCACCTGCATGGAACCTTCAGCCCGCAAAGCAGAAAGAGGAAAGTCTGCAGTGGGAATTCATAACAATCTATTACCCATGTGTATTATTTTTTTTTTTCAGTTGGAAAGCTAAAGTAATTCTAGGTTCCGCTCATGTAAATCGGATTAGCAACCCACAGAGGGGAATTAGGCACTTGCTGTTTCTGAAAGTATAAAGGTCAAATAAGGTATTGCTGAGGAAGACTGCCTACTAGGAAAATAAATGGGGGGCAGAAGGAGGGACGAAATATTCAGGAACCTGGTACTTTCTTTTCCCTGAAAATGAAGCTCGATGGAGGCTGATTATCATTGTGCATCATTGGATACCAAACAAGTTGGCATGAGAACATACTTTGTGCACAGACACTTTAAGTCAAAAAGTGTTTATTGTGCTTCTGAAACTATTTCCTTTCCTATCAAGCTTAACTGAGGAGTTGACAATTGTTTCTGTCATCAGTGAGATTTAAAAAACAAAACAAAACAAAACTTATATGAAACCTAAATCAGTATGCAGGTTTTAAAGAAGAGAAAGTTGACAGCTGTCAGATTGTCATTTTATGAAATAATCTTCAATAATCAAAAATCAGAGGGAAAATTGGCACTTCTGGATACTCTATCTCATCTCAGTGTTGCCCATCACAGAATCTCTTTTATGTGTTATATGTGATTTTCACAGGGGCTGCTGCAGGCCTTTCCCAAACACAACTTCCTAAATTTTGGCCCTTTCTCTGAAGAGCTGGACTCTCTAGTTGTTTTTTAGAGATGGCTGCCCTCTTGTGGTGGAAATGAGTTTGAACGCTTGGGAGAGAGAAGTCAATAAATAAATAAGTAAATAAATAATCTCTAAAGAATGATTGGGGATACAAAGTACAGAATGACCATACCTACCCATTTTCCAAGCAGTAGGAATAGTTGAAAACAATAAATCTAAGTGGAAATGACCTCATTTTATTCTTTGCGAATAGCCACCTTTCCATCTCCCACTCAGAATGCAGGGTTATTACTTGGAGCTGGCAGTTTCTGTTGCCCTTGAAAATACCACTTACTGCTAGACATGGTCAATGCTACTTTCCAAAGGTGCATTAGGAGATTTTCAACCTATAAGATGAGATTCATTCTTTCTGGGAGTACCAAATTCAGAGAACCTGGGAGATGTGAGAAGTGGAGAGGGTTGGGGTCAGAAATTCTTTGGGGGGAAGGTGATGGTAGTTGCAAATTCATACTCCTTCTCAGGGGATAGGCATTCCATGTTAAGAAAAAGGAAAGCCTATCAGTTTAGGATCCTATGAAAAGGAGGTTGCTGCTATTCCCTTCCAGTCATTTCTTGCCAGTTTTTCAAGAGGTATTAGAAATCACATTTGATTGTATGTGGACATGACTTAGGATGAAATTAAGTGCTTAAAGAGTCATACTTTGACAACTTTTCCTTTAGCAGTTCAGCCCAGATGATGTTTAGTTTTATGGCATCCTGCAGTTATTAGCATTCACCACTGTTCTTGCAGGCCTACCATTATGCAAATTAACATTAAAATAATGAGCCTCACTTATTGTAAACGTCACAGCAGGCAAGAAATGATCTGCCTACCTTGTAATTGTCATGCTAAGGAAACCTGTGGCAACTCCCCAGAGAAACCTTCTGGCTTTGTGGCATAGTTATCACTTTGTTACCAGTGTGCCACCTAAGAGCATTGCCACTTAATTCACCTGGATGAGGTTCTTTCACAGGAACCAGGAGCCACAGCAATGAGCAGTATCTAGTCAATCAAACTTTTGCCTATTTGAGGAGTTCTGTTTGTGGCTCACTGGTTAAAGACTCTGACCAGGATCCACAGGGATGTGGGTTCTATCCCTGGCTTCGCTCACTGGGTTAAGGAGTTGGCCACCATTGCTGTGAGCTGTGGTGTGGGTAACAGACATGGTTTGGATCCCGAGTTGCTGTGGCTGTGGTATAGGCTGGCGGGTGCATCTCTGATTCGACCCCTAGCCTGGGAAATTCCACAGGCCACAAGTGTGGCCCTAAAAGAAGAAAAAAGGAAAACAAAACAAAACAAAACAAAACCACTTTTACCCATTTGATATATACTTAGATATGACAGAAGTATGGGTGGGGTAAACTGATTTATTTGCCAACCAGTAGGCCTAGTCAGGGTTATTACTTTCAGGTAAGTACTGACTACTTCTTTAAGATTAAGGGACAATGAATTTTTTCCATTTAGCTAGATGGTATTTTAGGAAACATGCAGTAGGCACTCTATCCATACACACGTTGCTTACAGCCCAAGACACAGTTGGGGACTTGCATTCTGATTCTGGTTTGGCTCTGAATGGCTGAATTTAAAGTGGTCATTTCTTGGCCTCATCTGTTAATCAGGTAAGTAAATATTTCCACCTGCCTCTGGTGGTATGATAAAGGTCAAATTCACATGTGTGGACTTGGAGAAGTAAATCAATGCCATAAAAACACAAAGTTCTGATTGCTACTTACTCTTTGTAACTTTAAGTGCATTTCTTGGCCTTTGGCCTGAAATTTTGTGGTCTAATTTTGAGACACAGAACTTTGTACGCCTTTCTTTTTGGTCGTACTCTTTTTTTTTTTAACATCTTTCATCATATTGCCTAACAGTGGGTTTTTCATCAGAAAGATTACCACTTGGGTTGATTGAGCCAATAAAAGATTATTATAATCTCATCTCCTTTGTGAATAATATGTAGAAATTAATAGCTGATCTCCTTACAGAGCTGTTGCGAAAAATAAATGAGAAGATATGTGTCAAGACAACCAAAAACTGCCAAATTTGAATTACTATACACATGCAAATTAAGGTCATTGGTTCTTGAAAGATGGATTTTTGTTTCATGTCATTTCCTTTTTACTTGGTAGATACCAAAAATCAATGTTAAATGAACACATGGTAATAATTATAATAAAACTAATAAAATCATTATAAGCTTCCTAATAGGTTGTCTTATATACCCGTTAAATATTATTTTATTATATTCATATCAATATATTTGCATAACTTGATGGTATTAAAATGCTTTGATCTCTGTTAATTATATTGTGAAAAGTCAATGGTAATATTTCTGTTTACATATCCAGTGTCCAAATATTGCTTAAGAAGCTATTATGGCTATGGCACTATCCACTTAGGTCACAGGAAATACAATGATACAAAAATCTCTGCCCATAATGCATTTAGAATCCAGCAGAAGAGATGGGACCTGTTTCCAGGTAAATAAATATAAGGCATATGAAGTAAGGACTTTGAGAAACAAGTGCTGCAGGTCTGATGGAAAACAATCTGACTTCTGAAATGTGGATTCACTAAATTCATAGAAGTGAAAGCATTTGACAGAAAAATTCAGGGTGAGTAGAATTTTAGTAAGATCAGTAGATGTCTTTATTATTGAAAGCATCAGCAATAGCAGCATTTCCACCAACAAATTTAGTTACTGAGTTCCATGTACTAGTAGTATTCCAATTATTTTTTTCACTTAATCATCATAAGAGCCTTGCTCAGTGGATGTTATTACTCACATCTTAGAGGTGAAGAAACTGCCCAGAGAGATTAATACATCTTAGAGGTGAAGAAACTGCCCAGAGAGATTAATCCACACAGGTATCAAGGAGCACAATTGCTGTTCATGTACTAGAACACATGTTTTTGTTCATTAGACTCTATGCCCCTCCCATGCCAATGGTGGTTTCTAGATTCTTGTCTTGAGTAGAAGCAACCCAAAGCCAAGACATCAGGTGGGAAAAATGCAAGTTTGTGTTCTACAGAGCATGGTTGGTAGTTCAGATTTGGAGGTGGGTTTGGATAAGGATAAGGCAATACTAGGAGATGTTTATTCTTCAGGTAGGGTCCCAGCAGGAAAGTAGTAGCTCATTCTTTAACAAATAATTTAATGATGTTTGGGAGTTCCCTGGTAGCCTAGTGGTTAGGAATTGGCACTTTCACCATTGCAACCCCTGGTCTGGGAACTGAGGTCCCACATATAGCCGCTGTATGCTAAGGCCAAAAATACATATATACATACATACATACATAAAAGAGATTCTACTGAGCCATATCCTTTAGTTATGATCCAACTTTAAAAAAAAATCTTAAAAAAAAAGAATTTAGCAAAGTTTAACAAAGGGGCATTGGATCAAGGTGTGGGCTGAGATGAGGAAAAATTACAAGAGATAGTGAAGTACTCTGGTCCTACATTAGGAATCCAAACCAGGAGGCTTTACCAAGCTTAGGGACATAGGGACACAGAAGGAACAATTACTAGGGCCCTGAGATGACTGCAGATAAAGAGAAGCCGTTGGCAGAAGTTGGTAGAGTGTCAGCTGGGAGGAAGCTGGCAGGGAGAATAAGTATCTCAGTCTCTTTCTCCTACTTTCTGACCAATCTGCTGCTATCTTCCACTGGCCTAATTTGACCAGAAGGACAAGTGCATTAGTTAGCTATTACTTTGTAACAGATTATTACAGACTGAGTGGCTTCATGCCCATTTCTTTTTCTTCTTTCTTTCTTTCTTTTTTTTAATGGCCTCACCTGCAACATATAGAAATTCCCAGGCAGGGTTCAAATTGGAGCTGTAGCTGCCAGCCTAAGACACAGTCACAGCAACATGAGATCTGAGCTTCACCTGTAACCTACACCACAGCTTGTGGCAACGCTGGATTCTTGACCCACTGAGCAAGGCCGGGGATTGAATCCATGTCCTCATGGAGACTCCATTGGGTTCTTAACTTGTGGAGCTACAATGGGAGCTCCTGTGCCCATTTCTTATCTCCCTTGGGTCAGGAATCTAGGAGTAGCTTAGCTAGTTCTCCACTCATGATCTCACAAGGCTACAGTCAAGGTGGTGGCCAGGCTTGCAGTCTCACTTAAGGCTCAGGGTATTTGTTTAAGCTTAGGGGGTGTTGGAAAAATTGACATCCTTGCAGCTGGAGAACTCACGCCATTATTTCTTTCATCAAGGCCAGCAGGAGAACATCTCTGACTACTAGACTGTCCTCTAAAAGGCTTAGTTGACTTTACTAGGCCTACACAGCATAACCTCCCCTTGGATTAACTCAAGTTAAATTGATTAGGGACCTTAATTACACCTGCCAAAATCCCAACACTCACTGCCATATAACATAGCCTAATAAGGGGAATTACATCCTCCCATGATATTGATAGATCCAGATCATACCCAAGGGGAGGGGATTCTCTAGAGGCTGGGAATCTCAGTCTGTATAGACATAAAGATCAACTTCTCAGGTGCAAAGCAAAGTGAGGAGTGGATCCAGGCTACAAAGAGAGAATATCCAATATGGTATGTTTTGAAACATAAGCAAACTTCAGGACCTGAAGCCTCTTGAGTGCTAGTCTAAGGAGTGTGGACTGTATCCTGTATAAAAGGATCACTGTGAAATAATTTTACCATAAAAAAGCTACAGCTGAAGATGCATGTAAGGAAAATAAATCTTCATGCTTAGCCACGTGTCATGGTGGGAGTAGGGACTATAAAGAGATGAGCGAGGTAAAGGAGCAGATTGTAGCTTCTGCGAGTATATATTCAAGTGGTGCTGGAGGGGCCTAAAGTTCACATAAAAAATAAAACAATGTCTTTGGGCAGGGGAAGAATCAATGATAACTGCTGGATTTGGAGCCCAGCTGACAAAAGGCCCGTGGTGCCCTTAACAGAGAGGAGTGTGTGCTGAAGTCAGGTAGGAGAAGCATAGGTGGTTCTTTTTGGAATTATCTATGAGGTTCTGGTTAAATATCCTTATGGAAGTATAGAGCAGGTAATTAGTCATGGAGCTGGAGTTCAACAGAAGGATTTGGTGAGATTTGGTGAGTAGCAGATTTCTAAACTAAGACTCAACATTTGGAGAGGAAGATATTGCCAAGGAAGGGCATAGATATTGCAAAGAAAGCTTCAGAGAAGTGGAGAACAGACAACAGTTAACTTGTCTTAGAATTCATAGAAGGGGAGATTTCAGAAGAGGAAAGGTCCACAGACTCAGTGCTGGTGGGGACTGGGAACCTCTGAGAGACTAAGAAAGAACAACAGCTCCTTGACAATGCTTCTAGATGATGGGTATAAAAGATGAATTCGATGGGGAGGGGGCTGCATGGAACTGAGGTAGGAGTCAAATGAGGAGGTTGATTAAATGAATGAAAGAACTTAGAGGGAAGGAGTTATCAGTATATGAAAACTATCTCCAAATAGTTCACAAAATATTTAAGGTTATCTGGGGGCCTTAAAATCAATAAAGAGAAGATATACAGATGGCCAACAAACACATGAAAAAATGCTCAACATCGCTGATTATAAGAGAAATGCAAATCAAATCTACCATGAGATATCACCTCACACCAGTCAGAATGGCCATCATTAATAAATCCACAAATAACAAGTGCTGCAGGGGGTGTGGAGAAAAGGGAACCCTCCTGCACTATTGGTGGGAATGTAAATTGGTACAGCCACTATGGAGAACAGTTTGGAGATACCTTAGAAATCTACACATAGAACTTCCATATGACCCCACAATCCCACTCTTGGGCATCTATCCGGACAAAACTCTCCTTAAAAGAGACACGTGAACCCGCATGTTCATTGCAGCACTATTCACAATAGCCAAGACATGGAAACAACCCAAATGTCCATCGACAGATGAGTGGATTCGGAAGATGTGGTATATATACACAATGAGTATATATACTACTCAGCCATAAGAAAGAATGACATAATGCCATTTGCAGCAACATGGATGGAGCTAGAGAATCTCATACTGAGTGAAATGAGCCAGAAAGACAAAGACAAATACCATATGATATCACTTATAACTGGAATCTAATATCCAGCACAAATGAACATCTCCTCAGAAAAGAAAATCATGGACTTGGAGAAGAGACTTGTGGCTGCCTGATGGGAGGGGGAGGGAGTGGGAGGGATCGGGAGTTTGGGCTTATCAGACACAACTTAGAATAGATGTACAAGGAGATCCTGCTGAATAGCATTGAGAACTTTGTCTAGATACTCATGTTGCAACAGAAGAAAGGCTGGGGGAAAAATGTAATTGTAATGTATACATGTAAGGATAACCTGACCCCCTTGCTGTACAGTGGGAAAAAATAATAATAAATAATTTTTTAAAAAATCAATAAAGAGTTCATATACTGGCTTTGTTAGAGAATTTCTGTGTGGCCCTTTGGTTTTTACGAGAAGAAATCTCCCAGGGTTCCTAATGTGGCTCAGCAGGTTAAGAACCTGGCATAGTATCTGTGAGGATGCAGGTTCAATCCCAGGCCTCACTCAGTGGGTTAAAAATCCAGCATTTCTGCAAGCTGTGGTATAGGTTGCAGATACAGCTTGGATCTTATGTTACTATGGCTGTGGCATAGGCTGGCAGCTGAAGCTCTGATCTGACCCCTGGCCCAGGAGCTTCCATATGCTTGGGGTGTGGTTGAAGAAAGAAAGAGAAAGGAAGGAAGGAAGGAAGGAAGGAAGGAAGGAAGGAAGAAAAAAAGGAAGGAAGGAAAATTCCCCAAGCGAGTAGTATATGTTAACATTCTGATTAATACCCAGTGATTCTTCATCTACTTAAAACTTCATCTGCATATTTCTATACCTTTCACAGTTTATGGAACACACAAAGCCAATGTCTGGGGGGCCTGGCACAGTTATCCTCAAACTGAAGGTCACGTTCAACTCTCCATGGGGTCCACATGGGTACAAGAGCAAATTCTTTAAATCTCGGTTACTTAGGAATTCGGTAAGAGTATTTTGCAATTATGATAAAAATACTCGGATTGAACAATAGCAATCCAAGCGAATCACTCCAGCTGGTGACTTTTATGGAATATCCTCATCCTGTGTATGTTTCACAAATCGTTTCAATTAGACATGGAAGATTTTGCTTACTGCTCTAACCAATGTAGAACTTGTTTGTGGAGCAAATAGTATGAGGTGTATGTGACTGATTTGGAGAAATAGCATGTTTCATCCTCTCACATTTACTCTACAATGACCATTCAATGTCACGAAAGACCAGATGCAGCCCACATGCCAATGCCTACCACAACCTCTTAGCCCTGACCATGCCACTACACACCTGATAGCCGGTTTCTCCCATTTGGTGGAGCACTGCTGGCCATGTGTGCTAGGGAATGAATACATCTCAGGAGCAGCTCTCATCGAGTTACCAATGGGACTTAGTGAATCAGCTCCTTACCTCCCTCACACCTCTGGCATAGGCTGGCAGCTAAAGCTCTGATAACTCTGAAATGTGTGGATCTAGACACACATAGCCTCTGCTACCCCCAGTGGTAACTGGCTTGCTAATTCATCTTTACTGGCTGCCTTCCCTTCCATGCCTCCTTTCTCCATTGCCGTAATTATGTTTTCTCTACCTCCCTGTATTAAAACCTTTAGCTTAGTTTCAATTTCTGCAGGAACTTCAAATAAACCCTGGCTATTCTACCCATGTTAAGATAGAGCCTCAAATTCAATTTGCACTTTACCAAGAATGAAATAAAGTGGTTGTCTTTAATGATCTACCTCCTGCACTTCATTCATTTATTCATTCAATGACTGACTTTTGCAGGCACCGCTAAGTGTCTGGGACTACAAAGATAAATAAGGCGATTTACACAAATTGATCAAACAGAAGTTTGCATGAGGTCCAGAATGTGAACCGAGAATGGAGTCATCACCCTCCCTTGTAGGTCAGAGAAGGTTTCCAGGGAGGACATAATACTTGAATTGAATCATGAAAACTGAGCAGGTGTTGAGCAGATAGAAAAGGGGGAAGGGAATTCCAGGCAGAAGGAACAGCAGGGGTAAAGCCAGGAAAGCATGAAACATCAAGATGCATTAAAGAAATGGCTGGCAATTTACTGTGACTGGACAGAAGGGAAGAGAGGGGTGCCAGCATTTTGCTGGACAAAGGAATTTGAACTTTTCCCCATAGGATCTACTTTGAGAAAAATCTCTTTGGTAGAAGCGAACATAATGGCTTGGAGTAGCGCCAGATTGAAGGCGCTATTTGTTCTTCTGAACAAATTAAAAGATTGTTATAATTATTTAAGCAAGACATGTGAAGTCCTTGAACTCAGCAGAAGCATAGGGTGAAGGAGAAGGTTATAGGAGATTGAAAAGATAAGATCTGATGGCATTTAATCACCCAGGAGGAATGAAAAAAGTGTTGTAAAAGTGCAGAAAGGGCTCAATTTACAAGTATACAGAGACTGATGAAATTCTTGAAAAAACTCCTGTTGCTTCCAGAATCCAAAATTTCTATTCCAAACTATCAATGGTTACATCCTTAAGATTATTCCCCTGAGGTTGTTCATACCAGGAAGTATATATCCAGTAATAACTAAGTCTACTTACAATGTGAAATTAGTCATTTTAAGCTATTGAAGTGCCATTTTGTGTGTGAACGATTAATTAATAAAAGGCCAATTTGCATGCATAAAGCAGTTAAAAGATGGGCAATATTTGGTCTAATCCAGTGTAGAAAAAGTAAGACAATTAAGGAACACAGCCATCATTACATTCTGTGCCATGAAAATTAATATTAACATTAGTCAGCCTGCTTTTTTAACAATTAATTTTTGCTAACTTGGCAAATTACTGTTAAAGTGTCCTATTACAAGCAAACAGAAAATTTACACAGAAAAGATGGGGATTTAGGACAGTTATTTTAAAATGCAGATAAACGGACCTATCATATGTAACATTTCAAAAGGGAAATCAAAATGCAATTTAACGTTTCATTTTACTTATTTATACATTATGCAAAAGTATAAGAAAATGCTACTGAGCACCATTTAATCTATTTTTGATTAAATTTTAAGTTTGGTTAGGTTCTTATAATGAAAACCTCAGGACCTAATACTAGACAATGACCAAGTGTTATTCTTGTACTAGGTGTTAATATAAAAATAATACATAGAAATTGTATCGTATTTGTCCTACCATTTGGAACAATATACAGGAAGCATTGCAAAGGAAGAAAGAAAATAATGAAGGAAGAAAGGGAGGGAGGTAAAGAAGGAGGAAGGGCAGAAGAAATTAATTCTACCCCTTATTGGTTCATTTGTCATAAAAGGAGTAAAGATATCTAGTTATTTGAGTGTTCTTGTTATTTGAATTCAGAGTAAGTTTGTTTTACTAAAGCTCGAGAGTTAATACAGTGTCTCAAAGTGCCAAACAGAATCAGACAGAAACAGAACTATTTGGCTATTTTCAGTATAAATATGTTTGCTATAATTTATTTCATTTATGTATGCAAGTGATTTTCATTATGTCACTAGCAAGAGATGTCTGAATTGCATTCCCATATGTCCACCATCATTTTCAGCAATAAACGAATGAAACACTTTCAGATAGGAAGAAGCTTTTAGATCAGCTGACTCTTGCTTCACGTCCTACATCAGTAATGAAAAATCAAAGATGGCTGCTCTTCCCATTTTGTTAATTTGACTTCTGCCCTCAATTAAGCCACGTGGGAAGTTGAATGGTACCAACTCTTCTTCAGTTGTCTTTCTATCTCTTTTTGAAATAACTTGGGTGAAGTGAACTGATCTTAAAAACAAATGACTAATTAATTTTTCCTTTTCTTTTTTCTTTTTATGGCTGTACCTGTGCACATGGAAGTTCCCAGGCCAGGAGTCCAATTGGAGCTGCATCTGCAACCTGCGATGCCACAGCTTATGGCAATGGTGAATCTTTAATCCACTGACCCAGGCCAGGGATTAAACCCGCATCCTCATAGAGACAATGTCGGGTCTTTAACCCACTAAGCCACAATGGGAACTCCAGTGAGTAGTTAATTCTTCCATGAAATCCTGCTTCAATGGATACTTCCAGAAATGTATTTGGGAGTTCCCGTCGTGGCTTGGTCGTTAACGAATCCGACTGGGAACCATGAGTTGCAGGTTCAATCCCTGGCCTTACTCAGTGGGTTAAGGATCCGGCATTGCCATGAGCTGTGGTGTAGGTTTCAGACTTGGCTCGGATCCTGCGTTGCTGTGGCTGTGGTGTAGGCTGGTGGCTTCAGCTCTGATTCAACCCCTAGCCTGGGAACCTCCATATGCTGCGGGGGTGGCCCTAGAAATGGCAAAAAGACAAAAAAAAAAAAAAAAGAAATGTATTCTAAGTTACTTTTGCTTCTTTGTTCACACTGTTTTCTGGGCTCTGTGGTCTCTTCTCCAAGTCCACATAGTAAGAAAGCTTCCAGGGATATCTGGTTTTAATAGAGTTTAATGATCTCACTTTGGAGAAGGCAGATTTTTGGAGCTGGGGAAGAACCAGAGGAAGAAGACATTGTCTTGCCATGTGGATCAGGCTACCATCAGGGGAGAAAGGGAATGCAAATAGCAAATGATAGCTTTGCTTAGCCACCAGATCACCTTTCACATTGTAAACCAATAGCATTGCTTCCGCTTTACAAAATATGTGAATACTTAGAGGAATTCACTTTCTTTTTAACATAAGAGAAGTTTATAAACTATTAATAGTTGAATAATGATGGCATTATCTTTAAAAAATAATATATTAAAGTATTTTTATAGAGAAAAACAAAGAAATTTATGATGATGAGTGATTCTGTTACCCAGACAACCCCTGTTAATTTAAAAAATAATACAGAAGTTCCCACTGTGGCACAGTGGAGATGAATCCAACCAGTATCCCAGAGGACATGGGTTTGATCCCTGGCCTTGATCACTGAACCACGAAGGGAAACAGTGAGCCCCCAAAGGAACTTCTTCTCCTTCTTTTCTACCCTAAATGACTTTTGAAGGTAACCAGGGAGTTCCCCTTATGACTCACCAAAAGCGAACCCAACTGGTATCCATGAGGATGCTCGTTAGATCCCTGGCCTCCCTCAGTGGGTTAACGATCTGGCGTTGCCATGACCTGTGGGGTAGTTTGGAGATGCGGCTCAGATCTGGTGTTGCTGTGGCTGTGGCATAGCCCTGCAACTGTAGCTCTGATCCGACTGCTAGTCTGGGAACTTCCACATGCCCCAGGTGTGGACCTAAAAAAAAAAAAAGAAAGAAAAAGAAAAAAAAAGGCAATAAAAAAAAAATGTAACCAGAGTTCATGGATGCCCACATAATCTTATGGAAATTAAGACCTCACAAGTATGCCAGCATTTGCACATATGCATGTATGTGTATTTGTGTGAAAATACTTTGCATAAAGGACTGATACCATACACACTGATATCCACATCTTTTGATTTTTAAAATGTGTATGTCGTATATGTATATATGTAAGACAGACCACACCGATCTGTCTTACTGTATTTAAGGGTAGTATTACCACCATTATTTCTTTAATTTGCCCCTCCTGATGAACATTTAGATCTATCCAGGTCTTGTTTTTTTGCTCTTTTAAGAATGTTTTAATAATAAATTCATGTAAAGTTTGCAGGTGTACCCAGAGGGTGCATTTCTAATGATAAATTTTCCAGGTCAGAATATGTGTATTTTAAAAAAAATGTGAAAGAGTATAGCTGAATTGTCCTTCAAAAAAGTGTATACTGATTTATTGTACAATCAATAGACTACTTATCAATCTTGTATGTCATCACATGTTGGTAGAATGATTAGGTACAAATGCTGTATCATTTTAATTTGTATTACTTCTTATTGTGCATGAGGTTGAAAACGCTTACCTTATACTTACATTTCACTTTTTGATCAGATTCTTTACCTCTTTTTTTAGACTGCTTGTCCCTTTCTTATTGACATAAAAAGCAAGCAAACAGAAAAACTCGAATACAATTATCACACTTAACATTTTTCATTTTTACAATTTTTTTTACATATTAAAGAAAGTAATCCTTTGTCAGAAAAGTGTTATAAATATTTCCTCCATCTGTTGACTGGCTTATGACTTTATGATGTATTTTATTCTGTGTAGAAAGTTCTTTTATTTATTTTTTTTTTACTTTTGTAGTTTTAGGGCTGCACCTGTGGCATATGGAGGTTCCCAGGCTAGGGATCTAATCGGAGTGTAGCTGCCAGAGCCACAGCAACTCCAGATCTGAGCCTCATCTGAGACCTACACCACAGCTCACAGCAACACCGGATCCTTAACCCACTGAGCGAGGCCAGGGATCGAACCTGCAACCTCATGGTTCCTAGTTGCATTTGTTTCTGCTGCGCCATGATGGCAATTCCCTCTGTGTAGAAATTTCAAATATTTTTCTAGCTAAATGTATTAACCTTTAATTTTGTGAGTTTCATGCTGTATGTCTTACATAAAGAGGAATTTTCATACTCCAAGACCATGAATTCACCAATACTTTCTTATAACATTTTAATGGATTTCAATATTTATTTAACATTTTTTATTCATCTGGAATTTTTTTGACCTATCAAGTTCCCATTACATTTATTCAATGATCTATCTATTATTACTGATTTGAAATGATATCTTTATCATGTAATTTCCTATTTATATTTGAAAATTTTTCATTGATCTGCCCATCTTTTTTTTTTTTTTCTTATCTAATTTCATGGGCTAGTCTTCTCCTACTTGAATATGAAGTACAAAGGAGAACGGATCTCATAAGCTTTGTTTGTAGTTAAATCTGCATCATTTAGGACTGTTCCTGCACATAGTAGGTACTCAAAAAACTGGTTGAACATAAGAATAATAGAAAGCTCTATTTCTTGATCCATCAACTTTAGATACAATATAATGTTTGTCCCTATACAAACGAGGAGGCTAGTACACTGACACATCTCCTTAGCTCTGTTTTTCACCTCCTGATTTCCTGTTACTCTATTATTTTTAAAATTCCAGTAACTAGAATATGAACTTTCTGAAATAGTTTTTTCCCACATTGATTTAATTTTAATTTTATATCTATATAGGTACAGTGCATCCACCTGTAGTCTAATTGGGGTTTCTCCTAAGATAGGTTTTATTAAAACTAACTCATGGGTTTCATGAAATTTATTTTATTCTTGTTTAATTTACTAACATTTACATAGTATTTTCTTTTCTCCTTCCTTCCTCTCCTCCGTCCCTCCCTCCTTCCTTCTTTCCTTCCTCCCTTCCTTCTTCTTCCTTCCTTCCTCTCTTTCTTTCTTTCTTTTTTTCTTTTCCTTCTTCTTTCTTTCTCTCTTTCTTCTTTCTTACTTTCTCTCTTTCTTCCTTCCTTCCTTCCTTCCTTCCTTCCTTCCTTTCCCTGCTACAACTGCAGCATGCAGAAGTTCCCAGGACAGGGAGCAAGTAATTTAATCAAAAAAGTATAGTTCTTGAAGTTTTACATATAATTTAACTGGCTTTAAATTTATATACCCTCTTGGCTTTGTTTAGAATTTTTATGCCAACCCCTCTATCCCAAATAAACTTGAAGAGAATAGATATTGCTGTAAATAAGTCTGAGGACAGCTTGATTTCTTACTCTTATGCTCAGCTTACTTTTTCTATCTGATACTGAAGATTTTTGATATTCAAATCTTACTAGGCTATACTGTGTTTTTCATTAGTGATTAGTTTATCTTAGATCACATTATATGACCTACTTAGTAGATTTGTTATTTATTTATTTATTTATTTATTTATTTATTTATTTATTTATTTTTGTCTTTTCTAGGGCTGAACCTGCGGCATATGGAAGTTTCAGAGCCAGGGATTGAATATAAACCACAGCTGTGACCCATACTGCAGCTGTGGCAATGCCAGATCCTTTTTACCCATTACACCAGCTGAGGATTGAACATTTGCCTCTGCCTGCAGTGATCCAAGGTGCTACAATCGTATTCTTAACTCACTGCACCACGGCAGGAATTCCAGGGGATATTTTCTTATGTGAATATTTTAATATCCTTCTTTCTTCAATTTGTTAGGATTACTGCTCAGGTTCTTTTTTAAAAAAAGTTTTTTTTTAATTTGACATATAACATTACATTAGTTTCAGGTGTACCACATAATGATTCAATATTTGTATATATTGCAAAATAACCACCACAATAAGTCTAGTTAACCATCACAGTAAGTCTAGTTAACATCTATCACCATATGTATTTGTTTGAGGTAGGGCAGAAGTGAAGGGTCCGCTTGATAGGTGAGGGGATCCCAGAGTTTCTCATTTCTTTCTGACTCTGTTCATGTTGAAGGTGTTCGTTCAAGTAGTGTGCCTTTTCCTTTAAGTGATCTCTAGTAGTGTATTTCTTCCTTTCATTCTTTTTTCTTATTCTTTTCCTTTAAAAAAAAACTTATTATTGTTGTATTTCATGCTGCCATTTTAGTTTGGACACCACACAGCAACTGTTTATTTACCACATCCTATTTCATGTTTTAGTTTGCTTGATTTAAAGGCAGATGTCATTGTGAAAGAACAGCCTTAAAATCTCACAAAATTCACTGACAGTAAATGACTTCCCCACGGCCACCAGATGACTATGTTGAAGGTCAGACTTATCCCACTTTCTCAGTTGTCATGACTAGAGGAAGTATGTTGACAAATTGGTGAGAATATCAGAAGCAAATAATAGCATAAACGATAGCCATGTTTATTTAGCATGTATAATGTGCCATGTACTCTAGTGGGCACTGAGCCTGAGTGAACTCATTTGCTCCTCACAGAAACACTATAAACTATACCCCTTAATCATCCTCATTTTATAGAGTAAAGTGATTTGTCCAGAGACACCTACCTCCAAGTAGTAGAAATAGGACTCAAATCTTGGGGGTTCTCTCCCAGAAGTGGTGACTTTAACTCTTACATTAGACTGCCAAGTCACATGAAGGTTTTTCTGTATTGCCTCATGTGTGGTTGTCCTAGGAAGGCTAGGTGCTAGCTTTCTAATTTAGTCAACTCCATCCATTCATTTAGATGTTGCAGGTATAGTACTTTTGGTGACTGGGTTTACAAAGTACTTGTTAACTTGATTGAATAATTAAATTTCACATTGGCTCATCCTTAGTCAATGAAAACCATGTTATGGATAGCTCCTTTAACATTTTTGTCTGACATTTAGAGGTTTTCAATGAAAATGTAACAGTGAATTATTCTGTTGCGGTGGGCCATCTTTTGTCTGCTGATGCCTTGGTGAGGGAGGAAAGGACAAATTTGGCAGCCAGCCATGTAATTAGAATTAACATTGGCCATGAAGGCATGACAGATGACCCTGCCAGATCACTCCAATATTTGCCTGTTTGCATTTGCTGTCTTAGACTCTGGCACAGAAGGAAATGTTCTTCTTTTGAAAAATTTGCTCTGTATACCAATCAAATTTTTCCCTCCGGACACATCATAAAGAAATGTCATTGAATACTCTAATTGTGGCATTCACCAGAGCTATTTTTTAAAAAGCAACACTTGGTCACAAACTCAGATCTTAATCAAAAACAGAATTCTGGTGAGTTGAGTGGTTTTTCCAATATTTTTCTGCTTAAAATTTTTGATAGTCAGTGGCCCCATAAATCGAACCTGTTTTCAAAAGATTTGAGTTAAATTAGTTCAGCATTTTACAGTTAAGTTAAAATAGAAAACCTGCATTTTTCTCTGAGTATAACACACCCCCACACCCCCTCAACACACACCCACATCACCTTCCCAAAATGCTTTATTTCCCCTCCACTGAGTATTACTCAAAAGTATCTGAAAGCTTAAAATTCAAACTTGGCAGTTGTATGATCCTCCCAGGGGAGGAAATTCAGGAGAATTTAAAGAAAATTGGCTTAGCAATGTGTTTTGAATATAGGCAACAGAACATTTTCTACTTGGGTACAACTACATCAATGAAACTTGAGTCAGTGGAAGTCTTGTCCGATACCATTTAGAAGGTTGTCAGAGCTAAGGGAGGTGTTAGAGGAATACCAATTGGAACAGAGAACTGCCTTAAGGAAAGACTCTATTTCCTTCCATTTCCTGCTGTAGATAAATGAGGACCAAATATAGGAAACCATAAGGTCATTTCAGCAAATAAAAACCAACCCACCATCTGGGTATCATATATTGTGGTCACTGCTGCTGGTCCTTTGCTCACTGTGATGTCTTCAAAGCATGGCCACAAATACTTTGACACTTGGATAGCCCTTCTGCAGGACTGGGTCTGATTCGACTTATCCTTGCTTCAACAAGAGACAGAGGAGGTTACACTAGGTGGTTTCTGAGGCCAAATCACAAAAGGCCAGGTAGCTTCTACCTTGTTCACTGAAACATTCTCCCCAGTAACCCAGAATTGCCAAGCAATAACTCTGAAAATCCTGGCTCTACCTGACTGTTCAACCTCGAGACAGTTACTTAATCTCTCTGTGCCTCAGTTTCTTCAGTTAGAAATGAAGGAGAAATAATAGTCTAATGTACAACACCTGTCCTCTTATCTGTACCTTATACAGTTGTTTAAAGGATAGAATGTTAATAGCTTAGAATAGTGCTGGCAAAAAAATAGACATAAATGGAAGTATTTGTTATATAAAACATGCATGTCTTTTTGGATAGCCCTTCCAGGTTTAGGAGCAGGTTGAACTCAATACAGTTCAAAAGCAAACCATTCTGCATTTTGGATTTCAGAGAACAGATCCCTATGGTAGCAAGCAAAAAGTTGTTTAAAGCTCTAATGAACTTGAGCAATTCAGACTGAAGAAAATGCTAGCATCTGAAAAGCAGGGATGTTTCTGAAAAAACTCTTTTGCTTGTGTTTCCCTTTCTACAGTCTAGGCTGATGTGTGCTGTGTTTACATCAATGAACCAGGCATTTCCCTACTCCTGTTCTAGCACTGAGTAAGATAGTTGAACTTATAAAATTTACAAGTCTAAAATAGTTACCAGCATGTACTCCCCCACTCCGCAGCTTGCCTCACCCTGTGAGGGATTAGGTTATAAAAATGAATGAAATCATCATTCCTGTTTACTGGATAATCCCAAAGCTAAAATAAAAAAGGAACTGGGGAGACAGCAAAGAACATTTAAGGAGAAATGAAGATATATGGGTACAGGGAGACCTTACCAGATATCTCTCAGCGTAAATTACTGGCAAACACATCACAGCCTGATCATCTGTGGTTTTCCTTCATTCATTTTTTAAATGAAAATGAATGAAAAGGAACTAAAATTTGCTCATCAAAGTCCACTTAAGAGATAGGTCCATTAGCTAATGCAAATACACAAACATACATGTCTTTGGAGATGCCAAATATGCTAGTCCTCTGCCAGTCTGCAATGTTTCCCACACTCTGCTTTGAAAACTACATTTCCCAGCCTCTCTTGTGCCCTGGGTTCCTGGTAGAGTCAACCAGAGGAAAGCTTTGATGGAAGACTGAGGGATGGAAGATGGGAGCTGCCGAGATATTTCCCCCTTACTCGCTCTTCTTCAAACTACATCATCTCCTCTATGATTTCAGCTTTCATTGGGAAGACCTCTCAATGAATTCTAGATACCAATAGATGCACCCAGATTCTGCTCCTGGGAACTTTTCCTTTTGTTAACCTTAGGGATAGTATCTCTGGATAGTCTCACTATCCCTAGCAGGGCTTCTGACCTCCTCTCATCTCTGTCGTCAAGTCCCTCTATTAAATCCCTTCTGTTTAAAACACCTAGAGTGATTCCAGTTTTCCTGAGTGGACTCTCACATTTACCCAGAAGCAGGGTTTTTTCTTTTTAATTGTTTCTGATCTAAAATGTGCAGTTATATAGGAATAGCACTATTTTATTGGCCTGACATTTTATACATATAATATACCTATATTAAGGACATTATCACACTTAATGCTAATTTTTGTTTTCTCCTGAGCTAAGCAAGTTATGTTTTTAATATACATAGACAGAATTCTAGTTGCTCATTTAGAGGACATGAGCTTTGAGCTGATCAAGAGAGTGAATTACACGTTCAGATGCAATCATTCTCTTTTGTTCACCTTCCTATGGGCTCCTCGCTGCATATTCTGTATTTGTCATACCAAGCATGCAGTATGTCAAATTTACACATGGCATGTGTTGCATATAAACTCATCACCTATTAAGAAAATGCTACTCTCACTACTATGATTTAACAGATAATTAATCTTTAACACTGATGAGTCTTTTCCTCAAGTAACATTTTTATTGACTTCAAGATTATCAAGACTTGGTAGCAATACTTTCCCATAAACCATTTTATTTTCTTGCAAGGTATCAATTTGGGGACCTGGATATAGAACTTAGGTCTGGGCTCCATCAGGAAATGCCATACCCCCAGGGGTCTGAACCTCAGTAGAGAGGCTACCATCTGCAGTCAGAGCTGACTATTTGCACAGAGGCTTTACTGCAGCTGCAGACTTAGCACATATGAAAAGCTTTTCTGTACTCAGTTTCTGGATGAGGCAGATTGCATCACCGGGAATTCCTGTCCTCTCACACATAGTGACCAACATGCCTTAATAAGCATTTGCCTTTTTTTATTTTCAGGTCAATAACGTCATGCTTTCTGTTCTTTATGGAACCAGTTTTTTTTTAAATATTTTTTAAATGAAGGGAAAGACATAAAATAATATTTCCAGGGCTGTGACTCTGCTATGCCCTGTGCACAAGTATTCAGCCAATGCAACTCAGTGCAAACGATGGGCAATGTTCAGGCAGGGTTTCTAATGCATGAAAAGTCTGGCAAGTGGGGTTGTTTTCAGGGGAAAAAACGTGTGTATCCTTCCATGAGGTAGATGCTCTTGGAGGGGGTGGGAAATTGGCTTCATGCTGTCAAGGACAGCATACTCTTAGCAAAGAAGTCAGGGTTCAAAGCTAATGCACTCCGGTTGGAAAAAATGACAACAGAACCTGAGGAAAGAAAATGCAGCAAACAGGACGCAGACCATCTCAAAAAGCCAGCGGGTGTGAGTCCAGCCAGCAGACCAATGCCAAAACCATAACAGCCCTGTTCAGACAGTGCAGAGGTGGAGAGAGAGGAGATAGAGGCAACAGACTGGCGTATGGGCTAATTTCCTTATGCACTCAGGTACTCTAGGGTTGTAAATTGTCCTTCCCAGGAGTAGGAGCTACAGGATTGCTCTGGAATGCTGTCAAGCACTGAGGGGTAGCTTGTCCAATTGCCTCTACTGATCCTTCATTTGAGGAGCCTTTATCTGTACAACAATAACTGGTAATTTAGATGGCTTTCCTTATGAGATCAATGGATTGTGAAATCCTAAGATTCGCCTTCATGTTTAGCACACACTATGTTGTTGTCAATGAGATCTAGGTAAGTGCTTATAAATCATCAATTGACTTATGCTGCTAGTAAATAGGAACATGGGGGAATGCTCCTAAGAGCCAGGGGTTTTCAATGGCTGCACCTAGGTGACATTGAATCCAGGATAATTTAGAGTTTGGTAAAATGGGAATATAGTTCCAGAGTTATTTTCACACTGTAATGGCAAAATGCACAAGAAGAGAGTTAAGTAATGTAGACACAGACTGGATGTTAAGGAAGGCTATCCTTAGATAACCATGCTGAGTGTGTGTGGGGAGGGGGTAAGAGCAGAGTGTATCTACATGAGGATCATGTGAACAGGTGACCGTGAGCACAGGAAAAGGTGATCAGGAGCCAAGACTGCTCCAAAAAGCAACCAAGTACCATCTTAGTGGCAGAACATTCTACCATTTCTGTACTTTTATCATTGTAGAAGGAGATTAGAGCTGCCAGCCCTCTCTTCCTTACTCCCTGTAAAAGTCTGTCCAGTGGCTTTTCATTCATGGACTCATTGAGTCTAGAAGCTGCTTATTGGTGATAGCTACTAAGGTGATAGCTAGCTTTAAAATTATCAAATATGATCTTTGAAGTACGTTTTAACTTTTGCAAATTTGTTGCCAACATTAAAATTTGGAAAAACTTCCGTAAGAATCCAAATCCCTGCTTTTTGAAAGAGAGAGAGATTTGAAAATACCAGGTCTTCATTCACACATAGCCCCAGTTTGCTGGGCCAGCACACTGGGAGTATCTCTCTGGGGATATCTGCTCTCTCTACAGTTTTCCACAAACTCCTCTACTCCCTATTGGCCTTGCCCTCTGTTGCCATTTATCAACACACTCAACATTTTTTAAAATATAGAATAAGATAAAAGTAAAATATGTCTTGTATTAATATCTCTATCAAATGTAGGAAACAGAGATAAACTGAAAGCCTTTATGCACATCAAGAAATGTGTTCTTCCTTCATTCTTTCCTTTCTTCCTTTCTTCCTTCTTTTCTTTCTCTCTTTCTTTCTTTCCCATACTCATGGCATGCAGAGGTTCCCAGGCCAGGTATCAAACCTGTGCCATAGCAGTGACCCATGCTACAGCTGTGACAATGCCAGATCTCAATGAGTCACCAAGGAAGTCCAAGGAATGTTTTCCTATTCCTGTCTTAACTTCACTCATGGCTGTCGTAGGTATTTGCGTTTGAGAGCCTGCATTGTATTGATTAATACTTGAAAGGTGCAAATGACAGTGAGTTTGACAGTGGTTGATCTGTGGTACAGACATGATCACTTGTGAAGTGTGTCATTGCTTCCATCTTTGTTCTGTAGACAGCAAACACGCTTTAAAAGTCTCCTTTACATCAAGCCCTTATAAAAGGCATCTAGACATCAAGATGTATGAGGCAACTGGGCTCAAGAACTTATCTGCTCAGATCATTAGGGTTTATTTGAACCACCAAGCTTCCTCTTTAATTTTGGTAAAAAATGGTTTCTGGAAATACCTTTTAAAGGCTAAAAGATACTATCCTTAGTGAATTGTGTGAATAACCATAGAATTTTGTGTAAACAATGAGTTGAGGAAAGAGTCACTGACCTCTTAGGATCTGACAGGTTTAGCAAGAGCCAGGTAAGAGGGAAAGCCATTCTTGTCAGTCAAGACCTCTCAGCACACAGGGCATGTGCTGGCTCAGCAGGTGAGATTCTTAAGTGGCTCTCCCAGAACTATAAAATGTCTCTTCTTTAAAACAGATGGAAACATTGCATGGGGGAAGTCTGAGGCTTTAATATATTTCAGGTCCTGCAGATTTTTTTTTTTTTGTAATAGGCTACAGAGGTTGTTCAAAAGGAAGGGGAATGCTAGTAGAAGGGAACAATTGAAGACCCCTAAAATATGAAACACACATGAACAGACAACAGCAATGACATTTACCAAAAAATATATTTTCAAAGAGAAAGAAAATAAAGTAAAGGCAAGCCTAGGATAAAACCAAAATCTGAATAGGATTATATAAGTCAATCAGGTACTTTGTGACCTTTCTTCCTGGGGGGTATGAGGGAACTCTAAAAATACAAGGTTAATAGGAATTCTGGCAATCTCAGGTCTAGATTTTTTTCAGTGCATCGCATCGAATTTAAAGCATCATTAAGACCAAGAACCAAACACATCCCCTCACACTGATCTTGCCCCACTCTTGGCAATTATATTTTTTGCACAGTTTCTTCATCTGGATCTTCTACAGGAAAAAGAGGCCAGATGTGGATTCAGTAGATTTCATATCAGATTGAAAATTCAAGTGTTGGTTGGTTATTCTGTTTGTTCACACATCCACCCCGCCCCTAATCCACAACCTTCTTTGTTCTATCCTGCTCTGTGCCCCACAAAGTGATATCTATGGATGGAATCATCCCAGGCTTCTGGCTTCTGGATGGTACTGGTAAGTGGGCAAGAGAAAGATGGCAGTTTTATAGCATGTGCTCTCTGGGCTCTCCTCCTCATGCCTGAGAGTGGGTGTGATCCTGTGCTTCAGCTCCTGTGCAGCTGCTTCCCCTCTTGGTATTACTTCTCCCTTTCCCTGAACCTTCAGAATGGGGCTCATAGAAATTCCTTCCTAATCCACTAACTGTGGATTCCGAGGATCTCAATATCCCTTACTCACTCCCTTAACTATCCAACCAGCTTCACTATTCTGCACATGGTCTAGGCATTCAACTCTCTGTAATCCAATCCTCTGTATGGGCTACCTGCGTCTGCTGGGACCCTGACAAGTATAATTTCATTTCCTAGATGTCCTGAGAAACTCTATGGATGCTTGTGGCATTATGATTAATTATAATAATCTTTCTGATAACAAGGTTAATTACGAAGTTTCTATAGGTCAGGCAGTGCATTTTATACGCATTGTCCCATTTTAGCCTCACATTCATCCCAGAGGTAAAGTTTATTTTTGATTTAAATCATCCTTATTTGGCATAAAGGGAAATTGAAGCTTAGAAAAATTAAATAATTTGTTTATGGCTCCTCAGCAACTATGGGATGGATCTGAGACTCAAACTCAAGTTTCTGTGAAGCTACTACAGAAAGACAGAGTGAACAGAAGAGCTGTCCTGAAATGTCTGAGAGGCTGCTGTGGAAGAAGACATGGACTTTTTCTCTGTGAGGACAAAGGGTAGAAATGTCCTCCCAGGGTAGAAGCAGTGGTTTGGTAATAAATGTTTAATAATGGACTCTCAGTGTCGGGGGTGGGGAGAGAAGCCCCCTGATCTGTGGTTTTGGCAATTTCAGTGATATAAACACACCCATCATAGCTGATTTTAAGGTGCCAAATTTAAGGTCACTAAGTATGGAGCTGGTGACAGAGGTGCACAGTCAGCTCTTGAGTTGGTATAAGTAGGTATGGACCTGCTCTAGTGCACCATTGGAATCTACGGAATCTTCTCAAGGAAGTTTTTTTGTTTGTTTGTTTTTTGTTTTGTTTTGTTTTGTTTTTTCCTAAATAAGAGGAAAAGCCATCCAAAATGCCCTGTGGAGGCATGGGGTTATCATTATTGTAGTCACCAGCAGTTGTGGACCTGGTGGAGGGAATTCCTGTGCTTGATAGGACATGAGTTGACCTCTTAGGTCATGTATATCTCCAACATTGAAAGATTTGTGTCAAGGCTATATGGACTCTAGGTAAGAGAGGAGAGAAGAAAGAGTTCAGGCTTGGGAGCCAGATACTCAAGATTCTGATTTCAACTTGTGACCTTGAATAAGGTATTACACCATGCTGAGCTTTTGCTTCCTCATCTTTATAAAATGGAGAGAGTAATAACTCTTCCTCTGGGTACATGATTGAATGACAGAGCCTTGGAAAAATTATCAAATGCATTTTCCATCTTCCTTCGAACACTCCCATTCATTTCTCCTGTTGGAGGCAAAAAAATAAAAAATAAAAATTACTTTATATGGAGACTTTTTATAAGCAAATCTGTTTATAAGATTAGCATCTAAGATTCCTACTTCATGGTTTGACCAGTGGTATTAATGCTGTATTATAATGTGGTTCTAAAAAAAATATAATAATGTGGTTCTGCTGAAATTGGCTGGAAATTAAAAAGAAAAGAGAAAGTGAATTCTACCGGAATCTTGACCACTAAATCTAACTAAAGGCCATGGAACCTTTCTGAGATACTCATATCAGAAGTCCAGCCAGCTGGAATGTGTTTTGTAACCCTGCCTCCAGTGTAGCATTATCAGAGGAAACAAACGAGTGACCTGCCAAATTGGTTTTGGATACACCAACCCACCCTGGCACAGCACAGTAATGTTCAAGAAGAAGAAAAATAGAGGCCACCATTCCAAGCCCTGAGTCACTTTAAGGGGCAAAGTCTGTACATGGCTCCAAAGCTTGCCTGCCCATTGAGAAAGGCTGCCAAAAACCTCCAGGAAAGAGCAAAAAAGCACTAATAGCAAAATAGCCCTATCTTCATTCACTTTTCTAAGAGCGTACTTGAGAGCAGAGATGGATGGCAATTGTATCATCTGCACTTAAGGAGCCTCTATCTAGTGGGCTGAGCAGATAGAAAGATGAAGATTACTGAGAAAACTGTTAACTAGCCTTGCCTTAAAGATTTTGCTGTTAAGGGACCTAGTTAGTCTTCAGAAAAGACATTCTCCTTAATTTCAGTTCGAAAGAGTATTTTTTGTGGTAAAATTTTATTAAATGTATTTCGAAATTCATATTTGTCAGAGATACTGACAAAGAAGGCTTGGCCAATCCCAGACCAAACTAAATGTCTAGAGGGCTGCTTGCCCTCTTAAAAGGCTGAGAGATTGAGACCTCTCCAATGAAGGAAAGCATGGAGAAAGGATGGACTTTCCAGCACCTACAACGTGCCAGATACGCTCTTCTTGTTGAATAATCTCTAATTCTTCTCTTTCCATATATGTGGAAACTGAGGTTGAGAAGCATAAAATAACTTTGTAAGTTTACAAAGAACCAAATTGGTCAGTGTGAGATTCAAATCCAGCTCTAACTCCAAGAATCCTTTTGCAAACCATATTACTCAACATCCTGCCCTGTTTACCTTCTTGAATCTTGAATTGTTTTAATCAATATCAGTCATCTAGGCTAAAGCTCTTGGGTATCATAATGATTGGGCAGAAAGTGCAAAGTTCAGTCTGATCGGGGCATAGCCCACATTCATCTGAACTCAGCCCGGTGGATTTGTGTGGGTCCACATGGCCTGCTGAGCTGGACTCTGCCCTCAAGGGACTCTGCCTCCAGTCAGAAAAGCAGAATTACACAGGAAAAGCATTTAGAGCATAACACTAGCCAGTGGCTAATCGAGTATAAATGGGGTGGCTCTATGCATACATTCAATAAGAGTTCAACAAAAGGAGAAGCCCATGTTGGTGGGTGGAGGAGGTAATGTGGGGATATCATTATAGCAACGAGAGTCCTTGTAGAGGGAAGACTTGATAGTCAGGTTGGCTCTTTCTAGATTAATCTTAAGGGCTGATTGGAAATTAACTGAAGCATGGAAATTAAAATTAGTGGGTGTGAAACTTGCAAAGTAAACTTACAAAGGAATATCACTCCATGCCCTCCAGAAGAACTAAAATAATGAAAATATCAAGTACCGATGAGGATATGGAGCAACTGGAACTCCCATACCTTGCTAGCAGGAATAGCAATTGGTTACAGCTAACATGGAAACTGGCAGTCTCTACTAAAACTAATCACATACATACTCCACATACTACAATTCCCTTCCTAGGAATAAGCCCAGCAAAGAGGTGGACATGTTCACCAAAAAATATGTACTAAAATATTCATAACAGCACTATTTGAAATAGCAAACCAGAAATAGCCCTAATACCCATCAGCAGCACAATGGGTATAGAATTGTTGGTGCACTCACACAATGAATGTGAATAGCAAAGAGAGCAGGTAATCTGCAGCTACTCCCAATAATAAGGATGGAGTTCTCAAACGTCATATTGAGTGAAATAAGCCACACATAAAATAATAAATTCTATGTTATTCCACATATAGGCATTAAAAAAAACTTCAAAAAATTTTGAAAAAAAAATTCAAAATGATTGTATTAGAATTTAGGATAGTAGCTACCCTTGGTGAGATAGTGACTGGGTGGGGATGAAGGTGCTATCGATGCTTCCTTTTGTAGTCTGGACCCTTGTTATCCAGTTGTGTTCAGTCTGTAAAAATTCACCAGAGTGTACACTTATGATAAGTATAATTTTTCCTATGTAGATAACATGTCAATGAAAGCTTAAAAAATTAGCGTATGTGTAGGTGACAATCCAGACTAGAAGTCCAGTCCCCAGCAGTGTTTAGTTTGCTCTTGTTGGAGAAGAAGGGAGGCTGGACTTGCAGAAAGATGTTCTTCTTCATCTTTACAATCCCTGCCATCATGATGATGTTCGTGTTGGATTACTGAAAATCTAGCAATGCCTGCAGATAAGTGTGTATGTGCATAGACAAAAAGAAAAGCCACTTCTACTTCCTCCCGCCTTTTGCCTCCCACACTTCCAGTCCCCAATCAGCCTCCTGTTAAGTATTAGTTAACCTCCTAAATCAATACATCTTGATCTAAACCTAATAGGAAGGAATGTTTGCTTTTGTATCTGGGTTCAAAGTACAGACTACAGTAGTTGGCTTTTAAGTTTATGTTATAGACTTAATTTTCTTACTCAAAATGAAATGAGGAATACATTAGGACTGGGAAAGGAAAAAACACATGATTGATGAACTGGCTTATATGACTATAGTTCCTCTAGCAACAAAAATATTTGGTACATTCCCTTATTACTGAGATCAAGCAAAGTGCCTGGATCTAAATGACACAAAATGGTTTGAATTAGAGTCAAATAATTGCCATGCTGAGTGAACATAAACTTTTTTGAGGGGGGCTGGTGGTGGTGGTGGATGGGGATAAAAAATAACTAATAAACTCTGAAGCAAAAGCTCACATCTGAGACTTAAGCTTCAAAGCTCTTAAAAAGGAAGCTTCCCCGCCGCCGCCCCCCTTTAAGAGAGAGTGAGATGCATGCAGTAGGAGGAGTGGTTTTCCCAAGCTGATTTTTCTTAAGGGGTGACCCAGCCTGGGTCGGAATGTTACCATGTGATCAGCCCAGACTGTGGCAGCAACACAGTCTCAGCACAGAAGTTAGGACTTTTCTGCAGCATCATTAAAATAATTGGGAGAGGAAAAAAAAATGTTAAGCTCCACAAGCTTGAATCACAAGCCTCTTGGAAAGGTTAATAAGATTGCTGCTCTCCCCTCCTCTCTTCAATGCCTTGCCACCCCCACCCTTCCCTCTTGTGGTGACAGACTGGTTATCAGTTGGGAAAGGAAGATTCAGAATAAAGCCTTTGTTTGGAGGCTGAATGACCCCCATTCCTCTACTGCTGGGGCAGGGTTCTTGTTTCTGCCTATGCCATGGAGATCCAAAAGGGAGTCTGCTTTTAGTTCTCATGGCTGGAAGCCGCCACGCTAGCAGGCTCTTGGGATCCAAAAGGAGTCCTGTCAGATAAAGGTGAATCTGTCAGAGGAAAGGAGAAGAACTGGGTGAGTGGGATGGAGGCAATGCACAGACTGAGGCTGGACTCTCTTAATGAGAGGTGAGCCATGTAGATCCAGCAAGGGAGAGAGGAAGCTGCTTTAACCAGAGAAGCAGAAGCAACTGTAGTACGGCTCTCAGAGAAAATGCTGAGCACAGAGTAAATTCAGCTGCTGGGGCTGGTGTGCCAACTGGGGGTGGGCAGCAACTATATAACTGGATTCGTGTCAGGGAAAAGACAGAGGAGGGGGGCAGAACGACAGAGAGAAAGAACTGCAAGGTACTGGGCTTTCTTCTGCAAGCTTCTATTTGGCCTTGGAATACCCAGCAGTCAAAAGTAGAATTCCTTTAGAAGTCATCTGGCTTGGAATACCATCACCCCCACACACCAACAATCCCAGTCTTCAGGTTGGGGTCCAGGTATGGTTAGTGATGAGGGAACACCTCCCTCTCCCCCTCATCATCAGTGAGCTGAAGTGGGGATAGTTTGTATCAATGCCACCTACTGATGGAAGCTAAGGGGGAGTGTGCCTTCCCCAAAGAGACAATGGATTTTCAAATTTTGTTAAAACTGGTGGATTTAGGTGAGCAGAAACCCCAAGAGAAAGAGAGAGGTGCTTAGTTCTTAAAGATATTTCAGAAACCATATCCAGGGGAGCCACGGCCCACAAAGAAAGTCCTTACTTTTCTGTGTTAATGGACGCTTTCCTCAACAAGTGAGAGTTAATGTGTCGACAACTCTTTGGCTGTGGAGTTCACTCTTCATAAAGGCCATGCTCCCTGGCAGTTACAGTTGACTCCTTATTGAATGAACCCTGCTCTGCTGAGTGTGTATCAGTGAAGCCACCCCAGGCCATCATACTGTGAACACCTGGGCTTCTCCAGCAGAAGCCTTTGCTCAGTTGTTTAGCCTTTTATGTTTTGCTCCATTCTGCATCCTTATCTCAATGACTACTATGCCATCAGCACCCTTTTAGGGACAAATATCCTTTTCTAATCCTGCAGAATGGACAGTCTTGGTTGACTGACATTAAAAAAAAAAAAGAAAGAAAGAAAGAAAAAGAATGCAGAGTGTTAACCCTTCAATGTTTATTTCTTACTCACAGGATGCCTTGTCAGTGATCCAGGCTCTTTCCATCTTGTGGCTCTCTGCTATTCTGTGGGGCCTCAGAGTCATCACCATCTAAGTACTGAAGAGGAAATTAAATAGTAGAAAAGGTACCAGAGTTTTAACCCTTTTGTTTGGAAGTGATGCACATAATTTCTGCTTATATTCTGTTGGGGAATTTTAGTCACATGGCCCAAGAGGCATAGCCTCAAGAGGGTCTGGGGGTTGTGGCTTCTTTCTAAGAAAGGACTTCCCAGCCCGACAGCAGCTTTGCTCTAAAAGCATGACTCCTTGGTTGACAACTAGTCATGCCTCCCAGAGGAAGTTATGTTATGTAAGACTCCCCATCAGCCATGGTTTCATTCACTCCCTTCACGTACCCGCCCTAGACATAGACTGGCCATTGGCACCAGACATGGCCCATTGTAAAAATATATGCCTCAACTTGCACAATACTTTTTGGTTGAGTCAAATTGATGCTATATTTGAGGAGTTTGAACTGCCAAATATGGAAAGCAGACAGTCACATGAAAAGAACAGACAAGCAAAAAAAATAAAAAATAAAATAATAAAGAAGTCTTACGTATGGCAGAGCACAGGGAGAGATATCTGTTAAGTTCTGCTGATGGACACTTTCCTAGTACTTGCTTTCCTAAAATCTGTCAGTTGTTGAAGTCACATAGTCAGAAAAAAAAAAATGGATCCAAGGTTCAAACTCAGATCTTTTTGGTCCTTAAAGCCTGATTTTTAAAAAAATATCTCACTCTAATACTTTCCCAATTGATGTTTTAGTTGAAAGTTTTTGTTATTTCTGTAAATTGGTTCATTGTCTCAATTCCCACACCCCTCCTGTTTTAGAATCCACATCCTTTGCCATGTAACTTTGCCTTTTATCCTCTAGAAGTGGAATTCTTTTATCTATTGGGGCTGGCCATATGACGAACTTTAATCAGTGAAATGTGGGTAGGAATGACTGTGCCAGTGTATTGAAAATGTGGTTTCATTCACTCCCTTCTGCTCCTGTGATCACAAAGAGAAAAATCAGTACCCAGGTAGCAACAGCCTCATATAACTGAGACCCCCAAAAGTGACACATGGCATAGATTTGAACCCAACCCAAAGGACAAGGCAAACCTAGTCAACCCCCAACCTGATCCTGGCTGACCTATAGACCCATGAGTGAGAAACATAAATGCTATTGTAAGCCCATAAGATTTGGAGTGCTTTATTATGGAGCTTTATTTTGGCAAGGACTAATACAGTGCTGAAAAGCAAATTATCTTCCTATTTAGCACAATTGTGTGTATCTGTACCTTTTGGCACCTGCTATGAACATTTAATCTAGCATATTATTATTTCTGACCCCAATATAAATAAATAATGCCTGCTTTAGGCCAAAGGAGAGTCTACATCCCCTATGGCTAGCAAAATGGAGGTTCTTATCATGTATGAAAAAAAGTTACTGTTAAACACTAAAAAAAACCGAAACCAACTAAAAACATGTTTTTTCAGACCAACAACCACATTTATTAAGGTTTAAAGATTTAAGACTTGTCTATGGACTTTTCATACAGATGGTGCACTCAGCGATTATACACTGCAAAAGATGGGCCACCATTTCTCTTTCGACTCACTCACTAGACATGGTTTCTCAGTCCTGGCAAGACCAAAGATCCCTTTGCTAAATGCTCTATCTGGTTTCTAGGTACACAAGGGGAGCAAATCAAACAGTTAAAAAAGAATGACATCATTGTTTCCTCATTTAAATGCCTTCCTCTGGGCATCAGTCACACAACTCGTTTGGGACACATGGGAGCATGAAATGAGAAAGGACACTGAAGAGAGCATCGGGCAGGGAGATGCAGAGTGTGTTTACATGAAAGGGACTTGCACCACCAGAAACGAATTATAAATACATCCCATTGTTTATGCCTTAAACCAGAAGACAGTCTTTGAGTCCCTTATTTCTTCCATCCACGCACCAACCAGGCCCAACCCTGCTTAGCTTCTGAGATAAGATGAGATTGGGTGCATTCAGGGTGGTATGGCTGTCCAGAGTGAGTCCCTTATTTCTGGGTCAGGGTAAACATAGCATTACGTCAATGAGGAATCACTGATTTAGAAGTGCTCTGAGATGTATTTTGATCCAGTACCTACTCAAAACAAAATGCTCAGTTTCAATGTTACTGATTCAATTTAATCAGTAACTGCAGAACTCCACTTGATATGTTGGTTGTTTGAATAAATATTTTACCAAGATCAGAAATGACAAATAAAAAATGTCTGTGCTGAAGTTCTGCCACACATCTCCTTCTCTCTCATCACAAAGGTACTGATGTGGCAGACATTACTAATCAATCCCTGGCCCTCTTTCCTCTGAAGCCTGGAATTGACCTCCGGTTCCTCCTCTGTACAACACTGTCAATAGTCACTACTAATCAATGAAATTGGCAGCTGAGAAGTAGTTACCTTGCTTGACATAATTTTTCATGCATTGCTGATATCATTGTTCTATGCACATTCTACCTTCTGTCAATTTCCAGTTTGTCAAACCCCTTCTAAAATACCATCAATACAATTATAGAAGAACAGATGGGAAAACACATAATGCTTTGAATAATCATTTCCTTTCTTTCTTTTTTTTCTTTTTCTTTGACCTGAGATTACCTAAAGATGGAAAGACAACATGATAAACAAAGGCTCGGGGAGAATCAAAATGATTGATTAGGAGTTCCCATCATGGCTCAGTGGACTTTTCATGCAGATAAGTCATAGACAGATCTGACTAGTATCCATGAGGATGCAGGTTTGATCCCTGCCCTTGTTTAGTGGATTAAGGATCCAGCATTGCCATGAGCTGTGGTGTAGGTCACAGACATGGCTTGGATCTCCCGTTGCTGTGGCTGTGGTGTAGGCCAGCAGCTACAGCTCTGATTCGATCACTCGCCTGGGAAACTGCATATGCCAGGGGCGCAGTCCTAAAAAAGACAAAAAATAAATAAAAATTTTTTAAAAGATTGATTAAGGAGAACAAGAAAAGTAATAGGGTATAGAACTCGTAGTCTTCTAGAAAAATTTCTTAAGAAGTAGGTTCAGTCACAGTAGCTTCACAGAAAGCAGTGGAAAGGCCTTAAACTGTGGCAGAAATGGTTTCCCTGATTTAGCTACATCAGGGGAATCTGGTCCAAAAACAAGTGGCTGCTCTTTGGGCAGGAAAGCAAATTTTGTGTTGTGACTGTGTGAGATTACTCATAGTAGACACAGTATAGTTTCAGACCAACTGGGGAAAATGTGTTAAAGAGAAAATACATATTAGCATAAGTGACTCATCGGTGTTTTCAGACTGAGTGAAATACACAAATCTGAATTTATCAGCTCAGGGCTTCCTAGGCTTTCCTTCCCCTCCTTCTGCCAGGCACCCCCTCCAATGTTCCTTTTTCTCCTACTCTGAATGCATCAGTGTCCTGGAAATTCTGGCAGCCCTCCTAGGCCAGCTGCTGCCTCTGACCTGGACATTCCCAGCCTTGCACAAGGTCACGGGACATGCTGTATTCTGGGATTCTTCTAATGGAAGATGGGAAGGGCTCAAAACTACATGTCCCCACTGTCCTCATGACCCACGCTAGCTGGTGGGTCTATTTTTAAACTCAGGCTTTGACTTCCAGCCCTATGATGGAGGCTCTATAGATTTGAATTGAATATAATCCCTACTTTAAAAATTCAGTACTCTACTCAGCTCCTTTGCTGACACAATAGCTCATGGAATAAATGTTCCTATTTTCTAAGGGAGAAAAATATAGACAAGGATGGGTGATAGCAGTGCTTGAGTTTAGATATAGTGAAATTAATGCATTATTCATATATATATATATATATATATATATATATATATATACACACACACATATATTTTATTTTTTTTTTCTCTCTTTTAGGGCCACATTGGAATTTCCCAGGCTAGATGTTGAATCACAACTGCAGCTGCTGGCCTATACCACAGTCGCAGCAATGCAGGATCCAAGCTGTGTCTTCTACCTGCACCACAGCTCATAGCACCACTGGATCCTTAACTCACTGAATGAGGCCAGGGATTGAACCTGCATCCTCATGGATCTAGTCAGTTTTGTAACTCGCTGAGCTACGATGGGAACTCCCTATTCTTATATTGTAGAAACAGAAATTGTTGCCTCCAAGGAAGAATGTTCACATATTTTTTGCAACTATTCAAAACTCCCTTTTCAGTTTTCCTAAGTCTTGGCTACTTAGTCCTAAGGGTACCTCAGCTTGATGTTAAAGAATGTTGGGCCTGGTCCCTTTACTCCCTTGTCTGGGGACAGCTGAAGAACCAAGAGGAAACATACCATAGCAGTGGCAACCTGTCCCTCTGGACAAGGAAGTAACACACCCAGACTTCCCTCTGCTTGTCTCTGGAAGGCTGTCACTGCCCAGGTACCTGTGCCCAGAGCTCCCACGTGGCAGGGACATGGCTGTGATGCCTTATTTTGAAATAAAGCATCTGCCTCCCTTCTCTCTCAACAACAACAACAACAACCACAAAAGTGATGTTGGCAGGCCGCTGTCAGTGACACTCTTGGTCTTCTGAGGAAAAGCCTTGTTGACTCACAGATTCACCATGCACTCCCAGGTGTGATTGTGGGCCCACAACAAATGTTCAGTCATTCTTTATTGCCCACCTCAATTGTTTGGGCCTGATTACAATTCTGTTTGATCCAGGGCACATTGACAAAGAGGGACAGTAGCCTTACCAGGTGAGAGATTTGCAGGAAACTCAGGCTGCCTATCTCATCTCCTTCCCTTTTTTCTTTCTGGGGTGAAAAGTTAGGTAAATGGTTGAAGGGCAGGACTAGATCAAGGAGGAAATAGCAAAGAGGACAAAAAATGAATAAATAAGTAGGAGAAAATTGGGGAGATATGGAGCTGTCAAAAAGCAGGAACTCGCAACTTCTGGCACAGATGGAAACCTGGAAACCCAGTGAGGTTTGCCCATCACTTATGTTCTCAGTGAATGGGCCGAGAGAGGCCATTAAAATACCAGAACTCTGGTCTTCAGTGGGAGGGGAGCTTCTGGAAATGTGGTCCCTGTCTGGTTTCCCTTGAGGGACAAAGGGGGAACAAAAGGCTAGGGTTTGGCTCCTGTGAGGTAAAGTGTTGGGAAAACTAGCTGAGGAGGCTTCTCTCCTCAATCCTGGGTTGAACACGCCTGCATTCTCCTGGTATATTTTAAATGTGGTGATGGGCCAGCTTGTTAAGTGTGTTGGCTGTCTGGTTGGGTTGGCAGGCAGCTGTAAGTGAGCGGAAATGAAACTATTTGTGGGGTATGTGGTGGCCAAAGTAGCCAGAATCAGCCTTTTGTGATGTCTTCAATCAAAACAGTTATTTCAAAAGATTTTGGCAATGCTGCATTTCCTTCTAGGGAGATAGGGCTCTCCAAGGGTACACATGGGTCTTTGGGCATCTTTACTGGTCACTAAGACCAAAGAAAAGCCCTTGTTTGGCCATATTCTATGAGTTACACATGGTAGGGCTCAGGAAAATTTTCTTTTAATCAGTTTTATTGAAGTATAATTTAATTCAATTAAGTTATCCATTTTAAGTGTACAAGGGGTTTTGAGAAAGGTATACATCCAACTAACCACTACTGAAGTCAAGACAGTACATTTCCATCATCCTGAAATGTTCCCTCATGCCCCTTTTCAGTCAATACTTTCTTCCAACCCCAGGAAACCACTGATCTGTTTTATGTCACTATAAATCAGTTCTGCCTCTTCTAGAATGCATACCAATAGAATCATGCAGTGTGTATTCTTTTGCATTTGGCTTCTTTTCTTTGGACAATGTTTTTGAGTTTATTGATGCTATGGGTATCCAGATATCACAGATATTACTTATTTTCATTGACGAGTATTATTTCAGTTTGTGAATATACCCCAGTGGACTTATCCATTTACTTGTCGTTGGACACTGGAGTTTTATAAATAGAAGTAAGATACAATCTTACAAGGAGGAAATAAGTTAGAGAAGACAGAGAAGGAGGTTAAGAAAGTTACAGAGGGAGTTCTCATTGTGGCTAAGTGATAACAAACCAGACTAGGAATCATGAGGATGTGGGTTTGATCCTGGGCCCTGCTCAGTGGGTTTAGGATCTGGTGTTGTCATGAGCTGTGGTGTAGGTTGCAGATGCATCTAGGATCTAGCATTGCTGTGGCTCTGCTGTAGGCTGGCAGCTGCAGCTCTGATTCAATCCCTAGCCTGGAACTGCCTTGGGTGCAGCCCTAGAAAGCAAAAAAAAAAAAAAAAAAGTTACAGAAATGTGGGCAAAAGACTTAGATTAGCACTTCACAAAGACAGTATTCAAATATCCAACATCTGCAAATTCAAACTAAAATGGATTACCATCATACCTTCACCAGAATGGCTGAAATGAAACACAGTGATAATACCTAGTACTGGCAAGGATAGTCCTGGCAAGAATAGAGAGCAAACAAAACTCTAGTGCTGTGCTTGTAGTCGTGTAGGCACTGAAACACAGCTACAAACCTGTGATATGGCAGTTCCATTCCTAGGTTTATGGTTAATAGAAACACACACATGTTGCACCAAGGAACATACACTCAAAAACTCATATCAGCATTATCCGTAATAACCCCAAACAGGAAGTTATATAAGTATCTACCAACAGTAGAATGGATAAATAAATTGTAGTAAATTTACATCATGAAATACTACCCAGCAATGAGAGTGGACATTATAAAAAAATAAATATTTCATAAAAACTATGTTGAGCAAAAGATGCTAGATACAAAAGAGTACAGACCATAGGGCATATTTTTATACTTCTTCTTTTTTTAAATTTACTTTTTATTTTTATAGTTGATTTACAATGCTGTGTCAATTTCTTCTGTACAGCAACGTGATCCAGTCACACACACACACATATGTATGTATGTATATACATATTCCTTTTTTCATGTTATCGTCCATCCTGTTCTGTCCCTAGAAATTGGATATAGTCCCCTGTCTATACAGTAGGATCTCATTGCTTATCCATTCTAGATGTAATAGTTTGCACCTACTAACCCCAAACTCTCAGTCCATCCCACTCCCTCTCCCCTCCAACTTTGTAACCAAAAATCTGTTCTTTTTGTCTGTCAGTCTGTTTCTGTTTTGTAGATAAGTTCACTGTGCCATATTTTAGATCTCACGTATAAGTGATACCATATTGTATTTGTCTTTCTGACTTACTTCACTTAGTATGATTTCTAAAACTCATCTATAGTGTTAGATGTTAGGAAAGTAGTTGCCCTTCTGCAGGTAGAGACAGGAAAATAGTACAACTGGAGCTTTCATAGGCTGCTAATGTTCTATTTATTGATCTGATGATTCAGGTGTGTTAAGTTTGTGAAAACTTGTCAATGTCTGCACCACTTAATAATTTGTGTCCTTTTTCTGTGAGTATATTATTATTAAGTAAAGAGTACCAAAAATTAGGAAAGCTTTTATATTCTCAATCTTTCACCCTCATTCACATATACATATTCACACAAATATATGCACACATCATAGGAACTGAAAACTTGTTGGCCAAGCATGCTGGCAACTGTGATTTATAAAATGGAGTCAATGGGCAGAAGCAGGTGCCTAGAAGTCCAAGTCAAGAGGGCCAAAATAACTGTGATACTAGATGAAAGTGTGCTTGATAATGCATCAAGACCTACTTGTAAGTGTTGGTGGTAATGCAAGCTGGTGCCAACCACTGTGGAGAACAGTATGGGAGTTCCTTAAAGAACTGAATATAGAACTACCATATGATCCAGCAATTCCACTCCTGGGCATCTCTGGAAAAAAACTGTAATTTGAAAAGATATATGCTCCCCAATGTTCACACTAGCCAAGACAAGGAAGCAATCTAAATGTCTATCAACAGAAGACTAGATAAAGAAGATGTGGCACATATATACAATGGAATACTACTCAACCTTAAAAAGAATGAAATAATGTCACTTGCAGCAACATTGATGAATTTAGAGATTATCATACTAGGTGAAGTAAATCAGACAGAGAAAGACAACTATCCTATTGAGATGACTAATACGTGGAATCTAACAAAAAAATGTGATACAAAAAAACCTTACAAAACATAAATAGACTCAAATATTTTGAAACCAAATTTATGGTTACCAAAGGGGAAATGTGGGGCAAGAGTGACAATTTAGGGAGCTGGGATTAACATACACAAACTACTATATTTAAATAGATGGACAATAAGGACCTGCTGTATAGCACAGGTAATCTACTCGGCACTATAGAATAGCCTATGTGGGAAAAGAATCTGAAAAGAACAGGTATGTATAACTGATTTACCTTGCTGTACACCTGAACCTAGTACAGCTTTCTAAGTCAACTATATGCCAAAAAAATTTATCTAAAAAAAGACCTACTCATAAGTGGAGGTGACTTGTGATAACTAAATAATCAGAGGCCATAAAAATTGGTGTGAATCTTTAAAAATGTCCACGAGGGTTCTTGTCCTCATTTTAACGGTGCAAGAAAGGAGACATGGAAAATTGAACTTGTTAGCTTGTGATTGCCATTAATCCCTCACACTGATTGGTTTTTGGTCTTGGTTTTTCAAAAATTTAATTAAGGGGAAGTCAAGAGAACCAATGGAGATTTTGCGGTCATGGTTGCCATCCAAATGGAGCAGTATAAAGGAGGACGTAAAGTAGTTATTCTTTAAAACATCTCCCCCAATATTGTCTTAAATAGCGCTGTTGTAGATTACTTCATTTCTGTGAAGGCTTGTCACCCGTTAAGAAAATGGCTCACTTTTTAAAAGAATTACAAGTCTTGACTAGCCAACACTCCCACTCCTTATTCCAGTGATGCCAACTCTTACTAATCTGCAGGCAAGATGATGGTTGCCACCATAACCATGGTTATTTCTAGCGACACTCAAGTCTCCTAGCTCTGCTGGTCTCGGTGGAGATAAAACACAAACACACAAACTTTCTGTGTCCTATTTGTCTCAATATATGCGAGATCCTTTGATCTTTCAAAAGAAACTGTAAAATAAAAGAAATTACAAAAAATATTAATAAGAACACAAAATACTCATCTCTGATTTGTAAATGCTTAAAGGATGCCTGGATTTCTCTTTTCGTTTTGCTTCTATTCCAGTAAAGAACTATGGCTCAGTGAGAAGAATTTTTGAGTTGGTATCAAAAGACTTGATTTGAAGCCTCGGTCTTACTTGTGTTGTGTGAGCTTTGATTGAGTCCCTCAGGCCTCGATGTCTTCAGTTTCCTCTTCACCTGTCAATGATGAACAATGTGAAACAATTCAGTTGTGTGCTGGTGTCTCTTTAACTGCAAAACATACTGTATTGAAACTCTCGTTCTGGACCAGCAGTATTATGACTATTTGGAATGTGTTACAATTGCAATTTCTTGGCCCCATGCCAGATCTCCTGAGTTGGAGAAACTCAGGCTATGAAACCCAAGAATCTGTGGGCTTTTTGTTGTTTGTTTTGTTTTCATTTTTTAAAGTTTTATTAAAGTATAATTGATTTACAATGTTGTGATAGTTTCTGCTGTGGGACAAAGTGATTCAGTTATATGGGTTCACACACCCATTCTCTTTCAGATTTCTCTCCCACATAGATTATCACCTAATATTGGGTTGAGTTCCCTGTGCTCTACAACAGGCCCTGTTGGCCAATCATTCCATATTCCTCAGTGTGTATATGTGCATCCCAAACCCTGGGGCCATGTTCCGGCCTGTGTTTGTTTGTTTTTTTGTTTGTTTTTCATAAATGAAATATTGAGTGCAAGAATCTGTGGTTTAACAAGCCCTCCCGGCCACTGTACTATTCAGAAAAACTCTGATTTTATTTAGAAAGAAGCTCTTTTCTGCTCATATCTTGTCTCAGACCCTAACTAGGATATACTCCACCTTCTCAGAAAGGATGGGGAGGATGCCTCTGCCTCTCTCCCCCGGCTCCTCCCCAATTCCTCCCTTTGTTGATGGTCAGCTGGGGCAGAGTCAGCTCTCCATGGTCCAGGCCCTTGGCTCTGTCTCTGGCAGATCCCTGCTCACAGCTTCTCATTGAATTTGTTTTGCTCCCTAATAGCCAGCACACATGGTACAGGTCAGATGGAGCTGGGCTTTTAGAGAAAGGCCTAGAAATCTGGGGACTTCTCCCTGGAATGTGAGCCAGGCAGGCAGTGACTACCAGTGCAACTGCCCAGCAGGTGCCTGCTCCACAAACCTAGGCCTTCCTGTAGGCATGTTCTAGATGAGGATGTGAAGGAACAAGGTGGCAGCTCCACTTTGCCTTCAGGCCCCAGCCACCTCTTCCTTAGACGAAACATACCAGAGATCCTCTATCTGGAGATCAAAACTCTGATACCAGATCAAATTCTTATCTTGTCATTTGGATTTGTTCTCCATTGATTTAAACCAGGAGAGGAAAAAAGGCATGCTGAATTAGTACCTCAAACCCCAAATTTCATCTACTACAGTAAACCAGCCCTGGGGACTCACGTTGACATTGGCCTTGATGGTGGGCACCAGCTTCTCTGTGAATCTCTGTATGACTTGGCCTCACTTCATTGGTCCAGTCCTCACTCTGTTCCATTTTCTAGTCTGACGGATAGAACAAACAAACGAACTGCTTTTGAGTTGCCTTACATTCTGGAAAAGATGAACACATATCAAGACCATTGAGTACTCTTCAAGGCTACTCAAGCCTCTTTCCAGGTTCACTTCTCAACTCTGCCCACATTTAAAAAAAATCTCATTTCTGTTCCTGGGTCCTACTCTAGTTCTGCCATCAAAAGCTGTTACCAATAGATGTCGGAGTTCCTGTTGTGGTGCAGCAGAAATAAATCCAACTAGTAACCATGAGGTTGGGGGTTCAATCCCTGGCCTCGCTCCATGGGTTAATGATCCAGCATTGCTGTGAGCTGTGGTGTAGGTCACAGAGGAGGCTCGGATCCTGTGTTGCTATGGCTGTGCCGTAGGCTGGCAGATGTAGCTCCAATTTGACCCCTAGCCTGGGAACCTCCATATGCCACAGGTGTGGCCGTATTAAAAAAAAAAAAAAAAAGATGTTACCTATAGATATATATATAGACATAAAACAACAGTAGTATTTTTGGCTTACAAAATTGTAATTTGGACAGGGCTTGATGGGGGCAGGCCAACTCTTTTCCATGTGTTGTCACCTGAGCACCCTGACTAGGAAGACACATTTGCAAGATGATTCATTAACACAGTTGGCAAGTTGGTGTCAGCTGTTATCAACTGGGGACATGGGCACCAACTTCTGTTCCTCTTCACGTGAGTCTTCCCATGCGCTTCTTCGATTTCATCACAGCATGGTGACTGGGTTCCAAGAGTGAGCATTTTAAGAGAATAAGCATTTCTCAGTAGTGGCATTTTTCAGACCTGTCTTTGGAAATCATGTAGCATCTTTTCCACCATACTCTGGTGGTCAAGGCACTTACAGAAGCTGCCTAGATACAAAGGGAGGGTGCCTATGTGCTATCTCTTGATGGAGGGTGGAAAGGTCCTAGAAAAGCCTTTGGCATGGGAAAGATTGTTGGTGACATCTTTAGATAATGTGATCTGTCACTGCATTTTCTCATAGCCTCCTTAATATAATTTCATTACAATGCAAATATTCCTGAAAAGGCGGTATGATCAATATTATCCACCATTAGTGTCCTTTCAAGAACAATGCCTCCAGCAACAAGGAGAAAAGAGATGTATGGATTAAATGTAATGACAATAGCTTCCAGTTGTGAGTATTTACCAGGTGCCAAGCCCTGCACTGCACAGTTTGCATATGTTGTCTTATTCTATGCTTGTAATAGATCTATGAGGTATTTATTATTATTTTCACTTGACAATCAAGAATCCCAAGCATAGAGAAGCTTGGGGAACTTGTTTGAGGCAACACAGTCTGGAAGTGATAGAGCTGGGATTCCACTGCAAGCAGCCTGGTTTCAACTCCTCAGTCTGATTTTTGAGCCTTTCTCTACTTACCATGTAAAATTAAAAAAAAAAAAAACTAAAAACTAAAAAATTTTTGATCATGCAATGATCAAAACAGGGGCCTGGCATTGGTACAATATTAACTCAACTACAGATGTTTTTGGATTTCACTCATTTTTCCAATAATGTCCCCTTTATGTTCCTGGATCTAACCTAGGCTCCCACATTGCATTCATTTATTATGTCCCCTTAGTTTCCCTCAATTTGTGACAGTCCTTCAGTCTCCCTTGCCTTTCATGATATCTTCACCTTTGAATGGTACGGCCTAGTTATTTTGTAGAATGTCTCTCCATTTGGGTTTATCTGATTTTTTTCCTCATGATTAGATTGAAGTTACAAACCTTTGTTAAGAATAACAAAGAAGTGGCATCAAGCCCTCCTAAGTGTGTCACATCTAAGGTGACATTAGGATGGTATCTTATTACTACTGTTAACTTTGAGCACTTACCAGATAGCATTTTCTTTTTTTCTTTTTTGACCTTCCCACAGCATATGGAGTTCCTAGGCCAGGGAAGGACCGCAGTTAGGACCTATGCCATAGCTGCAGCAAAGTTGGATCCTTAACACACTGTGCTGGGCTAGGGTTCAAATCTGTGACCCAGGGCTCCAGAGACACTGTGGAGGAACTCCCAGATAGCATTTTTAAAGGAAGACGTAGGAGAAAAAGAAACACATGTAATTGACATGGCAGTAGGTGATTCTACACAGAAATGCTGTTATGAATAAGATGATGAATAATTACCATGCACCTTTATATACCAGACATGAAATTGATCACTGTTGAAATGTACTAATTGGATATTCAGAAGAAAATCTAGAATGTGTATGATTTCTTAGAGCACTGGTCTCTAAGATCTTGCAGGGAATCTGATGACTGAGCCAATGCGTGAGTGTCAACGCCCATCCTTGTGGGGCTCTGGGATGTCAGAGTGGAAAGAAGGTATGTTGGGAGGGCACCTGGGTCTGGTAAGAGCAGATCAGCATTTCAGGCCACTTGCTGAACTCTAGCGACTGAAATTTCAGTCCTTCAGGTATGGAGCTTCTCTTCCATTTTCTACTGGGAGACAGCCTGGCTGGACAGGAAGGAGGGCTTGTGGCCTGGAGATGTGGCTCTGCCTGCTGCATTATCACTTCCCACCACGAAAAGAATTTCTCCAGCTTTACCTCCATTTGCAAGCTGGTGATGTCTGCTTGTGAGCAAAATGCTGTGGGCACAGGGGGGCAGGACAGCACTGTGTACTTCCTATTCTACTAAGACTCAATATGGGAAAGCTGGGGTTTAAGGTATAAAAAAAAAAGCATAGAATTTTAGATACAGACACTCGTATATTTAAGTCTAAGCTCTGCCACTTTCTAGTTGGGTTACTGAGTAATTTCTGAAACATACAGCATCAGAGTGTGGAAAATGTTAAGAAGCATCTTGTTTGTAGGGTATGGTAACAACATGTAGACTGTTTCTGGAATATAAGAGTGTCCAAAACCAGCAACCTCTATTTTTTTATATTATTGTTGACTACATCTTTAGCTATTTAGTTCTAATCTTGGCTTCTTCCCTGGCAAAATCCTCCCCTCAGGGTCCCCACATGACCAAGAATCCAACTATGTGGGTTCTCAGCTCTTGTACTGGGTTCCTGAGTTGAACTGAAAAACTCAAGGGCAATCCGTGGATTTCCACGGTACCAGGATAGAGCAACAATGAAGTTGATTTTAATGGCAGAACCCTTGGCATCAGGGCAAGGAAGGGAACTGTCTTATGACTCAGCGGTGATTTTCCCCAGACCCTCAAAGAGATTGCAAACTTCTGTTCTCTCTATGGACACATAGGTCTTGGTATATTTCTAAAGAAAGTATTGGTGCACAACATACGCAGTTTGGAAATGGCTGCTTGCCGAGATGATTAAGGTTTTATGACAACAGTGGATCTGGAATGGATTTTCCTTCTAGGCATATACTTGTTGGTGGCATTTCAAAGTCAAAGAAAAATCCTGGCTTAAAATAAAACAAAGCCGTGATGAGAACAACAGTGGACCAGAGCGTGGATTGAGGCTTACTCCTATGAGAGTGATGGATACGAGTTGTAGACTATGATGTGCCTTTTGCACAAATGTATAAGAAAATGACCATGGTGTTCATATTTTTTGATTGTTCTTTCCAGCAACACTTGACATTCCAGGCTTGCAGCTATAGCACTTTAATCTCTACCTCTCTTATCATACGACCTTCCCACTTTGTGGGTCTCTTCTCTTTTTTTTCTTTCTTCTTCTTCTTCTTTTTTTTTTTATTAAAGTATAGTTTATTTACAACGTTGTGCCAATTTCTGCCCAGACCCCCTTCTGCCATGTACCTGCTATATAACATGAGGAAGGGAATGGTACCTGTCTTGGACTAGCTTGTCTCATCTAGAAATTTGCGAGAACAATATCTAGGTGCTCAAGTGCTATGGATAGATCATGTGTAACCTCCAGGGGACTGTGGCCAATGGATTACATAGTGGGTACTTAAAAACACTGGATGAGTTCAGTAGGATTCAGACTCATTCATGCTTGGTCTGGCTGCCCTTGGGGACATCATGGGGACTTCCCTGTAAGCTGAAGGCATTAAGCATTAGCGGCTGCAAGATTAACTGTTTCCAGGCACATCTGTATCTTAGCATCTGTTTCTGTCCCCACATATATGTACTTGTACCAGTGTTTCACCATAGCTGTCACGTATACATTCTGTGGTACCAATAACCTGTCTCAAAGACACATCCTTTCCATTAGATTGAAAGCCTACTGTCCTTTGTTTTGTAACCTACAGAAGCCAAGTGCTTCCCAGGAAAATGTAAATAATGGAATATGAAGTTTCCATTGCAGCTGCATTTAACACAAAGAGCAAAAGTATTTTATTTAATGAAATAAGAATCGTTATTTTTCCCTGTCTACTTAAAGTAATTACAACTACTCAAGGGAGTTTTCTCCTTAAGCTAGAACTCAAATCTTTAAAGCAAATAAGATTTACAGTATAAACACCTGCAAGACTGATTCTTTTCTTAAAAAAAGTTTTATTGAAGTGTAGTTGATTTACAATGATGTGATCAGCAAGACCAATTCTTTTTTTTTTCTTCTTCTTCTTAAGGCCAAACCCACGACATATGGAAGTTTCCAGGCTAGGGGTTGAATCAGAGCTGTAGCTGCCAGTCTACACCACAGCCTCAGCAACGGGATCTGAGCTGTGTCTATGACCTACACCACAGCTCACAGCAACACCAGATCCCCAACCCGCTGAGCCAAACCAGGGGTCGAACCTGCATCCTTATGTATACTAGTTGGGTTCATTACCACTGAGCCAGGATGGGAACTCCCAAGACCAATTCTTGAAAGAAAGTTTCACAAAAGGATTCTTCTAGTCATGTTACTTCATTCATGACAAGTCATAGGAAGGCAGATGTTAATATACTGAGCACACATTTTCCTGCATCTTCAGAGGTGGTAGGATTTTATCCATCTTTCATACTGATGGGGGTTTGTGGCTTCAGGAAAAGAATTCTATTCTAATTAAAATTAATTACAAGAAAGTAATTATCAGACTTTCAAATGAAACTTTGCTCCTTTTCAAAGTTGGTTCAGGGAGTTCCCGTCGTGGTACAGTGGTTAACGAATCCGACTAGGAACCAAGAGGTTGCAGGTTTGATCCCTGGCCTTGCTCAGTGGGTTGAGGATCTGGCATTGCCGTGAGCTGTGGTGTAGGCTGCAGACGTGGCTCGGATCCCTCGTTGCTGTGGCTCTGGCATAGGCCAGTGGCTGCAGCTCCAATTAGACTCCTAGCCTGGGAATCTCCATGTGCTGCCGGAGAAAAGGGAAAAAAAAAAAAAAACCAAAGTTGGTTCAGCGTGTTGGTTTTATAGGGCTGCTCTAACAAGGTACCACAAACTGGGTGTCTTCAAACAATAGAAATTTATTCTCTCCTAGTTCTGGAGCTGGAAGTCCAAAATCAAGATGTTGGCAGGACCACAGTCCCTCTGAAACCCATAGGGGAGAATCCTTTGTTTCTTCCCAGGTTCTGATACTTTCCAGCAAACCTTAGGCATTCCCAGACTTGCAGCTATAGCACTTTAATCTCTACCTCTTCTATCACATGGCCTTCCCTCTTTGTGGGTCTCTTCTCTCTTTTTTTTTTCTTATTTTTTAAATTAAATTATAGTGGACTTACAGTATTGGGCCAGTTTCTGCTGTACAGCAAAGTGACCCAGGTATCCCAATATATACATTCTTTTTCTCATATTATCTTCCATCATGGTCTTTCCCAAGAGAGTGGATATAGTTCCCTGTTCTATACAGAAGGACCTCATTGCTTATCCATTCTAAATGCAATAGTTAGTACCTGTTAACCCCAAACTCCCAGTCCATTCCACTCTATTCTCTCCCTTCCACCTTGGCAACCACAAGTTTCATAAAGGCTACCATTCCACTGTTGGACTTTATAGGCTGTAGAAGATTGTTTTCTTAATCGAGAAAAAATCTGCCTCTAGGATTACCCACACCAATGATTGAGAATCTTGTTCTCTAAATTACCCAGGGCCTAGAGGTATCACCCCACCCCCTTGTGATAATATTCCTAATAATTTATGAGAACTAGGAGTTCTATGTTATATGCTCTCAGTTTCTTATCTTCTGATCCACACAACTCAACCACTATGGGATTTAGTGTCCAAAATCATTCTAGACCATATCCTGTGAATGCCACCCTAAACCTAGATTAGCCCACCTAATCAGAAATACATGAAGAAATGGGCTCAGCATAGGTAATTAACTCCTTCTCTCCAATTTCCCCATTTTCCTTGTCATAGTCCCATGATGTCCTCATTTTCATTGACATCTGCAGTAGTGGACGATGTGTCCACCACTTCTTGGAAATTTTTTTCCTTTGACTTTCATTATAATCAATCATTCTGGTTCTTCTCTTTATCTCTCTGACTGCCTTTAAGTTACTTCCTTTCTTCTTTTGTTGGTTTCTCTTTTCCCTCCAATTAAAAATCAAGTGTCTGACCTGATCTACCTACCTAATCCAACTAGCCCCACTACTCTAGAGTGCATTATTTTTTTTACAATATCTCATTTCCTCCCATGCCCTTGCCATGCTTTCCCACACTATTGACCAGGTTTGGTCATCTGACTTTCTTTGGCCAATGGAATATGAACGGATATTAAATATGTCACTTCTGAGCATATATTTTAAATGTAGTTGTATGATTGGTTCTGTATCCCCTCCTTCACCATGAAGATAATTTGCACCAAATCCATATGCAGCCTGAAACAGAGTGACAGAACTACAGAGCTGCAGCTGATTTACAGGTGACATGTTAGGTGAACAACAAGAGGCTTCTGCTATTACAAGCCACTGAGACTTGGGGGATGTTTGTTATGCAGCATAAGCTAGTGAAATATGATAAACACTATTACTCTAAAATGTACAATGGCTTTCTCACAGTGCCACACAGCCCGTATTTCTGTTTTGTTAGCATCTCAAGCCTAGTTTGTTTAAAAATTAACTCATCAGGGCTTTTCTTTTTCTTTTCTATCAAAGTTCCTCCTTCTGACTTCCCTATTTCTATAAATATGACATAGATTCTTATGGCAACTTGGACTTCAAACCTTGGAATCAGCTTCCAACCTCTCTCTTTCTCACTATTTCCACATTTAGTGAACTCCCAAGCTTGTTGATTTTTTCCCTTTATTTAAATGTTAATAGAAATATATTATAGATCTAGCATCGGATTTCTGTGGAATTTAAAATGGAATAAGACACAGCTCCTGCCCTCAAGTAGTCTTCAATCTGGTCTGAGAGTAGGATTATAAAGATGACTTCAGCGCTATACAATTCATGCTATGATAAAATTATCTTGTAGGTGGAGAGGAGAGGCACATAGCCCAACCTGGGCATTCTCGGAAAGCTGCCTTCAGGAAATGATGACAAATGATGGCATTTCAGGAATGAGTAAGCAGTATTATGGAAAAGGCGATGGGGCATGGCTAACAGACAGACTATTCTGAGGAGAACCAGAAAGACGTGATTGAGTGTGGGGATCCGTGGAGCTACATGGGCTTCAACATTATCTGGTCTTACATTATGAAATTAAGGGTGGTAGGATGATATGGGAAAATTAAGCAGAGTCTGGGTCATGCAAAAATTTTTACACCATGTCACACAGCTTAGCATTTAGCCTACAGAGTTTGGGAGGGGAAGGATGGTCCGATCCTGCCTCCCTAGTAGGGAGAATGGATTAATTTTTATTTTAATTAAAACAGAAAACATTATTTGGCATCTATTAGATGCCAGATGCTTTCTAAACACTAAACAAACATTAGCTCATTTAATTCTCCTAACAACCTTAGTAGGTAAGCTACTATGATTTACAATTTTACATAGGAAGGAAGAGAGGCAGAAATAAATGAAAAAAAAAAAAGCTTGTTTCTGGCCATATAGCTAAGAAATATGAAAGCCCAGACAATTTGATATCAAAGTTCAAAATGATAAACTGCAATATTATTTGTTTTGGCTGGATATGGAGAGACCAATTAGAAGGTGATTGCAAAATTAAATGAGCTAGGTAGGGATAGTGTAGTTCTCACAATGATTAGATTTAGGAAAGTTGTATGTGGATAGATAAAGAGAACTTGAGGTTGATTGATAAAGGAGGGCTCAACAGAGGAAAGTCAGGCTTAACTGGGAAGTTTCTAACTGCTGTCACTGCAGGTGGTATCATAAGCGAGATGTGGATGATATGGGGAAGAGTAGTTTTGAGAAAGAGAAATTCAGTTTGGGTTCTGTTGAATAGAGGAAGGCAGATGGCAGTAGGTTATAATTGACCTAGAGGTAAGAAGGTGGAGATGGCAAGCTTCTATTATCGTCATGGTAGTTCATGATGGTACTTTTATCTTCTACCTGAAATCATGGTAGTAGCCCCTTAATGCACTTGCTTAATCACTGTCCCTCCCTACTCCAACAAATTCTACACTCCACATCAGGGTGATCTTCTGAATGTGCATTTTGACTACATCTTTATCCATTTCACACCTTTCCAAGGTTCCCCACTACTCACCCAAAGCCTTTCACTTCTCTAGTCTGTCTTCAAAGCCCTTCCCCCCAGTCAAAATCCACCTACCATTTGTAATATTTTTTTCCTTTTATTGCTCCACACAAAGCCCATCTTCTAACTTCTTGTACCTATATGTTCCTTGTCTTCCCATGGTTTTGTGTCTTTGTACATGGAAACTCCTTCTCCCAATGTCTGATTAACAAAATCCTAATTTTAAGACTCATCCGAAATTCTTTTCCTCGATTACCTTTCCTTAATTGCTCCATCCAGAAGTGGTCTTTCCTGTTTCTCCACCCCTACCTTTGTGTAGAGTTGACACTTGACCCTGTACAAACTCATGTGCAATGGCAATTTTACCTGACTATGACAAGGCAGAAGCACTTAGTGCACATTTTGTATTCTGTCTATAAATATAGATTAAATGAATACACCCATTAAGATCAAGGTAAAAAAAATATCATGTCTTTGGGTGCACCAAACTTAAAAGCCATTTACCTTGGGGTTTGCAGACCACTGGCCATCTTTTCCCAGCCCAGTCTTATTGAAAGTTATATCAGTTAATATTGCTTATATCTTTAGAATCTCAAACATGATGTGGGAGGGAAGAGGTAGAGGCAAGAATCATGCCTTTTGAGCATATTCTCCAAGTTTCACAAAATTAAAAGTAGTATCTTAACATGCTAGTTGCTCAGCTGATGAAGAAAATATGATGGAAGTTGTATGAAGGAATAAAAAAGGGCATTAACTTCTTCCTACTTTTTTTTTTTTTTTTTGCTTTTTAGGGCTGCAGCCATGGCATATGAAGGTTCCCAGTCTAGGGGTCCAGTCAGAGCTACAGATGCCAACCTATGCCACAGCCACATCAGATCCAAGCCATGTCTGTGGGCTACACCACAGCTCATGGCAATGCTGGATCCGTAACACACTGAGTGAGGCCAGGGATCAAACCAGCAACCTCATGGCTCCTAGTTGGATTCATTTCCGCTGTGCCACAACGGGAACTCCAAACTTCTACCCAAGCTTCTCAGCTCAGATGCTTATAGCCTTATCAGTCTCAAGTTCCTTCCTTTCTCAACATCATGGAACATATTTTGGTAGCATCCATCACTGGAAGCTAAGATGTGCATTACTTGAAACATTGTATGTGTGGTTTTGCATGATTATTTCAGGTTTCAGATGTGTGTGCATAGTCTCCTAGAATTAGATCAGAGATTTATCTCTGGGCTGTGAGTTCCCTGTAGAGAAGAAAGCCTTAAAGGAGGTGTCTTATGGATTTTTTCACTCTATGAATCACTGTCATCCCTAAAATTCCAGGCATGTGTCTTGGAATCAGAATCTTCTGTGAGAAGAAAATAATATCCCTCATAAGATAACTGTCTATCAGTCTATCAGTTATATATTTTAAAGAACTTGTCAGACAGGAGAAGGGGGAATGAAAGCCAAGTTTTTTTATTTTTTATTATTATTTATTTTTTCTAAATAATAACAAAAATAAATTTATTTTTATCCTGGACCATTCCTGGGTAAATTGTGTGTGTGTGTGTGTGTGTGTGTGTGTGTGTGTGTGTGTGTGTGATTCAGTTCCAGTTTCCTACATAGCCATGCATGCCTTGCTTATAGTAGTGCTAAAGAATTCCATTTTCCACATCTGTATTTTTGGGGGTCCAAAACACTGTTTTAGTTTCAGTATTTTAAGCCATTTTATAGCAAATTTATAGAAATAAGAATAAAGGGTTAGTAAAAAATAATAACTTAGAATTTAAACATATAGAATTTCATAGTCCACATTTCTGTTATTGAAGGTATATAGATCCAAAAGCAGAGCATGTTTTAGATGCAATGAACTACTCATAAGTTATCATTCAAGAATTTATAACATTTCCATTTCCCACATCTGTATTTAAATGAGGCACTAGATAAAATTGGGTATCACTATCCTAAGCCTCAGCTCACACTTAATGAAAGAGCCAGTATGAATTATTTACTGAATGTCATACTTCAGGTTTTAAATTCAATATATCGTGATACATATGCTGCATAATTTAAGAGGTGGACAAATTACAATATGGCACCTGCCCATGCTTCTCCATTCGGTCATTTCTGCTGCCTGGGTTAAAGTCTCTTTCACATCAATAATTTAGCGGAGACCCTCCAGTTCTCTCCTTAAAAAATAAGGCAGCATCCAAAAAACCTACAAGGGGAAGCAATCCATTTAACTTGGGACAAATCTCATATGCTGAATGATTTAACAGTCCAATTCTAAGGTTCAATAAGTCATTGAAATGTTGTGAGCAGAGGGATCAAATGTGAGAACAGAAAGTTTCCCTGACAAGTTTTATTCTCTGTCTTTGCTGTCTTTGGGTCACTGCACTTTGGTGCGTTCGATTTTTTTTTTTTTTTTGCACTTAACCCCCAGTCTGTTTCCCTCTTGTGGGCCAGAATCTGTTCTGCCTGTCTTGCCTGCTACTTTGCTTTTTCTCTTTCCTCTGTTTTCTTTCCCATTAGTAATTATTTATTAGTCTCTGAGGTGCAGCCCAGGATTTTTCACGGTATTTCTCCCACTTCCTCTAGCCCATTTGGTCACTGACGAATGTTCAGAGGGAAAAGTAGGCTTTGACATGTCCGTTACGTGGATCTGGAGCAGTTCACTGGAAAAGCTATACAATTACTGACTCCCTGGCATGGTTTCTTCCTGGCTTTTTGGCCAGGAGGGACTGACTGGCTGAAGGAGGAAGTGTGGTTCGATGCTGAGAATGTACAGTGGTGGAGGAGTCAGAGCCCTGGCCCTGGCTCCTGACTCCCCCACCAAGTCCAGATCTGAAAGCAATGTACCCCTTAGGAAATGTCTTTTTGTTGTCCTTTCTCAAACCTTGAAGTCAAAGGAAGAAACTTATTTGTTGCTAACAGTCTTTCAATGGGCATAAATAACTGTAAGACAGCAATCAATTCATTGAATGTATAAGGAATTAAAACTGGTATTTTTATGGTGCTTTGACATCCAAGTTAGAGTACCATTTTATTTCTCCTTGGAGAAGTACAGTTTCTTCTCTGAGCATGGGCTTTGGGCTAGGATCATCAGAAACACCCTTTCCCTTCCCATGGGTAATCATCTTGCCTATTTTTAGAGTAGTGCTTCTAGAATTTTAATTGGCATACCTACTACCAGGGGACCTTGTTCATATGCTGATTTTAATTCATTAGATATGGGCTGAGGCCTGAGATCCTGCATTTTTTTAACCAGTTCCCAGGCAATGCAGATACTGCTAGTCTTAGACCACACTTAGTGAGATGTTCCAGAACTCTCCAGCCCCCAGGTCTTTCCTTTCCCACAATATCTTCTCTGGCCAGTGCCTCTCTTCTCTCCACTCTCTGTCAAAAATTAACAGTTCTATGTCCCACTGGCTCAGATCTACTGTTCTATGTCATCATGATGGATAGCCTTTTTGTGGCTTCAACATTTCTTTTTTACCCTTGCTCTTCTCTCTTTGAAGTTCAAGCCATGACTATATCACCACCTCCCTGCCCTTGTCACTGTTATTTGAAATCTGATAGATCCCATCATTTGATAAAGATTGGCACTTGAAGCATAACCATGATCTCTGATCTACCTCTTGTGATCAGTCTACAATGTCCATTGTAGCCAGCTCATCCAATACCTGCCCTCACACTTCCTTACTTATTTATTAAAACTGTAAAGAAACTTTATTTCCACTCCCCTACAGCTACCCACTCGAAGCACCATACCCTAGATTTGGCTACTATCCAGAATTACATTATCAGAGAATTTAAACCCCGGTATCCCACTCCCTGTCTTCCTGTCCCTCCAAGTCCCTCTGCTCTCCCTACAGTGATCCTTGATATTTCAATGCCTCCATCCTTGATGCCTTTCCACTGTCTCCTGACCTCTTGTCCTTGTATATGTAGCCTGGGTCTTCTACATGGTCATATGATTTTCCCAACTCTTTTCTCACAAGCACTCAAGTTCCTTGGGTTCCTAGTTTTTTTCATGCTACATCTGAAGCAATACTATCATTTGCCTTTATTTTTCCTAAAGCTAGAAAACCAAACATGGACTAGAGAAAATTACCCAACTCTGCCAGCTGGTGACACATAGCTGGGCTCTTGTACAATTCAACAATTAGTTAATTCACAGTTGCTCTTTTTCCTGAGCCACTCTTCTGGATTTTCACCCCCTCCTCAAATCTCCAATTCAGCTCATGCCTACATGCCTAATCTCAATGAATAGCCTTGTTTCTATTTGATTAACATTAGAGAAGCTCTACTAGGTGAACTCCTTCTATCTTCCACCATCTATAATCTTATCTTTACCCACACCCATCTTTACTTCCTTCTTCTACATTCTCAGATGATGAGTTGTCACTCCTTCTGCTAAGGCCAGACCCAAAGACCTCAGCACTGATCACTTCTCCCATCTCATCCCATTTCTTCTAGGCTCACATCAATGATTCCACCAGCTTCTTCATCTTCAAACTCTGCCTCCCTGCCACTGCCTTTCCCCACACCTGCAACTCATTTATGTAATTATCTTATGTAAACTTCTAGCCTCATTTCCCACAATTCCTTCTGTAGGTGAAATTCTGGTGATTTCCACTCTTCTCACAAACTGGATATTTCATGCTTTGGTAATTTTGCTGCAGCAGTCCTTTTAATTGGAATATTCTCTCTCAGTTTTTTGTTGTTGTTGTTGTTATTGGTTTGTTGGTTGGTTTTATGGCTGTAGCTGTGACACATGGAAGTTCCTGGGCCAGGGATTGAATCCAAGCCACAGCTGCAACCTACGCTGCCGCAGTCATATTCTTAACAGCACCTTCTGCACTGTGCCACAGCAGCAACTCTTTTTCTCTGTTTTGTAGTGTGGAGAACTTCGACTCATCTTACAGGACTGAAATTGGGTGCTGCCTCTAAGCAGACTTTCAGGACTCTCATAATCTGAGTTAGTGGCCTCACTTCCAGGTTCTCTCCACACTGTAAGTTTACCATAGCAACTCATATTTTATCATATTTTCTTATGTGCTCTTTCCCATGTAAACCACATGCTCTTTGAGGACAAGAACTCTTGATTTATTCTTTTTTTTTTTTAAATTCAGAATGATCAGAACAGTCCCTAGAATAGGGCAGTTGAGAAATTATCAGTAGTTAAAGGAATGAATTAATAAATAGGATTTCCTCATAATGTGAACACTTTGCATACATGTCACCTTGGTTCCAAATGGCTTCATTTCACAGAGGTTTTGTGGGGCATATACATATTTTATCACAGGACTAGCTTTTAAAACTCTCTTTAATGATAATAATATAATTTTTGACATTACACCAACAGTGTAATGAGTTTTAGACATTTTGTTGAATTATTGACATACATTACACAATTAGGTATGGGGTGGGGAAAGGGTTGGATTGGGAGTTTGGGATTCTTAGATGCAAAATATTATTTATATAATGGATAAACAACAAGGTCCTACTGTAGAGGACCAGGAACTATATTCAATATTCCAAGATAAGCCATAATGGAAAAGAATATAAAAAAATATATATATGTGTGTATAACTGAATCATTTCACTGTATAGCAGAAATTAATACAACATTGCAAATCAATTATACTTCAATTAAAAAAAAGTCGCCATGAAGGCACTCTGAAGGCAATACTCTTATACTTTCAGAGGTGGAGAGCTGAGAATCATAGAGATTAAGTAACCCAACCAGTGTCACATAACCAACACATAGCAGAGCTACTTTATGAAGCTCAGCCAGGCTGGCTGGCTGAGAGATTCATGCCAGAGGAACACAAGTTACTTCCTTTCTAGACTCTGGCTGGTGTCTCCACTCCTTGGTCTCTCTCCTTCCCCTGTCACATGCATTGCTTTGCCTTGGCCTGATGTGCTTCAGCAGCTTTAGCACTCCCCTCCCTCCACCCAACTCAGTACACTGTTAAGACTGTGACTTTCTGTTTTATAGCCACCTGTCTAATCTACAAGGTGTAATGATTGTTTCAGAGAAGCCCAAGTGTTGAGAAAATTCATTTCTTCATAATCATTAAGTAACGAAGGGCTATTTAGCCCTATTTACCTTAGATAATTAGGACTCTACAGCAAGGCATTTTGTGGGTTGTTTTCACTATAATGTAACTTCAGATACTTGGAAAGGTTGAACTTTATTTGGCCATTTCTTCTCTTCCTTTGTCATGGGTGACACCCTAGTGTAGAATAAATATGCGTCTTCATTTCTAACAGGGAATGAATGAAAAACCAAAACCAGGGCTGATTATAAAGCCAAGAGGATTAGAAGTCCTGCTTATGTAAGCCTGCTGGAAAGTCCTCTGTGCGTATCTAAGACAAGGGGAATGAAGCCTCCTTTACCTGGCTACAGGTGGATGCCTTGCTTTTTCCACATATCTTCAGGGTCTGCCTTGTATATAGACAGCTTCTAGATTCTGAAACTTGGAGGAAATTGGGTTAAAAAGACTTAAGTGATTTTCTGATGATTCTCATTTTTCTTATTGTCAGTTGAACTGTGTAATATTTGCTTAATGCACAAAATTACAATTCACTTCTTACTGAAGCCCACATTAATTTGGTGCTTAAAGATTTATCATGTCCTTTTTTAAGACCACCGTTATTTCCAAATTTTGTTGAACTTCCCCCAGTCTTCAGTGTTAAGGCAATTTTGGGGTGCCTATTGTAAAGTTAAAAACATAATACTTTAGGTAAGAGTATTTAAATCTGAATTTTACTTCTCATTCATCCCATATGTGAAGCCTGCATTCATTTATCACAAGTATCTCACCCATTTAAAAAAAAATTTCTGTATCTGGTAAATAACATGCTTTTGTGTGAATGTGCATGTGTGTTCTAAGAGTAATAAAACATTAATGGAGAAGATGAAGAATTAATGATTTTTAATTGCCTTAAAGTTTATTGGGGGTCTAGGTTAAATTACTCCTGACTGTATATCTTCTGTATATACTATTATCAATATTATGCTTATTATTGGTAGAGGTTTTTTTAAATCTCTAACATGAGATTGAATCATATTGTGGAATTTTATATGGCCTCACAAAGGGCTCTTTTATCACTGAGAAATGTCCTTTAGTTAAATGCCAAATGCTTCTAGGATGCAACTGAGACCATAACAATTTATGATTCACTTTTAAATCTTTTGACTTTAACCTTCTCATTTCCTGAAATAAGGGGGTATAAAGGAAAAACTTTTTCATTTGCTCATTTCAGAGAGTTATCACCTTCTCATGAACACATATAAAACAGGCACTATCATCCAGCAATTCCACTCTTGGGCCTATATCTAAAGAAAATGAAAACCCTAATTAGAAAAGATATATGCACCCCAATGTTTACAGCAGCATTATTTATGGTAGCTAAGATATAGAAGTAACTCAAGTGACCATCAGCAGATGAGTGGATAAAGAAAATGTAATATACACACAGTGGAATGCTTCTCAGTCAAAGAAAAGAATGAAATTCTGCCATTTGCAACAACATGGATAGATTTGGAGGGTATTATGATAAATGAAATAAGTAAGACAGAGAAAGACAAATATTGTGTTATATCACTTACAAGTAGAATCTAAAAAATAAAATAAATAAATTTATATTAAAAAAGCAGAAATAGGCTACCAGATATAGAAAATAAACTAGTCATTACCAATGGGGAGAGAGAAGGGGGAAGGCAAGCTAGGAGTAGGGGATCAAGTGATATAAACTTCTATGTATAAAATAGATAAACAAAGACAATGTATTGTATAGCATGGGAATTATAACCATTTAATTATAAAAATTATAAAAATTATTTTAAAAATTATAAAAATTTAACGGGAGTATAATCTGTTAAAAATATTGAATCACTATGCTATACACCTGAAACTAATACAATGTTGTAAACCATTTACATTTCAAACAAAATGTTGGCATTCCCTGGTGGCCTAGAGGCTAAGGATTTGGCATGGCCACTGCGGTGGTGCAGGTTTGACTCCTGGCCTGGAAAATTCCCCATGCCAGAGGTGCAGCACACCGCTCCTCCCCCAAAAAAAGGTTAAAAAATTAAACAGGTTTGGCAGACCAAGTTAAGCAGAACATCACTAAGCCTCTGCATCTGCTTTTTGGAGGTTATTATACATCTTGGATTATTATACATTTGGAGGTTATTATACATCTAGGGTTAGTATGCATTTGTATAATATGTCTAGGGTTTTATGGAGGAGATGGCTGGAAGGAATGAGGACAGAGGAAAAAGCAATTGTGTGAAAACACTCTGATAATAATTAGTGTTTGTGTTAAATCTAGAATGCTTTACCCCTATTACTAAAACTCTTTTCTTGGTATAAACAGGAGCTATCTGCCAGTTTCTTGTTTCCATCTGAGGTAAAAGTATGCCAATTGTGACATCACCATTAGTTGATGAGGAAAGGATTAGTTATCACAGATGAAGGCTTATCGCCCTGGAATGAAATGATGGAACAAACAAAAGCACAAGGAACAAAATGCTAATTTCCTTCATAAATTCTTAGCCTTCCATGTGGAGTGCAATAAAGATGACCGATGGAGGAGGAGGCTTCGGTTCAAGTTCTCTGGGAGAGGTTAGAAAAGTAGCAGATTAACCTGTCTGATACCTTATCATCAGTTCTGAGTAATCAACTAGGTTAACATTCTTGCCTTCCACCAATCACTAAATCATACACCATGGACCCGGAAATCTCCTAGTTCCTCTAGCAAAGGCATGGCTGGAATGTGAGGAAAAGGCAGATTAGGAGGACTTTTCCCAACAAAAGAGAGTTTGTGATTCCCTTGGAACTTTAACCCTTTTTAATCTGAGTAAAGCCCATCCCAGTTAGACTAGGAAGGTGAATTGTTCCCAATCTATGGCACTGTTTGATGGGTTAAACTGGGACTTAATGGAATTGCACTAAGGGTTCTAAAAGGAACAATGGTGCAGACAATGCCAACACCTTTGTAACTGCAGAATGTCACGCACACACACTCCACAGGATATGAAAGTGTGTTAAACTTGAGTTCATTCTTCATAGTTTCAGTTAAAGAGTATCAAGAGAGATTGGCTGGTAAATAATCTATTTTCCCTCTTTCCTCTCTTCTTTTAATAAGATCTTGCTATTTTAGGGATTGAATCGATTATATCAATTTTAACTCTTGCCCCAACTTCTCCCCACCTCTGAGAAATTCAACACAAAACACAGAGGTACCAAAACCTATTAGAAATAGTACAAATGACAGCAAGAGCAAATGAAGAACTGTTATACCGTGCCCAGGCAAACTATTCGAAAATAATTCTTTCTCTATTCTTCTGCAATTGGCTCATCTTGGGGCTTATATAAAATATGCTCAGTAAGATTTTGTTAACTATTTTAGTATCTCCCTACTGACTTGGTCACAGAGGATAAATCTTAAGTTTGTAAATAAACATGTATGGGCATCAGAATTACATACAAAACCATGCAACTTTGCATCCTCTTATGCTGGAAACCAGAGCTGCAGGGTCTGCATTCAGGCTCGAGTTCCTGTTCCAGCAGAGTTTTCAAGGGCTCTGCCAGATTTCCATCTTCCTGGGGTGCTTTGGTTAGGGGAGATCTGATTAGAATTAATACTAAGGGCAGCTTTGAAAAGAAGAGCAACAATAAATTACAACCTAAGATGATGGACTTATTGTAAATAGGAACTTTTTTTTTTGTCCCTTTTAAGATGATAATCAAATGTCTAGCTCAAATCTGTCCTCAGGGTCTGGTTAACAGGGATGGACTCCTTATCTGCTTTCGCTGGGCAGTGGGTACATAAGCTGGTGGTATGAGCAGCACTAGATAGTTAATGCAGCCCCACCAGCCATTCCAGCATCCAGCCTACAGAGCCACCCACACCAGTTGTGACCAAGACAGATGGCCTATTAGGAGTCTCAGTAGCAGCAGACAAGGAGATGAATGGATTGGTCTCCTGAAATCCGTACTGAGGGCTTCTGCTTTTACACTTGATTTTGCCAGTCTGCTCCTCGAAGAGCTATTCTTTGAGAAACCTGGAGTGTCATTCTAAACCAGAAAGACCACAATGCTGTTACTTTCTGCTTAAATATCCCACATTTGAAAGGTTACAATATTGAACCCTAGGTTTCCCAGGGCCATTCAGACACTGTGCAGTTATTTACAGCGTGTTTTGCATATCTCCTCAGTATATAGTGACTTCAAACGACCATCATTTTATTGCTCATGATTCTGTGTGTCAGGAATTCAGGCAGGGTTGAGTGGCACAGCTTGTCTCTGCTTCATGTGGGGTTGGCTGAACTCATTCATGCAGGTACACTGGGCTGTCAGCTGGGCAGGGCTAGGCTGGAGGATTCAAAATGGCCCCAGTGCTGGCTGTTTGCTAGAATGCCTTGGTTCTTCTCCTTCTAGCCTCTCCTCCTCCAGAGCCTCTCTCTCCACATGGCCTCTCTTTCAAGCAGGATGGCCTGGGCTTTTTAAGAGAGTGTTGTAGAGTTGCCAGAGTTGAAGCAGAAGTCTCAAGTTTTCTTAAGGCCTCAGTTTGGAAGTTCGCTCCTACAGCATTCAAGTGATCAGAGCAAATCCCTAGGTCAGTCCATATTCAGGAGGTGAGGAAAGAGACTCCCCCTTCTTGATGGGAGGATTAGCATGAAGGTGCAGACTTGGGGGAGCTGTGGAATGTTGCCTCAATAGCCAGTGTACCAAAGACCTTATGGTTTGCTTTGCCCTGTTGACAATGGCTTTCCTCTGTATTCAGGATGACATGTAAGGTGGCCCTTAAATTCATGCCCTGGCCAATCTCAGTTTCTCTCTTCACTAGATCAGGCAGCTAATATTCCTTCACCAGCTCTAGCCCACTCATCACATGGCCTGAGGCATAACCCTGAGTGGACCTGGTCCTGGCACATTCCCTGGTTATATGGTGGAAGGGGAAATTAGATCTATGCCTTCCAAGGACATCCAGACCATTTCCTAAAAGAACTGTATTGAGAAGTGATTCCCATTCTCCCTCCCTGTCCCCAGCCCTGATCTTCAGTCTAGGTTACTCTACAATATTGGATGGAAATGGGTCTTTCCCCCACTAACTCTCTCAACTCAAAGTGCAAGTGTTCTTTTCACCAGCTCTGTGTATACCTTCCCAGCTCTAGGATTTTCAGTATTATCCAGTATTACCTGTCCTTCCCCTTAACTAAAACGTCTGAGTGGCAGGATGTGTGGGGTAGAAAATGAGAAATGGAAACTGATTTTTATGTATGGCTCCAGCCCCACCTTGATACTGACCCTTTGTTCCTGCCCCCTCCCCCTTCAACCTTAGGCCAAATTCCAAGAGATGATCTTTGCTCTCTGTTGAGAAGGGCTGTGATCAACACACGCCTTAGGATGCTTTTTTTGTACATGCAAGTGGATAAAAGGTCACATACTTTGTATGCAACTTAAGACTTTGGTTGAGCCATTGCGATTAGATGAGGGTTACAGGACAATAAAAAAATCAGGCTGTGGCATCAAGGAAAACATAATTAAATATTATCTGAAATGTAAGGTCATGATCTGCATGTAAGGTCAAATTGAGCCTGCATATAAATTTCACTCAATTTTTGCTTAGATACACATGATTCCTCTATACTAGTTTACATGGCATAGTGGTTCCTAAGGGTCATGTTAAAATATACAGTGAAAGGAAGATAAACTATCTTTCAGAAAAAAAAAAAATGAACAAGTGGATAACATTTTGCATTCATTTCTAGACATTTTCCAATCCCCTGAGTTTTATCCATGAATTTCTTATAAAGAATATGGAATGGGATGTGGTGTATTGGAAAATCTCAAGGAAAATGAAGATCGACTTAGAAAAATTTTATTGGGACTTATGTGGTCAGGACACACGTATCCTCTTCAAGCATTTCATTTTAATTGTCTCACGTGGATCTTATTACATAGGTGACCTCCTGCCCTTTGGTCATCTCAACCTTTGTTTCGAAAGATCTGATGGCAGTGTCCTGTAATAATCATGCGAGTTTTCAGGCCAGTGCCCCTTCCTTAAGGGGGAAAAAAGCTCTCTTAATCTCAGCCTCACATGCATCATGGTTGTGAGTTTTGTAAGAGGAGGATCCTTCCCTGGAGGGATTTTGGTGACTCTCCAATTTTCACATGAGCATAATAAACAGAAATTACCAGCTACTACACATCCTGTCTATTGTCCAAAGAGATACACAATCTTATAGAGGAACAGAAGCAAATCTTCAAAAGGTCATGTGTAGTTTGGGCATTTCTGAAGCCAGGTACTAAAGTCTATTTTGATGGGTAATGTGTGCAGGTGCTCTGCTCTTAATGGTTTACCATTTCTAAGAAGGTCTAAGTCCTGTCATGAAATGTAACCTAAAGTCGAATCTGAAAGCAATTGAGATTTCCCAAGCACAGCTAAGCACCTCTTCTTAAGTATATAGTTCAAGTACAATGTCCAGTCTAATAGAAATCCAATGGTTGGGGGGCCTTCATAGTATACTTTTTACAAATTTGTCTCATTTCTAAATTATCACTGGTATGATCTTGACTATGAAGAAGAAAATAAAATAATATAATAACACCTTGGGCAGGTAGAGTGTATTTTATCAGTGTTCTCAAGACACCTCACAAGCATTAATTAACTTCTCCAAACATGCTGGGAGGGAGATGTGGTTATGACCATCGTGCTGATGAGGAAGCAGATGCTGGGTCAGGGATCGGTGACTTGTGGTAAACCAGCCAATCTTGACCCAATCTGGATTCGGAAGGAGGAAAAATGGCCAGTTCCAAGACAGAGCATTTAAGCTACTTGCCCAGCTTTGTTCATCATTTGTCAGTCAACTCTGCCCTGACCCCATCCATCATCACCATCCTCCACATCTTCCTTGTCTGGTCTTCCTCAGTCTCATCATCAGGTAATATAAGCACCACACAGAAGCAGATGTCATCCCAGCTGAAGTTTATAAGCTGAGCTGCCTACAAACTAAATAAAAAGGAATCAGGAGGAACTGAGCAAAACACATTTTTCTGGCCTTCCAGAGGATTCATTCTAAGGACTGCTTGAGTTGTAAATATCAGAGTACAATCAAATGCAGTGCAGCCCTTGAAGATTCAGTTTTGAATGAGTGGCTCTTCCTGTGGGGACTAATGCTAAGATGCTATTTGGCCCCATAACATTTCAATACATTGGGTGAGATAGGCAAATTTTAGCCTTTCTTGTTGCATATTCTACACCATTAACTGAGTAAGGTTAAGAAAGTAAATTCTGGAGTCCCCATTGTGGTTCAGTAGGTTAAGAATCTAACATAGTGGAGTTCCTGTTGTGGCACAGTGGAAACTAGGAATCATGAGGATGCGGGTTCGATCCCTGCCATCGCTGTGAGCTGTGGTGTAGGTCACAGATGCGCCTCGGATCCTGCATTGCTGTGGCTGTGGTGTAAGCTGGCAGCCGTAGCTCTGATTGGACCCCTAGCCTGGGAACCTCTGCATGCCGCAGGTGCGGCCCTAAAAAGAAAAAAGAAAAGAATCTAACATAGTGTCCAAGAGGACGTGGGTTTGATCCTTGGCCTCACTCAGTGGGTTAAGGATCCAGCATTGTCGCAAGCTGTGGCATAGGCTTCAGCTGCAGATCTGATTCAACCCCAAGCTGGGAACTTCCATATGCCACAAGTGTGGCTGTAAAAAGAAAAAAAAAGTAACTTCTGTTCATAGAGATGCTGGCCATAGTTTGCCCCATTTTTTTCCTCCATCCTCATTAACCCTCTAGTTTCCCCAACTTTCTCAAAAACGCATGACAACCCACTCAAGCCTCAGCCCCAGATCAATATCAGTGTCAGAACAAAGCCACATCAATGCTCACAAAGACCGTTTTATCAAGGAAAATTCCAGAAGCTGCTTAACCTATCAGAGTCCCTCAGTGGACAATACTCCCACTTTTTGGTTTTATTTCTGAACAAACAAAAAGGGCATATCATTTTGGATATCTCTGTTTCCTGCACGTCGTCTTTGTCGTCTCCAAAATAGGCAACAGGCAAGAGGTTAGGATGTAAACAATGATAACCACTGTGGAATGAAGCGTGGACTGACTACAAAATAAAATCGTGATAAGTTAGTTCCATGTCAAATCACTAGAGAGAAAGATTATATACAACTGGGGGGGGGGGACTTTTTTCCATTGACCCACTCAAAACAAGCCATGACTTCACCAAGGCTGGAGATCTGGTTAAGTTCCACTAGGAACTGGAATTTAGGAATTAGAGGAAGGGGCCAGAGGAAATTTTAAAATAGCCCTAGAGAGTGGTCAAGCCCGGTTCACCGATCTGCTGCGCTGTGTAACCCACAGCCCTCTGGGAGCTGTAGCAGCAATGTGTTTTACTTTTCTATTTTGAGCCTGTGACTCACATTACAAATATTGACTTCTATTTCTCTATTAGCATCAGATTTTTTTTCTTGAATCCTCCAAATTGACTTTGACTATAACGTTGGTTAATATTAAACCTCTTGGGTCAACACATTTTTATAGCTGTGAGCTGCTCCAACCACATGGAGTAGGGATTGGCAAAGAAGACTTCAACCAAGAGTGGGATACGGAGAAGTCTCCGTCTAGGCAGCCCCCTTCCCGTCCCCCATCCACAAACTACCCTGAACATTCCTGCCAGATGCACCTTCCCAAAGCACCAGTGGGATCATGGTTTCCTGGCACGAAAGCCTTCCACGACACTCCACCTCCCAGTGAGGAAGGTCTGAATTCCACACCTTGACACTCAAAGTATGGAAAGCCTTCATCCTGGCAAATCCCAAACACATCACTTCCACATGCAAACATAATCGCTCCCTTGCTTTAACCCTCCAAGGACTTTGGGTCTTTCTTAAGGTATAGGAGTAAACTTGCTGGTGAGTAAATTCTCACTCAGCTTCTCCTGCATCCTCCTTCAGAGGCTCTGACACACTTGTCTCTGTACGCGCTATACACCTAGCTCCAGAATAGGCACATGGCAGATGATGCATAGACATTTGCTGAGCTGAATTCTGTCTCAAGGTTTATCTCTTTCCTTTAGGCACATGATTAATTGTCACATGAAGTGGCTAAAACAGCCACACTGCAAAGTGGCTGGGACAACATGTCTCAGGGGACATTGAGTGGTTTTGGCTAATGCTCAGCTCAAGTAATGTGAATTAGTAACATTTCTCACCTTATCTGGGCTAGTCAAAGAAACTATGGCCACAGTCCCAATAAACATGAAAATATAAGTCAAACAGAAAATAATAAAAATAGAAAACCACAGGGAACACAGCACCCCAAAAGACTTTTTTGGCAGAGGTCATTTTGAGGAGACACTGAAGGATTAAGGCATGAGATGGGTTTTCTCTTGTTTTTGCCTGTGTTCAGGTGGGTGATTGCAAGGAGGAAACAATGGGAAAGCAGGATGAGGAAGGAGAAAGTGGGACAAAATGGAAAAAAAAATGTAAACAAAAATAAATTAAAAACTAAAAACGGGGTATCTCACACAGAAGAAAAGGAACCCCTTGGCCACATATGGTGGATTTGATCTCTCTTCTTCCCTGAACTGGAAATAACCATTTAAAGACCATTTCCTTTGTTTGCAGAGGAGGAAGTAGAGGGCCTTTCCACTTTGGGAGGCCAAATGATTCCACTTCCTCAAAGTACAGGACTTTGGCTGAAGGTGGGCATCTTGGCCATGATGGCTGAGCATCCTAAATAATTTCGTTAAAAAAAATAACTGGACACCTATGTTGCAGAGGGACCCCCTCCAGCCCATGAGTGTTTATTGTGTCACTCCCTCCCTATTCAACATCAGGTGATGCTCTAGGGGCTGAGGCTATAAGAGGGAATTTTTGATTTTTGTCAAAGCCCATCAAAGGTTTTGATATGCCCTTTCTATGCTAAAAAGCTGAAGGAAAATCCAAACGAGTCTAAAAGTTGGTCGCTATATAGTGTTCTCAGCCATGGTGGGCAAGGCCCCTCATTTTCTATACATTTGAGAAATATCTTTAACTCAAATGTTATGACCTATGCCCCATCATTAATTTACATTTGCAGGAGTTCCCATCATGGCGCAGTGGTTAGCGAATCCGACTAGGAACCATGAGGTTGCGAGTTCGATCCCTGGCCTCGATCAGTGGGTTAAGGATCAGGTGTTGCCATGAGCTGTGGTGTGGGTCGCAGATGCGGCTCGGATCCCACGTTGCTGTGGCTCTGGTGTAGGCCGGCGTCTACAGCTCCGATTGGACCCCTAGCCTGGGAACCTCCATATGCCGCAGAAGCGGCCCAAGAAATTACAAAAAGACAAAAAAAAAATTTTCATTTGCACAAATGTGGCCATGAAAAGGTGAGCAGGGGTTTTTCCATCAATTTGCCAGCATATTGGCCTGTCTGGCAGGTGCAGGCAGAGGCTTTGTGAGCACAGACCCCCTTATCCATCCTCTAGGGTTTCTGCAATAAAACTGACTCTTGCGGAATTTTGATGTTGCATTAGCTTTTCTTTTCTTTCTTTCTTTTTTCTTTTCTTTTTTTTTTTTTTAAATCAGCTTCACTTTTTTGAAACCCTAATACCCGTTTGGTTTTTGGAAAAATAAAGAAAGCAGGAGGCTATGTGACAGTCAACCTTTCTGGAAAGTCTCTGAGTGATTTGTGAGTTTCCTTATGGTTCGTAGTAATGGACAAACAAGAGACATATATTTCCATTTTATCATATCCCTGTGGATGCTGAAAGCCATATTTTCCTGTTGCTAAAACTTAATGGAAAAAAAAAAAACCCTAAAAAAAAAAAATCCCTCAAAAGGAAAGCAGCGACATTTCTTTTATGACTCATTTTCAATGTCAATAGAAAGATTTGTTTCCTTGGAAGTTGCATTTTAAAGAGGAAAAACGACTGGAAATTCTAAAACGAAATAATACAAATCTCGCCACACATCTTAAGAGCAGGAGAATATCATTATAAGACTCAGAGAAAACATTGCTCACCAAAATCATTCATTCATTCACTTGTACTCACTTATTCCTTATTTTTCTCCAAGCAAACAAGCCCTCATCTTCACATTTTTGAAACAGGCATGTGTGGTAGATTTGTGATAAAACTCAACATTGAATCTTCATTGAAGTTTGTCAGAAATCTGGTCTGAAGTGGGAGTGTGCCTGTCTACCAGGAATTAGCCAGTCCTCCTAAAAAAGTGTTCATCTTTCTTCAGAAATTGAACAAGATAAATTAAACCCAGTCCCTGACTGTTCATACACAGCCCAGGGGCCAATACCCAATACAATTTTGGTCAGTTTTAAATAATATTGACCACAATAATAATAGCTAACATTTAATGAGTGCTTACTGTCAAGCACTAGGTAAGTACTTTATATGCCTTGTTTCATTGACTCCTCACATGATCAACGTGGGCATAAACCTCCCCAGGCTTTCTTCATTTTACAGATGAGAAATAATATTTCCTGGGTGTTGACTCAAAGCAGAGTGAGTGGCAGGCCAAATTCAGAGGCCCAAAATAAAGTCTGGATCCTTCGCAAAGAAACTCCTACGCTCAGCACTTTGAATTTTCATTTGCTTGGCTTCTCAGAGCTCAAAAGTGAAAGACAGAAGGATATAAATTCAGGGAGTGGCAGTGACCAGCTCTGAAGTCTACTGAGAGAGGGAGGCAGCAGGTCTTCCCAAGGGGCTTCCCCCTTCAGGCACGAACCTCATTCCTGCATCCCCAGCACAAGGCATGTGCCTGGCATTTAGTGTGTTCAGTGTACATTTACCAGATGGAGGAAAGAGGGCCTCTCTCCTGCATGCCAAAGTGATTTCTGGAAGATTCAAAAACTCCACCCCTAATGGCAGGAGCCTCTCAAGGTGAGGGAGAGAGAGACAGAGTGGGGAGGATTGGGAAGATACCGGCTCAATTAGAGCACTATTAGTAGCACCTCTGGTTAACCACTGGCTCCTTCTTTGGAGCATTAAAGAGCTGTGAGCCTTCAAGGCATCGCCAGGTGACATATGTGCTCCCTCTGGGCTCAGGCCATCTATCTACTCATGCCTGCAGTTTCAAGGCTGTCGAAAAGCCTTGACAACTTCTCACTTTGCAAGCACTAAATAGGGTGTGATTAGCCCATGATCTATGTAGGATTAAATGCTCAGCTTCCCTTTCCTGATTTCTCTATGCTCAGGAGATCCACAGGCCAAAAATACACCCTCTCGGCAGGCAGCAGGGCCCGTGGTGCTTGCTGCCCTCTGTGTGCCCTTCCCATTTTTGACCCCTTTTGCTATCACAAGTTTCTTTCCTGTTGAGCTTTCTAACCCATCAGTGAGCACGGGAGAAAGGGGAAAAGGGCCAGCAAGCAGCTGTGTCCCTCGTGCTTCCTGTGGGCTCCACCCCTGACCTTCAGCTCCCCTCTCCCCTCACTTAGGGGTCAGGCTCCTGCCTCTGTATGCCCTCCCTGTGCCCAGCACCTGGTTCCCAAGAGAACACACACCCTCTGGTTTCCCAGAGGCCTTCATATGGCTACCTATTAGACTGAAGGCATCCCTTAAGTCTTTCCACTTTTCAACACAGGCACATTTCACATCCAGTGTGCTGTTTCTAGATTCTGCTTCCAGATCTGGGACCATGGATGAAAACTGATCAGACAGGAGCATCTGTGCTATTAAGATATTTGTGTTTTAGGCAATTTTGCCTTATCTTGGTGGAAAGCACAAATGTCCAAAGGTTCTTCAAGACCTAATGTCAGGGTCTTGACACAGTGAAAAGTCAAGAGCCAATGGGCTTTTCTTTCTTTCTTTCTTTTTTCTTTTCTTTTCTTTCTTTCTTTCTTTCTTTTTTTTTTTTTTTAAGGGCTGCACCTGTGGCACATGGAAGTTCCCAGACTAGGGGTTGAATTGGAGCTGCAGCTGCTGGCCTGCACCACAGCTACAGCAACAAGAGATCTGAGCCTTGTCTTTGACCTACACTGTAGCTCATGGCAAGCGGGATCATTAACCCATCGAGTGAGGCCAGGGATTGAACCCATATCCTAATAGATACTAGTCAGGTTCTTAACCCACTCAGTGGCAACAGCAACTCCCCAAGGGGCTTTTGAATGCTCCCAATCCCATCAGCAATTGAGAATTAGAGCTCCGAACTCTGCCTCTATTTCCAGCAGCCTTGGCTTGACCGCTGCCTCTCTGCACTTAGAAGACTGGCCTCCCTTTGGCCCTCAGTGACAACTCGATAAACCGTTGACCTCAATTATTAAATGTGAAGCAGAAACAATATTAAACCTGACTCTCCATTCCCAGTTGAGCTATCAGATGTCTCTCAGTAACTTGGCAGGAACCTTTTTCTCACCCCATGTCCTTCCTATTACCCTGCAGTATGTCCTGATCCCTCCCAAGCAACCCCAGAAACTCAACTCCAGCTTCTCAAGAGTGAAATTGTTGGACACCTGTGCTGGCGGTTTTTGCAGATCAGCACTTCATCACCCAGCTCCTTCCTTCTCCAGCAGCCTGACAATCACCCTGGGTCAGGAGGGTTATTCCTTCTATCACTAATCACTGTTGATTCCTGGGAAGCAGAGCAGTGCCACCCCCAAAAGGAAGCTGAGTCATCCTGAGCAAAGAGTTACTTTTGTGTTTTGCTTTGTTTTAGGAAACTGAGTCTTAGAGGAGTCTAGATAGGGATTTGCAAGGGACATCTTCCCTGTTGGCCAGCACGCCCTGTGGTTTCTAGAATACCTGGCTGCTGTGTCATTGCCAAAAAATGCCAAGAAGAAACTCCATTGACAGTTGCAATAATCCAGATAGATGATCATATATACTTAGCAAACACCACGTGACACCTATGTCTTCAAAATCATTTAATCCTAACAGCAACCCAATGCAGTAGGTGCTATTTAGCTCCATTCCAGAGGCAAAATATGGGGAAAGAGGAAGTCGTTTGTTGGTAAATGTTAACAACTGACTCTCCAGGCAAAAAAGCCCCAGGGTATAACATTTGCTAGTTTCTGCCACTTAAAGTACCAACCTGATGTCTGTGAATGCAGGCTTGGAAAGAGTTTTGCGACCGGTCCCGGCACACACTGGACAAAGAGGTGAAGTTACTCCTTCAGGTCACAAAGCATGTGGGACAGTGACATTTCAAAGCCAGGGCAGACGGGCTCCCAAATCCACACATTTCACCCTTAATGAAGCATAGTCAGAACCAACTAGAAGGGCCATCTCTGTTTAGCAGGTTGCTTGGAAGTTTTATCTGAATTAATCAGGTATTTTCACAGATACTCACAATGGTATCTGCTGGCATGGATGAACAAATATCTTGATCGTCTTTGTCTTTACTGTATCTTAGATAACACCGCCTGCTGCAGGCATCCAGAGGTGTGAGTGGAATTGTACTCACTGACACGAAAGGGACATGGGATGAACTTGAGTGAAGTCCTTGGAAGACTGAAGGTCGGTATTCTGGGGAGGGGGCAGGTGGAAGGGAAGAGTAGAGAGGCAGGTGTGGCCAGGTGGAGACTGGCAGAGTTGGGCAGACTTGGAGCAGGGCCCCTGGAGTAGCCTTTCTCCCTTTGTCTTTTTGCCAAGGCTGGTCCTAGCTCCTGTGCTCAACACACCAGGTAGAGCGTAACTGGGGACACCCCACTGGCTGAGAACTAGTTTCCCTTCTTTGCTACATGAGGCCCCCGGTGAGTCACCCTGGTCTGGCTTTCCAGTAAAAGGTGGAGGCAGGAGAGGCCCAGCGTCCTTTGCAGATCCATGCAAGCTGCTGCCTGAGTGGTGAAGCCAGAATGTGGGACGTCTTGCTGTTTCGCCTCCAGATCAAGGCATGGGACTGCAATTTCAGTGTCTTCAAAATGCAAACTGTGCCCTGAGGTATCAATTTAACTGACCTGAATGGTGGTGAGGATGGTGGGATCTACTGTCATATATCAAAGTGAAAGCTAGTTCAGCTATAAGCTGTGGGTGGGCCAAAACCCTGACGTAATGAGCCGTTTTTAAAAAATGCACATCGGGGCCCGACGTAGCATATTTACATACATGACTCTCACCTTATTTGACTCTCACCAAAACCAAAAGTAGAGTTTGTTTTTGTTTTTGGTTTTTTTAGGAAGTTCCCAGGCTAGGGGTCGAATTGGAGCTGTAGCTGTCACACAGCCTACACCACAGCCACAGCAACATGGGATCTGAGCCATGACTGCAATCTACACCATAGCTCATGGCAATGGTGGATCCTAAACCCACTGACCGAGGCCAGGGATCAAACCCTCGTCCTCATGGATACTAGTCGAGTTCATTACTGCTGAGCCACGATGGGAACTCCTGAGTTTTTCTTTTTCATTTTCTTTGTCTTTTTCTTTTTCGGCTGTTTGAAGAAAGCAGTAGCTCTGGGGTCAGGGATCGAACCTTTGCCACAGCAGTGACCCAAAGCTGCTGCAGTGACAATGCCGGATCTGTAACTTGCTACACAACAGGGGAACTCCCTTTTTTTCCATTTCTTAAAGGAAAAAAGCCTCCCCTAAGTGTATTCCCTAGCTTGGCAAGAAGCCCCTGGCCCCCTCCACTAGGTTAACTGAAAAGACATGATATAGTAGTGTGGATAAGACGAAGGAGCGGAGACAGGGGCATCCAGCAGCCACAGATGGGGGAGGCTTTGCTGCCCACCCCGCCCCTTAGAGCACACAGAAGGAAGCCCTGTAAGGGCACCTGCGGGAGGGGGGGCCACGTGACTGGGGTCATGGCCATTCCTGAGGAGCACAGCCACCAGGAAAACTGTGACCTGACTTGACAGAAAAGTATAGAATAAATCCCCAACCTTTCTCTGGCATCAGCTGGAAGTCTGGGGGCAAAGGAAGTGGTCCCAGCTTCCTGAATGCAGCACAAGGCCAGGAGGAGTGAGGATGCCCCAAAAAGACATGCAGAGAATAACCAGCACATCATGTGACTTTCCCCAGCTCACAGAGGGAGGAGTTTCTGCTGGTAGGCCTGAGAGAAAACACAGCATCCCTAAATGGAAGAGAGATCTCAGAGGACAGAGAGACCAGAGTCTATGTGGCCTTGAAAAAGCCACTGCAGTTACCTGGGCCTCTAAAATGGGACACTAGACTTAACCATAAGACCCTGCCACTCAAATACTTAAGGATCCTTAGCTTCCCTAAATATTGCTGTGTAGACCAGGGCTTTGCTGACATTTAAGTTGATTTCTCTTCTGTCTTCTTTTCTCTCTGGATATAAAATGCTTAGAGCACAGAAACAGGAAACAACAAAACAGCACCACAATGTGGAAGCTTCTAGGTCACCATTTGGCAGCGGGGGGAGCACAGCTGGTGAGACACAAAGAGTTCCTGATTCTTCAGTACAGCTGCCGCAGCCAGGATGGGGCTGGGGCATCCTGCTGGAGTGTCCAGCCCAGGCCTTGATGTTTACTGCTGGGCACGGGGGCTTTCACGGGGTCGGTACGTCTGGAAATTCACACAGGGGGATCCAGATGCAACCCACTACACAGACACCCATCATCATACACTAAATCTATGCAACATTTCTGAATATTCAAGATTTTAGGGCGATTCATGTGTGATTCATTAATATGACAGAACAGGGCAGCAGGGATATCTCGGAGGAGTGCCACAAGCACTTTTTATTCTTTTTTCTTTTTACGTCTGCACATGCAGCATGTGGAAGTTTACAGGCTAGGGGTTGAATCGGAGCTGCAGCTGGGGCCTATGCCACAGTCCTGGCAACAGCAGATCCATGCTACATCTATGACCTGTTACACAGCTTGTGGCAAGACTGGATCTTTAACCCACTGAGTGAGGACAGGGATCAAACCCTCATCTTCATGGAGACTATGTTGGGTCCTTAACCCACTGACCCACAAGGGGAACTCCAGACATTCTTGACTTCATTTAAACTCTAGGCAACCAACTTATTTCACATTGAGCAAGTTCCAGAAGATGAAAAATGCTGGTAAGACTTTTAGATGTAGTAAAAACTTAGTTTATTCCTTAGTAAGGAATTATCCATTACTGAGAATTTATGTAAATGATATAAAATGATGGTCCCATGTCTGGAAGGTGGTCGAACACCCAGCCTCTGGAATTAATCTTTGGCCACTTACTCTCCTTTCAAAGGCAGGATGATTGACACTTTCATGATCCTTTCATTAACTGTAAGAGGATCAGTTGAAAGACAGATGTTCAATGAACCCAAACATGTCTGGATGCATATAACCTGCTCCTCTGAGGACTCTGGCAGTCCAGCCTATCTGCTAGCCCACCTGAGGTCACCTGAAGGGAACCTTCCATGTGCCCCTGGCCTGAGGATGGTCTCTGGTCCTAGATTGTGCTTCACTCCTGTTTAAGGTATTAATGCTCTAGGAGCAACCCTTACTCAATGAGGGATGAGAGTTGATGAACAAATATCCCAGATATTTTTACCCTCCATTAGGACAATACTGAGGCATGATCTACAGCCTCTCGGGGGCCCATCGTGGGATTAAAACTTGGTTGTTCATTAACTCACCCTTCCTGCCTTTCCTTTCTCACCTCAGTTCCCTACCATGCTTCCTTGGATTACGTCCCATTACCTGCCTGCATCCAAATGCTTGCCTAAGGCCTGCTTTAGTGGGAGCCAAACTAATATTCTATGCAAATTAGAGAAAGATTTCCTTTCCTCCAATGTGTTCCGCAGAACACAGGCTGTTTCTGACACCTCTGACCCTTCCCTGTGCCCCTTGTGCAGTGAACAACCTGCACCACAGCACATGGGTTTTTGGTACTGCAGACCTCGCAGGGTTTCTTATAAAGACTGAGTTAAGCCTGTGGAAATACATGACGCTACATGTAGTAGTTTCCTTCCTCCACTTTTGAAACTGTCTTTTGTAACACTGGTTTTCTCATTATCTTTTTATTACTTTTTAATGTTCTCTTCATCCTTGCTCTTTATGAGTGAGTGTTCCCCTACCTTGAGGGGGAGTGTTATTTTGTTTTAAAATATCGCATATAACAAATAAGAAAAGAAACAAGAGGGAGCTCAGGTCTTGGCTTTTTCTTTCTGATATTCAAGTATGATAAGTGAAAACATGCTTGTGGCTGAGCTGGAGGTAGCCTGGGAAGTGGGTCAAATGGCCTGAAATGGTGCAGAACAAGCAACTAAGAGAAAATGTTGCTGTGAGCCCAAAGTAGCTCCTGCAAGATCGCCCTGAAAGCCCAGCCCACCTGCAACAGAGAGAGTTATCCCAGGACATGCAGCCTCACCTACCCTGGGCTACCTGCTCCCCTGCTTTACCTGAATTGATTCTTTAATTCAGTGAAATAAATCATTTGACTAATATTTTGTCCCTCTTCTTTGGGCATCTTGCAAACACATGCAGTAAGATCAGGTCATGTGAGCTCAGCACTGATAGCCATATGCAGACTGAGCACAAAGCACATTTTAAGAGTAATATGGGAAGGAGGTAAAGTTTATCATTGTTTTGGAAAAGAAAAAGATAGTGGAGCATTTAGCATTTGACCTTGGGATGGGAATAATCTGCTTGCCTTGGGAGTGGGTATCATTAACTGAAATGCATGGTGATTTGAGCATCTGTTTAAAACTGTGAAAGATCTGAATGGCAGTAGTAGGATGCTGGAGTCTATGTTTGCTTTTTATCTAGCTCTTTCAAAAGCTTGTGGGTAAAAGATGTAGCTGCTTGGGGTCTCTCTCTATAAGGACTGCCTGACCCAGATTCTAAAAAAACAGACCCTCCAATGGCTGGATGTGATCATTAGCTTAGTATCACACCCTACAAAGAGGGGAGATCCCGGAAGTGGCCTCCTCCTTGGGGCAGGGGGCCTCAGGGGGTGGCATTGCTGAGCCAGCCTGGCTTGAGCCTCTGAGGGCCCCGGGGGACAGGTGATTGATGTGTGAGAGCTCAGAGGCCCAGGAGTAAATGAGTCAGCAGCAGGGAGCAGGAGCAGTGAAACAGGGATTTTCTCTTGAATTCTTGCTTATTTTGGGACAGCATGATGCTCCTCTCAGAGAGAGCAAATAAAGTGTTAGCGGAGGGAGTCAGGCTTATGTAACTCATTTCTAAAACAAGTGGGCGACATCACCGAAGGAATCAACACCTTCATTAAAGAAGTTAAATAGAATTGATGTAAACACAGCTGGCCTTTTTTCAACGTAGACTTATACTATCCTTAGCTCTCCCGCTAATGAACTGTGTGAATTTGGGCAAGAGTTCTGGGCCTCAGTTTCCTCAAATACAACACGATAGGGTTGTCTTTGGCGAAGTCCCAGGTACTTTCCACCTCTGACACCCAATGGTTCTATTGAATATTAATAATGATCACACTTTGAGTTTTAGCTGCAATGACAACAGTAGCTAATGTTTATTGAGGGCCTTCTTGTGTGTTGAGCACCAAGCTAGAGGCTTGAAAAATATTCTTTCAAAACAGATGATCTCATCATTTCCTCTAAACAACCTCAAGAAGTAGAGAACACTATTATCCTGATTTTGCATATGGAGACTCTGAGACTCCAAGAGGTTAAGGTCCCTGGACCAAATCATGTACAACTAGTCCAGAGTTGACCTGACTAAGGTCCTAGTAGAAAAGAGATGACAGTTTCAAAAGAGCTTAGCTGGGAATAATTTAACAAAGGGGCTCTTTAGAGGGTGTGGGCAGAGCTAAGGGAACCAAGAGGGGATGGCCAGACACTGACACTGGCATTGGCAGGGGGTTGAAGGGAGCACAGGGAAGAAATGGAGGTCCCTGGAGCCTGATGAGTGTAAGTGTAAAGAACAGGGGTCACCAGAGGGTAGCCACTGAGGAGCAGAGAGAAGCTGGGAAGAAGGGAGAGGAACCATATGATCCAGCAATCCCATTCCTGGACATCTATCCAGATGAAACTACCATTCAAAAAGATACAGGCACTCATATGTTCAATGCAGCACAATTCACAATAGCCAAGACATGGAAACAACCTTAATGTTCGAATGGATTAAGAATATGTGGTGTATGCACATACAATGGAATAATACTCAGCCACAAAAGAGTAAAATAATGCCATTTATGGCAACATGTATGCAATTAGAAATTGTTACACTAAGTGAGGTAAGTCAGAAAGATAAATACCACATGATATCACTTATATGTGGAATCTAAAATGTGGCACAAATGAACCTACCTACAAAACAGACTCATAGACAGAGAGAAGAGACTTGTAGTTACCAAGACAGAGAGGGGGAGAGAGTAGGATGGATTGGGAGTTTGGGATTAGTAGATGCAAACTGTTACATTTAGAATAGATGGGCAGTAGGTTCCTACTGTATTTCATAGGGAACTATATCCATTCTCTTGGATATAGTTCATGATGGAAGAGAATATCAGAAAAGGAATACACGTACCCAGTCATATACATATATGTCACTTTTCTGTATAGCAGAAATTGGCACAGCATTATGAATCAATTATACTCTAATAAAAAATAAATTTAGGAGTTCCAGTCATGGCTCAGGGGTAACAAACCAGACTAGTATACACGAAGACGCAGGTTCAATCCCTGGCCTTGTTCAGTGGGTTAAGAATCCAGCATTGCCGTGAGCTGTGGTGTATGTCACAGATGTGGCTCAGATCCTGCATTGCTGCGGCTGAAGCATAGGCCAGCAGCTACAGCTCTGATTTGACCCCTAGCCTGGGAACTTCCATATGCCTTGGGTGCAGCCCTAAAAAGCAAAAAAAATGAAAAATAAATAAATAAAAATAAAAAATAAAATTTAAAAAAGAAGACAGAGGAATAAATACCCCAACTTTTCTCGCTCTTCTTGCTTTCCCACACCCTTCTAGACTCCCATCTCCTGAACCCAACCAAAGCCAGATGGTGATGGAGCCTAAAAGCACAATCTGTGTGTCTGCTTGTGATGCAAGAGCAGAGAAGAAAAGAAGAGAGGATGTTTGGGGATTGAATGGGGGAAAGCAGCAGAACAGAGCCAGGATTACAGCACAGCTCTCTCCTTAGATCCAGCTGGGTGATGGATACATAAGAGGCAACACTACATGTTCTAGGCTATCTAACAGGACCGCTGGAGCTGAGGGAACCCTAAATTCATGACTGGTGCCCAGATGGATCTGGTTGTCAGCACTAATGTTGTGACAACAACTACAGTAGCCTGACCTTGTGTAAGGGTCTTTCTCCTAGAGGCATTGTCAGTGGGTTACCTACATGACAGGGATGGATGTGTGGTAAGGGAGAGATGTTTGTAAGTCCTCTCATAAATAATGTAATAATGGAAGTTCCTGTCATGGCTCAATGGTTAACAAACCTGACTAATATCCAAGAGGACACAGGTTCGATCCCTGGCCTTGATCAGTGGATTTATGATCCTGCATTGCTGTGGCTGTGGTATAGGCCTGCAGCTACAGCTCCAATTCAACTCCTAGCCTGGGAACCTACATATGCCTTGGGTGCAGACCTAAAAAGACAAAAAAATAATAATACTAATAATAATGTTCAACTTTGGAATGTAAGTTCCCCCAAAGAAGCAGACTCAGATATCCCCAAACACTTGGAGATGCATACTCTTTGACCTACCAGTCTTTGCTTGAATCTGGAAGTGCCCCCAACCCTCACTCACTCACATCTGTTCCCCTCATCTACCATGCCATGGACCCTGAGCGCACATCACCATCAGACTGTTTTTGTGCCGCTGTCTTTTGTGCAGGCTCTTCCCTCTGCCTACGGTGACTTCTTTCTTCACTTGATCAAACCAGATTCCTTCTCTAGGAAATGGATCAAAGTTCACCTCTCCTCTGTGAAGCCTTCCTCACCTCCCTGTTTACTCTCTTATCTCCATTTCTCCGCACTAACTTCTATTGCAGCACTTATCATTATGTTGTAAAGATTTCTGTTTGTTTCTCCACTGGACTGTGAACCTATGTGGTAGCATGCTGGTTAACAACAAAGCACAACAAAAAGGAATAACAGTAGCAGACTCTTTCTTAGCACTTCCTAGGCATCAAACCCACATATTAGTTCAGTTAAACCCCACAACAAGCCTATGAGCTAACAGTGATTTTCATTTCCACTTTATGCATAAAGAATCTGAAGCCTGGAAAGGTTGACTTGCCTAAAAAGTCACAGGCTACACCTGAACTTGCAGATGTTTTGGGAAATCATATGTCTGGAATTCTTCTCTCAAAAATTTTAACCATCACCTACCCACTCTAAAAATATAGGAAGTAAAAAACAATTTAACTTTCCTATCAATGTTTACTTATAACATTGTTTTGACATATTCATTATTTATCTTGAGAAAATATGATCAAATGTTAACATTTGTTCATTCTGAATCTTAGTATGTAGGTGTTTGTTATATTATTTTCTGTCTTTTCCTGAGTTAAAAAGTTTTCCAAATTGAGCACAGGCAGAGAATATTTAACATGGAGTTTTATATGCTGTAGATACTAAATAAAGAAAATGAGAAAGCACACTGTTAATACTCACAAAAAGTTAACACAAAGCAAATGCAAGTTCAGACAGCAAAAGATACATGACTTTTTCTTTTCTTTTCTTTTTTTCGTCTTTCTTTTTGGTCTTTTTGGGGCCACACCTGAGGCATATGGAGGTTCCCAGGCTAGGGGTTGAATCGGAGCTGTAGCTGCTGGCCTACAGATCATAGCAATGCCAGATCTGAGCCGTGTCTTCGACCTACACCCCAGCTCACAACAATGCCGAATTCTTAACCCACTGAGCAAGGCCAGGGATCAAACCTGTGTCCTCATGGATGCTAGTCAGATTCATCTCTGCTGAGCCATGACAGGAACGCCAATACATGAATTTCTGAGACAGTTGTCATAGAATATGAAAGGACAATTTGTGTCTGAAGTAAGCCTTTGGATCAAGTTCTGGGGGTACTGAACATTAATTCTTCTGGCTCTTGCAAATTATTCACAGATTAATTCATAATTCCATAAAAATAAATCTAAGTTGTTCAATAGAGAATCATTAAACATGATATTACAGTATCATATATTGTTTCACGGCAAAGTTAACAGCAACAGCCATCACACCAAATCACACAATCTGGTAACTTCTACTTAATCCTGAAAACTTTGGGTGACCATACTCCCTTGAATCTGATTTCACCTTTGTTTTGTGTATGTGTGTGAGAGAGAAGGAGAGAGAGTGTCTGACTTAGTAACAAACATGGGGTGAAAATGGAAGTAGAAATTCTAGATAGATCAAGAACAAATAGAGATTTGGCTCCAAATGAAGGTGCAATGGTAACTTTCTTAGCAAGAGCATCTGAGAACAGAAGCCTGAATGGAGAGCTTCACACCATCATGAGCTCCCACCCACACCTGGATATTTGGTCTCTGTAAGTCTTCAGTTGGAGGCTTCAAGATAGATAAAAAAGGAGGTTAGCTTCTGGTTTTAGATTGGAGAAGTTGTATTGTTGACATAAGTGTGAAACATCATGTAGAATATGTGTTCACATTCTGCAATTTATTTTATTAGTGGGACAGGGAGAAATGAAACCAGACAGAAATGTGAGTAGAGAGAAACAAGAAGGTTAACAAGGTAATATTTTTATTTTATTTATTTATTTTTTTGTATTTTAAGGCTACCCCTGTGGCATATGGAAGTTCCCAAGTTAGAGGTTGAATCAGAGCTCCAGCAGCAAGCTTATGCCATGGCCACAGCCATGTGGGATCTAAGCCATGTCTGTGACTTATACCACACCTCACAGCAACACTGGATCCTTAACCCACTGAGGGAGTGTAGGGATTGAACCCACGTATTCATGGATATTAGTCAGGTTTGTTACTGCTGAGCCACAATGGGAACTCCCACAAGGCAATATTTTAACAGTTTCCTAACAATTTCTGTCTCAGGATTCTTTCATTCTTTCTCCATACTAGATCTTCCAACCCACTCCCAAGCCTTCCCTCCTAGGAGCCAAGGATACTTATGTATAAAAGGCTTCTCAGGGCATTTGATCTGCCACCAATTCTCCCCACTCCTAGTGGGAACTTCCCAGGAAGTTCACTCTCCCAAGGCCGCCAGTGTTACCTTTACACGTCATCAATTTTTTCCAGACCAGCTCCTTAGAACTTCCAAAGACAGCCCTTCCCAACTTGGCCTCTGCTCACATTTCCATCTTCATCTTCCAAAATGCCACTGCTCCATCCATAGGTCCTTGACTGACCCTACAGGGAGATTCAGCATTCTTACCAACCGTAACAAAAGCATCAACTTTTTGCAGAAATTTGAGGTTTGACACTTCAAAATAAAGAGTCCAATCCAATTAAAGGTCCATCAAAAATATAGCTCATACTTTATGGTTGCACACAGAAGGATGTCACAGGACATTTGGGAGCATCTACGTACCTTGGTACCATTGCTCCTCAGGTCTCCTAAGGGTCTTAACTTGAACATATCAGGCACTTTCCCACCTACAACCCTTTTCACATCCCTCTTTCCCTGTTTAAAACATCCTCTGAGCCTCATGGGCAGGTACTCTGTGTCTATGTGACCTGTGCTTACTTTTTCTTGAAGACTCAGCTTAAACCTCCCTGCTGCTTTGAAGCCTCCTCCCTTCCCATGAAATCACTGACCTGGTTCACACTTAGGACCCCTTACTATGTGCCAGGCACCATTCAAAGTCTTTTAATCCTCAAATACATTTTGGGGTGGTGCTATTATTATTGCCACTTGACAGAGGGAAAACTTAAGGCTGGGAGAAGTTAAGCAGTTTGGCCCAAAGACACACAAGCCAGCAAGTAAGAGAGCCAAAGACAAATATGGACAGTCTATCCCCCTAGAGTCTGCCCCCTGCCCTTTCTGCACCTCAGTGCCCACCTTCATCTCACTTTGTTGTGACCATTGGTTTACCTGTCTATTGATCACCCTGACTATCTGACTGTCCCAGGAGACCACAAGCTTCTGGGGTGCCGTTGATAATTCATTGTAGCATCACAGCTCAGGATCCTGAAAGTTACTTGGAGGGAAGTGGGGAGAGGAAAAGGAGTTCTTCCAATAACCCTGGAACCATCGTCAGCCCCTGGGCTGAAGTTTGCCAGGGATCTTCATATTTTCCATGGTAGCCTAACCCAGTTTCCCACTTTTCCTCATTAGTGTTCAATTCCACAGCAAGGAAACATCCTGACCCCGTGCCTGAGAAGGCTGAGTGCGTTATGGTACATAAAAAAAGAAGCCTTAGAAATAGCAAGTGTTTTGAAAACCCTTTACTATACTCCCATTTCCCCTACCTACCTCCACCCAAAAAAAGCTGGAATTGTGAAACGCATGCTAAATATTGAGCCATTAAACTTAGGAATATTGAGAGAACTGTTTTCTTAAAAGCTTATTTTTTTCAGCTCTTATTTTGCCCTGAGTGTTTTTAGCAGTTCAAACAGGTTGGGTTGCCCACAAGGAGCAGGGCACAGGTTTTTTCCACCCCGTAGGTTGAGGTATTCATTCCCACTTTAAACCTCTCTAAATTTATGTGCCAGTATTTTCCAAGTAGATGTATTTGTAGGTATGTTCGGGGTAGAGCTGGACATTCACAGTATTGACTAAGCCTGGGAGATGACAGCTGGGCACATTGGAGGCTTCAAGCTTCATCCTCAGCCTGACCTTTGGCAGCAGTGGAAATGTTTGCACTTTGCAAAGCTTGTAATACTCTCTGCATATGAGTGTGTGTGAGGGAGTGTGTGTCTGTGTGTGTGTGTGTGTGTGTGTGTGAGAGAGAGAGAGAGAGAGAGAGAGAGAGAGAGAGAGGGACTTTGCTTTTGAGAAAATATACCAGTATCATACTAATTGCTAGTATGGGTAAAGCCCAGGGTTTCTGGGCCCCTGGGTGCCTGTTGTTCACAACTTTGTCAGAGACACTGACATATTATTGTATTCTTCCCAGTGTTCTGCTTGGCTCTTAAGACACTTCTCTCTTTTCAATCCCCTCCCTATGTCACCACCACCTTTGCAATCTTGCATGGATCTGACATTTTTCTTTCTTATTTGGTGGGGGATGTGTGTCAGGATTACCGAGGTATAATTTATTTGCCCTTCTTAGTATATGATGGTATGAATTTTAACAAATGCCTAAAGCCAAGTGACCATCATTATAATTAAGATATAGAACAGTTTCCTCACCCCAAAATCCCCTGTGCTACTCTTTGTAGTCAGTTTCTTCTCTAATCCTCAGGCTCTGGCAACCACCTATCAGTTTTCTGAATTTATACCTTTGATTTTGCTAGACTAGAATATAAATGGAATTATACAATACATGGTCTTTTGTGTCTGGCTTCTTTCATATAAAATAACATTGAAAATTGACCCATGCCATTGTACATAACAATGTTCAGGCTTATTTATTTGTGTAATTATGTAGGTAGGTATGTATTTATTCAGAGTAGTATCCTTTAGAGTACCTATGCCACAGTATATCATGGTATACCAGTAATTCATTCACCAGTTGATTGTTTCTAGATTTTAGCAATTATAAGTAAAGTTGCTATAAATAGTGGCACATCATTTTTTGTGTGTGAACCTAATTTTTCATTTCTCTTGGACATATCCCAGGAGTGGGATTTCTGGGTCATGCAGTAAATGTCCATCTGTAAAAGAAACTAAGAAACCACCTAATGTTCCCCAAGTTCATCTGCCACCTCTTCATTCATTGAAATATTTCAAAAGACCTCAGCAGGGTTCCTACCACGTCCATTAATGCCAAAACATTATGGGAAGAAACATGCCAATGACATGAGTATAAAATGGATCTGGTAACTCAAGGTCCCAGTTCAGTGAACACAGGAGTAATGAGAGCACTATCACCATTTTGGTCATGGAATGAGGGCCTGAAAGAGTTAACACACCTCCTCTGGATGACTCTGTCCCCAGGTTGCGAATAAGTCATTCTGGTTCACAGGAGGACCAGGCCTATTATTAACACCCATTTTCAGGAACAGCTGGTGAGGCCTGGGGACTTGAAGAAAGCCCTGGAATTTAGGTGTTCCAGCACGTAATTCCCACTGTGACAGTGACTCATGGGATGATTCGGGTACATCAGTTTGGTGTTCCTAAATCAGTTTCCTAAACTCTGAGATAGGACTGCCCTGTTGACTCAGCCCATTGCTTGGGGTGAAGGAGGTTACAGAAAGGAAGAGTGCCATGTCACACAGGGGCATTGGAACTCCTTGTCCAATGGCTTCCTGGGCCCAGTCACGCTTCTTCTCCAGGAATGATAAAGCCCATTGTTATACCATCCCCTGTTGGAGACTTTCTCATAAAGAGAGAGCACATGTTGGGTCCTAGGAGATACAGTGAGTCAGAGGAGATTAAAAAGTCCTCAGGACCCCTCATGACTTTTCTGAAGGTGTCCACTGACTCACCAAAACCCTTACATCTGGAAGGAGTTTACAAGTTGAAAATACTATTAGGCATAAAACTTGGCCTCCTCAAAGATGTTGATAGGTGATGTCATCTGCAAATCAACCATTTCACCTGTAGGAATCCTTTTCCCCACAATCAGAATTCGTATAAAGAGACTGGTCCAAGATGGCCTTTAGGAGATCAAGTGAATCCCGGGGGATCCTGAGATAGACCTACAGCAAACTCACCTACCCATACTCTGTTGACCATTTCGCCATTGCTGTGAAGGCCAGCTTACCTTCCCAAGGCCAAGCCCCACCTATCTGTCATGGGTCTGTCTTGGGGTTGCAGAAGCCACATTAGATACGCTTGTGAATTCAGGTTCTGCCTGCAGCAGCCCTAACCAATGACTGCTGAGTGTTCAGGCCTTTGGCAGGGATGATACTGAATGTGCTTTGCACCATTTTTCAGAGTTCTCTGTGGGCTTATGCATCAGTCACCTTTGTGAAGAAGGCCTTTAATAATACACTCTTTATTGCCTGCCTGTTCTCCGCTGTGTCAACCTCAGTGCAGTTTCTTGTTCTGTCCAAATAAACTAGTTGCCCTCAAATCCTGCCTTGGCTCTTGTTCTGGGGGAATTCAAGCTAAGATGTTCATCAACATTTGATATTTACATACATGCATGTGTACTTTTCTAAGGAAGGAATTTGTACTCTTTCCCAGACTCTAAAAGGAAATCTGTGACTCTTCTCACATGATAAAGTGCCCTGCTAATACATCCTTCTCCTTTGACAATCTTCTTCTCCCTTCCTCCTTGCAATCTGCTCCAACCACAAGCCTTTTGATACCTCTCCCTGACTATTAAACCAATCTGCAGGAAAGACTCTGAAATGTATGCATATTAACGTTTAACTGATAAGAGTGGGATGGATGGGGAGTTAGGGGTTAGTAGATACAAACTATTACATTTAGAATGGATAAGCAATGAGATCCTACTGTATAGCACAGGGAACTCTATCCAGTCTCTTGGGAGAGACCACGATGGAAGATAATTTAAGAAAGGGAATGTATATATACTGTGCATATATGTGTGTGTGTGTGTGTGTGTATACATAGTATGAATATACATATGTACAGCTGGGGCATTTTGCTGTATAGCAGAAAGTATCATAACACTGTAAATCAACTTTAATTTAAAAAATATTTAACTGGCAATAACTAAGGACAAATAATTCCCAGGGACATTTTGCATTGAAGTGTCATGGAAGCATGGAACAGAAAATCTAGATTTTGTATCTCTAAAGAATTCAAATAATTCCGAATAGCTTGTGGAAAATTTTATCAAAGCAGCAAGGAAAAAGGGTCGAGTCAATGGTTGTGCATTCTGCTAATAAAATATCCCTTCATATGTTTTCGTCACATAGATGAGGCTCTGATGATTGAATTTATATAAGAACACACAGTCTCATATGTACACCAAAGACAATTATAAATATTATAAGCATACAGGACAGACACAATTGCTTTTAACTGTCTATAAAAGTAAAGGTGTGTGCCTCTCTGGAAAAGGTTAGAAGCAGGAGGATGTCATTCAAATATTTTTACTTGATGACTTTTGATCTGTGATTCTTTTAGTGGTTCTTTGTGCTCAAGTTATTTCTAACATACACACATGTACAAGTGTGCACGTGCACAAAAACACACACAATAACACGGCTCTCAACCCAGATGTACAATATTTCTTCATATCCAGTGTCAACATCAAGCAGTATCACAGACAGTGGCTGACAGTCTGAGGCTTACTTTCTGCTTTCGAGGAGCTGCCAAAACATCTAAAATGAAACATTCCTATTCCCAGCAGGGCTCTTTGTCAGTTTCCCTGATCTGAAATTCAACACTAACATAACTGCTAAAATTCTCACTTACTTGCCTTAGGAAGAGGAAAAGCAAAGTCATTTTTCTCAAGAGAGGACTGCTAACCGCTTGACAAAGCTTGTGCTGATCTTCATGTGTCCAGCCTTGCCAACACACACAGATCAAATCCTGCTAGTGTGACATGGGGAAGAAATATAACCTCATGGCTTACGAAAGTAGCAGTCTGAATTTGGCCACTGCAATGGTACATTGTCCGACGGAGCCACAGGCTCATGAATGAAATCCGGTCACTGCAAATTAGCCAGGGGCCTGTGATCCCACTGCTGCCACCATCTGCAAAGGGACAAATGTCTACACCTAGTCACACCCACACAATTGATAGTCAGGAATCCCCTGGTAAGCTAAATGAAACTGTTTTTTTGTTGTTGTTCTTGTTCTTTCTTTCTTTATTTTTATTTTTAAATTAAATTTGATTGGCATATAGTTGACTTACAAAGTTGTGTCAGTTTCAGGTGTACAGGAAAGTGAATCAGTCAGACATACGTATATACCCATTCCTTTTCAGATGTTTTTTCCTATGTAGGCTATTACACAGTATTGAGTTCCTCGTGCTATACAGTAGGTCCTTGTTACTTATTTTATATATAGTAGTGTGTATATGTTAGTCCCAACTTCCTAATTTAACCCTCCCAGCATGTTTCCCCTTTGTTAACCATAAGTTTGGTTCTGAAAACTTTGAATCTGTTTCTGTTTTGTGAATAATTTCTTTTGTATCATTTTTATTAGATTCCACATATGAGTGATCACATGTGATATTTGTCTTTCTCTTTATGACTTAATTCACTTAGTAGGATAATTTCTAGGTCTATCCATGTTGCTATAAGTGGCATTATTTCATTCTTTTTTATGGCTACTTTTCCATGGTGTATATGTGTACCACATCTTCTTTATCCATTCCTCTGTCGATGGACATTTAGGTTGCTTCCATGTCTTGGCTATTGAAAATAGTGCTGCAGTGAATGTAGGGGTGCATATATCTTTTCGAATTATGGTTTTCTCCAGTTAGATAACCAGGAGTGGGATTGCTGGTGCATGCACATATGGTGAATTAATCTATGACAAAGGAGACAAGAATGTAGAATGGAGAAAAGACAATCTCTTCAGTAAATGGGTTCTTGGAAAACTGGGCAGTTACCTGTAAAACCACGCTTTAAGCTGAGTGAGTTAGAATACCTCGTTTGCTCCCTGGTGGCCACGTGGATGCTTAGAAGGACACATCCCTCCTAGAAGTGCCACTTTGGACCTTACAAACATGGAGAGCTCACTTAGACATCATTTTAGATATAAAATGAGACTTGTTAAAATTCCCCAGCCAACACTGGGGGTTTGGGATTGGCATATGCACACTGAGGTATATGGAACAATTGGCCAACAGGGACCTGGTCTATAGCACAGAGAACTCTACCCAATATTTTGCAATAATCCATGTTGGAAAAGAATCTGAAAGAGAATGGATGTGTCTATATGTATGACTGAGACACTTTGTTGTGTAGCAGAGGTTATCATAGCCTTGTAAATCAACCTATGCTTTAATAAAACTTTTAAAAATGAAAAAAAAAAAAAATCCCCAGCCAACTAAATAGGATTTTATGCCAACTTGGATGCAGTTCCTGTGGTTCTGAATAAAGAGTTGAAATAAATTATGGGACCTGAGACTTCATAAAAATGCAGAACTTTTTTTATTAAATTTATTTATCCATAAAATTTTTCACTCTCACTCTCTCCTCCCCTCATTCCTCCGGCCTTCTCTGCTCTTATATCCTCTATCTATACTTTAAAATCAGCTACAAAATGGATACAGACCTGCATGACAGCTTGATGAATTTTTACAAAGGAAACAAAGTTGTATAACCAGCTCCCAGGTTAAGAACAAAAGATAACCAGCCCTCAAGGAGATCCCCTTAGGTCCCCTTCTGGTCAAAGCTTCTCTCACTTCTCTCCAGGATTCAACTCCATAGACTGATTTTGCTGGTTTTTAAATTCTGTATAAATGGAGTCCTGCTAATGTAGTCTTTTGTATCTGTCTTATCATTATTGTCATTCAATGCTGTGTTTGTAATATTCATCCACATTGTCCAAGTTCTAGTTTGCTCATACTCCGTGTTGTGTAGTATTCCTTTGCACGTGTACACCACTATTTTTGAGGTTTATTTTTTCTCATTTAAAAAAATTTATTGAAATACAGTTGATTTACAATGTTGTGTTAATTTCTGCTGTATGACAAAGTCATTCAATGATGATTATATGCATATTCATTATTTTTTGGATATTTTTCCCATATAGGTTATTATAGACTATTGAGCAAAGTTTCCTGTGCTATATAAGCAGGTTGCCTGTTGACCATCCATTCCATATGCAATAGTGTGCATGTGCCAGTCCCAAATTCCCAATCCATCCCTCCCATACCTTTACCATTTGGTAACCATAAGTTTGTTTTTAAAGTCCATTAGCCTGTTTCTGTTTTGTAAATAACTTTTGTATCTTTTTATTAGATTCCACATATAAGTGATCTTATATGATATATATCTTTCTCTGCCTGACTTGCTTCACTTACTGTGATAATGTCTAGTTCCATCCACATTCGCTGCAAATGGCATTACTTCATTCTTTTTTACGGCTAACTTGCATTCTACTAATTATGGGTATTTGAGTGATTTCCAGTCATTGTCTATTACAAATAGTGCTATGAGAAGCTTTCTTGATCAAGTTTTTCAATAATCATACTCAATTTTTTAGTGTATATACTCTGGAGTAGAATTTCCGAGTCATATTGTATGCTCAGCTTCAGTGGACATGGTCAAACTATCTTCCAAAGGCTTACATGCTTGCTGTTTTTCATCTTTACTCATTAGCTGTTCTGGTGTGTGTGTTCTTTTATTTCCAGTAAGTTTTTTGTTTGCTTTTTGATAGTTGTTGAGAATATAGCATGTTCCAAAGCAGGTCCTAAACAATGGGATTGGTACAAAGAACTGGACCCTAATCTTAGAAATGTGTCTGATGGGGGAGACAGAGAAAGAAAGCAACTCAGAGAGTTCACAATGGTGAGAGATTTAATAAATGTCAAGTGAAGTGGATGCATAAAGGAAGACTCAACCTCAGAGGAGGAGATAAAGCATATGTAAACTGGTGTTAGAGGGATGAGTAAAACCCAACTAAGATGAATAAGCAAGAGGAGAATCAAGGTGTGCTTAGTGACCAGAAAAAAACCTGTGGGTAGGTGAAGGACTGTGCTCTTTTGGAAGAACTATGGGAAAATTATGCTTCAAAGAAGGGTCTGATGGCTACAATAGGATGCTGAGATTTGTTCCTTAGGTCTTCATAAGGTCAGAAAGCTTTTTAAAATGTGGAGGGATTGGAAAGGTGGGAATAAGGCATACATACTACTGTATAAAATAGATGATTAACAAAAACCTACAGCACAGGAAAATCTACTCAATAGTTTTTAATAATCCTATATGGGGAAAAAGAATGGATATATTTGTATTATAGCTTATTCACTTTGCTATACACCTGAAACTGATATAAAATTGTAACTTTACTACAGTAAAATTATTTTTTTAAAAAGGGAGTAACCTAATGAAATTTTTAAATAAAATATTGGCTACCATATTGACTCTGCAAGGGCAGAAAAATTTTTGTTGGCATTTATATCAAACACTGCAGGGTTAGTAGTAAAGACTCTGCCATCTGTGACTGAGTTCAAGTCCTGCCCCCAGCACTTACTGACTGTGTGATGGTGAGCAATTCAGCTTCAGTTTTGCCAAATGTGCCATGATTCCAAAACTTCCTACCTTCTGGAGCAGTTGTAAAGGAGATCAGCTAAGCAAGGGCTTCAGCTGAGTCTATCAAAACATAAACACTCAAAGGGTATTAATTACCATGTTAAACAAGGACACTTTAAAAAAAAAGAAGAACCAGGCTGGTGACCTAAGCCTTTCCTGTGGAATATCATGGGTGTTTTATATATGACATGGAAAGCTAATAAAGTTGACATGTTTGAAAACATTCTCTGATTCTACTTATGCAGTTCTGGGTTCAATAAATAGGTATCATGTTTGTTTTCTGTACTACATGTAAAGGTAATAAGTAAATTGATATTTTTGAAAACACTCTGGTTACACATTCATGTTTTCAATAAACAGGCATTCAAGCTCTCAAGGAGATAAGCCTCATGCTGAACACTCTGTTACATGAAGTGAAATAGGACTGCTTCTGCCTCTAGGAGATACCATGACCCAGTACAACTCTAACTTGTGGAAGTGGAAGCTCTCCATCCTTTCTGAGCTGGCCAAGAAGGATGATGGAGACAGTAAGTAAATGGAGTTTGGAAAGGCAAGCTGTACAAAGGGTCCAGACGTGTGGGCACAGGAGGGGCTGGGGGACAACACAACGTGCAAAGAGAACAGAATTTATTAGAAGTCAAGGTAACAAGAGGCTATTTGAGGCCGCCCATTCCATCTACCATGTGCTAATATTATGACAGTAATGATTCATCTGCTACTTCATTCAATAAATCTTTACTGAGTGATGATTTTGTGCCAGGAAGTGTTTCAGGCACACTGAATATAGCCATTTATAGCAGAGGTTCCTGCTGTCTTGAAGTTCACAGTCTACTTTGTTGAGTGAGACAACAAATTCATAAATGAGTAAATAAATAAGAAAATTATAGATTGCAATAGATGCTGGGAAAGAACCAGAACAGGTGATATGATGACAGGGATAGTTTAGTTAGGAGTGATGGGGACGGGAAAATGTTTTCTAAGAAATGGCATTGGGGCTTGGTTTTAAAGATTGGGAAAGAATATTCCAAGGAGAATGAACCACAAGGCCAAGGTGTCTAGGCGGGATTGAGCCAGAGAAACTGAGTATGCATAAGTTTGGAGATACGGGCCAGCTTACATGGAATCTCTGAGGGCAATGTCAGGTGCAATTTTATTCAAATTTTCAGTAAGAAGACACCGAGTGACATGGATATGGGAAGGTTAAGCAGAGAAATGGTATAACCCCAATACATACTGAGTGGCATGTGAGATTGGGGAGGAAGAGCAGAGGAAAGGTGACATCTGCCCACTAGTTTGAAGAGCCCTTCAAGGTAAAGTTCAGGGATTCTCTTTTTTATCAAAAAGTCTAGATGTGAATAACACCTACATAGCCTCTTAGTCCCAGGGGAGGGAGACCCATTTTTTTTAGGGCCACACCTGCAGTATGGAGGTCCAGGCTAAGGGTCCAATGGGAGCTACAGCTGCTGGCCTATGCCATAGCCATAACAACGCAGGATCCAAGCCACATCTGTGACCCACACCACAGCTCACGGCAATGCTGGATCCTTAACCCAACTGAGGGGAGGCCCGGTATTGAACCTACTTCATGGTTACTGGTCAGATTGGCTTCTGGGAACTCCTCTATTTTTTTTTTTTAGATCAATCCAAAATAAATAAAAGAATATAAAGTATTAATCAAAAGTAAACAAAGGGACTGGCTAAAGGGGTCCAGCCACCACCAGTGACTTTTATTCCTTTTCTGTGGAGCCAGCAATGGAATTTTAAATGAAATTTCCCCTTCAACTTCTAGGAAATGGTGCTTTGTTCAAGTAAAGCAGCTTCCCTTCCCTATGGTTCTGTGTGATCCACTATGACCAGACTCTGGCTTGTTTTTATCCACCTAGAGGAGTGTCAGAATGTGTGATCCCCTTCCTATCTCTCTGATTTTTCAAGAGACATTCACATGGACTTTCCATATTATGTGCCCCAGGAATCACACACAAGAGGCATGACCTGGGGACAAGGGTTAGTGGAAGACTACTTAATCCTGATTGTTGCTAGCATTTTTCACACAGGTGGGTCAAATATTGATTGATTCATTGATTGATTTTATTTTTATTTTTTGGCCATACCTGAGGCACATGGGAGTTCCTGGGCCAGGGATCCAACCTGCGCCACAGCAGTGACCAGAGCCACAGCAGTGACAACACTGGATCCTTAATTCTTAAACCACCAGGGAACTCCTGAAATGATTTATACTAACAGGATCTCCAACCATCCAGGAGAGAAACTTCAGAGGGATTGCCAGGGGATGGGAGTCACTGCAAAAAAGAGAGGTAATCTTATTTCCTTGGATTTTTAAATTATGGACCTTGGGCCACACAGAGGAAGTAAATAATTCATAGCTTGAACACCTCTTAGAATGGCGGTATTGCTAAAGATACAATGAAGATTGAGTAGAATTTTGGTCTTAAAATACAACACATCATCCTGCCTTGAATATTTCCAGTACTCAGTAGTTGAAATCTGGCATATTTGATTGGTTATTGCCTATGAACATACTGTTTTGCAATATCATTCTGCCTGTCCTTTGTCCCTCAACATAATTCTGGAAACTCACCATTCACTGCTTACTGAGCTTGCAGCAAATTTAAGCATTAGATTAAGTAAAAGATAATTTTACTGAAAACAAAGATACAATAAACTCCAAAGCTAAGATGATGAAAGTTATAGAATATCTTTACTGCTCACCTCCCCACTGACACAGCTTAATTGTGTTTTCATTCATTCCTTAAGAACCAAAGCAACAGAAACATCTATTGAAGTTGCTTAAAACACAACTCCTTTCAACATGCGTTGATGCAGTTAACATTAAGCTTCTTCTCTGAAATGTTCTCATTCAGAAGGATGATTCTTTTTCCAGACCTAACAAACCCTCACATCAGGGCTTCTACACAAGGTAATCATAATCTTCTCTGTCTCAAACATTTTATCAGCTTTTTGTTCCATGGAAGTTGTGTATTTGGAACTATGAAATACTTATCAACATAGTAGCTTTTGACATTCTTATCTGTAATAAATAAAATCTGTTAATGCCTAGAGGAGTAAATCCCACCCTCTTCCTTAGTTGATTTAGAAATTTCCATTGTGATAGTAATAATTATAAATTTGAGTTTTTGCTAAGAATATGATTATCCAAATTATGTATAAGCATCTTCAAGCTGGAGTCAGATGTCAGAGTAAAATCTCTATTAGCTTCTCTCCCTTCCAGGGACCTTTAATTTATGCCTCCCTGTTTTCTATCACTTCTGCATTTTTGCTCCAATATGCTTTCAATTTTTTTTTTTCCTTTTTTTAGGGCCACACCTGCAGCATATGGAAGTTCTCAGGCTAGGGGTCAATTCAGAGCTACAGCTGCCGGCCACAGGCACAGCCACAGCCACAGCCACGCAGGATCCGAGCCACATCTGCAGGCTACACCACAGCTCACGGCAATGCTGGATCCTTAACCCACTGAGTGAGGCCAGGAATGGGACCCGCATCCTCATGGATCCTAGTTGGGTTCATTAACTGCTGAGCCACTAAAGGAACTCCCTACTTTTAATTTTCTTATATCCAGATAATAGATCTTCAGGCTAAATGTAATGGAAACTAAAATAATAAAGGATGAGAAATGTGCTTCACCCAGAATCTATAGTAAAGTTGTTATAAGAACAGCTCAGAAACCTACTAGCCCTGCAGCCCCCAGGGATTGCTTTATAATACCATCGTTACTACTGTTACTACATCATTAGGTGAAGTTTCTCCTCCCCAGAGTTTTCAGCTCCCATTTCCCTCCCTGCCCCTGCCCTAACAATAAAAACACCACCAAGAAAAACCAAACCCTTCCTTTTGTGAAGCTTCCCTTCCCTATTGGCTCTCAAATGACAATAGATGATGATCCAAGACTGGCACATCCTTGGACCTCCCACTGTGGGTTAAGGATCTGGTGCTATCTCTGCAGTGTGGCTCAGGTCACTGCTGAGGTATGGGTTCAATCTCCAGCCTGCCACAGTGGGTTAGGAATCCAGCATTGCCACAGTGGTGGTGTAGGTCACAGCTGTGGCTCTATTTCAAAGTATTGTTGGTTTGTTGGTTTGTTTTTAAATAATGAATAAACATATATTCTTTATTTTTTCTCTAAGATTATAAGCTTGATATGGTCAGTAAAGTCTTAAAACTGGCAGTTATTTCAAAAAAGAAAACTCTAATTAAAGTGTATTATTGATTCATTTGATTAATTTGAAGTCCCATTTTATATATATGTGTGTGTATGTATATATATGCCACATAAGGACATTTTATATATCATATGCATTTATTTACATATGCACATATATGCTCAGCCACTCTTAGACCTGAATAAGTGTCTCGTTTTGAGAATTTGTAGCCTGGAGGAAGTGTTTGTAGTTGAGATGAACTAATATATTGACTTTGCTCGTAGTTTTAAATCAAGTTATTTATGCTCTTACACATGACGTCTCCATGTTCACTACTTTTAGGTATGAACTGAATTAATCTATCCTTCATTCCTGGACAATCTTGCCTTCATTCATGTAATCTTAAAGCAGTAGCATCAGTTTAACTTAACCCAAGCCTTTCATTTTATAATTGAGAAAACTGAGAGTTGGGAAAGATAAATGACTTTCTTATATTCTTCATTAGATGGCAATTCATTGCATATCTCACAACTAAGGATTTAAAGTAACCTACAGATAAAATACAAGAGGATAGAAAATAAACACAATAGGATCTAAACAGTGACTGCAGTTGGCTGCAAATATGGTTCTAGGTGTCCAAGTAGCAAAAACAGGATGTGATCTTCACAAAATCCAAAATGCCTCTGAGCTGCCATCTGATTAATGTGCTTAGAGGAAGCATAGTGTTCCTACAGAGGGCTGAGAACCATGCTTCAATCCACTATATTCTTTATCACAAACCAAGCAACTGACTACCACCCTGGTTTCCTTCTACCATGACTCCCAAATGAGTTTTTAATTGTATATGAGAAAGATTATTTAAAGTGAGACACCCCCTCCCATTTCTTAACGATTTCTCTTTCTTTGGAAAAGATTGCTGTGTTACTCACTGTCCTTTGTGATAATCTTGTCTGTCGTGTTAGCACACATCTGCATCTCATTGCTTCAGCCAGGTTCTGAGCTCTAAGAGGGCAGGGAACAACTTTACCTCCACCTGTCTTCCGTGAGGATGGAAGCAGTCACTGTCAAAATGTTAAACATGGAAAAGGAGAAGAATAAAGAGAAAGAACAGAAAATATCTTTGTGTACTCACCATCCATCTAGGGAACATTTGGCTAAAAGGTGGTGGCTGTGTATTTGTGTTTCGTCTTTAAAATTGCCATGCCCTTAAAGGTATGTGAATACAATAAAGACTTAATTCAAATGTTAAAATATAAGGAGACAGTGCTTATTTTCAAAGGTATCTTCTAGGGGATTTAATTTTTATTTTGTTTTTTTTTTTCAAATATTTGAAATAACACTTTTCAATATCTTTTGAGCAGTTACTCTATGCCAGGCACTATTCTGAATGATTTATATGTACAGATTTGTTTAATGGTTAAACACTTACTTATGACTTTATCAAATGTCCCCATCTGATCTGCTGCAAAATTGCCCAGACTTTAACAAAACTCCTTCTTTGCCCTCTTATACATTTCCCTCTGATACTTCAAACTATTCTCCATATGTTTTCTTAACTTACTGCTTCCTGTACCATTTATGATGTGACACTGCCAATTTTTATGTATCTTTGAGTGACTTCTGATGAGAAAATTTGGCAACTGTATTAACGATTTTGGAGCCACATTTGCACTAATGGTTTGATACCTAGAACTCCCTCTGTACATGGCAATTACGATGATGTCTCATTGAACTTAGTGCCAATATTTCTGTTCTATTGGAATTTAGACAGGAACTAAAGGTTCACAACAGAAAATGTGTTGCAGTGATAATTTGCTACTGCGTGGTTTGACCCTTACCAGTATAGTCACTGAAACATACTAAATACCTCGCAATGACCCTGACCCAGAATAAGGCCATGCAAATAATATCTTAGCTTCCTAAGGCAAATTAAATGCCTCTTCAAAAATCACTGGGGTGTAAATGCTTACTACACACTGGAAAGGATCCTATAAACATACAGGTTACTGTCTTGGGGAGATATATTTAATTTTTTTTCAGGTTCATGATACTATATTGTAATTACCTATAGTAGGAAATAAAATGTTATAATTAAGTTTTTGAGGCATACACATAAACATACATCCATACATATTGCATAAATATGGACACATATACCTACACATTTCACATGTATCAATTATCTACTGTCACAATAATGCTACATAAATCACACTCCAAGTCAGCAGATTAACACATATCTATAGGCTGAAGAAATGTTGGTTGATCTAGACTGAACTTGGCTGGGTAGTTCTTTTGGTCTCCCCTGGGGTATGGGAAGTGTCTCTGATCCAGGGACCTTCTAGGCTGGGACCTTCTAGGCTGGTGTGGCACATTGCTCTCATGAAGATGGCAGAAGGGAAAGAACAAATCAACCCAAACACCCAAGCACTTATCAAGACCCTGCTTATGGCATAACTGCCACCAATCCCATTGACTATGTCATATTTCAAGAGTTGAGAATTACAGGCATCCTGGGTAGAACAGCATTGCACATGTGGTGAAGAACATGAATATAGAAAAGGGTAGAGAGATGGGACTGATAATGCAGTTTATGTACAGCTGACCTTTGAACTTCTCAGGTTAGAACTGTGCAAATCCACTTATATGCAGATTTTTTGATAAATACTCTAAGATCTGTGGTTGATTTAATCTGTGATTCAGATCCATGGCTACAGAGGGCAGACTATAAAGTTATATGTGGAGTTTTGGCTGTGTGGGGTAGGTGCCCCAACCCCAACGTTGTTCAAGAGTTAACCGTACATATATATATATATATATATGTTTAGTTATTCAAGTATCACTTTGTTTAATTCCAAAAGCATCTATACATTGTCTAAAGATGATCTTAAAGTCCACTCTTCTTTGTTAATAATAAATGTGCTAATTTCCTGGGTGACAATATTAATAATGGCTATCATGTATTAGAAGTTTCAGCAAATACCAGCCACTATGAAAAGGATTTTTCATTCTTCACTTAATTTTTACAACTTGGAAATGTTAGTTCTCACAACAGTGAAATGTAGGTATGTAATTAATCTCATTTTAAAGATCAGAAACTGAGGCTGAACCAAGTAACTTAGTGTGGGGAGAAGCCTGAGTTCACATTCAGTTCTACATTGTTCCAATGTATGTGCTATTATTTATATGTACATTACCTCTTTCCATACTTAAAGTCCTCTGACACTGGCCCTCAGGCACCCTCCCTAACACCATCCATGACTCCCTTCCTTCCTGCCCAGTGATTTCCTAACCTGTCCTGTATTATAGAGTATCATTTGTATGAAAGATGCTTCAAAACCTATCTCCTAATAGCCCATTAGGGAAAATCTTTTTGACTTCTGGTCTACCATAACTGTGGTCTGAAACTGTCTTTAAGATAGCTCATGTATCCTCATTTTTGCTTAATGAACTTTGCCAGCTCACAAGCTTTTCGAGAAAAGAAGACCACTCTCCATCTTTCTTTCCAGCACTTACATTACCATCAGTCATCTTTAAATAATCAATCAATCAATAGCCATCAATTTCCTCCTTCCAAATTTGGACTGAGCACCAAATAATTCATGGAAAAGATACCTGAACTCAGAAGGTAATTTTTTCTTACACACAAGATCCTTTCAGAATAGGAAGACAATTGCTAGAAAATTCCTTTGAACAAGAAATTTCCTGCTTATGAAGGTTGCTTTATAGCAAGGAGATAATAAAAATGGAAACAACTAGAAGAAAAAAAGGCTGAGTAAAAAGGGGGATAGTCTAGGGTGGGAGAAGAAAGTAAGGAGAAAAGGGTGTGACAAGCACAGTGGGCCCTCTTTGCCTCAGATATGGAGCCTTGGAAATGGGACCACAGATACCGAACCAGGGATACAGAGGACTGACCTGGTCCTGGAACCAACCCCAGTGCACACTGAGGGACAGCTATATAAATAAAAGAAGGAAGAGGAGGAAGAAGATGACAAGGAGGAGGAGAAAAAAGAAAAAAAAAAAACAAGAAAATAGGGAGTAGGAAATTAGAAGAGAGGTAACAGCAAGATGAAACAAAGATGTTGAAAATAAATCATTTAGAGCTAATCCAGAGAATACAAAAGTGAGAAATCTTAAGTGTTTGGATAGGTTTTCTAGTTAACATTAGAAAATATAGGTCTTATTAAAATCCTGATTGCAGTGTCTATTTGCCCAAATCTGAAACTTTTGCCTAAAGGTAAATACTTTTGTTTAATACATTCCATTCTTTAAACCCTTTTTTCTTATGTGACTGAAAGAAGAAAAAGCACCACTTAACAATCATTCACTATTAAATAACAGGTGGTGGAGTTCCTGTTGTGGCTCGGTGTCCATCTGTGAGGATTCAGGTTTGATTTCTGGCCTTGCTCAGTGGGGTAAGGATCTGGCTTTGCTGTAAGTTGGGTGAAGGTCACAGATACAGCTTTGGTCTGGTGTTGCTATGGCTGTGGGGTAGGCTGCAGCTTCAGTTGCAATTTGACCCCTAGCCTGGGAAAGTCCATATGCTACAGGTATGGCTGTAAAAAAAAAAAAAAAAAGGTGGTATCTCATCTTTTCCAAGCTTCCTTGCCAATGTCAGGAAGGAGTCATAGTTTTTGAAAGACCATCAAATACTTTAGTCTTGAAGCTAGTCAGAAGCATCCAGAGGGGGAATGTGTCCGTGTAGCCCACAAGAGGCTCAGACAAAGATTAGTGCATCTGAGGATGGAATGTCTCTTCTGGTCGCTGCAATTCCACTTTCTCCAAGAGCAAATCTCCTTGCTTCCTTGGCTGTTTAAATTTTCATATACTTGTGACTGGAATATTTCCCTTGAAATCTTCCACAATTTTCATAGTTTTCCTAAACATATCCTAAGGTAATTATTGGGAGCTAAGATGCTCAGAAGGCCAAAAGGATTTGATTTCTGTAATCAGTGTATCCAGGCCCAAAGGCATTCCTCACTCTTGTTGAAATTTTAGCGGGGTCATCTATACACCTACTGTAGCAAGATGCCAAATTCAAAGATATTTTTCCAGGTGAGGCCTCCTCAGGAACTCAAAAGCAAAAATGTTCTTTTCGAAGTGTGTGGAATGGAGATTTTCCTACTACTGCTGAAAGCAAACCAAGCTCTTTCCATTCAAATATCATGTTGCAAACTCCTCTGAAATTTGCCCTTTGTCATGTTCCTCTAGATCTTTTCTTGGCTTTCCTGATTTCCAGGTTCCAAACTCCCATGGAATATCTGTGTTTCTCATTAATTTCAACAGATGTATTTCCCCTTTCTCTAAATGGAATCTTGGCATCCTGAGGTTGGTCTAGATTTCTAATCTACAGTCCTTATGTATGTTTCTGTAGCCTTGGAGGACATTGTCCTCCACCACATCTCCTGGCTTTCAGGTAATGAACTTGGTCAAATGAGGCAAAGTGAAGTTGAGCTCAGTCAGCAGTATATGCAGTTTTCTTACTCACCGGTTTGGCTTCCTACTGTTGATCACATCCTGAGTCATTTGTGGATAAGCCAGCCTTTTCCCTGAACACTTGTATCAGTGGCAATCCCTTGAAGCACTCATGCTAATGGGCTCTGGTTTAGAATTCTGGCAGACCAGAAACAATGTGTTTACTGAACACACTCAGCTCAGCCTTTTCTCTCAGGTGCCATAGGGTACAACGTTTTGCCAACCAGAGTTGAAAAGCAGACATTACATTCCTTTCACAGTCTCAGCCTGGAAGAGAAGACTTTTTCCAACCCTTCATAAACCCATGAAAAGTCCCACTCTGTGCATCTATTATAATCTCTCTTAGGACAAATTGGCCAAACAGAAATTCCTAAATGGTTCTGTGGGATGCTCAAGGGTTGCATGCAGAGAGAGCTCCATGGGCAAATAAGATGGGGAAAATATCCTAAGACGTCTCCCTCTTAGAGGATGGACATACACATTAAAGTTTGTAAGAAGATAGAAAACGTGGAAAATGATTTTATGTTCTTTAAACCAAAGTCTTCTAAACTTGACAGTGATTCATTTTATTTCAATACCTATCACAGATACAACAGACAAAGATGACCAGTAAATGAGTTTCTAGGTGCTCCTGTCTGCCTGGTCACCCATGAGGATTTTGGTTTTTCCCACTCACTCTATGCACTTTCTGCCATTGCCCAGTGGGCTTTCTGGGGCTTCTGCAATGAAGAAACAAGAGGAAAGATGGAAGAATAGAAGGATAGAAAGCTCACAGAAGGAACTTTCTGGAAGATTGTATTTTCCAAAGATGGCTGCGGTAGTATATTCCATCCACATGCCCCTCTTACACTGTTACTTCTCCTGAGAGCTGGGATCTATGTTCCTTTCCCTGGACCTGGGCAGACTCTCCTACTGCTGTGACTGATAGAGTATTGCTGAGTTGATGTGATATGCTTGCTGAAGCTAGGTTATCAGAAGCAATAGAGCTTTCATATGGTGCTCTCTCTTAGCGGGCTCATCAGCCTCCATGTTATAAGGAATCCCAGGTCACATGGAAAGGTTACAGGCAGGTTTTCTGTTCAACAGCATCAGTCAGGTGCTCAGGTAAAGCCAACTGCCAGACATGTAATGATAAAATCTTTGGGTGATTCTAGGCCCCCTCGTCTGAGCTCCCCTAGTTAATAGCAAGTGGAGAATAACAGAGCTATTCTTGGAGAGCTCTGCTCCAGTTATGTAGAATCATGAGCACGATAAGTGCTGCATTGCTTAAAGCAACTGAGTTTTAGGGTAATTTGTTATGAAGCCATGATGACTGGAACAAGCGGGAGAGCCTTGGAGTGAGGGAGATTGGTCAATATGATTTAGCTTAATTTTCGAGATGCATTATGATCGTGACAATTACAAATCAATAACAAGTAAATACCAACAAGACAGCAGCTCTTTTCACAAATACTGCTTAGAATGCTGAGTTCCTTTTCCCTTATCAAAAAATCATTCAAACACTTTTATTTCGTCTTGGGACACTGTTTATTCAATAGTCCACTAATTCTAGAGGGGCTCTGTGCTGACCCTCCAAACTTCCAGGTGGCTGTATCCCTAATATCTTCAGAATTCACTGAACCCTCAGCTGTTGAGAGAAGCTCTCCTTTCCCCTTGTCCAGGAATTCTTCTATATTTACCCTTCATGGCAGTTACCAGTTTATGAATATTTGACTTATTCAATGACTTGTTTATTGGTTATCTCTTCCTGTGAGAATAGAATTTTCTTTCTTGCTTTATTCATCATTGTATTTTCAATACAGTGCCTAGCTAGAGCAGGTGTCTTTTAAATGAGTGGATAAAAATTGAGGGTAATTGGATGGTCCCTGTCCTGGAAGTCAGAAAACTGGCTTCTGGGGTTTCCTTGTAGCTACATAAGAATGAAGCCAGGACTCCGTGCTCTGTACCTCATCCACAGTGTAGGCAGTACACTGCTGGCCCCTCAAGAACCCCCACTTCATGCCCCTGTGGTTCAACTTCTTGAGGATCTCATATGGCCTGAGATTCACCTTCAGCAAATCCTTAGTCTATTTAAGCTACTTTTTTAAACTACAGAAATTGCATTCACTCCTTTGAAGATCTAGGTTATAGTTTCATCTGATAAAGCCATTTGCTTTGAGTACATTGGGTCCTTGCAGACATACCTTTGTTCTCAGTCTAGTCTATCTGCCACAGACATTATTCAAACAGACAAACTGGGGTAAATATGACTAGACTCCATTCATGGTACGTTGCAACGCCTCTCCCAAGAAAAATCTTAGAGCTACAACAATAATGTAATTTTTTGTCCAAATCAGGACACTTCTGAGAGCAAAATGGAGTTTTATTAGTAATAACATCCAGGAAAACATGTCATTCTTTGCTTTCTAAAGTCCAGATATTGTTGAGGAAACAAAGCGATATATATACCTGTTAAATTTTCAGCATTGATAAAATGAGACATCTATATTTTGATGGTTAACATGCATGTTAGAAACAAAAAGATTTTGATAATGTCATCATTTTATCTGTTTCCTTTATCTTCAAAGTGCCTTTTTGCTGCAAGTAACGATAGTCAGAGACTGCGTAGGAAACAGAATTTCTCTAGAAAGCATTTAACTGAAAAGAAATTAATATGGGGTTATGCACAGATATGTGAGTAGAAGTTTTTAAAAATTTACATGTATATATATGCATGCATCTTTATAGATATCACCTTATATGTTCGTTTTATTATATATACATATATGTATGTATATAAACATATATTGATAACATGCTTTTAATGAAGAGACTTCACTTTTTGGAGCCGTCTTAGGCTTACAGAAATAATGCAAAAGTATAGAGACTTCCCATATACCTCCTCTACCTGGCACAGTTTTCCCTGTTATTAATATCTCGTGTTAATGTGGTCCATTGGCTGCAATTGATGAACCAATATGGATGCATTATTGTTAGCTAAAGTCCAGTATTAGCATTAGTCTTCAACCTTTATGTTGCACATCCTACGCATTTTTCACAAATGCATAATGACAGGAATCTACCATTTTAGTTATCATAGTTCACTGCTCTAAAATATCCTGTGCTCTACCTAGTCATCCCTCCCTCTTTTTCCCTACCTCTAGCAATCACCAATCTTTGTCCTGTCTGTAGTTTTGCCTTTTCCAGAATGTCACATACTCAGAGCCACAGAGTATGTAATCTTCTCAGATTGGCTTCTTTCATTCAGCTAATATGTATTTAAGTTTCCCTCATTCCCCTCCATGAGGTGATAGCTCATTTTTCATCGCTGAATACTATTGCATTGTCTAGATGTACCACGTATGTTTATCTGCCCACTTACTGAGGACATCTTTGTTGCTTCCACTTTTGTAATTATGAATAAAACTGCCATAAACATTCATGCACAGGTTTTTATGTGAACATTTGTTTTCAGCTCATTTGAGTAAGCATTTAGGAACATGTCTGCTGAATTATACAGTAAGATTATGTTGAACTTTGTGAGAAAATGCCTGACACCCAAATTCCCACCAACAATGAATGGGGGTTCCTGTTGCTCTATGAGACATGGGTAGTTTTAATGGAAGCAACAAATGATGTCAAAGAATGCTGAGATTTGCAACAGTTGGAAGCCATTACCACTTCTCAGCCTGAAGGCAAAGGAAGGAAAGTGGAGTTGGCAGAACCCGGGGAGAACAGGAACCATGAAGGAGCCATAATCATGGAGGCCCAGGGCTGCCGCTGGGAAAAAGAGGTTGCAAGGCTGGGTGGCACCAGGGGAATACATATATATCCTAATTTATTTCCCCTCCTTCCACTCTTCTCCTGCAAGCACCTCCATTAGCTGTGCCAGGTAGAATCTAGAGAATAAGAGAATTTCCCATGATTTTGTCAGTGAAGGTGAAGCCCCAGGGATACAGAGCTGGACAGAAAAATGGGTGAAGGAAATGGCTCTGCAAGGGGGCAGAGTCCACACAAGCATTACAAAATTATGGTCAAAACAGTGTAGTAAGTAGTAATGACATGAAAACTGTTGCTTTTTGAGAAATTTTTAAACAGTGCATCACTATTTCTCTGTAGAGTGTATGACTGAGTCATTTCTAAAACATTGTGAAACAGAATCAGGAGTTGATGTCATCCATGGAGGAGAGGACCTCTCTGCAGGACCTCCTGTCCTGCCTGCTCACCCTAGTGGGCATCCCCCTGTGTGGTCCAGGCATATGGGTCTCCACTTGACTTCCAATATTTAGGGATGAGGGAGTCTTGTCCTTGTCTACCATTCAGAGTGCTTGATAATACTGCTTTTCCATGGTTGTTTAAAGGTGAAGTTCCATTAAAACCAAATGTCTGTTCTCTGAATCTACATAGCAGGAAGCTCTACGGTGACAGCAAGTTGGTTGTCCTGTTATCTTCCCTTGTTTTTAATCCCTTTTTTCTCCAATCAGGTAAATGACTCTGGAAGAAAACAAAACCCAAAGCAATATTCATTGTCTTTGATTTTTAACCTTTGATTTGCAGGGTCGTCCAGAACACAGGTATGGGGACGTGTAGCAGGGAGAGGGGGTCTTCTTTCTCTCATTCAGAATTTCTCAACTTCGGCACTATTGACATTTGGGGACTGACAACTCTTCATTGTCAGGAGCTGTACTGTGGATTGTAGGATGTTTGGCAGCATCCCTGGCCTCTACTCACTAGATACCAGCAGCATCTTCCCTAGTTGTGGCAATCAAACTATCTCCAGACATTGCCAAGTGTCCCCCACTAGGCAAAATTCTCCCACTGAAAACTACTGTCCGGGTCTAAAGGAGGCACTAGCTTCTGCCTGCCTTGTTGCTATACTAACTTAACAGTAACCTCCATTACTCAACACAGACATGGTTCTGTTCTTTGTAACCAAAAGGTTTTACAACCTGGATCCTGACTTGTTGCAAAGTGCAACTTTCCAGAAAATTCCGTGGGAAGTAGATGCCTTTTCTGACCCAAACTATCTCTTCCACTTCACTTCCCTTTTACTCACACCTACATAAATCCTGGTTTGTTTCTAGCCCTCCTTAACAGATCTTAGCATCCTTTGTGGCCATATGAGTTGGGTCATCGATGATACGTACAACTGTTGTAGAATTTCAAATGGCAGTTGGAATAAAGACTTGGTGCTCTGGAATTTCTATGCTGTATACAATTGGGAAAAAAGGGAAGAGGGATTACTGATCTGTGCCTTGACCCAGTCATAAGTAATCAAATACTAACTTCTTATACTTTACCATATTTACCAATGGTCCTTGTTCATGCAGTGTTCTTGTTTTATATAGAATACAGCAAGTTTTCTCTTTTCAGTCTTCCTTCAAATGTCTGAGAGGAAAGAAAATTTCAAACTGCTCAACCTCCTTTTACATTGGAGGCAATTTCCTCTCTTTCTTCTCTCTTCTTTTCTTTTCTTTTCTTTTTTTTAAATATCCTAAACTCATTCCAAAAAAGGTTTTGAGGAGAAAGAAGACATTGGATGGTATGGGTCAGTGAAAGAGCAACTGGAAACGACATTTCCCAATTCAACACTATTTTCTGAAACAATGTCAAGCCCTTACAAGGATGGGAAAATAACGAAGTCACATACCATGAAAGTCAAGGATTCTCTCTTAGGGAATAAGTGTCCTCAAGCTACTGTCCTCCCAGTACATTTGTGAGCTTAACAGTTTGGAATGTCAACAAGAAGGGTGACTGGGGGCAGAAGGCTGCAAGAGGCTTCACAGCCCACTCATTGATCAATTCAAGGAAAGGAGGCAAAGCTGGAAGCTCTTTAGAAGGACTGTGCAAACTAGCCACTTTGGATCAACATGCAAGAGAGATTTATCTTCCCCAGACATGGTCAAACTACAACCAAGAATCTTTGAGCAAGCAGATCTCCTGAATTCGATACTCTATTGGGGATGGGGCTGAAAATATGTTCAATAAATGGTGACACCTTGTGTTGACTTTCAACATCCCTCACTAACCAACCTTCCAAATGTTCATTTCAACCAGGGAGAGGTAATTGGTTACTTTATTTACAATAGTCTTCAAAGGCAAATCTAGGCTTGAGTTTTTCTATGTTGACTCATAGTTTTTTTAAAAAAAGAGAGAGAGAGAAAGAAAAGAGGAAGAAAAAAAAGGAGTCAAGGAACAGTATGTAATAGGTCCAGTTAGGATTCCTTAGTCTGCTACAGCCTTTCAAAAGAAAAAGTGGAAGTTCAAAAGCCAGCCCTTGAGTGGAAGTTCAGCTATCAGGGAAGGTTTCAAGCTCATAAGACCATAGTTGTCATCAGAAGCCCTTGTCGCAAGTTGCTTTGAACACCCTCATTTATTAATATGCTTCAAAATGGTCTAAAAGAGCAGACTTATCAAATCACAGGCACTCATTCTACAGAATGAGCAGCCACTTCAGCTGGGGGGGCAGTGGTCCTGGAGCAGCCTATGTTTGTTGTAACCCAAGCACCATGGCTAGAAACAAGGCTGGAACTGTAGGCATAACCCTAATAGACCAAAGACATGGAGGATAAGGATGTCAGTTTGACCAATGTAGAGCAGCACTGTGTGAAAGAAACAAATGCAAGCCATATAAATAACTTCTAATTTTCTAGTAGCCTTATTAAAAAAAAAGTAAAAAGAAATAGGGAAAATGAACTTTAATAAGTATATTATTTAACTCAGTATATTCAGAGTACTATCATTTCAACATGTAATCAATATCAAAATATTTAATGAAGTAGTTTACATTCTTTTATTCATACTACTTTGAAAATATGATGTATATTTTACACCAGATATTGCTTACAACACATGCGGTATTGGCATGTTGATCAGTGCCAGGCTAAAGAAACCACACACGGGTTCTAATTTCTCAGGTACTGGGGACATCGGGACATACCACAGTCTATCAATGGAGTGACTCTGTCCACATGATTTGGAAGCAAGGTCCAGCCGCACATAGCAACAGTAGGAGAGCTGGATCCATCTCTGTGGCAGCTGGTTGTGTGACTTTCAACTAGGTACTTGGAGCCCCCTTTCCTCTTCCAACTGAGGGAGCTGAGCTAGCTCGTCTCCCAAGTACACTTGAATGTTCAGATTCCCAAGTTCTCTGGAATTGTGAAAGACACTGGTAGGGATTCTAAAGTTCACAATGTTTTTTGGTACTTGTCCCCACAAGAGAGGGTGCCTAACTCTTCACCCTTTCAGCATGTGTTGGACTTTGTGACATGCTCCTAAGTGGTAGAATACAGTAGAAGTTATAGGATGTCACTTCTGATATTGGGTTGTAAAAAGATTGTGGTTTTTGGATTTGATTCTCTCTCCCTTTCTTTCTCTCATTCTTTGTCCAGGGAAAGCCACTGTCATGCCGTGAGAATATTCAGGGAGCTCATGGAGAGGCCCACATTATGAGGAGATGATGCCTGCCAGGATCCTTGTGAGCGAGCTTGGAAATAGACCATTCTGCAGTCAATCCTGGAGTTGAGTGCAACAAAGAAGACAGATTGATTATGACTTCACGAGAGACTCAGAACCATAAGCACCCAGTTAGGCTACTCTTGGATTTCTTTCTCTCTCTCTCTCTCTTTTTTAATATAATTATTTTTATTTTTTTCCATTATAGCTGATTTACAGTGTTCTGCCAATTTTCTACTGTACAGCATGGTGACCCAGTTACACATACATGTATACATTCTTTTTTCTCACATTGTTGTGCTCCATTATAAGTTACCAGACATAGTTTCCAGTGCTACACAGCAGAATACTGAGTGAAGTAAGTTAGAAAGAGAAAGACAGGAGTTCCTGTCGTGGCGCAGTGGTTAACGAATCCGACTAGGAACCATGAGGTTGTGGGTTCGGTCCCTGCCCTTGCTCACTGGGTTAACGATCCGGCGTTGCCGTGAGCTGTGGTGTAGGTTGCAGATGCGGCTCGGATCCCGCATTGCTGTGGCTCTGGCGTAGGCCGGTGGCTACAGCTCCGATTCGACCCCTAGCCTGGGAACCTCCATATGCCGCGGGAGCGGCCCAAGAAATAGCAACAACAACAACAAAAAAGACAAAAAAAAAAGAAAGACAAATACCATATGATATCACTTCTATCTGTAATCTAATATAAGGCACAAATGAACCTTTCCACAGAAAAGAAAATCATGGACTTGGAGGATTTCTTTCTCTCTCTCTCTCTCTTTTTTTTTTTTTTTTTGGGCGGGGTGTTGGGGGAGCATACTTGCAGCATATGGAAATTCCCAGGCTAGGGGTTGAATTGGAGCTATAGCTGCTGGCCTACACCACAACCAGAACAATGTGGGATCTGACCCATGTCTGCAACCTATACCATAGCTCAAGACAGTGTCAGGTCCTTAACTCAAGAGGCCAGGGATTGCATCCGCATCCTTATTGATACTAGTCAGGTTCATTACCCCTGAGCTGTGACAGGAACTCCCTACTCTTGGATTTCTGACCTACAAAAACTGCGAGATAAAATGTGTGTTTTAAGCTGCTAAATTTGGTCAATATAGTTAATATAGTACTCCTGGAATATGAAAGACAAGCTGAATGAACTAAAAAAGAGGTTGACTGCAAGTAGGATGGGCACAGAGCCATACTTTCCATCAGGCACAGGCAGCAGGAAGGTGCAGTGGAGAGGAGACCCACCAGTTGTAATAAGTAACATTAATTGAGCACTTCTGTGTGTTTGGCACAGTTCCAAGCACTTCATATGTCTGAACTCATTTAATCCTTACAATGACTTAGGTGAGCAGTGCTAGTGTCTCCATTTCAGATTCAAAAAAAAAACACAAACATGGAGGGGTTAAGTAATTTTCCCAAGATTATACAGGTTGTAAAAGACAAAACTATGATAGAAACATTGATGGTCTACATCAATGCCTACATTCATACCTCATACATGAAATTCAATGGATGTTCTTCCCAAGATCTGGTTGACAGTATAGATATACAGGTACACAGTGAAAAGCCCTAAAATAATGACTTTCCTTGGAAACAGTGAGCAGGTCCTTGGGCTAAGCAATCTACAGCTAAATAATGTGGGTTATTAGCAGCCAAAATTACACTTCTGGGGTGCTCTGAAATGGGAAGACGGACTAGGGCAGAGGCCCAAATTTTCTTAAAAAATAAGACCTTATGATATTATAAATGATGGTGTAGCAATTAGTTAAAGATGACTGATGTCATCTGAATTTAAAAGACGTTATTTGGGAGAACTGATTTGTCAGGTAGTAACAATGGGGAGGTCAAATGTTTTAGGTGCATGACACACAAGGGACAGTGAGCAGAGTGGCTCTTTTAATTGGAAACAAATACTGATGCTAAACCACAGCAGATGACCCTGAAGTCAAGGTTAGTGAGAATTTCCTATCAGGGAAAGCTGTGAAATTTGAGCTTGTGGACTTTCCCCCCCTGGAATTTCCCCTGGAAGAGTTTTAAACTATAATCTAAAAACTTTAAAAAGAAAGAGGGCAGAAATGAACTCTTTTAGAGGGGGCATGACTTTGATAGTAACATGACTTTGGGGTTAGAGATGATTTGAAGCCCTTTAGCTTTGTCATGTGGGAGTTTCATAAAAAACATAGTGGTCATCAGTTAGATGACCACCATGCCTACACTCCAAATTCCTCAACTGTAAAATTAGGATTTATCACAATATCTGTGTGTTATGCTATTGATGATGGGTACCTCAAACTGGTCTAAGTCAATTTGATTTTTCACAATTAATAATTCTTTTCTATTAACATAAGTAGCTTTCAATAATCAGAACTAAGGGAGGCCACCTCCTCCTAAACCTCCCGACCAGTTATGTAACAATAAAAGCACTTCTCATAGGGAAATTGGCCCCCAATACAAACATCTATTTGCAAGCAGGTACCAAATACTAGGAACTCTTATCTCAGTTCTTTGTTCTGATAGGTATTTCCACAGAGATTTGGCCAGAAGGTCCACTTGAAATAGATGAAAAAATATTCCAGTGGCAGAATTCAGGCCAAGCTAGGTAATAAAATTCTTCTCTAGCCGTCTAGAGTGAGGATCATTTCATATTCCTAAGCTGAGGGTGTTATTCAAAAGTTTGTAGACTCTTGGACTTCTCCACCCTGTTCATGCAAGAGGGACATCCTGCAGAGCATCCCCCAATACCCACATGGTTTGAACAACCCCAAATCCACTAATAGGAAACAACTTCCGATACCCATTATGCTAATTTACCATGTTTCTGATATTCATTCCAAACAAAGAAAACTTGAAGGTTTATAGGCAGGTTCTTGAGGGTTTTTGAAGTATAGTGTGTGCTAGTAAACTGGAACTCAAAATGGTAGTGTTTGCTGATTTCTGCTTTTAAATACTACCACCACACTTATTTAAAGTTATTACCATGGCATCTCTGAATGCAGAGTTAGAAAGAAATGTGTACAACCAATTCTCATGAGCTAGTTCAAGCCAGCTTCCTGATACCACTGAGCGTGGTCTTGTGATTTGAGTTTTCTAAATACTGACCACCATAAAAAACACCCAATGTTAACAAATAGCTTTATGTTAGTTAATATCATGTTGCATAAATATTATCCCCAAACATAACAGCTTATAACCAAATGCATTTATTACCCAGCTTTTTTGTGGTTAGAAATCTGAATACTCAGCTGATATTCCTTTGCCTCCAGGTCTCTTAAAAAGTGGTGATCAAGAGTCTTCCAGTAAGACACTTATTCTTGCTCTCATTGGAAGACTTGACAGGGGAAGGACCCACTTCCAGCTCAATCTAGAGGATGCAGCCTCAACTCTTGCCAACAGTTAGCAACAGGATGCTCATAGTTCATTCCATGTGGAGCCAGAATGGACAATGAGAGAGAGAGTGCCAACAAAAGAGAGAGTGAAAACAAGATGGAGATCACAGTGTTTTATCATCTAATCGCAAGAGTTACTCCCATCACTTTCCCATATTCCATTTGTTGAGCAAATCACTTGGTTCAGCCCACATTGAAAGGTAGGGTTTTAGAGAAAACATGTGAATACCATAAGTTGGGAATCATTGGGAGCTATTCAAAAAACAATATGGTACAATCGCCTGAAATATAGTCAAAAATTAACTCCCAAGAATAGGTCACCTCGTTCATGCTAAAAGTACTTCCAATAAGTTTATAAGGCAGTGCAAGTTGAATAATAAGTCCAGTAAATATCCAATAACTCTTCCTTCTCCTTCTTATCTCTATGTTATGGGAGCATTGAAAAGGCTAAGTTAGAGATTGCAAACTGGTAGCTCAAGAGCTCCAATTAGGCCAGAAAAACATTGAAACCTTTTAAAATTCTTTAAGATACTTGCCTCTTCCCTTTGACACAGACTTCACATTCCCTACTGCATTACATACAACAGATTCACATCATTATATTGCCACTGTGGTCCCTGCACAATTTGCATCAGGGATCCTTTGACAATGATTATTGCAATCTGCAGATAAATCTCTTTTGAACACTGATTTTAACCTCTTCCCTTTCACAAAACCTCTTTCTTATTCAATAAATACTTTTCAAGCATTTCTTGTGTTTAAAGAATATTACTAGGCAAGCCATAGACATAGAACTAGGTATTTTTACAGTCAGTGGCCTGACCAAATGAACCACTGTCTCATTTTATTTTCTCACTTCAAACCCTTGTGCTCTAAAGATGGTCAATCTAGTGGAAGAAACAAAAGCCAAAGGCTAGGAAAATTAAGGAAACAAAAAAGAAGGGAGGTGTGTGATCTCGGGACTCAAGATGCCTATGCTTGAGGGAGGCAGCTGCTCATTAGCCAGGTGAAATTAACCAGTTGTATCACTTTTTGGCACCTCTGTTTCCTCATCTGTATGGTCAAGATCCCTGAGATACCTTTCAAAAGTGAATGCACTATTCATTCCTTAGGCAAAGGGGTCCTCATTACCACACTGAAGCTATGGAAAGTGGAGATCCCCAAACTGTAGAAGGCATCACAGACTAGAACAGTGGTTCTACAAGTATGGTCCCAAACCAGCAGATTAGCCACACCTCAGAGCCTGTTAAAAATGCAGTCTCCTGGGCTCCACCCCAGACCTTCTGAATCAGTAACTCTGGAGGTGGGTCCCAGCAATTTTTGTTTTATCAACTTCATCAAGGACATCTGATGGTTTCTCTAGTTGAGAATCACTGTACTACAGCACATCATTTTTGAAAGGTATCTCAGGGATCTTGACCATACAGATGAGGAAACAGAGGTGCCAAAAAGTGATACAACTGGTTAATTTCACCTGGCTAATGAGCAGCTGCCTCCCTCAAGCATAGGCATCTTGAGTCCCGAGATTTCAAACAGGCCACGGGTTGGGCTCCCCGTCAGCCCTGGGCTCCCGCCTAAACTCATTCCTTGGCTCCGAGTGTACCCAGCACCTCTGTCCAGTCATGCACAGCACGTCCTGCCAGGTCTGCAGGTGTGGTCCATGTACTCAGAGGTGTGCCACTGCAAGAGTTAAACAATTACCAACCCTTGCCAGCCCTTCTGCTCTTTAAAGCCACATACCTGCCCCATTACCTGCAAAGGTGAGCTCAGACAGAGGCCATGATCACACACCTCCCTGGACACGTGCCAGTGCTGAGGGGCCTGGGATTGGGCTGTTGGGGCTGCCACGTTGTTTACACAATTAATGTTTGGACAATAAACCCAAACCTCCCCAACATACCACACCCTGAAACACAGGATCATGGTGAAGGGCACAGTATTCCTGGTATATTTCAGGTATAACTTTCTGAATCACTGTGCAGATGACCCGATCTCACAAAGGCACATTAGGTGAGTTGGTGAATAGGTTGTAAATAAAATAACAGGAAGCAGTATTTATCAGAACAAAAGAGCCCTTATTAAATAAGAAGAGGGCCAGAGGTTTGTAGCTCCATTCTTCCACATACCTGGAGGCTGGGAAGAAAGAGATGCGAAAGGAAGCACTCTAGAATTTTTTCAAGGTTATTATTTCTATGAATGGGACTAGAGAACAATAATAAAACTGTCCTTATCTGGGCTACCTGGGCTATTGGATACCTTTTAAGGTTTTGTTTTTTTTTTTTTTTTGAATCTTCATGTCGATTTCTAAACCTATTTAGAAAGACCTGATTATGAGGGATGAAGGAAGGCAAAGAATGGATTGTTCTGGATCTAAAGCTACATGTTTACAAGCAAGTAAAGAATTTAGGTGACATTTTATAGGAGTTATCTCCAAATTCACAAGTAATAACTGCAATGTGGGTGTCTGTTTTGAATAGTGCTCAAGTGGGGAGGGGCAAGAGGAAGATTAAGTACCTGAAGAGTTCCTGTTGTGGCTTAACAGGTTAAGAACCCAACTTAGTATCCATGAGGATGTGTGTTTGACCCCTGGCCTCAATCAGTGGATCAATGACCTGGTGTTGCTGCAAGCTGTAACATAGCTTGCAGATGTGGCTCAATCCCATGTTGCTGTGGCTGTGTCATAGGCCTACAGCTGCAGCTCCAATTCAGCCCCTAGCCCAGGAACTTCCACATGCAGAGGGTGCAGCCCAAAAAAGAAAAAAAAAAAAAAAAAAAGGTCAAGGCCCTGAACCTCAAATGCATCTAAAACAATGCAAATGTTCCTCCTTAGAATATAGAAGAACCATTTGGGGCTGGGAGAGGGTGATCCATTTCCCAGGTTATTCTGAAACACAATGCCCATCAGTCTCAGCACACTCCCACCAACTCCCTTCCACTCCAACAAAGATATGAAAAAGGTGACTATGTAATTCATAGAAATTATAAAAATCCACAATACTAGATTGGGTTCCTGAAAGAGAGGAGCCAAATCTTAATCACCTCTGAATTCTTACATCCTAAAGCAGAGGTCTAAAGCCAGTGGCCCCTGCTATGTCTAGCCTACAGACATGCTTCATACAGTGTTGTATACACAGTGTTAATGCTTTTCTTAAATCTATTTTCTTATTTTTTGCTTTTTAGGGCTGCACATACAGCATATGGAAGTTCCCAGGCTAGGGGTCAAATCGGAGCTGCAGCTGCTGGCCTACGCCACAGCCAGAGCAATGTGGGATCTGAGCCAAGTCTGTGACCTATACCACAACTCACCTCAACACCAGATCCCTAACCCACTGAGCAAGACCAGGGATGGAACCCACATTCTCATGGGTAGTAGCCGGATTCATTTCTGTTTTGCTACAATGGGAACTCTGTCAACACATTTTTTAAATAAAGTTTTGAGGAGTTCCTGCTGTGGCATAGTGGGTTAATTATCTGGCTTATCTCTGTGGTATTGCCCCTTTGATCCCTGGTCTGTCACAGAGAGTTAAGGATCTGGTGTTGACCCTGTGGTGAAGGTCACAGATGTGGCTTGGATTCCATCCCTGGCCCAGAACTTCAATGTGTCATGGGTGTGGCCAAAAAAGAAAAAAGATGAAAAAATAAAATACATAAAATAAAGCTTTGAATTGGCTACTGCAGTAGATTATATTTTCCAAAGCTGTCTGCCACACCAGTTCCTGGGTCATATGCTCTTCCAGGATGTACTCTTGTCACCATACCCTCAAAAGCCAAAGCCTTGACTCTGGTGGGCTTTTGTCTGCTTTGACCAGTATCATCTGGGTGAAATCACGTCATGTGACTTCTAAGACTGGGTGATAAGAAGCCGCATGGCTCTCTCCTTCTTTGTAGGACTATTGGTGCTTGCTCTGCTGGAAAGAAGACTCACTACTCGGCGGCTGCCGTGATGTGACAAAGCTGGGCTACATGGAGACAGGTTGATCCAAGCAGCAGTTCTGATCACGGAGGTTTCCCAGCCCAACCTGAGGTGGGTAAGTAAACAGGTCTTTAGATATCCCAGCCCCTAGCCTTTGAGACGTCCCAGCTGAGGCTTCAGACATGGTGGAGCCGAAACAAGCCATGCCTGCTCTGCCTGTGAAGTCCGAGCCAAAAATCTATGAGAATAATAAACTGATTGTTGGTAAGTGGATAAGTTTTATGTTAATCTGTTATGCAGAAATAGTAATCGGAACAGTTTCCAACAGATATTTCTAAAGAGATTTCCCATAACATTTCAGAGTTTCTTGAAAAATTGTAGGATACGGCGGATGGACACATTGTGTGCAAGGAGTTGGGTAGCAGACCTAGTGTCTGGTAGATGGGAAACTTACTCGATGGACATGTCCTCTGCAGATCTGCACAGTCACCACCCCTGGGACTGTGTACTAAGTTTTGATGACACGACGTCTTACATTCATCCTGTTGTTTTTCTTAACACAGCAGAACTGTGCTTCAGAGTGAATAAATAAGACAGAGAGGGCCCTGCATCTTTTATATCAGCACCTTCTTGCCTAGTTCCTGTGTGTGCTTGGAGTTTGCAACCCCTGCCCTGGAATATAGCAAACATATAACAAATATTTGTTGAATTTCGAAATCAATCAATCCTCCTTGCTGATTTTATTTTTATCTCTGGATTTTGCTGATAAAAAATGTATTTTCCCATACATTTAATGGCACTTGAGATATCTTTTATCTTTCTTCTTTTCTCTCTTTCCTTCCTGCCCCGCTCCCCCCTCACCTACCTACCTTTCTTTCTCTTTCTTTCTTTCTTTCTTTCTTTCTTTCTTTCTTTCTTTCTTTCTTTCTTTCTTTCTTTCTTTCTTTCTTTCTTTCTTTCTTTCTCTTCCTTTCTTCTCTCCTTCCTTCCCCACTTTCACAGCTGCATTCATTTTTGCATATATATAACATTAAACCCTGGTTGTCCATTTATCTTCCACTCAGAATATAGAAGATTTAAATAATAGTTTTCAGGAGTTCCCTTGTGGTGCAGCAGGTTAAGGATCTGCCATTGTCACTGCTGTTTGATCCCTGGCTCCATGGGTGCAGCCAAAAATAAATAAATACATGCATAAATAGATAATAGTTTTCAAACTGGAAAAGGCTTCTTCTGTAGCAGAAGTACCATTTTGTTCAAGGAGCCTGTCTCAGAAGCATTCCTTTAAAATATAGAAACCAAGGCCCCACCTTGCACTCAGCAAATCAGATTGAGGGGACTGAGACAGAAACCTGGACCTCAGGAAATACTTCACATTTTGGTGCACATGCAGCCTTAGAAATCAGCCCAGCCTTCTTTAAGTGGCTAAAATAGAAGGTAGGCTCTACCATGAACCCTGGGCTTGCAGAGATGGATCCGAGGGGCCCGGGGTGACAAGTTCAAGGGGAACCACATGAAAGTCTATGAGCACGGGGGATCACAGTGAAAATGAGGTGACAGGACAAGGAGAAGTTGGGACAAGCACCTCCAATAGCACAGAGCCTAGGAGATCAGCTGAGCAAGGGGGGCTTAAGCAGGGCTTCTGTCATGGACTCTGAACCTCAACAGGGAGAAAATTCCACCTTGTTTGTGCTACTCTGTGAATGGAATATAGCACTTCCTTTAGTTCTGAATGTAGGCAACAAACCAAGGTAGCGTTAGCAGGACCCATGCTTTGTCCTAAGAGAAATCACAGGTATTTTTATATGACAGAGCTATCTCATAAGGACATTTTCACTCATCATTACTTCAAAATGATGACAGTTTTTAGGCTTCTGATAAACCATGCTGTTTAACAGACTATTTCAGAAATATACGTATTACTGTTACAATTTTAAAAACTGTTTTGATATATAATAAGCTTCCTTTGTAATCCCCAAAGTTGCACTTTTTGGTTTTGAAATATTCCTCAGGAAGGAATTCACAGGCTTCACCAGAATGTCAGATGTCCATGCACCTGGATTAAAGGAATAGGTAAAGATGGAGTGGCCAGCCTGGTCCTTACACATCTACCCAAAGATCCAGACTGCCACTCCCCAGTCACACCCCTCCCTGAAGCACAAGGGAGGGATGGAAGGTGAAAGAGAGAGGAGGCCCCCAGGTGTGCTTAGCATCCAGGCCACTCCTCCTGGCACCTGCTGGGACATACTGCAATTTGTACCTGCGACCACTGGTCTGCCAAGAGGAATCCACAGTGCTAGGCCTGGATTGAGACATGTGAGGCTAAGGGTTCATCTTTTTCTGAAGACTGACCTGACCCCTGCTTGTCCCCAGGCCCACAACAAGCCTCCGGCGTCGCTTAGTCAGCCATCCCTTTAGGCAGCATTGGAAGCACCACATTTCCACAGGCTGGAACAGGATAGCCCCTCATGCTGACAAGCAAAGGATGCATCTTTTCATACAGGGCCTGAGAAGGACACACGGACCTCACATTAAACCAGTGGTCCTATTTTACAAGCTGATGGGCCAGCACTGAGCAAAGCCACCTTCACAAAATCCTACAAAGCAAGAATTTTTCCCAATGTCCATATTAGCATCTTTACTTTCCAAATGAAGAAAAAGAGGTTTTGCAAGATCAATCACTATACAAAACAAATGTCGGTTATCGTTAAATAGAAATCTATTTTTTAAATATATAAACATAGTGAATATAAATATTATTCATAAAACAAATATAAAATAAACTATATAATTTAAATTATTAATAATAGGGCATTCTCATTGTGGTTCAATGGGTTAAGAACCTGACTAGGATCTAGAGAATGTGGGTTCAATTCCTGGCCTTGCTCACTAGGTTAAGGATCTGGCATTGCCAAAAGCTGCAGCATAGGTTGTGGATGCAGCTCAGATCTTGTGTTGCTGTGGCTGTGGTGTAGGCTGGCGGCAGCAGCTCCCATTTGACACCTAGCCTGGGGAACTTTAATATGCTGCAGGTGCGGCCCTAAAAAGAAAAAATAATCAATTAATAATATTGTTGCTTAATAATTAATTTTGGATTATGCTTATTAACATGGATTCTAACTTTAACACCAATATTACTAAATATTGTTTTGATGAATGAATTATAATTAATTTCAAATAATATTCATAATAGCTAATTAGTAATAATAATAATATTGTATCTTGCTATGTCTCTAACCATGCATTGTACTTTCATTTTCTCATGGAATCTTCATACAACCCTCTGAGATGGATCCTATTATTATTGCTATTTTGTGGATGAAGGATTCAGGGGCTGAAGAACTTACCCAGGTCCCACAGGAAGGAGCTAGCTATGTCCTTGGAGGACTACAATTTGAATCCAGGCTTCTCTGACAGAAAATCCATGTTCTCTTCTTTCTATCAAATACTTCTGTTCCTCACTGTGCCACTTATGTTAACACCCCTCTAGGGCTACCTGTTCTTGGCTAGTTGATATTCTGGAACCTTCCAAGAACAGGGATGGGTGGGCAGTTTCAATGTCTCTGAAGTGCAGAGCCATTGGGGCCATTTCTTCAGGCTGGGATCTTGCAAACGTCTCCCACTCTCCCCCATGTCTTCTGAAACTTGAGTCAGCAGCTGAGCAAAGCCACAAAGACAGTCCCAGGAGGTGTGGTGTGACCAGGAATAAACACAGGCAGGGAACATTCGAACCAAAACGCACTGAAACTTGACAGCCAGGACATGCCAGGGCACGCCAGCTCATGGCTCATAAAAGTTGCAACTTTTATTGTGAACATTCAGTCACTTGGTTAAAGTAATACTACTAATATACCACCTGCTGACACTATTGGGGTTCTCTGGTATTTGGGGGTGCAGCGCTAGGCAAGCTCCACTGCAGGGAAAGGGCTGTGAAAACACAGGCAAATGGACGTTTTCTTGCCCTTGAAGGGAGGAGATGCTGGGTAGGGTTAAGGGGTGGAATTTCCCTGGCTCCTTCCATGACGCCAAGACCAAGGTTAGAAATGAACTGAACCACCTTGTAAAAAGCATTATATATAAAGTCATCTGTTTACCTCAGCCGCTGCTGTCACAGCCCTGTGTTCCTATCAAGGGTTTAAAGCAAACACTGTGAGCGGCTAAAAGAACAACATCGTTTCTGATTCTCTCCTAAGACCTGATTCACTTACAAAATGGGCTTATGAACTTAAAATTATGGGAGGGGAGGAGGGGGGGCAAGAGACAAGAACCCTTTTATTTAACATATTATTCACAATGAAAATTGGCACAGAAGCCAACCACATACATTAACATAGCTTGGGCAAGTTTAAAGCTTATGAATACATTTCTGTGGAAAAATGTGAATATGGAAAATCCCCTCTTATTTTGCCCTTTCCAAAAAAGCAATGAGTTCTGGGCTCAATGTGTATCCGTAACCTCACTTAGAAACTGAGAAATGCCAAGTGGGACTGAAGTGGGGGAGCCCAGGCTGAAGGGAGCTGAGGGTCTGCTACCCTGGAAACCAGAGGAGAGGAAGGGAGGAGCCCCAGGACTCCCTCGCAAGCACAAGTCAGATTTCATCCTGAATCTCAGTGGGGAAGCCCAAGGGGTATGGGTTGAGGCTCCCAGGTGCTCTTTGCTGATATGGGCAATTCATTATAATTTGAAGAAGAGAGGGAGAGAGCTCTGTTTCTAATCTTGCTCAAAATATACCAATTTAAAGGGAAGGTATAGTTGTACACAGCAGGAACCAGGAGTCTGATGTGGTGATTTTGTCATTGAGTTTTATTCACAGAGTGTTTTCTTAAGGATGGTGTGAGTATTTGGAAACACAAAGTAATTCATCCTCCCCAAAATGGCCTTGAAGATAGAGGCCTCTGCTGATATTACTTCTTGTTTTAGTTATTTTGCAAGCTCCAGCCGATGCTTTGCCTGACAGTTTCCCTGGAGAATAAGGGATTAAACTATTCATTCAAAAACAGGGGAAAGAGTTTAGACCTAGACAGGCTGAGGAAATTGTCCATCACTGCAGAGTATATCTGTATCCACTAGTCTATCTGTATGCCATTCACCCATCCACCCATCATTCTCCATCCATCCATCCAACAACAAATCCATCCATCCAACAAATAATTTACTGAGGGTCCAAAGGGCACTTGCCTATGCACATGCAAAAATCTAAAGAAGCCGTGGGGAAATACAATTTCTGAAACTCATCCTCACTGCCTAACATGGAGAGATAGAGCAGTGCTGGTTCTGGTGGAGGAGATAGCATGCAAATGCTATGATTAGGAAAGAAATGATTTATGAGCCAAGTGAAATGCTAAATATGTAAGCAACCTCTTTTCCAGAATGATCAAATAAGGAAATCTGACTATCAAGAAACAATTGATATATTTCTAAGAGGCACTCAGCAAGTAATTATTGAGCACATACTGTGTAGTTGACTCTGTACTAGGACCTGGGAACATGGGAACACAGACAAGCTCATTTCATGCTCACAGCTCTTCCCAGCCCTGAAGGAGACACACAACATTGTATCCACATTGTGGTAAGTGCTGGAACCTCTGTGAGAACAAATGGCAGAGCACATGGCTTGTCTGCAGGCTCAGAAAGAAAGAGGCATGTACAATGGCCTGGTGGTGGGACTCGGCTCCTGAGAAACTGTCTGAAGGTCTGAAGGCCAGTATGGCTGGAGAGGTTGGACAGCTAAAAACTTAATAGGCTGTGGTGAACAAAGTGTAAAGTCACTTACAATTTAAAACAGGAAAGGTTCTATCATATTTGCTTTCTCAGCTATGGTTCTGGCTTTTTGGAGTAGAATGGCCTGTGATGACCAATGGTGGAAGCAGGGCATCCACTAGGGCAGTTACTCAGGCAAAATGGTAGAGTCACATGGATTAGGATCTTTCAGGTAGGGAAGGAAAAAAAAAAGAGAGATGTGCGTAAGAGCTATATAGAGAAAAAAATGGTACAGGAAAGAAAGAAATTTCTCCCTGGAAAGCACAGAAATGTGAAAGGACAAAAATGCCATCCTCTACCCCACTGGTTCCTAGAAGCATGGAAGGTATTACAGAGGTCAGGCTTCTGTCAGCAGATGGGTAGCATTGGGTGGGCTGTTTTTGAGACCAGCTCTTCACCCATCTTGGCTATGGGAAGAGGTTTGAATTGAACTAGCTTTCAGAATGTCAGATACATCTGGAAGCATTCTTATCTTTTCTTGCAAACTTTCCATTCTTTCCATGCTGTGACATTTCTAGTCCTTAAATCCAAAAATGGAAGAAAGAAATAGGATGTCTTTGATATTTGGAGTTACAGTTTCTCAGATGCAATTAGAATGACATTCAATGGTCATAGACATTGATTAATATTATTAGTATTTTTTTTTAGGGCTGTATTATCCTCACACATATGGAAGTTCCCAGGCTAGGGGTTGAATCGGAGCGGTAGCTGCTGGCCTACGCCACAGCCACAGCAATGCTAGATCCGAGCCACATCTGTGAGCTACACCACAGCTCATGGCAACGCTAGATCCCTAACTCACTGAGCGAGGCCAGGGATAGAACCTGAGTCCTAGTGAATGCTAATCAGATTAGTTTCTGCTGAGCCATGATAGGAACTCTGAAATTAAAATATTTAATTTCAAAAATAAAATCATTTTCAACTTAATTTTTGAAAAATCACAAAATAATTGCTCTGGTGACCTGAAATCATATTGCTGTTCCCTTGGCCCAAAACACAGACACCTTACATATTCAGAGTGCAAGCTTTCCTTTGCACACACATGGAAATGTGGTGTGACACCAGTGCCCATGTTTAAGGTGTCACTCTGCGTGTGGGTCACCCATCACTAAGTTTATATCAATAAGTTAGCAATTACTTTAGACTTTTTGTTAATGAGTTCTAAAAATTACTAATCAGAGTCCCTTACATGATTAGGACTTTGGGCTTCGATATCATATCATACAAATTTTCACAACTTTATTCCATTTAGTGTATAAATTTTGTAAGTGATTTTTTTAAAAAAGTAGAGCAAGTATCATTTTGTCAATCTGTTATTCAAAAATTAATTCTGACCATTGCTTCTTGTAACAAAATGGCCCAAGAGTTCTAAAAGCAAATAATGCTAATAGTAAGTTTACATATCTCATAAACTCTCTTAATATCTTAGGGTGTGTGTGTGTGTGTGTGTGTGTGTGTGTGTGTGTGTGTGGAGGAGGGATAGAAAGGAGGTAGGTATACAGAGAATAGAAGGTGGTTCTTGTTATTTTTCAAAACCAGTTCATCTTTTCTAATGAGTCATATCCTTGTGTCTGAGCCAAGTTCTTCCATGTCCCCACTGGCCTCAGCTTTGGGAATCCTGAGTGTGACTCATGGGTCATGATCCTGAAGACAGAGTCCTATATTCCTCCAAAAACAATTTAGGGCCCCTCAGCCTGTGATGCAACAATACAACTCCATATAAATCAGAGGGAGCTTTTATGGGTTGACTAATATGTTAACACCCTGTGATCCAGAAATGGAGTTGCCTAAGGTTTTTTTAGGCTGTGTCATATAAATTGTGTCTCAAGCAGTGTCCTAGAGTTTTCAGTGTCTTCCAAAATGATGTGGCAGAATGGGACAACGAAAAGATGATTAATATATTTGACTTTATGTAATTAACCATTTTTAATTGGCAAAAATATCAAGTCCTGTGCATTTATATCAGCTGTCAACTTTGGGCTATCATTCTTTGAACACCCAGAACTCCCCCTAGCTCTCAGGTCAGGAACTAGAAAGTATAATATCTGAACTTCATAACTTGTGAACACAATGCAAATCAGCTTCATCTGAAGGATGAATGAAATCCCAATTTATACTTTTTTCTAACACTTACATTTAGCTGATCCTGTCCCTCCTCTTTCTAAAAGCAGAGAGGTGTTATCTGCTTATACAGTCAATAAACATTAATTTAATGTGTTGCAAAATATTACATGCGTGTCCCATGATAATCACTGTAGATGCAGTAGTAAAAAGGCAGTCATGTAGGAAGTTTATAAGTGGAATGGTCCAAAAATATTAAATCCAAATTCCTTAGCATATCCCAGGCCCTTCAAAATCAGATGAGAACCTATTTTGGCAGCAGCTTCTCTACTCTTCTCCATTTAAATTATCCTCCATTCAGGTTACAAAGTTCTCAGCATTCTTGGAAAAATTTGTGCTCTTTCATGGATTCATTGACTCTGCTCAAGCTACAATGTTTTTTCCTCTCTCCTTTCTGAGGAAACACCTATAAAATACCCAATTCAAAACTGACTTCCTCTGTGCACCATTCTGACACCTCTGCCTCAGTAGCACATATCTCTTTTATTGCTCACAGCTCAGGGCTATGGCACAGAAGGTCCTTCTGGAATAAATGCATTCCAAACCCATGAAGAAATGAAACAATATTAGATTATATTTGTCTGATATGAATATTTATTTTGAGATAATTTTGTTTTAGATTTCCATATATGGCATTGTTCTTGGTTTCAAGTATTTGCCTATGTAGAGAGATGGATAAGTAGATAGAGGAGTATAGAGATACAGAGCTAAATAGGTAAGAGATGGATAGACAACACCTCTATAGAGAGATGCAGATGTACACAGGTAAAACGAAACAGTAATTTTAAGGAATAATTTTTAGTTGATTTTTGATTTTCTGGGATTCAATACAAAAGCTAGCTAATCAATGTATCCTTGGGGCTAGGTTTTTATTGCTATTTTTGTGTTTGTTGTTAGCTTTATTGAGGTATAATTGGCAAATAAAAATTATATGTATAGAAGATGTACAACCTGATGTTTTAATATGCCTATACACTGTTACATGATCACCACCATCAGGCTAATTAACATATCATATCACATACACTTTTGTGTTATGTATTTGTGTGTGGCAAGAACATTTAAGATCTACTCTGTTAGCAAATTTCAAGTATATATTATAGTATTATTAACTAGATTCACCATCATGTACATTAGATATTCAAAACTTACTCTTCTTGCATAAGTGAAGCTTTGTACCCTTTGATTCTTTAATATCCCACTTTTCCTCCCCACCAACCCCCAGCAACAATTCTTCTCTGTTGCTTTTATGAGTTCAACTATTATAGAGTCTTCATATAAGTGAAATCATGTGCTATTTTTCTTTCTGTGACTGGCTTACTTCACTTAGCATAATGTCCTACAAGTTCATTCATGTGGCAAGTAGTAGGATTCCCTTCTTTTTTAAGGCTGAATAATATTCTATTGTATATACTATATATGTATTTGGTCCTTAATTTTTTTTTTTTTTTTTTTTAGTGCCGCACTTGCAGCATATGGAGGTTCCCAGGCTAGGGGTTGAATCAGAGCTACAGCTGCCTGCCTAAGCCACAGCCACAGCAACACAGGATCTAAGCAGCCTCTGCAACCTACACCACAGCTCACAGCAATGCCAGTTCCTTAATCCACTGTGCAAGGCCAGGGTTTGAACCCGAAACCTCATGGTTACTAGTTGGATTCATTTCCACTGTGCTGCAACAGGAACTCTAGTCCTTAACTTCTTGATGGACACTTGGGTTGTTTCTATATCTTGGTTGTTGTGAATAATGTTGCAATGAACATAAAAGTGCAGATATCTCTTTAAGATACTGATTTCATTTCCTTTGGATATATAATTGAAAGAGGAATTACTGGGTCCTATGGTAGTTCTATTTTTCATTTCTTGAGGAATCTCCATACTGTTTTCTATAGTGGCTATACCAATTTGCATTCTCATCAACAGTATGCAAAGATTTCATTTTCTCTACATGTTTATTAACACCTATTATATCTTCTCCTTTTGATAACAGCCATCCTTTTAGCCTTCTTTTTAAGAAGGAGGTGCTATCTCAATGTGGTTTTGATTCACATTTTCTCAATGATTAGTGATGCTGAGACTTTTTCAAACACTTTTTGGCCTGTCCTGTGTCTTCCTTTAAAAAGTATCTCTTCAGTTCTTTCATATCTTCAAATCAAGTTATTTGTCTTTTTGCTATTGGTTTCCTCTCATAATTTGAACATTAACCCCTTATCAGATAAATGATTTGCAAATCATTTGCAAATGCATAGGTTGTCTTTTCACTTTGTTAATTGTTTCCTTTGTTGCATAGAAGCTTTTTAGTTTGATGCAGTCCCAGTTATCCTTTCTACTTTTTGTTATCTGTGCTTTTGGGTGGGATCTTCTCCAAAAAATCATTTCCTGGACCAATTTAAAGACATTTTCTGAATGTTTTTTTCTAGTCATTTTACAGTTTCAGGTCTTATGTTTAAGTCTTTCGTCCATTTTATTTTTGTATGTAGTGTGAGATGTGTCCAATTTTACTCTTCTATATGTGGATATCAGTTTTCCCAGCACCATTTATTGAGGAGACTGTTCTTGCCCATTTTGTGTTCTTGGCAGCTTTGTTGAAGATCAGTTGACCATAAATGGGTGGATTTATTTCTGAACTCCCTATTCTGTTCCATTGGTCTATATATCTATTTTTTTTTTTTGCCAGCATTATATTTTTTGATTACTGCAGCTTTGTAATATAATTTGAAGTCAGGAAATGTGATGCTTCTAGTTTTGTTCCTCTTGTTCAAGATTGCTTTGGTTAGTGGGGGTCTTTGTGGTTCCATATGAACTTTAGGACTTTTTGCCTAAAGAATTTGCTGTGGAGAATGTCATTGGGATTTTGATAGGGTCAAATTAAATCTATAGTTCACTTTGGGTTGTAAGGACATTTTTACAATGTTAATTCTTCCAATCCACAAATAAGGAATGTATCTCTGTCTTCTTTCTTTTCTTTCATTAGTGTTTTATAATTTTCAATGTACAAGTTTTTTACCTCCTTGGCTAAGTGTACTTCTAAGTATGTCTTTGTTGTTGTTATTGTAAATGTGATTGTTTTCTTAATTTGCTTTTAAGTTTGTTTCTTGTGTATGTATAGAAATACCACTGATCTCTTTGTATGTTGATTTTGTATCCTACAACTTGGGTCTGGTCTTAAAGCTTAAGATCTTGTAGACATCAGGGATGGATAAGCGCTACCAAATTTTTAATTTTATCTCAATAATATCCTCATACTTTGGAGAAATAATTTGTTCAATATATCATCATGTGTTTTTTTTTTCTTTTCCTCCTAGACAAAGTGTTTGGGAGTATTGATAAGCATATCTGACGTAAAAGGGTATTATATATTTTTAAGTTAGCCCTATTCCTGTGAAACCTAGTGCAAATTGTAAAGTAGATGTAAACAATTTCTGTTAAGCAATACAGACATTTAAAAATCACAGTGGGCTTATAGAGCAAAAGATGTATTTTAACCAAAAATGTCCTACACATGCACTGCCACTAAAAATGAACTTGGGGACTCAGAAATTTGAGGTACATAGTTGGGATTCCTTTTGTTTCCCTTGAGTCTCTCTTGGTTCAAGAAAATTGCCAGTTCTAGAAACATTTCTCTTACTTGAAACTTTCCTTATAATAACTATTATTTGGGTGCCTATTATAAGCTAAGCGTTATGTCATATATTGAGATTTTAAGAATAATAAGATTGAAAGAAGTGCATTGAGGAAGAAATGTTAATTATTTTGTGTCAATAAATATTATATCCAATGGGTCCTAAATTTTCTAAATTAAGTTAGGAAAGGCTGGACTTAATGAGGGTTTATACTTACTTGTTAATAATAAATTTTTGGACTAATTAGGAAGTCTGTGTTCACAATGTCAAAAGAATAATTTCCTGGGTTAAGCAGGCAAGATCATGGTCAGAAAAAGCTTAACATACTTCCTTTTTTAAAGTTTCCATGTGAACATTTTTTAAATGTTATCATTTGATTAAAAAACTGCAAAATATTGTTGAGATTTACCTTGAACATGGTAATATTTTTAATTTTAAAACACAATGCAATATGATAGTCATAAAGTTAATACATTTATTCATAAAATATTCATAAATTATATCACTTCATTAGAGATTATATGGTTCAGATAAAAGGACACAAGTTTAAACTTGTAGAATAAACATCTTTGGATTCACCTTTGACCTCTGCAGCAGTGTACTTATATTCACAACCTCATTTGGAGAAAATATCAAAAGACTTCATTTATAAACTCATTTGAACACAGAAGTATAAAGGGCCCACTTACATGCCCTGGTTGAAAAGAGGAAAGTGGCTGATATTCTGGACTTGTCACCCTGGACCCTGGTGTACATGAGAAGGAGTATTTTACTTTAGAAATACCCTGTCTTTGAGAATTAATACAAACTTCCTTCCCTCTCCTCCTCACCCACAAGCCCAAAACCTTCCTGTCATTAATCAGGACAACCTTTTTTGATGTGAAGAGAAAATATTCTTTTACCACCAAATAGAACCCCCTACACTTGGCCTATGACACATAAAGGTGATTTCATTCCCAGAGGAGAATGTCAGATCAAGATTAGTGGAAACTATAGACAGATATCTGGACATGAAATAAGAAAGGAAAGGAGGGAGAGATGGAAAATGAAGGAAGAGGGGAAAGAAAAAAAGAGGGAAGGAAGAAAGGAAGGGAGGGAAGGAGGCAGAGAGGGGAGAGGGAGGGAGGAAAAGGAAGAAAACAATGTAATTGTCAGGTAGAAAGGGCAGGAGTCCCTGTCTCCCAGGGAGAAGCAGAAAGGTGCAAAATCTTAAAGAGCCTTTCCAACACAGACACTGAATCTCTGGCTCTAGCTCTTCCCAACAATGAAACGATAGGAGAATTCAGGGCCTGGGCACTGCTCCGGCATAACTGTGGACAGATTTTCCCCCATATGTTTACAGAATTCCGAAAGTACAGAAATAGCTGTTGAGCTCTAAGCAGTTTTTGTAAAATTACCCCAGCTCAGAGATGTTTTCATTCTACCCTGGGGACTCTTTGGTGAAATCTAAATAAGTGGAAAGATTCAGCTATTTTGGAGTTTTCCTTGTGCTAAATAATATTCTGTAGATTGGATTAAGAGCAGAAAAAAAAATGTAGATATTTTCACTTTCACATAAATCAAAATGGCTGAATGTTTAAAAACAAACAAAAAAGTGCCCTCAGGCTGAAACCAATTATGGAAATTCTTACCCGAAAGGGATAATTTATTAGATCATTTATAATGAACACAACACACAAATGAAAACCGGTGTCCCTGACCTCAACTACCACAAACACTACGATGTTTTCTATTTATAAAAATGATCACAATAAAGTTTGTGGAGGCTGCATGCAGGAGGCTTAGGCCAAGGGTCCACAAGAACCCTGACTGACAGGCCCTGATTCCAGAGACAGTAGCTACACAGTATGGCAACTGGGGGTGACTTTTCCTTTGATTACATTGATTGATTTCACTGGCTTTTAGGAGATCATTTTTAAAATTAATTAATTTGCAAAAGTGCAATGAGAAAACCCTCTTTACTTGGTTAGTCCCCACTCATTCTTCAGAGAGCGGCTCAAATATTACTTCTTCAGGGAAGCCCTCTAGGACCGTAAATGACCCCCATATCAAGCTGAATATTATTTATTATCATCTCTAGTCAGTATCTGTCTCTCTCTTAGACTGGAACTGTCGGAAGTGCAGAAACAATGTCTGTGACCCTCACCATGATAGCCCCATTCTAGCCTTTAGTGGATACTGAGCCAACATACACTAATGCATGAGTGAAAGAAGGAAAACTAGCCTAGTTATCTGGATAATACAATTGCATTGGTAGGAATATTTCTTTTTCTTTTTTTCTTTTTTTTTTTTTTTTTTTTTGTCTTTTGAGGGTTGCACCCATGGCATGTGGAGGTTCCCAGGCTAGGGGTCTAATCAGAGCTGTTCCTGCTGGCCTACGCCACAGTCACAGCAACACCAGATCGAGTTGTGTCTGCAACCTATACCACAGCTCACAGCAACACCGGATCCTCAACCCACTGAGCAAGGCCAAGGATCGAACCAGCAACCTCATGGTTTCTAGTTGGATTCGTTTCCACTGTGCCACGATGGGAACTCCAGTAGGAATATTTCTATTGCAAGTATCAGAAGACCCAGCTGAACTTAATAAGATGCCCAGAGGGTGATGTTTCCAGAGCTCAGCCGTGTTGGGGCACTGAGTCTACTTCACTATTCATCTCTTGGTTTTTCCCTCATCATCAAAGACGGCCGCCACAATTACAAGCACTCGTCCTCCTCAAACAACTAGGTTTAAAGCCACGAAATAAAAAGAAAAGAGATTACTTCTCAAACGCTAGTCTCTTATTAAGGAAGTAAACCTTTCCTCAGAGATTTTCTGACCTGACTTTTTCTTCAGTTCCCATTGCCCAGCATATGATCACATGCCCTTAGCCTACCTGCAAGGAAGGCTGGAAAAACAAGGATCTAGCATTTTCCAGATCTTTAAAAAGGGAAGGGCACTGTGACCAGGAAGAAAGCATGGTGCAAGACATTATCAGACAGCAGTTAAGAGTCTGCCAGAGGGGGCCTATGATTGTGTTCTTTACTCATCACTATTTTTTGTTTAAATATGTCATTAAAATGTGAGCTCTGGGTATCCTAAGACCTTAGGAAGAACATTCCTCCATACAGCTTTCCTGGTCCAAGGATGCAAGTAAGCATGCAAATCTAAAAATGCCTGGTGAATAATCACATCCAACGTCTGATAAAGAAAAAAACAAACAAACAAACAAAAAACCCAGTCAACATGATGACCTTGAAGATTATTTTGAACTTCTATTAGATCACAGAAACATTCAGAACTGTATCCTATTTCATCTTGCCATCTATTGGCTGGTGTTTTTTAATGGGTGGCTTCTGTGCATTAGAAATTGTTATTACACCAAAATTGTTTTTGTTGGATCTGGAGAAGGAGTATACCATACTCTTATTAATTTTTTTAATTCCCAATAAATGTAAAAGTTGCTTTAAAGAACCTATCAGATCAACCAGAACACTCAAAGAGTACTATTAAGTAGACATTGTTTGAAAAACCAAAATAATCATAGATGGCTCTGTGCTGGGTATAGCATCTGACATCTCTTTGCAAATCTACTGAGATCCAAGATTATTGAGAAGTCAAAAGATTCAGAGACAACTCATTTTACAACTGGAATATGGACTTTTACTTAAGTGCCAATGCTGGAGACAGATCTTATGTTTTTACTTCCTCTGTCCTGTTAGCTCTACTTCTAAGCCTGATTTTAGAAATCCTCAATTAGCTGCAAAGTGCTGAAATATTCTGTTTTAACTTTATTGGCAGGAATTTGACATACCTGGGACTAGAAGCCAGCCAGTACCATGGACTTGGAGATGAAGCATGAGTTCCTTCCTCAGCTCAGAAAGATGGGAACATGAAGACCCCACTCAAGGTTTTCCCAGACCTAGAAGATTAGTAACTCTACTGTTCCTTGGAACCATTCATGAGATCTGGTAAATTCATTCACTGGTTGAAGCTCAAACTAGTCTTGTCAGAGTGAAGCAGTCACGAACTCTCCTTAGCATGGGACATCTTTACACTCTGTATTCCTCGGGATTACCTGAGATTTTTGAGCAATCTCTAGAAAATCTGCCTGGTGGTTTGGTAATATAGGAAATTCTTAGTCTACTTTGTTGCTTCTTCACAGGAAAATCATGTTGACTCTATTGTTTAGGCTTTTTTCCTCATGCATCATTACCTCCTATATTTTATTTTTTCTTAAACACATTTCTTGTATTTACACACCTTGCTAATTCCAAAAGTTTAAAACTCTGCCTTTCAAAGAATACCCTTCCCTTTTCTTTCCATCCTATAAGACTTCATACACCTGGTGCCTCCCACATTTGCTGTGATTTGCATGTCATTTTGTGACTTTGATATGATGAGCCTCTCAGACACTCACATGGATACTAATAGAGGTTGGTTTGTTCATGTGTGTAAAGATTACAGACAGCAGCAATCCTTTTGAAAATTTGGAAAAGGCTTAGTTTTGAGGACTTGGCATTTCTCAAAGTCACCAAAAATGTTTGATAGAATTAAAGCATATTTAGGACACATTTTAAAATAAACAAACAAACAGGAAGTATACTGTATGTTCCCTCATGTGGTCCAAAGGCCATTTGTAACAAAATTAATTGAGGAGCTGGTTATGAAATTGAAAATTCTTTTCTTTCTTCTTTTTTTTCTTTTGGTGTGCCCTTGGCATATGGAAATTCCCAGGTCAGGGATTGAACCCCTACCACAGCAGCGACAACACCAGATCCTTAACTGGTAGGCCACTAAGAAATTCCAAAATTCTTGATCTTCTTAAATGTACTAAATCAGCTCTGGAGGGGTGGGATTTCAAAATATGTGCTTTTGAAATTTGTCTTTTTGTCTTCTTCTCAAGGGAGTTTTCACACATCATTGAAGAACTGCTAGCATAAGGCACCTCCAACTATTGATTTTCCTGATTCATCAATATGAAACAGAGAAAGGGAACGGGTATTAAAATGAGGCAAAAGAAAGGAGTTAGTTTCTAGATACAATGCTGGTCATGGATATCACTTAATCATCTTCATGCCATGCACTTCTTTGGCAAAGTGGGGAAGCCAATAATACATCCCTTCTCAGATGAACGTTTTCAAAAGCATTAAACATAATACTTTATGATTATAAAGAAAATTAATTATATTAAATTATAATTCTATCTATGGGCCCCTAGGGGCCTATGAATACCAGAATCCTTGAAGCAAGGGATAAAGTAACCCAACCGTCAGAAACTGCTAAGTGTTGGAGTTTCTGCTGTGGCACAGTGGGATCCATCTGAGGCCTCTCTGGAAAGCTGGGATGCAGGTTCAGTCCCTGGCCCAGCACAGTCGATTAAGGATCCGACATTGCAGCAGCTACAGTGTGGGTCGCAATTGTGGCTAGGATCTGATTCCTGGCCTAGGAACTCCATATTCTTTTGGGACAACCAAAAAGCCAAAAAAGGAAAAGAAAAGAAAAGAAAAGAAAAGGAAAAGAAAAGAAAAGAAAAGAAAAGAAAAAGCAAAGAAAAAAATGAAACAAAACTGTTAAGTGGGAATGACAGATCAGGTTTGATTAGATGCTACCTGAGGCTTACAGTCAAGTTTAGGACTAGTTTCAGAGGGAGAATCAAAAATTGTTTCAGAGAGAAGAGGCATTGAAGTTGATAAAAGTGTTTAGAAATGGTCATGTAGCAAAAGGGTAAAATACATATCTCATCCCCTCTGTCTTCTCTTTCTCCCTTTACACTGGATACTCCCTCTCAGCCTATACAAACAAAAACTACTCTTCTATTTTAAATGTCACACTTTGGTCCTGCATCTCGCTCCAGCTTCATGCTACCTCTCTCCTTTTCTCCTTAGTGATGTATCTAGAAATTCATTTATGCTCCACTCCCTTCTCGCCTACAATCTGCCTTCAGTCCCAGTTCACTGTTGCTGTTGTATCCGCCAAAGTCACCAATATCTGATACTACTAACTACTCCTTCTGTTTACAGCTTACTAATTTAACTCCCAACTCGACCTTCCCTGGATTTCTCACCACTGCAGATGTTCCTTCTCAGTCTCTCCTGCATGGGCTCCTATTTCTCCACTATTCCTAAAATGCATCTCATCACCAACCTGCCCTCAATCCTCTTTCCTTCACTTTCTTTCACACTTTATCTGGCCTTGTCATCACCACTGCCACACACTGCTTTATTTAGGCCTCCATCTTTACAACTGATTTATTGCCTGACTCACCTCCCTATCTTCAGCTTCCTCTCCCATCCATTCTCTACCTGCTCTCCAGGTGGAGGCATTTCTCCTCCTTTGGAGGTGACCATTTCTTTGATTCATAGCACTGTTTGCCTTACATTTTCTCCCGAATGTCCTCTTGGAAGCCACACCTGTCTGGATGAAGTATCTTTCTGGGTGTTCCCAGAGTTGCCTGAAACCCAAATGAAGCTCTAAAAATTGCCACATCAGTGATCTCCCCTTGTAGACTATGAACTGGAGAGTTCACAAGACTTGGCCTGGGCCTTTCTGTCTGTCCTCCCATCACATATCGAGAGAGTCTCAAGCATTCTTCATCAAATTAGGAAAATTGCTTTAAGGAAGAAAAGCCAAAGGACTGATTGGAAAAGTGAAAGCATCAATAAGTCTCTCAATCAATCAAGGATAACCATAAAGTGCTACCTTTCTTCTCTGTCTTTGTAAACAATAAATGCTGTGAGATTGTTTATACTATTATATAGAACAATAAAGGACATGGTAGAAAGGAGGAGATGGTCAGATGTGCTTCCTGTTTAGACATAGTGAAATTAAAAAGAACAAAAACACCCTGAATCAACTGCCAGACTAGATTCATCTCACTTATTCATCTTTTCATTCATTCAACACAATTTTGAGTGCCTACCACATGCCAGTAAGCGACATGCTGGGAGTTCGGTGGCGAACAAATACTCATGGTTCCATCCTTCATGAAACCAAGAGAAGTAAATGGGAGAGGTAGGCACAAGATAAACCCATGCTTATAAGCTGTGATAAATGCATGAAAGAAAATTTTCTTGAAGGATCAATGGGACACAGGACAGATACATATTCTGTTTCTACAAGGTATCTGGGTCCCTGGAGAGTTGAACTTGCCCTTGTCTCAGTCTTAAAGAGTTCATTTGCTCTCTTTACTAAAGGTTTAAGTGAGAGTAACCTAAGAAGTCAACTCTTTCTCTTCCCTCCAAACATTGCTCTTGACTCTCCAGGGAGAACACTGCATGGCATGAGGAATCCCCCAGCCCTGGTCTGAAGTGAGCCTATCTTTCTTCACAGGCTTTATTTTCTTTGCCTGTATCCAACAAGATTTTTCATGATCAAGCCTGCTCACTGGCAATATGGTTGGGGAACCAAAAAGGGCTCCATTTAGAAAAATCCTTTTTCATGGCCCAAACTTATTTCCATTCACTTTACTCATCATTCTGAAAATGTTATCACTACCTCAGGCCAAGTGGTGTCCTTGGTTCAGACTAGTTTTCTTGAGATCTACAGCAGAGCTCTTCTTTGAGGTGGGCCTGGCAGCAGAGGAGAAAGATTTGTGTTCCCCTAGTCATTCCCTGGCACAAATAGGTAAGGAAACCAGGGCAAGGTTCTTGTTCTTTTCTTTCCTCCTCCCTTCCACGCATCTTACTTTCACCCCAACCTCCTGGGATTGGCATATAAAATATCCATGAGAGGAAAGAAAGAAAGGAGCAGAAAGAAAGCAAGGAAGAAAAATTAAAGTAGCAGAGGAGTGGGAAGGAGAGAGGATGATTTTTCTTTGGCCTCTTGAAAAACATCAAATTGAAATATTGACATTGAGATGGAAGGTGTCACCAGCCCATCTCACCCCCCAACTTTCACTGGATTGATTAAATGTTTATTGAGCACCTGCTGTGTACCAGGCATTGTGCACAAGTCCTAATATAATATGTCCAAGGAATTCTGAAATTGTTAAATACATTCCATGAGCTTGGATGGGGTTATTGGCATATAGGCACTGTAATTGCCACCATAGGTCTAGGCTAGTGGTTCTCAACCTTGGCAGTCTATGCAGTCACCAGAATAGATTTTTTTAAAAATAGAAATGCCCAGGCCCCACGCTGAGAGAATCAGATTTATTGATCTTGGATGCAACTGTAATTTTTCAAAAGTTTATCTTAATGTGTAGCCAGGACTGAGAGGCATTGACTTAGGCAACAGGTCAGACCATTCTGAAAGGCAACTAGTGTAACCTTCCAAAGCACAAGGAAGGACCTCTTTTCTTATACTCAGAGTGTTGTATTGTGGGGAACACTCCTTGACACTTTGGAGGAATTGCTCTCCTTCCTAGCTTCTCTCCTCAAGAGCCAATCTCATCTGTACTCACAGCATCTCCACACATCTAAGCCCTCCTGGAGATGCAATGAATGGGTAGTGTCTTCTGTTCAATAACGGGGTTCTCCATTGGCTGCATTTTCCTTCCCTTCTCCAAAGCCCCACCCTTCACAAATAGTGTATATGTAGGACAGGTTGAAATCTCAGTTTCTGTTGGTAATCTATATAATTACATTACTCAGCTACCAAACCTACTCCTGTAAAAAAAGACTTAAGAGATATGTTTTTTTCTGAGCCAGAAAGGTGAGACAGTGACACTCCCTTGGTTGCAGCTGATTTTGGAAGGAACCTTTATTTGCATGACAATGTCTCTGAAAATAATAGTCCCACCTCCTTGCTGGGCCTTCCTTTCTTGGCTGAGCAGGTGCTCATCAGGAAATAAAATCTCATCCCTGATGATGGAATTGGCACTGCCTTCTAAGTAGGCCAAAGAATTTGGAGCTTGTCTAACCAGAAATTCTTACCCACTCCCAAAAAATGCATATCCTGTTCATCCAAAGGATGTTAATTAGCACCTGCTTCCACTACTAAACTCCTGTGGGATCTGCATAGTTCCTCTGATCTGTGTTGGCCACTGCTCCCTAATGAACCATGGCATTCACATGATGTGCCACCTGATCCACCAGAGAGGGTGTTGCAGGACACCTTGAACCTAGGTGTGACTGTCTCAACAAAACCATTAGAGAACACGCAAGAAAGGATGCAGCTGGAACTTGGCCAGGAGCTTAATGCAATTAACTTGACAGCCATAGATTCCTTCCCAGAAAAATTAGAGTATCATAGAATATTGAAGCTAGGGGAGACCTTAGAAATTACCTAATCCAGATGCTGTTTACCTCTGGGGATTAGATTAGAATCTGCCTCTGATTAGAATCTGTTGAAAGCAAAAAAACTTCTTCTTAGAAAAATGCAAGTTTTTCACAAGACTTCAGGAAGTTTGGTCACAAAATCCACTGGGCCCAGGACCCCTCGTTGATGAACCCTGACATATTCTTACCCCCACCCCCAATACTCACACACAGACAAACACATACACACACATTACAGATGAGAATACTGCATTCCAGAGAAGTACATGCTTCTCCAAAGGAGTCGCAATTTAGGGCAGAGACATAAACTCCAAATCTGGATTCTAGTCTCAAGATTTACCCAAGACCACTGTCCTAACATTTACTTAGAAGATATTTTGGGACTTTTTCTGAGACCATTGTCCTTTGTCTTAGGATTTTTGTTCATGGACTTTCCTCTATCTGTGAGCTGTGCCCTATTAGCAAGATGGGCAACTATATCCCTTCGCCCTTTACCCAGGGAAGTCTCTTTCTGGACTAACCAATTAACCTACTCAAAATCCTTCAAGCTTAAAGCCTTGGAGTTGGTGAGCTTTACAGCATGTCTTCATTAGAGTGCCACCTGGTGGAGTATTGCAATAAATAAGCAAGCCAGAGATGCCTATAGCGCAGGGAGTGGCCTTTAACATTTGTCCCATATATGATGTCAGGAGAGCAATTTTATTAAGGTATTTTGCTTAAGAGATCTTTTAAATATCACCAAATAAAACCAGATCCAAAAATTGTGCTTACTCCAAAAAAAAAAATCAAAATTTTATTTCCTAGCTCTTGATATAATCTTGCTAATTTGGTTTTGCCCTTTAACAATATGTAAATTCAAAAGCAAGAGTAAAAGTTTTTTCTCTTGGAATAATAGTTGCCAACTCCATTTGGAAAACAGAAATGACCTCAGGTTGGTGAGGTTTTCTTTCTTCTATCTTTCTTTCTTTCTTTTTTTTTCTTTTTTCTTTTTACAGCCATATTTGTGGCATATGGAAATTCCCAGGCTAGGGGTCAAATAGGAGTTGTGGCTGAGACCTACGTCAGAGCCACAGCAACACCAGATCAGAGCCATATCTGCAACCTATACCACAGCTTACAGCATGCCTGATCCTTAACCCACTGAGTGAGGCCAGGGGTCGAACCTACATCCTCAAGGAGACAATATCAGGTCCTTAACCCACTGAGCCACTCTGGGTGAGGTTTTCTTACATCGCCATTTTCTAGAGGCAGTAAGATTTTGTTTCTATATCTGCCTTCTAGGAGCTACATAATCTCAAATAAATCATTTAATTGTTCTCATCTGTGATATAATCTGAGGCAGTGATGATGGCTCTTGCTACAGGTATGACTTCAACACACTGTCACTTAAACTGCATGTATCTCAGTTTCCTCTTTCCTAAAATGACAAGACAATAGTATCACTCATCTCTTAAGATTGTTGCAAGGATTTAATTATATACTTTGTTCACTTTTGTGACATTATTATGTCCATGGCATGATCTTGGCTTTGTAGGAAGAGATTACAACAGTAACAGAGATGTCTGAAGTGATCTTTCCCAAAGTGACACTTTCCCAAAGACACCGGTTGTTGGAGAATGTATGAGATTGTACATACCAAGCACACAGTGTAATACCAGATTCATAGTACATTCTTAATAACTTTTGTTTATTAAAATTCAATGGAAATATCTTATTGGTTAAAGCATAACCTCACAGATTGCAATATCACACATGAAACTGGCATAATAGTAAGATCTAGAAAATTCAGATGTTAGTAAAAGAAAGGAACCAAGAAATTATCAAGTTCACTCATTTTCTTTATAGATGGTGAAACTGAGGCTCAGAAGTACATTCAAGAACACAGCTATGGTAGGGTAGTTCAGAACAAGAATCCAGGATCCAAGCTTTTTAGTTCCATCTTTTAGCAAGACAATCAAATGAGAAAAGACTTTAGTCAATTTAAATGAGGCTTGAATGTTTGAACACAGGACCTTCCATCTCAGACTTCATCCATGGGCTGGAAGAAACAAATTTCCAAAATATACCCACCCCTGTATATAAAATAGATAATTAACAAGGACCATCTCTATAGCACAGGGTTATCTACCCAATAGTCTGTAAAACGTATATGGGAAAAAAGAATGGATATATGTATATGTATAACTGGTTTACTTTGCTATACACCCAAAACTAATACAATATTGTAAGTCAACTATACTCCAATAAAAATTAAAAAAAAAATTCCCACTGCCCCAACCTCCCATCAGTCAGATTTCTCTGATATGGAAAGCCCAGGACCAACTGTGTTTGGTCAGATCTATCTTCCCTGGTAATATCTGGGCTCTAGGTCACATAGCACCATCTCACCAGAGAGCTGGGCCCTTCTCAGTAACTAAAAGCTTCACACTTCTAAAACTAGAAGAGAGCAGACAGAACACTAAGCCTAGCACTGACGCCTTGAATAGAGGAATATTTGCCAGGAAGTTTTGTGTCAAGTGTATGTGTCAAGGCCCTTCCAAGCCCTCGAACACATATCAAAAAATGGTTCATATGGTCTTCGGATTTTGCAAATTTCTCAAAAAAAAAACCCTATTAATTATAACCAATTAAGACTTCTTTCTCTCTTCACTTCAACTTCTGCTGCATCGCACATCCCTCTGTGTTAGGTGATGTTGAGTGGGTGTGTGTGTTTTGGGGATCTACATAAGGGAAAGTTGAATCGGGAGTATCATCAGCTTAAATTTAGTTAAATGGTTCACAGTCACTTCGATGATGTACATCGCCATATTGTTTTCCATTCCAGTGTAGGAATGACCCCCTGAAACACATTCACTGCCCACTGTGTGAACTTGTCATAACAAGAGGTGTAGGATTCAGGTCATGCGGGTCATTTCACAACCAACATGAACACCTGACACAAGGATTTTATGGACAATAGAAGAGAAATACGGCAGGACTCTACGGAGCCAGAAGCTAGTCTGTAGACCTATGAAGTTATAAGTGGAGGATTCCATTCTCTTTGAACAAGAAGTTGGTCATTTGTAACTAATGAGGTTCTCTCCTATCAGAATACATTCAATTTTCCAACATATGCACTGATAAATACACCCATATAATTTTTCTTCTTTTTTTGATGGGAAACATGTGAAATAGATTTCATACGAATTTCTGTGTTTATAGGACATAAACTTGTGGTAGTACTAAAAAGAATGGTTAGAATTCCCTTGTGTCCTAGTTGGTTAATGATCTGGCATTGTCATTGCTGTGGCTCAGGTGACTGTTGTGACTCAGGTTTGATCCCTGGCCCAGGAACTTCTGCATGCTATAGGTACAGCCAAAAAAATGTTTAAATATTTTAAAAATAAATAAATTAAAAAATAAAAAGATTGGGTGTACCTATGCATAAAGTGGCATGTTCTAGGCATCTTATCAGTAATAAAGAATAAGTTTTGATCAACCATGATAGCCTAAAGACTAAGTTATTGTTCCATTTTCTATATTAAAAATATCACCAAATTCATTGCCACATGAAGAGATAATAAAAGAAATGTAGCCAGATATGTAGGGGAAAAAAAAGTGTAAAGCAGTTAATTTAAAAACATTTTGTCATTTTTTTTTGTGGTTGTATGATGTTTAAGACATTTTCAGCTTTCTAGAATTTGTAATTTTTGGTGATTTAGTTTTCATTTTAAATAAATATTTACTTCATAGATATTTTATGATCATTTATTCCTCTCCCTTGGCCCCTGGGAAAAAAATCATATACAATTCAGATCCACAAAATCTGTATCAGTAAAAGAGACAAAAGAGTAGAGATGGTAGGAGAGGAGAGGAAGAAGAACAGACAAAGGCAGTTAGAATGAATGTGTGTACGTATAACTGAATCACTTTGCTGTACAGCAGAAACTGTCACAGCATTGTAAGTCAACTATACTTCAATAAAAAGAAAACAAGTCCTACAGGGACAAGAGTCAGTCTTTCTCTCTCTTTTTTCTTTTCCTTTTTGCATTTTTTAGGGCTGCACCCATGGCACATGGAAGTCCCCAGGCCAGGGGTTGAATTGGAGCTACAACTGCCAGCCTACACCACAGCCACAGCAGTGATGGATCCGAGCCTCGTCTGAGATCTACACAACAGCTCAGGGCAATGCCAGGTCCTGCACCCATTGATGGAGGCCAAGGATTAAACCCGCATCCTCATGGATACTAGTCAGATTCATTTCCGCTGCACCACAGTGGGAACTCCCAAGAGTCAGTCTTGATGGGATTAACCACTTGGAACGTAACTTGACCTCTGAATAGGTCTCTTATCCCCCAAAAGACAAATGACCATGAACTTTTTCCTGTCATTTTTTTAAAAATTATTTTTATATTTTTCATCATAGCTGGTTTATAGTGTTCTGTCAATTGTCTACTGCACAGCAAGGTGACTCAGTCACACATACATATATACATCCTTTTTCTCACATTATCATGCTCCATCATAGGTGGCTAGATATAGTTCCTAGTGCTATAGAGCAGGATCTCATTGATTACCCACTCTAAATGCAATAGTTTGCATCTATCAACCCCAAATCCCTCCCACTTCCTATCCATCCCCCTTGGCAATCACAAGTCTATTCTTCAAGTCCATGAGTTTCCTTTCCGTGGAAAGGTTCATTTGTGCAATATATTAGATTCCAGATATAAATGATATTATATGGTATTGGTCTTTCTTTTTCTGACTTACTTCGCTTAATACGAGAGTCTCTACTTCCATCCATGTTACTGCAAATGGCATTTTCTTCTTTTTCTATGGCTGAGTAGTATTCCATTGTGTATATATACCACATCTTAATCCATTCATCTGTTGATGAACATTTAGGCTGTTTCCATGTCTTGGCTATCGTGAATAGAGCTGTAATGAACCTGTGGGTCCATATGTCTTTTTCAAGGGAAGTTTCGTCCAGATATATGCCCAAGAGTGGGACGGCTGGGTCATATGTTAGTTCTATGAAGAGTTTTCTAAGGTACCTTCATAGTGTTTTCCATAGTGGTTATACCAATTTACATTGCCACCAACAGTACAGGAAGGTTCCCTTTCCTCCACACCCTCTCCACCATTTGTTTTTTGTGGACTTATTAATGATGGCCATTCTGGCTGGTGTGAGGTGGTACCTCATAGTAGTTTTGATTTTCATTTCTCTAATAATCAGTGATGTTGAGCATTTTTTCATGTGCTTGTTGGTCATCTGTGTATCTTCTTTAGAAAAATGTCTATTCAGGTCTTTTGCTCATTTTTCCATTGGGTTGCAGGCTTTTTTGCTGTTGAGTTGTGTAGGTTGTTTGTATATTTTAGAGATCAAGCCCTTGTTTTTATGGTTTCCTTTGCTGTGCAAAAGCTTGTCAATTTGATTAGGTCCCTTTGGTTTATTTTTGCTTTTATTTCTGTTGCCTTGGGAGACTGACCTGGGAAAACATTCGTAAGGTTGATATCAGAGAATGTTTTGCCTATGTTCTCTTCTAGGAGTTTGATGGTGTCTTGTCTTACATTTAAGTCTTTAAGCCATTTTGAGTTTATTTTTTTTGGTATGGTGTGAGGGTGTGTTCCAGTTTCATTGATTTACATGCAGCTGTCCAATTTTCCCAGCACCCCTTGCTGAAAAGACTGTCTTTTTCCCATTTTATATTCTTGCCTCCTTTGTTGAAGATTAATTGACCATAGTGTCTGGGTTTATTTCTCGGTTCTCTATTCTGTTCCATTGGTCTGTCTGTCTATTTGATACCAGTACCACACTGTCTTGATGACGGTGGCTTTTTAATATTGCCTGAAGTCTGGGAGAGTTATGCCTTCTGCTTGGTTTTTGTTCCTCAGGATTTTTTGGCAATTCTGGGTCTTTTGTGGTTTCATATAAATTTTTGGATTGTTTGTGCTAGTTCTGTGAAAAATGTCAAAGTAATTTGATAGGGATTTCATTGAATCTGTACATTGCTTTGGGTAGTATGGCCATTTGTACAATACTAATTTTCCAACCCAGGAGCATGGAATATCTTTCCATTTCTTTGCATCCTCTTTAATTTCCTTGATTAATGTTTTATAGTTCTCAGCATATAAGTCTTTCACCTCCTTTTTCAGGTTTATTCCCTGGTATTTAATTTTGTGGGGTACAATTTTAAAACGTATTGTATTTTTGTATTCCTTTTCTAATATTTCATTTTTAGTATACAGAAATGCAACTGATTTCTGAATGTTAATCTTGTATCCTGCTACTTTGCTGAATTTGTTGATCCATTCAAGTAGTTTTGGGGTTGAGTCTTTAGGGTTTTCTACTGTCTTTTCTTTACATCTGTTGTTTCCCAAGAAGAAAAAGCAGGGAATTCTGGCTGTGAGTTTATTTTGCCAAATTGTGCCTGGATCCTTGAAGACATGAAATAACATCAATTTTGTCTGGCCCATGGGCTGGATAGTCCACTATTAGTTTATGCAGGCCTTTTCTTTGGTTGACTTTCTCAGGGTAGCAACCTTGATGCTCAGTTAGGTAAGGTTAGAAAATGCCCCTCACTGCTGGTCAAGAGTCAGTAGGATTACAAGGGATTCCATGAGAAGAGCTGCAACAGGACAAAATAGATTAAGCAGAAAAATTAATGAGCAGTCCTTCAAAACTATGATTCTATAGAATATTGAGGAAAACTTGCAGTGGCATTATCATACCTCAATTTCTACTGACTTTGGTAATGTCAACCCATCTCTCAGATTTATTCTGAAGAATCTTTACTTAGTGTCTTTTTTTTGACATTATGAATGTTCTCTTCATGAATTCCCTTGTGTTCTTTGAGATGTTATTAACAATGGGGAAAACAGGATGTAGTTACATAATAAAAGTATGCACCACCCCCACCATTCTGCTCTTACCAAGCAAAACTGTACATCTGAAAGCCCATGCCTAATGGGAAGAACACTACACATACCATACTGTCTTCACCTGTTCTCAGCTCAAAATTTTCAGCTAATTATAATAAAAAGAGAAATCTCACCTTGACTCTACAAAGTGGCCACAAGCCTATAAACACTGGCAAAGATGCAATCAATAGTTTGTTGATATTATGTAAATATCCATAGCAAAATATTGCCTTTCTCCCAAATTTATGGCTTTAGGACTTCAGAGTACTGTAAGAAAATAACAGTTTTTCAGCTCAACACCACAGCATACAAAGCTGATAGAAGTTTGCAAAGTGTGAGGTTTTCAGATATGAGCAATTACAGGGTAAAAAATATGAAAGGAGTGAAGAATTGTCATCTTTTGACCTGGTGCCAGGATCCAAGAGAGTTTCCATATGGATCTCTGAATCCATTCACCAAAACTCAGTGTTGCTCTAAAGTTGACTGGATATGAAAGGAATGTCCCAGCTTGATGAGAGAAGGACAGGGAAGTCCTCCTCAGGGACTTTTCATTCCATGCCTGTGGTTTCTCTAGGAAGGACAGTTTCATGCTTCATTATCTTCCTTAGTCATGGCTTGCTTGATTGCAAGAAATGGAAATCCATTGAAACAAGCCAAAGCAAGGGAGTACTATTCAGCAAAAAGGATGAATGAACTATGGCTGTACACAACTACATGGTGATTCCACAAGCACAGTGTTAAGCAAGAGATTCCAGAGACAAACCTTGTTTGTACTTCATGATTCCATTTATATAAAAATGCAAAACAAATGTACAGTGTGACTACTGATGGAAGGCTGTTGTAAGACATGAATAGAAGAAACAGAGATGGCAATAAATTGATGGTTTAGGAACTTCTTAAAAGAGATGCCGTGGGCTAGGAAGGCAATGCAAGACTTGGCCCCTGAAACTTCCAGTTTCCTTTCTGAGACAAAGGAGGCCATGAAGTTGGTGCTAGATGATACCTACTGGTGTGGATGTTGGTAACAGGAGACCTCAGTATCATTATTAACTCCTGGCCATCTCCTTTCACTTGTCAGTCAAGTCATGATCTCTGAAAGAGCTTCTTTGTATACAACTCACCAAATGCAATCTTCTGTATACCAAGGGAGTGGAAACCCTTAGAGAAACTCACAATCCAGTTAGAGAAAGCAGAGCACTAAAAAGACAACAAAGAGAAGCAAAACAAGCATGATTTAATAACCTATCCTGGTTAAGAAAGAATCAGTCTGGGAAAGTTATACCATATTGAAGGTAATGAGGATACACACTCAGAGACATGCATACGTATTAAGGATCTAGCAAAGATTCATAAACACTTAATAAACTTTTGCAGTAAATACAAACCACTTACATAGCCATATCTTTTCTTTATACAGGACTTAGAGCCAGTGGGGAAGTATAAAAGACTCCATCAAGGTGAATAATGGAAAAGATAAAGGGAGCCTGGAAGAGAAATATGGGAGGCAAGAGGGGTCTACAGCTATGGATATACCCCAGTGGACTAGTCAGTAATTGAAAGTGAAAGATGTACCAATAATTTACACAATCTTTTCTACCAATTGCATGCAAGCTCAGCTAACAGTCAACGTTTGCACTAATGCACCCTCCCACATATTATGACTTAGTTATATTTGGGTGAGGAGTGACAGATGAGGATAAGTGTTGGATGGTAGCATTTAAAACAGATTGTTGACCTAACATTGGATGGAAAACCAGATCAGTGCTATAGACCCAGTCCTCTGACAGTCTGTATCTGGATGTATTTTAAGTCACTAGCAGAAAGAGGCTGGAGTGTTGAGAGGAAACTCTTTAGAAGCAGTAAAGATTTGGAAGCAGACAGCAGAATGCGAAAGCTTAAAAATGAATATTATAACTAGTAAACTGGGTCATTTGCTTGTTTGCTCTTAAATCCTCTCCCTGTCCTTTCTCTGTAAACTTCATTTCCTGAACTCTCTTGCCAACTAGCTTCTGGCTTGTGTTAGTCAATAAAAAGCACTGGGGTGATTGAAGATTAGGGGGAAGAGGAAGACAGGGTGTTTCTCCCCCTTTCTCTTAGCTTCAGCCAACGTCTCTAGCAGTGACTGTGTCTCTTCCTTGGTCTCTGTTCCTACTATGAAGCCTCTGCTATTAATTAACTTCTGTGGGTGGCTCTGATTCTTGGGCTCCAATAACTCTAATTCTTCCCTGTATCTTTCTGGTCCTACTAATGGTCCAAAACCATTGTAAAATCCTTCTACTGGAGTACCTTGCATAGCCTCTGGGCAGATGGCTAAACCATGAATGGTACGAAGAGAAGGTCATCTTCAGTTACAGGATGAAGAATTTCCATCAGGAGTTACTGGAGGAAGGAGGCCATGGAGGAAAGTTTAGAATTTCATAGTAACTGTTTTCATATTTTTAAAGAAAGTGGTATCATGATAGGCGAGGCATCAAAGATCACTGGGAAAAATGATAGAAGAGCTGCTGAAAGGATCAAGGGCTGTCCATACTGAGAAAAGGGACAGAGATGCTAAAATGAGAGACCTGTGGGGGACCAAAAGTATATGGCTTTATAGGGTACCAAAACTATATAGCTTTATAATGTATGCAAAAGCAAGTGAGTGGTACAGGATGGGAATAAACTAAACTGTGACTTAGAACACAGAGGGCAAATGTTGTGAGAATACAATGTCTTACGTGGGGGTCACAGGAGGATTACATAAAGTTAGAGGGCCTTTTCCTTGAAATCACCCACAGAGAAGGGCTGAGAATTTGAAGGTCCTACTGTGAAACTCTCCCAAACAGTATAGGCCACTCTATGATTGTAGCCATCATGGATGATAGACAGAGGACTTCCCAACTTGATTACAACCAAAACAAGGCCAAATAACCTCTTTATTTGTGGTCAGTTTTGGGCTGACAGGCCTGGTCCTAGGCCTCTTTTCCCATAAAGCCATTCTTTATCCTTTCTTTGATCTGCTTTTTCTCTTGGAAGGAAGGGGTGATCCTAACAAGTAGATTTTTTCACTATCCCCAGCAGTTGTCTTCCAGATGTGTTTGGGCAATGAGAGCCATTGCTGAGAGATTAGAGGGAGAGAGAAAGAGAAAGAGAGAAGCCAGGATCTTTCTCTGCCTCCTTCTCTGCCTTGGGCAGCATCCTAGCCAGGGCTTCATCTTCCAGGTGGGCCCAGCTGTTTCCCAGTAGCCTGCTGTAGTTCTATTTTCTGCTTTACCATTCCAGCCCTGGGTGCCAGTAAAACCACCTCTCCCCTCTGTTCTTACAGCTGCCTAGGGTGGCAGATAATTCCAAATGTTGTTAATTCCTGGATTGCCTCATTGTATCTCATTTGGCTTTTCCAGCATCCATCACTTCAGTAACTGATTTCTTAGATTTTAAATACTCACATGGTTTCTGCCTCCTCAACAGACCCTGACTGATACACTAAGCCTACAAAGATGTTACACAAGCCAACGATAATTAGGACAAGTGGAGTGGTACCAGGTAGTCACAGCTCTTGGTCCCAGATCCAAAAGGCCAAATTCATACATTTTCCTGAGATCAACTGCATGATAAATTCTTCTCCTTCAGCCCTTCAAACAAGAGGGCATCAAAACAAGTTGTCAAAAATATTCCCATTTTAGAGATTTTTCTTCCTATATCTGAGGATCCTAAATTGCTGCCTCAAGATAAATCTGTTATTATTTCTCCTCCTCTATTTTAGGCATAAGGGCATGGTAGAATTTCAAGACTCAGAACACACAGGCAGCTATAGGCCTCTATGACCCAACAGATTGGATTTTAATATTATTATAATTGACTGTGAATTTAATTTAATTTGAATTTCTAAAATATGAATTATTTCTTAAGATGATTATGCAATAAAATTGACTTTTATCCCTTTTAGCATATAGTTCTATGAATTGTAATACATGCAGATTAATGTAACCACCCCAACAACCAGGATTTAGAAAAGTTCCATCATCCCTAAAGCTGTCATACTTTGTAGTCATACTCTCAACCTACCCCTAATTTCTGGCAGTCATCAATGTGTTCTTCCATCTCCCAATTTTTCTCTTTTTTTCTGGCCATGCCCGTGACATGTGGAAATTCCCAGGCCAGGGATTGAACTCACACAACAGCAGCAACCAGAGCCACAACAGTGACAATGCTGGATCCTGAACCCACTGCACCATAAGAGAACTTCCAAAGTTTTCTATTTTTGATAATTTCATATAAATAGAACAATATGTGCTGTTTTGAGACTGGTTTTCACTTGGCAGAATGCTTTTGAGATACACCCATGTTATGCTAGCTTGTTCCTTTTTATTACTGAGTAGTATTCTACTGTAAGAATGTGCCAGTTTTTCCATTTATTTGCTGAAAGCAATTTGAGTTTCTTACTGTTTGGGACAGTTATGAATAAATCCACTATGAATGTTCACATACAGATTTTTGTGTGAATATAATTTTGCATCTCTGGGGTAAACCCTGAGTAGTAGGATATCTGAGTCGTGTAATAAGTGTATGTTTAATTATATAAGAAAATACTAAACTGTTTTATAGAGCTGTTGTACCATTTTTGTATTCCTACCAACAGTGTATGAGATTTTCAGTTTCTCTGCATCTTTGTCATCTGCTGATATTGTCAGTATTTTGAAAATTTTGGCCATTTTAACAGGTATGTAGGGTATGTGCTGGTATCTCATCATGACTTTAATTTTCATTTTCCTAATGACTAATAGTGTTGAACATCCTTTTTTCACTTGCTTATTCGCCATCCCTATATCGTCTTTAGTGAAATGTCTGAAGTTTTTCAACTATTTTTAACTCAGTATTTGTTTTACTACTATTGAGTTTTGAGAGGTTTTCTATATCTTGGAATATACTACTTGCACATAGTCCCCAAGTCCATGACTTGCCTTATCTTTTTTTTTTTTATAATGGTATCTCTTGAAATAATTGTTTTTTTTTTTTCTTTTATAAACTGTGTCTATGGTCACATGTCTAAAAATTCTTTGCCAAGTGTCCACTTTTCTCCAGGTCACAAAGATTTTCTCCCACGTTTTCTTTTGAAAGTTTGTAGTTGGCTAAGATATAAAAGTTTACCTTTTCAAAACTGAGCAAAAGTATTCTGTGATGGTCAATTGGCTATACAGAATTTATAATTATTACATATTTTAATTATTTTAACTTGTGTGCTGCATTTCCTTTATATCAGTAAAATTTGTAATAAATATGTGTGTATGTGTGTGTACACATTTTTTTCCCCCGAAGAACTGGTTGTTAAACACCAGCACAGCACTGCTGTGAGATAAACACTGGTGGCTTTAGTCATGGATTTTGCATTTTGTTAACCTGAATTCTAGTTCTATGGGTACTATTTACTGGTTAACTTCATGGGAGTCACTTAAACTTTCTAGACCTCAGTTAATATACATAATATAGGTGATTGGGAATAAAACTGACTTTGCAAAGTGTTTTACAGACTAAATTCTCTAGTTTTGCATAGTGCTTAACAATACATTTTTAACAAATGGTGATTATTGTATTTTGGCTGATTTCTCAAAGCCTAATGTTTGTAATGATCACATTGAATTATTTAAGAAAGATCCTATTTCACTCAATATATTTTATTGTAAAAGGCAAGAAAATAAGCAATATATTTTATATTGGTTTTCATCCAAAGTGGGTGAAATAAAAATTCAGCTGCTTGAAAAGGACATGGTCTATGGATATCATGCTAGCAATTCCCTTGGCTAACAACCACAGATTATTTCTACAGTGCTTTATGGCCCCCAAAGTGTGTTCTAACACACAAGTCTCCTTAGTCGCCACAACCAGAAAATCCCTGTTGACCAAAAGCATTTCTTCAGCTGTTGCCTGGTTCAGCCAGGAGCTCTTTTTGTTTTATGGCAAACCAGAAACATGTTTCCTTGTCTTTAAAAATCAATTAAAGCTGCCCCAGGAATTTTTGACCCCAAGCAAAGCTGAGCAGCCCAAAGGCAATCTCAGAAACTCTTCTGCTGTCCTCACTAACCTGTAACCAGCAAGCTGGTTGCTTTTCCTGTTTGCCAGTTGCCTTTGAACTAATACGTTCTCTCCCCTTAGACACCCTCTGAGCCTCACTCTAAAGTAGGAGCAAGATAACAGGAAGTGAGGGAAACGGGCTTGTGCTGTGGTCGACAGTACAGAGGTTAACGTGTCACTAAAGGAAGGTTCAGAAAGAGAACATCTAAGATAATACAATCCTTCCCTGGTTTAGAAAAGTCTCAGCGCTTTTGTAATAGTTACTCTTATACAGAAATACTTTCCTAACAGTTCTACTAAACAAATGCACAAGTGTATGCATGTGTTTGTATTTGTGTTTGAATTTGATATATCTGTATATGTATTCACAGCTACACTCATTCACATTCCTATAACTGTGAGTCTGTGTTAAAAAGTCATATAAGGACAAATTTCTTCTGCAACGAGGCCAAAAGGATTCTCTCTTGGATGTATAGACTTAATAGAGTGTATATTTAAAGACTTACTTTGCCCCTGGGCAATGCTTAGCCAAGGTATACTTTGCTTTCTATTTTATTTTATTTTATTTTGGCCATGCCCATGGAACATGGAGGTTCCCAGGCTAGGGGTCTAATTGGAGCTATAGCTGCCAGCCTACCCCACAGCCATGGCAATGCCAGATCTGAGCCACATCTGTGACCTACACCACAGCTCACAGCAACACCGGATCCTTAACCCACTGATTGAGGCCGGGGATTGAACCTGAGATCTCATGGATGCTAGTCAGATTCGTTTCCACTGCACCATGAGGGGAACTCCAGCTTTGCTTTTTCTTATACCAGATGTCTGAGAAGAAACTAGATACATTACTAGACAGTATATATAACCCTTTGGATGTGACATGGTCAACTTACTATAATGTGTAATAAACAGGATGTGAATGATGGAGACACTGTTGTTTCTACTTGCCTCTGGAATAGACTATGCGAGTGATTTCCTTGGCAATAAATTATCTGTCCTTCTGAGCATCTTCCTGTGGTTGCATAGTTTGTTATTGTCAATGTCAAAAACTGAATATAGGCAACCACAAATGACCCAAGCAGTGCATGATACAGTGGGGTTAAAATCACTGGGGCAATTTAGTTTTTATAAAGCAGCCTAGAATTGCTTTTGATTTTTAGATAACTAAATTAAGAAATAATTTAATGTATAGGGAAGTAAAACATTCATGGTTTATCACCGAAGCAAATTACCCAATTATTATTTATGTAACTCAGATTTTGGTGCCAACATTGGATTTCCCACCTATTCTAATTAAATTAAATTATGTTGGTTTAAACCTACTCCACTAGCTTATTGAAATTTTTGAACCTCCATCTTATTGATAATATTAGCCATTTCTTTGAATTTTGTGCTTTAAGATGTTAACTATTTTTGTCTGCTCAGAATCTCCCCTTTTTCATAACAAGTCTCTTTTTTTCTTTTCTTTGTTTGTTAATTTTAATTTTAATCTTTTTGAGAACCATTCTTCCTTATTCTTTATCCAGGTAGTTTGAGTAGAGCTAACCCAGTGCTCTGGCTCCATAGGTGGGCATGTGATTTTGACCTGCTCATTAGAGTATTCTATCCTGGCCACTGTTACTGATTTGAGATTATACATGTGCTAAGACACAGGAGAGTCAACTCAGATGATTACTGGGAATTATTCTTCCCTGAAGTTGCTAACCTGGTAGGATTATGAATGGAGACTTACGGGTCATCTTTAACATCATATTGAGAAGTTTATATAACACAAAGACAACAGAGAGGAAGCAGAACCAAGAGATTGTGAGGAAAAAACAGTATTTTTATCACATCAGTCAAGTTTCATAATCCAAGCTGTGCTTATAGCCCCACTCCTGAAATTTTCTGGTTGAGTTTCTGTCATTTCCCATGAAAAGAGGCTTAACTCAAATGCCTCATTATCATGTTGAACTAGAAGTGTACAGCACTCTCTGTCAAGGGGTCAGTCTTTGTTGAGGTTCAATTCAATGCTGATTTTTATATTGTTCTACCAGCTATGAGCACATCATCCACCAGCTCCCATTTTTGTATCTTGTTCCAGGGATTCCGTAAGATTCTCACAAGGACCTTGATGAATAAATCACCTACATGATGTCTACTTGTCCAAAAACACTTTTAAAAAATGAGAGAGGCAAGCAAGTCATGAATCCAATCTGTTTTTCAATTGCAGAGGACAATTGCCAATTTTTTGTAGTTTGGAATCCTGTTTTCTTTCCAAAAAGCACACTGATTTCCTTTTAGAGAATGAACTATAACCCTCTGTGTCTGTTGCCTTGGCAGACAGGCAAACCTAGCTTCCTGCCTCAGACCATGATCTCCAAGGGTCCAGATCCTTCCTTTATCTGCCTTTACAGGGCAAAGGGGCAGGCACATGACTAAGCTTGGCCCGTCAGAGCTTCTCTCCTGAGACTTTGAATTTTGAGTAGTTTAAACCAGGATGAAGTTATGGTTGTTTGCTCTTTTTAATTATGGCACACAGATCAGGCTTTTTTCCTAGAAGGTGGACTTTCAACTTTCTGTTGCCTAAAACTAACTAGTCCATGAAAGGTCATTGTTTTTCTAAGAGCTCACCAACATTCTGTTTTATGATCAAACATAGATTTTTCTAAGAATTTCTCTAATTGCTATAACCAATCTTTTTTACTCCTTGGAAGTGTATAGATGTTTTTGATCTTTCCTATAGGAGATCTCTTTCACATAGGAACTTCTTTCACTCTTTAGGCTTCCCTAAGGCAGGTGAGAGATATTCTGCATGCTACATGTTGCCTCATACCCTCGAATGTGTTTCACTTGAAGATCTGTGTTTGTGTAAAGAAATTTGATAATTTCTTCCTAGATTCTTCTCTAGCTTGGCTTCAGCTAACCTAGGATAGTTTTCTAAACCCTCTACATTTTAGAGGTTATTATTTTTGTCAAGAAAATGAAAGAGGGTTTTCCTATCGTGGCTCAGCGGTAACGAAGCTGACTAGTATCTATGAGGATATGGTTTTGATCCCTGGCCTCACTCAGTGGGTTAAGGATCCAGTGTTTCCATGAGCTGTGGCATAGGTTGCAGAAGTAGCTTGGATCCTGCATTGCTGTGGCTGCGGTGTAGGCTGGCAGCTGCATCTCTGATTCGATGCCTAGCCTGGAAACTTCCATATGCCATGGGTGTGGCCCTAAAAACAAAAGAAAAAGAAAGAAAGAAAATCAAGGAGGAGGACAAAGAAGAGTAGAAATGTGAGCCATTGCCCCAGCTGAAATAAAATCTTTTGCTTCAGTCACACTGAGTTTACCACTTACTTGCTCCTTAATCTTGAGCATGGTGGCATAATCATGGTAAAGTTCAAGTCATTAATCTATGAATTAGAGATAGAAAACTCTACTTTTTATGGTTTGCTAAAGGAACTACAAAGAGTAGACATTCACTCAAGGCAAGTTTCTATCCTCCTGTCTTGCAATCAGGACATTTGTTATTTCTGATTTCTTGTCCTTACTGCACACACAGTTCTGAAAGCCTTTCTCTTGTATTTGGCATTTCCTTCAAGGCGGAACATCCCTAGATTCAGGTTTCCCTTAATTAAGTCTGGGTCAGAAGCAAATATTATCTCCTTTGTGTTTGCTCTTTGTTATGAGTTCTTATTTCAGTGAGGAGTTCCCTAAATACTTGGACAGAAGAGCATTTTCACTATGTAAATTTACTAATGATGTATCGAAGTAGAGACTGGCAAAGTCATCTTACAATGCCATAATGTCACTTGGGTCTGTGTTTCCCACACCTTCAGATTTCATAGACAAGTAAAATTTTTAAGTGAAATAAAATCCAGAGTTGTCATATTATCAATTTGGCAAGGAAGAACATTAGAACTACAAATAATAAAATATCGTGGAGAATGAAATGCCTCCCTCCAGAAACCAGGGAGTAAAATGGCCCATGCTAAGTGTTTAATCAAACCCTAACAAGCTGTTATGTCAGAGTTCAGCCTAGTTTTTGTGTTTCTGGAAGAGCAATAATGAGATATAGCTGAGCATGGCCAGTTTCCTACTTAAGGAAGCCCAAGCAGTCACAATTTGAATATGGGTGTGGCAGGAGGCTGAGGTGCTGGTGGTGTAAAGGAAGTGACCCTATTCCACATAATAAAGGGAAGCTCTAGTGACCAAGCTTGTTTGTAGAGAGACAGCCTTGCTCATTATGGGGTGGTGTTTCTTTGCCCTTATGAACTTAGTTCATAGGTTTTAAACTGGTTGATGATAGGTCTAATGTGGTGTGTAAATATATTTTGTTGACCTATATATTATTTTAAAAATTGAATACTTTCAGATGGATATGTGCTTTTCAGGCCAAGAACAATTATATTGCCTTTTATATTATAGTTGTTTCACTTTATTCATCAATATTGCCTTCTAGCCCTTTAGGCATATGACTCTTCTACCCTTAGTTTACACCAGGAATCAATAAACTGTATATGCAAAGGATTAGATAATAAATATATTCAATTTTGTGGGCCATATGTTCTTTGTTGCAAATACTCAACCTTGCCCCTGTAGCATGAAACTGGCCATAGCAATAGGGGAATAAATGGGTGTGATTATGTACAAAAACAGGCAGAGACTTGGATTGGCCCCCAAGCTCATGGTTTATCAAATCCCTGGTTTAGACTATCATGGTTTTGCTAATTAATACTTGATCTTGGGAAATGTTATAGATCTTTGGGGACATATGCAGATATACATGGGTTGGGTTGGTCAGTCAGAAAGAATGAATGGATGTAGCTCTAAGTCATTTGACTGAGCTTTCCTCTGGACCTTAAGTGTCAAAGACCACCTTGAACACTTTAGTATAGCCCTGATATCAGGGTGGTATTCCAAACTGAATAAATCAGACTTATGATAGTGCAAGACTATAGGAGACCACATGGAGAAACACCCATTAAAAATAGAATTTAGAAAATGTATTATTTTGAAGAAATGTCTCAGTTTGAAATAAGAGTAACTTTATGTGATGCATGTGTTCATCAAGAAGACCACACAAAGAGTTTAATTTACCAAGAGCTTTTCCCTTGAGTCTGACAGACATTTATATTTAGTGGGCAATTATATGGCCTTTCAAGATGTATTATTTTTAGACATTTCCAGTCCTTGCAAGAGCTCAATGGGAGTTCACCAATATCCATTTTTCTCCTCTTTTGGCATACAGCTAAGTTACAATCTCCTTAGAGTAAAGACCCTCTTGATGTCAGGTGAAGGCAATATGATTGAGTTCATGTCAGTGGAAGGTGGGTGAGGTGAGGTATTCCCTTTCCAGGATAGGCTAGTAAAACATCTGCTATTTATGATCCTCCCTCATTTTCCCCTCAGAGGCCATGTGTCAAGGACGGTAGAGTGCAGGATGGAAGAAGCTGAGTCCTTGAGGTACTTCATGAAGGATATGCAATCAATAGAGTTTCCCAAGACTCTCCATGAGTGAAAACTATAATTTCTTGTGTTAAGATGCTGAGATTTCAGATGGGTTGTTGGGAACTAACCTACCAGGATTAATACATGGATATATACCTACAACCTGGTGTTTTCAAACCATGGAGAATAAGGTAACAGGCAAAGGAGGAGAGGGATCTGTGGTCTGTGCAAAGAGAGAGGCAGCCCGCAGCCCAAGGGAACACACTATCTGTGATCCACACCATCGTGGTCCACATGGATATGGAATCTGGACAAGTCACTAAGGAGAAACTGACAGGTGGGAATCTTAGGACACACTTAAGAAAGGTGACACTTGAAGGGAAGAAGCTGATTATGATATGTCAATATATAAATAATCAAAATGAGATATATATTTTGGAGTTTCTGTGTATGTATCCTTCTTTTTCTTATTTTACCAAAAACCATTACAAACTTTATCATGGCTGAAGTTCTGTTCAGAGAACCATTTGAGAATCATACCACAGGATGACTGAATGTGTGGTCAGTCATGAAAACGGGGACTAAACCTCATTGGCTATAATACTGACTACTGATAGTTGATTAGATTAGGAAGAGGTGGTATATATACACAATGGAATACTACTCAGCCATAAAAAAGAACAAAATAATGCCATTTGTAGCAACATGGATGGAACTAGAGACTCTCATCCTGAGTGAAGTAAGTCAGAAAGAGAAAGACAAATACCATATGATATCACTTATATCTGGAGTATAATATATGGCACAAAGGAATCTTTCCACAGAAAAGAAAATCATAGACTTGGAGAATAGATTTGTGGTTGCCAAGGGGGAAGGGGAGGGAATGGGAGGGACTGGGAGCTTGGGGTAAATAAATGCAGAATGTTGCCTTCAGGATGGGTTAGCAATGGGATCCTCCTGTGTAGCACTGGGAACTCTGTCTAGTCACTTATGATGGAACATGTAATGTGAGAAAAAAGAATGTATACATGTAAGCATAACTGGGTCACCATGCTGTACAGTAGGAAAAAAAATATATATATATATATAAATGATTTAAAAAAAGAAAACAGGGACTAAAAGAGAAGTAAGAGACCATCATTAGTTATGGCTACTGCTGTACAGTCCAGGGAAGAGAGGGTCATAATCAGTCATCATTGGCTGTATACCATCCCTCTAGCAAGAATATTCTTAACATGAAAATGGATGCAGGGAGTGGTAGTCATTGGACTTTTGGTGTTCTGATCATGTTGGCAAAAACATTCTCACTGTAAAGTGGATGAATCAGGCTATCTTAGCTACCATTAAATATTTAATTCATCCAGTTCCTCTTGTTCTGATTCCAGAATGTGCAGGTCGTGGTGACCTCAAATTCTCACTTCGCTACATTTATAGGATTCATAACAAGTTATAATTGGCATTTCAGTTCTGTGCCTTTTTATGAACTTGGACAAATTATAAGGTGACATGAAAGTTTTATGCTTCCATCCTATGACCTTGAATAATATAAGTTTGGTTCAGAAAGATGGAATTATTTTTGGTGAATTAGAAAGTTTGTGTTTCTTAGTTTGCAAAGATGAGTTCTAGACTCTAGACTGTGGTACTTTTACCAAGAAAGAAAATGCCACCTAATGAGGATTTTTAGCAGACAGCTATTCCTCCCATTTCTCGTGTAAAGCATACCTCACACCTAGGTGATACAAGCACTCTTCTTGTTTGCATTTCTACTGTTCTATCTTTTCTTATGGTCTTCATCAGTAAGGATGCTTCAGCTGAGGTAACAGAAAACCCAACTTTAAAATTAAGGAACTCCAAAATAGGACACAGACAATCCCTATGGTCTTTTGGCTCTGTTCTACCCTCTGTGTTGGCTTTATCCTCATGGTTGCAAGATGGAGGCAACAGGACTGATGATCAACAGACCCAGAAATATTCAGAGATAGAAGGCACTAACTCCTTCTTAAACCTTTTTTAAGAGCTGTAAAACCTTCCTCAGAAACTTCCCAGCATGCTTTATCTCAAATTTCACTGTTAGAATTCTATCACTTATCCTTGCTGAAATTTGTATTAAAAATGAGACCACGTGCGTGACTTGGAACAAGTCCACCTTCCCAGCCTCACCTGAAGTCCTTGACCACAAGGAGAAGGGTTGCATTTAATTATCACTTCTCCTGTAAATAAATGACTCTATAGAGTTCCTGCTGTGGCTCAGTGGTAACGAACCTGACAACCTGACTAGTATCCATGAGGAGGCAGGTTTGATACCTGGCCTTGCGTAGTGGGTTAAGGATCTGGCATTGCCACGAGCTGCAGTATAGTTGGCAGAAGCGGCTCAGCTTGGATCCCGCATTGCTGTGGCTGTGGAGTAGGTCAGCAGCTGCAGCTCCGATTTGACCCCTAGCCTGGGAACTTCCATATGCTGTAGACACTGCCCTAAAAAGCAAAATAAAAATGAAAGCAAAAACAAAACAAAACAAAAACAAAACAAAAGAAAGAAATGACTCTATTTTACCTGCTGTGGAATCAGGGCTCGCCTTATGATGTGTTTTGAACAATTGAATGTGATGAACTCATAGTCTGTGACTTAAGAATACCGGAAGCTTCCTTTTTCACCTGTTGGTAGCTTCATTTACATGTTACAGCTACCATGTAAATAAGTTTGAAAGAGAACTTATTGAAAAAAAAGCTAGATGTTCTGGCCACACAAGCTGAGTGAAGCCACCTTCAGACACATGAATAAAGTCATTTTGGATGTTTTAGTCCAAGCCAAACTCATACCTGAAGTTATTTGCATGAGTGATCCCAGGTGATGCCACACGGAGAACAAAAATCAGAAAAAGAGCCCAGACAGTGCCCAGAATAGCAAAAAAATTTAAGCTACTAAGTATGGAGTGTTATTTATTTTTTTGATGTAGTAATAGGTAACTATCTTAGTCCATTTGAGATGGTTTAACAAAATACCACAGACTGGGTGCCTTATAAACAACAAAAATTTGGAGTTCCCATCGTGCTCAGTGGTTAATGAATCTGACTAGGAACCATGGGGTTTCAGGTTCAATCCTTGGCCTTGCTCAGTGGATTAAGGATCCAGTGTTGCCATGAGCTGTGATGCAGGTTGCAGATGTGGCTCGGATCCCGAGTTGCTGTGGCTCTGGGCGTAGGCTGGGGGCTACAGCTCCAATTAGACCTCTAGCCTGGGAACCTCCATATGCTGCAGGTGTGGCCCTAAAAAGACAAAAACAAAACAAAACAAAAAACAGAAATTTGCTTCTCACAGTTTGGAGTTCCAGCATAGGAGTTCCTGTCATGGCTCAGTGTAACAAGCTAGACTAGTATCCCTGATGATGCAGGTTCAATTCCTGGCCTCACTCAGTGGGTTAAGGTTCAGCATTGCTGTGAGCTATGGTGTAGGTCTCAGACATATCTGGATCCTGAGTTTCTGTGGCTGTGGTGTAAGCCAGCAGCTGCAGCTCCAATCAACCCCTAGCTTGGGAACTTTGCTATGCCACAGGTGCGACCCTAAAAATAAAGTAAAAAAAAAAAAAAAAGAAAAGAAAAGAAAAAGAAAAAAAGGGACAAATAAAAGTCCTCTTTTAGGTTGTAGATTTCTCACTGTTTTCTCAAATGGCAAAGGGGGTAAGGGAGATCTTTTTTACAAGGGCACTAATTTTTCTCATGAGGACTCCATCCTCATGACCTAATCACTTCCCAAAGGCCCCACTTCCCAAAACCATCACCTGGGTGTTAGGCTGCAACATAGAGGCGGGGATGAGGGGACACATTTAAACCGCAGCAGTAACCTTATAATTGTCCCTCATATTTCTGTATTCCTAGGGAACTTTCCTGTGCCATTGCTTTTTAACATATGTAGGTCTTCTATCTTTTTTTAAAGGTTGTATCACTAAGAACATTTACTTATAAATTTTTAAATGTTTGTCAATATCTTTCATTTCTCCCAGTCATGTTCTTTTATATTTGTGCATATTTTCAGCCTTAGAGAAGGAAACTAAACTATGTCTTTGAGCGTATATACATCTCTGGGGACACTTTGCATTCAAGAAGAGTGCAGCTATGTTCCTTGGAAAGGAATATGAGTCATCCACAGACCTGGACAAAAGCAATCAGGAACATGCCTGAACACAGGAGGCACTGGCTCATGCCAAAAATGCCAGTTGAATTGAGATCACCATAAGACATTCTCCGATTTTACCTCTTCGGGGCATTGAGGTGATAGATATCCTCATGCTGTCCTCGGGCACTCTAATAGCTACCAAAACTTTTTTTAAAAAAAGCATTTTGATGTTTGGTAAATTCCTAATGGATAAACACCAATGGCTTGTAAATTTAGGATAAGCCTTGCTAAGAAACATAAGTTTATTCAAATTTAGAGGCTATTCAAGTTTCTATCTCACTTTACAGAAATTTGCAGAATGAAAGATGACAAAATAGACCTGGTTTCCAAATCCAGAGGACTGGAAAGACCCTGAGTATACCATCTTCTTTATCATGAGGCAGTTCAAAATCTAAATCATGTGGACAAAAAGAACTCCAAAGAAGGAGATGCCATCAGTTCTCCATTTAACAAAAAGAAGTGCTCCATCCCCATTTATCCAAACCTCCAGTGCAAAGCCAGGCACATGGAGCGTGCACAAGTGCACACACATACACAGATTCACACAAATTAAACCCAAATTTCTAATGCCATAATTTCAATCCATTTTATCCTTCTGTGGACTTCATAAACAAATGAGTGGCCCTCCCTATCTTCTTGCACTATCTGTAAAGAGGTCAAAGACAATGGAATAAATGCAAAAGATGACCCACAAACACAGCTCTTCTCGAAATCACCAAATTAATCTGTGATTTACCATCTCTCTGAAACTTCTCTTCCCAGAGAGGTGATAAGGCTCAACTTAGCAGTGAGTGACTTTAAGGTAAAAAGGTACAAGAAACAGAATAAAAAATGCGAAGTAGGGGCAATCCTAGAATAGTTTGCTTCTTGCCATCCTGGGTCCCACGTCACAAAGGCAAGAACCATGGCATTAAAAAAAATCGTATTACAAAATTCATTGTACCCATTTTCCTAGTAGGGGTGGGGGTTACTTTTAATAGTAGGCAATACTATATTCAGCTGAAATACTAATTAGTTACTAAATCACTTTTTCCTATTCCTAGTTGAGATCAGGACGCTCTAAATTATAACATTGGATGGTGATTGTCAAAGTCTTAAGTTATATTGGTTAAGCAAATCCCTGTAATTCAGAAAGACCATTTCGTTTATCTTGACTTGAGGCATGAGCGTGATGCTTGAAGAAGAGTGTGTACCCCTAAGTCCATGGGTGTGACACTCATATTTCTCTACAACTGTGAATGTTGGCCTCAAAAGATAGTTCTATTTGATGGGTATGTAATTCAATAGGAACCAAAGCCACATCTCTCAGACTTTAATGTGTATACAAATCTTTTGGGGCTCTTGTCAGAGAGCAGATTCTGATTCAGCAGGTCTAAGACAGGGCCCATAAAGAATCTTGCTAATAAGCTCCCAATGAAGGGTGCTAGGGAATCTCTAAAAACATCAACTATTTTGTTGAAAAGTAACATCTTCCGTCAACCACTTATAAGCGGAGCATATTTTCCATAGGTTCAAGTTTCACTGTTCCATTTATCTGGGGCAGCAGAATTAATACCAATTTCTTCATTAATCTTTCATATTCCATCATGTCATAGAAAGTAAAACTGTGTAAGAATTTGGAATAGCAAGAAGTAGATTATAATGATGTGGTAGTAAGTGACAAAAATCTCAGGAACAAATACTAAGGTACATACATAGGCATCATTTTTAGAACATACAAGTACAAATAAAACTAGAGGAAAATTCAGCTAAGTGTAATATGGTTTGTATAAGGATGGGGGGAATACTGTGCACACATGCCTTTATGTGTATCTTCTCTATTTTTTTCACTTTATTTTTATTTTTATTTTTTTTTGTCTTTTTAGGGCCACACCCGCCCCATATAGAGGTTCCCAGGCTAGGGGTCAAATTGGAGCTTTAGCTGCTGGCCTCTGCCACAGCCAAAGCAATGCTGGATCTGAGCGACCTACACCACAGCTCACTTAAGGTCACTTAACACCAGATCCTTAACCTACCGAGCAAGTCCTGGGATCAAACCAGTGTCCTAATGCATGCCAGTTGGTTTCGTTAACCACGGATCCATGATTGGAACGCCTACTTTTTCACTTTTGAGAACATTATTATATATTTTTAAAAATTTAAGATAGGCCATTTTCCATAACACAAAAAGCCTTTCTTTCTGGAAAGAGATTAAGCCAGGTTGATTAATGGAGCCGTCATTATCCTGATAATCCTACAGTAATGGATAAATTTGTTTGGATACTTGTTGACAAAAAGGTTAACAGACCCAAGAGCAAAGAGAGAGAGAAAGGGATGATTTTTCAATAAACTTCACAGAATTTTAAAACTTACTGGAATCTTTATGTCTTTAAATGTGGAAAGCTTTACTTGAATGACTTGGGAGGGAAATATAGAGGAAAAAAAGGAAAATTAACTGGATCTGCTTGGTTTATTTTTAATTCTCTTTGTAGAAAATCATTTTCACATGATCTTCAACATCAACTCCAGAGCCCAGGCAGGTAGTGAGAGGGGCAGTGGAGAGTGAAGACTTCAGGTTCTGAAGGTCTCAGCTTATTCCCAGCTCTGCTACTTTTAAGGCTTTGGTTATGTTAAACACACTCTGAGGTGCAGTTTTTTCATTTGTTAAATAGGGGCAATAATAGTGCTTCCCTCAGAAGGATGTTGTGAGACTTGTTAATGTACATAAAGAACTTAGTAATTTCTGCTCTATAACTGTTACTGTTAAAACAAATCTTTATTTGAGCATGAAAAATGGATAAATTTACCCACTGCTGTTTGCAGTGAGTAAATTACAGGAAGGAAAAAAAGAAATGTGATTGAGTAGCACACTTTAACTTTTTAAGGATATATATATATATACTTAAATATATATGTATATAATGCTTAATGCCATATCTAGCTTGTGAATTTCCCAGAAAATTTAAAATATAATAGAGCTGTCTTTTTTTTTTTTTAATGGTCACTCTGAGCACTTCACAATATTTTGAAGTCCCCTGGTAATAAACATAATTTTATGTTTCTTTTGTTTTTCAAAGAGATTTTAAAGATCTTTCTGATGCTCTGGTAAATATTTTACAAGTGGATCTTCAAGGAGAAATAAAGTCCTGATTTGAAATGTTTGCTAGATTCCATGGGATACTCAATTTTAATCCGCCCACATAGCGTCACTGAGCAGGGAGGTGGAAAGAATGTGCAGTGGGACATCATTCTATAGCATTTCTATCACACAGACACGATAGACTAAGTTCACCTCAATCATTTAGATTATGGTAAAATGTAGCAAAAATTAACAAGAGCTAGGTTTTTGAAATTTTTTGGGGGGGAGTAGGGGCTCTTTTTAGGACCACACCCGAGGCATATGGAAGTTCCCAGGATAGGGGTCAAATCAGAGCTGCAGCTGCCAGCCTACACCACAGCCACAGTAACACAAGATCTGAGCCGCATCTGCGAACTACACCACAGCTCACGGCACTTAGTTTTTAAAATCCCTGAAAAATTTATCACTTGGCTCTCTTGAGCTACTATGGACTAAAAAGGGACCATCCTGTGCTAATTATTGTACAGGATATGAAGATGAAATCAAGACATATTTAAGCATTTACTAAGTGCATTTACTTCATTTGTAACGTGCATGTGAGGTTGAGATAGGTCATTATGCTGTTTTACTGAAGAGGACCCAGAGGCCCAGAGATGTTAACAAACCAGCTGAAGTTAGAAAGGATAGAGCAGGAATCACAAACTGAGTTTCCAAAAGGAAACAAGCAGGTAACTTAACAAACAAAGGGAGCCAGGTTGGGTGTGAGAAAAAGCTGAACCCGAGCATTCAGAGGTAGGTGAGACCTACAACAAGAAAAATTAACAGCTGCCATTTTTCTTCCACGTACTAAGTCCTAAGCACTGTCCTTGGTCTTTGCGTATATTAACTCATTGAATCTTTAAAACAACTGTGGGGTGGATATCTTAGTATCCCCACTGTCTTCTTAGATTCAGAAGGCTGTCTAAAGTCCCACAGTTACTAATTGGTGGAGCTGGAATTGTTCTTCTGATCTGTCACCAGAGCCCACACTCTAGTCCTCAATGAAGGTCTCATACAAAAGGAGAAGCTGCTAGTCAGCTTGGGTACATCGTTCTATAAACATGAAGACCAGTGTTGCCAGATCTTTGAATTTATCAAGAAAAAGATGAAACTGTGGAAAATTTTGGTCAGTGGGGACTGATTAATATCCTCCATTATTTCTTTTTTTTTTGTCTTTTTTGTTGTTGTTGTTGTTGTTGTTGCTATTTTTTGGGCCGCTCCCGCATCATATGGAGGTTCCCAGGCTAGGGTTGAATCGGAGCTGCAGCCACCGGCCTACGCCAGAGCCACAGCAACACGGGATCCGAGCCACGTCTGCAACCTACACCACAGCTCACGGCAACGCCGGATGGTTAACCCACTGAGCAAGGGCAGGGACCGAACCCGCAACCTCATGGTTCCTAGTCGGATTCGTTAACCACTGCGCCACAACGGGAACTCCTCCATTATTTCTTTCTCTACTTTGGATAGCCTATTACATGGAAGTTGAATCTTCTACTTCTATCCACCATGGCTGTTAACATTTACATACATATTACTGCCTCCTTATTCATTCCTGATACCTTTTTATTTTGTTTTGTTTTGTTTTTTCTTTTTAGGACTGCATCTGTAGCATATGAGAGTTCCCAGGTTAGGGGTTGAATTGGAGGGGCAGCTTCAGGCCTACACCACAACCACGGCAACAAAGGATCTGAGCCACGTCTGTGACCTATACCACAGCTCATGGCAACACCGGATCCTTAACTCGCTGAGCAGAGCCAGGGATCTAACTCACATCCTCATGGATACTAGTTGGGTCCGTAATCTGATGAGCTGCAAAGGAAATTCCCATTCCTGGTGGATTTTGATAGAGTTTTTCTACTTTATCTTCTGGCTCAATTACTCATCCTTTGGCTCTCAATTCAATCAATCAGTTTGGTTCTCAAAAGCAGGGGTTCTCACAATTGAATGGCTCAAAATCACGTAGAGGTGTATCCTAAAACACAGATGTGTGGGCCCCACAACAAGAGTTTCTGATCCCATAGATCTCAGATGGATACAAGAATGTATATTTCTAATAAGAGTCCAAGTGATGTTGATGCTATTTTTCTGAGGATCACACTTTAGGAGCTATAGCTGTATGACAACTCTTCAATCTTTCATACCTCCCATTTATATTTTGATGTTCCTTATAACTGCTTGTTTCTCTTCCAGTTACTAAACCCTACCATGCTGATTTGAATGTGTTCATTTTAATTATTTCACTTTCTTTCTTCCAGTTTTAGAGAGATGTAATAAATGTACAGCACTGTTTACATTTAAGATAGACAGTATTAATGATTTGACTTACATGTATCATAAAATGATTACCACAGTAAGTTTAGTGAATATCTTCCATCTCATATAGATATGAAATTAAAGAATAGAAAAACTATTCTCTTATGATGGGAACCCATAGGATTTACTGTCTTAATACCTTAATGCCCACAGCTGCAGCAACATATATATTAATTATGTTTATTTTGTTGTACATTTTATCCCTCATAATCATTTATCTTATAAATTGAAGTTTGTACATTTTGACTACCTTCATCCAAATCCCCTTTCCCCACCCTCCTCATCTTACTTTGTTTTTTTCTAAAACATGTTTATTAAAGTATAATTGATGTACAATATAGTGCCAATTTCTTCTACAGCAAAGTGACACAGTTTTATTTATATATAAAAGATATATATATCCTTTTTGTATTATCTTCCATCAAGGTCTATCCCAAGAGGTTGGATATAGTTCCTTGTGCTATACAGTAGGCTCTCATTGCTTATCCACTCTAAATGTAGGGGTAGCTTCAGGCCACAGCCACAGCAACATGGGATCTCAGCTGCGTCTGTGACCTCTACCATCTGCATCTACTAACCCCAAATTCCCAGTCTATCCTCCTCCCACTCCCTTCCCCCTTTGCAGTCACAAGTCTGTTCTCCATGTCTGTGATTCTTTGTTCTGTAGATAAATTCATTTGTGCCATATTTTAGATTCCATATATATGTGATACCGTATGATATGTCTTTATCTTTCTGACTTACTTCATTTAGTATGATAATATCTAGTTGCAGGCATGCTGCTGCAAATGGCACTATTTCATTCTGTTTATGGCTGAGTAGTATTCCATTGTGTATATGTACCATATCTTCTTAATTTATTCATGTGTCAATGGACATTTAGGTTTTTTCCACATCTTGGCTATTGTGAATAGTGCTGCAATGAACATAGGAGAGCATGTTTCTTCTTAAATTATAGTTTTCTCCAGATATATGCCCAGGAGTGGAATTGCTGGATCATATGGTAACTATATATTTAGTTTTCTGAGGAACATCCATACTGTTTTCCATAGTGGTTGTTCCAATTTACATTCCCATAAACACCCTCTCCAGCATTTGTTATTTTCATTTTACTTACTGTAAATTCTTTTCCTGTCAAATACATTAATTCTCTTTTGTTTTCTATAAGCTGTTAAGGAGTTTTTCTTTCCTGCTTTTTTTTTCATACATATAATCTCCTTATATACATGCACATATATTTAAATATGTATATATATACACATATATATATATATATATACCCTCTTCTCTGATCTTTTCCCTGGGGAGTATCCAGTGTGTGCCTCGGTAAGGGGATAAGGGCATACTTTAGCTTGTGCCCCTCCCAGTGATTTTATTTTATTTTTTATTTTTTGGCTGCTCCTGTGGCCTGTAGAAATCCCCATGTCAGGGATGGAACCTGCACCACAGCAGCAACTCAAGTTGCTTCAGTGATAATGCCAGATCCTTAGCACACTGTGCCACAAGGGAACTCCCCCTCCTAGTGATTTTACGGAATGTTTTTGGAGGATGCATCTCAGAAAAGAACCCAAAGCCATTAAAAAGGCCACTCTTCATTTTCCACCTCACCACCAGGTGACCTTGCTATCATATCTGTACTCTCTTTTCCAAGGTGCTTGTGAACACCTGTTACCCAGGTGTGTGTAGCAGGGGGATGTGGGAGGACAGAAGGAGAGAATACTCAGTGCCCAAAGATCTGATTAGGCCTGATATTAGTCACCTCTCATTTCAGCCTAGTGAAAGTCATTCTAGATTATGATGATGAGTTGTCTGCCCACCTAATTTTTTTTGATAAGTCAAGATATTGGATGTTTTGGTGACATGGTAATATCTTAGCAGGAATTTGGAGAGTTTGCTTTAGGTCATATAGTCAGAAACTACAAGTCTAGATATGGAGAGGATTTTCAACTACTTTTTTTTTCTTTTTTGGCTGCCCAGTGGAATAAGGAATTCCTGGGTCAGGGATCAGATCTGAGCCACAGTTGTGATCTATGCCACAGCTGCAGCAACATTGGGTCCTTTAACCCCCTGTGTCAGGTTGGGGATCAAACCTGAGTCCTGGTGCTACAGAGATGCTGCCAATCCTGCTGTGCCACAGTGAGAACTCTTTTTCAACTACTTTTTAAATTTTGAAATCTGTACAATAATTTTGCCTAAGTTGTTTAAGTCAGATGTTTAGAATCTAGGAAAATGTTGACTATTCAATATTTTCCATTATAAAAGAATTTTTTACTAGGGTTGAAACATCTTCAACATCAGTAAAGTATTGATCATAAATACACGTCTCATACATGTCTAGAACAAGGAAATCAGTGAATGGAGAATTCCTGTTCATGGAGGAGACAGCATGGATTGGTGGTTAAAAGAGCAATTGAAGAATATAGATATGTCAGCATTATTTCCAGCTCTAGTCCATGAGTATGGAGCCAATCAATTAGTACCACTTTCCCTAACAGTAAGGGAAGACTGACAGTTTGCCACCTTCAGACTGATTCTGTGGTAGTAGTTTCAATGACTTCTGGGAAAGCACTGGAAATTGCTTAAATTTATAGTAAAGAGCTAAAGAGCACATTTGACTCCCACATGTTTGGGACTTAGAGATCACATAAATGCAAGTAGCACAGTTTTCTAATGGACAACTATGAAATGCTGCCAGACACACTGACTGTGTGTGAAGGCAAGGGTGAATTCTCTGGGACAAGTGCCCATGGCACCACATGCTCTCTGTTTAAACAGATTCCTGACACAATGTTTTCTCTATATCAGGGCTGTATGTGTTGTGTCTTTAGGTTGCAAAATCTTCTTCCTTTTTGGTAGATTGCAAAAATAGCCACAAGTCCCCCCCTACTTCATATCCATACTTCTTTCAATGTGACTTTTGAAGCTTCTGCTGTCAAGGTTTGGAGTCTTCCTTCAGCCCTGAGACTGGGATGGCCTCATGACTGTTTTCAGCCAATGGAACAGTGGCAAACATAAGGCAACCAGAGGCTTGAAAACACTTATGCATTGAAGGTCACTGTATAGATGGTCTTGGGAATCCTGCTACCATGGGACCAACACTCAGCTGGCATACTAGAGAACAAGTGGCCACCTGGAGAAGAATTAAGGCAGCCTAGCCAACAATCAACAAGTCAGTTAATGTACAATTGAGCCCAGCCAAGTTCAGCCAAAACTCATCCAAATCAGCCAAACCTCATCCAAACATCCAAAACATTGATGTTTTCCAAAGAATATAGATCTCATTATGAGAAAAAAAGAGAAAAGAATATAACTTTTTTTGTGCTAAGGCCAAGGCAATAAAAGGCAACTGATTTTTTTTCCTCACAAATTGTTTATAAGTCTATTCATTTTATAATATATAGATCAACAACAATTTTTTGTTTGGTAATGGAAATTTTATAATACATCTTTGAGGGTACATAGAGAAATGCTAAGATACAACCTATATATTCAATGATTATAAATTTTATTTGCTATGAATGAATTTGCTGTAAGAGCTACTTTACCCCATCTCCCTATAAAAATGATCACTTGCTCTCCAACATCTTTAGTTTGTCCGATAGCACTAAAATCCTCTTATGTTTGTCCAATTTCTGAGACTAATTCAATATTTAAACTTTCAATTACTGAAGGAAAAAAATATTGATTACTTAACTTTCTTATGACTGCCAAATCTTATGTTCCCTGAACTTCATGCAGAAATAGGGAAGCAAAGCTGAATTTCACCATGGATCTACCCCTATTGGTTCAGATGTATGGGGCTTGAATCAGTAGACAAACTTTTAAAACACCTTAATTCCAAAGTCTCTATTCTCAAATGGCATTATTTTTCACCAAATTTGCTATAATTAATTATGAACATGAGGGGTGAATATACTTTTCTTCCAAGGTTATAATCTCTTTATACATATAACTAATCTTTGTATTCTCCAGTATCCCCATCCTCAAGTCCCAAAAGCTGGTAGACAATGGAGCCTTAGCAATACAATAGATGGAAGTTTACACATCAGGTATATAAGCACTGCACAATTCAGAAACCAAGGTCTGAGATCTAGTTAAAAGCACTGAGCATACTGATGTATCAACGAGACAAGTTAACAACTTCTATGAAATTCACTCATCCTGCATCTACAAATTGAGAGTAGGATGAGCTGAGCTTCAGGGCCACTTTAGCACTAACATAGGACAAAGCTCTATGTTGACCATCTGTGAACACTAGAAGTACGAGCATCTACACCTGCAACAGCCACTGCCCAGCCTCTGCATCCCTGAATATCCAACATGGTAGCCATGAGCCACATGTGCCATGGAGCACTTAAAATGTGGCTAGTCTGATTGAGATATGCTATAAGTGTAAAATACACTCTAGATTTTAAAAATACATTACCAAAAAAATAAAACAACTCACTGATATTTTGTATTTATTTTATACCCAAAATGATAATTTTTAGAAAAATGCAATTAAATAAAATATGACTAAAATTAATACATCCTGTTCATTTTGATTTTACTTTTAATTTAGTTACTGGAAAATTTAAAATTGTATGGGGTCCACATTATCTTTGTATTGGGCAGTAGTGGCTTAGATGGTAAGAGATACAGTGGAATAGGGTCTGAAGTGTGTTACCACTAGGTCTAGATTTCCCTTGTGCTAACTTAGTTCAAGGTAAAATAAAGGGAGTTTCTGGACTAAGAAATTCTTAGCATTTTCTTTTTCAAAAATAGCTTTATTTGTAATGAACTGACCCTTTAAAATTTGTGACAATATTGCTACTGAGAAAGTATGAATGGTCTCTTCTCCTCCCCCATGCCCTCCTTCTCCCCCCATCCCCATTTCTCCTTCTCCTTCTCCTCCTTCTCCTTCTCTTCTTCTTCTTTTTCTTTTTCTTCTTTTCTTTCTTCTTCTCTCCCTCTCTTTCTACCTCCCCTCATCCTTTTCTATCCACTGTCTTTTTCTTTCTTCCATGTAAGTGTGCTAATAAATATTTAACACTTGGCCCTGGAAAAAACCTGATTTATAGTCTGTCAATTTCTGTGGTGTAAATTCTCCCACTATGACAGATTTCAAACTGTCAGCACAATATTGCCAAATGTGGAGATGGGAAGGGATGTGCAGTATTGCACCATTAAATACCATTTCTACTATACAGATACAATAGGTAGAAATAATTGCAAATATATATATATATATACACACACACACATACACACACATATATATATAATTTAAATGTAAAATGATTATGAAGTGATGAGTTATATGTATTTCATAACTTTGTGTTTAACACAGCATATTTAATAGTAAGTTTACCTAATTTAATTTTTAATAGCAGCTGTGTTTAACATTAACTTGATTTAAAAAAATATTAGGGGTTCCCTGATGGCCTAGTAGTTAAGAATTCAGCTTTATCAGCAAGGTGGCTTGGGTTTGACCCCTGGCATGGGAACTTCTGAATGCCATGGGCCCGGCTACAAAAAAAAACAAAAAATTAAACTTTCAACAACTGGTTGTCTTGGGAGCTCCTGCAACCTGACTCCACTCCAGCCCATCACTGCTGGATGACAATTTCAGATGCAAAGGATCAGTAATTTTTCCAAGATTCAAAAACAAACAAACCCACCAAATTTTTCTTATCCTTAATGACACAGCTATCCACAAAGGCACAGCCTGATTAGTGGTTGTCATTTATAGAGACACAGTACTGGAAGGAACAGACTCAAGTTGCCTAGTGAGTCTAATCCTAGTCTCATAGAATCCAACCCTGAGAGATCAACAACAGAATATTCTTGAAGGGTCCACCAGACCAGAGTCCCAGCCCTTTTTGGTAACTCTCTAAGGAAGTTCCTTCTCACAACTAACCCAAGTCCCCTCTGCTGCTGTAGAGGCTCGTTCCCGTTTGCTCTGTCTTTAGTGAAGGTAAAAACAGCTGGTTACCATCCCCTGTGTTATAACTCTTCATGTAAGGAAATGAAACACCCCAAACCAGCTTCCAAATCTGTTCAGCTGTAAAAACAGCCTCTTCTTGAGCAAAAACAAACAATAAATTACATGGAATTGGGAGTTGAGAAGTACTGCTTATTTCACTCCAGGGAAACACCTCAGGCCAGGTTATACCCTCGTCAGCACCTAGTGATCAAAGGCACATTTTCCCTGGAAACAAATTCAAGGAGTGAAACAGATGGGATTATTAATCAAGTTGCTGTTGGCCTTTGGGGCCATCTTAAAGAACATCCTTAAGCAGGAGGCATCCTAGGCTTTATCTTGTAATAAGATTGTAGGTTTGTAAGATCTTGGCAACAGGCATGTTGCCTTCTCTGCTGAGGCCTTGCTTGCTATGTCCAAGACATTTTTTATGAAAGAGAATGCAATAAATCAGAGTGGCTGCAGAAGCTATATCTTAGGTGGTATAAGTAGGCCCATAGAAGCTAAAATTCCAACTAATCTTCAAAGCTATGCCACCTATATTTTAATGCTAAGATTTTTTTTATCTCTCTCAAAGGAAGCAAAAAGAGAGGCTGAAGAATTGACTGTACAATCTAGAGCTGGCCTAGCAGGAAGCAAAGGGGGTGGTGGTGTAACTGGCAATGGATTGGAAAAGAAAGGAAAGAAACAGTAGCCCCCGTTCACATCCATTCATGGGAGAGCCATATAGCATCAGGGAGTGAACAGAAACACGAAGTCATGAAACCAAGGACATTCAGGAGATGAGTCTGCTCTTGTATAGCACTGCACTATCTGATGGCTGCCTTTGATTTCACTGCAGCTTGGGACTGTGTTTGTGTATTAGTGCCGGATTTACCTGCATGTTCTCAAGCAGATATGGGCCTCTTCATTTTGTGTAGCTCAAGGGATCATTCCTTTTCCATCTCCACCTCTACCCTACTTTATCATTTCATCATTCTTTTCCTGCTTTGACTCTAGTAGCCCAGATTTCAAAGCCAAATTCCATCTAAACCAGTCACATTTGTCCTGGGGTTGTGTCAATCCCCCAGAAAGGAAGACTAGACTGAGTTTCTTTTGGCTCAATTCCCAGACTTGATTGGAAGTTGTTTCCTGCAGTTGAAGCTCAACCCTGCTTTCACCCAAGAAGCCTGAGAAATTCTGAGATCCTGACCCACAGTTGACAATGGATGTCAACTTTTCTGCGGACACGAATTTACCACCCATTTATCGAAGGCTTCCAATGTGCTAGGAGAAGGAAAAGAGTAGAAGTATGTTTTTCTAGGGCCATGTGATTTAATGCCTACTCAGCCATGGGGCATATCTATCTATGATGAGCTAGAGTCCCCAGGAGCAAGTCCCACTGAAGCTCAAATAAAACACAAAAGCTTTGATCAAGCACACACTTTGGTTACAATAGAAGTAAAAAGGGCCACTACCATCTAAATCCAGGCCACAGGGATATGTTGGGTGGTCTTCACAGTGTTTTGGTTTTTTTTTTTTTCTTAATTCATTGAACAAAATTTTAAAATTGCAAGATTCCATTTTTGAATCTCTATTTCTTCTTTCCCTAGAGATCCTGCCACACTCTGCCACATACTAACATGATGACAAGTGGTCATAGCTGAGTTGGGTTGCCCCCTCTAGACAGGAATTCCTTTCAGTCCATCATAGTACCCACTGCTCCCTGGTATCCAAGTGTCCATTGCTATTTATCAAGGCTTTTGTTCTGCTAGGTTCCCATTCCCAGACTTTCTTTAGTCTTAGTCTTTCTTACATGCAAATGGTCTGAACCCTTTTAAGAAATAAAAGGCAAAGTCATGCCTGTATGAGGAGTCAATAAAAACAAGAACCTGGTTTTGAGACAAAAGAGATTTAATAAGGCAAACAAAGAAATGGAATGTCCTGGAAATAGTGTTATTGCTTGGTTGTTGGCTTTTTTGTTCCCTCTGGAGTAGGGGTTGGCAGAATTTACTGATTATGAAGGTTTGAGGACTATGCAAGGAAATGCGCTAAGAGATTTGTCAGTAGTCTCTGAATGCCAGTCCAAAAATGTCCATTAGCAGTTTGTTTTTCTTTTAGTATTTCTTTTACATCGTTATTACAATATAAGTATATTACAGAGTTTGGGGAAAAGAAAAGAAAGTCCTCTCCCTCTCATGACAGTTCCACTGTCCTGCCCCATATTCTTATGCAAGCACTGTTATGCATTAATTATGAATCCTTCTGGAAAATGCCTAGACATCTGTATACATTTATATTCATTGTTTTACACAAATAGTGTTATACTATGGTCATTTTCACTTTATAATATTAGCACACACATTTCATCATTCTCCTTGAAAGTGATTGTTCAAGTAATAAAAAAAAGAATAACAAATAAAATTTAAAATTACTTAACATTATTTTGCCCAGAAACAATGGTTACTTACATTTGAAGATCTTCACCATAGGCATTTTTCCATGTAGTATACAGGCTGAAGGATGGATGGATGGATGGATGGAAGGATAGATAGATGGAGAAATGGGACGGAGGAAAGAAATGAGGGAGGGATGTCATCAGACTGATAAATCAAACAATAAATAGGAAAATGGGATATGTTATGCCACATTTTGAAATAAAAGTTTTAACTATAAATTTTCTTAAATTTAAAAATGAAGAAAAAGGGACTCTTTATCTTTAGAAAAGAATGTTTCTTCACAAATCAGATCAGTTCCTAAATTATTTCTCTAAAAGAAACAATGTGAAAAACTTTGTGTCAGTAGTATCTATTGTCTCTTTGTGGAAAATCTGTAAACTAGCACAACTAAAGGTTATTATTATATAGTTCTTTTTATATTTTAATTTCATGACAGTTACAATCTGTTCTATAACAGTAATTTCAATAGTTGCTTAGTTTTAGTTTTATATTTAAATAGCACCAGTCCTATCACCACCCACCTTTGATTTTGGCTGCTCCATTTCTGAATTTTGGGGTATTGATTCTTTGATTTATTGACTGGAATAAACAATCCCATAATTGTTCTTTTTTATTCAAGAAGGGCTCTTGGGTATTCTATTATATGAAATATTGCATATTTGAAAATATTTATCTGTTGACTTCATACTTGAAGGACAACATCCTAGACCTATAATTCTTGGCTCATGTTTTGGGTTTTTTGTTTGTTTTTGTTTTGTTGTTGTTGTTTTTCTCAGCATCCTGTGGACTTTGTTCTACTGTCTTCTGGCATTGAGTATTTTCGTGAATATTTTTGAGAACAATCGGACATTCCCCCCAATTATTTTTGCTTTTTCTGTCTAGATAACCTTGAAAGTCTTTCCTTACATTTGTGTTTTAATAACTTTACAATGATTTATATTACTGTTGATTATTATATCATTTTTGTTTTGGACAGTATGTACCCATTACATATGAAGATTCAAGTCTCATGGGAAATTTTCAGGAAAATGAAGACACACAGAGGTTAGGTAATTTGCTTAAGATCACATAAGCTAATAAATGATAGGGTCTATATTTAAATCTGGCTGTTTGATTCCAGAACCCAATCCCCCAGCCACAACTGTACAGTTTATCCTGATGAATTATTCTGGTTATGTCTTCTCTAAGCCAGTTAGTCAGCAATTTACTCCAAGAACATCTGCATTTTGCAAGTACTGGGCAATTTAGACAGGACCCCACTATTCAGAAGTCAGTGTCTAGAGAAAGGATGGCACAGTAATTTTCAATCATTGTGGTACTGCTTTCTCTCTCTCCCCCACCTCGCCCCTACTTTTCTTCCACCCCCGTCTTTGGGAACAACCATTCTTCTATTTCTATGAGTGTGGCTCCTTTAAAAATTATTATATTTCATACCAGTGACTCATTTACTTCACAATTGGAAGTTTGTACCTCTTAATTTCCCTCACCTATTTCGTTTCTTCTCCCACCCACCTGCCCTATGGCAACAACCTGCTTGTTCTTTGTATCTATAACTTTGTTTGTTGTATTACATTTGTTAACTTCTTTTTTCTTTTGGAAGAAGAGAAAGGAGGTAAAGGGGAGAAATGAGAAGACAAGGATAACAGATCAAAAGGAAGCAGAGAGAAATAAGCAGAGGGGGCTAATGCAGACTGATGGAAGCAGATGTGGTCCCAGCTACTACACATGCCAAGGGCAGCAGAGCAGACCCAGCTTCATCCTCTGACATCCCTTCCCTTGATCACAACTTTCCCTAACACTACTGGGCGTTCTTAATTCTGGACTCAGTACAGCAACACAGAGAAGAGAGCAGATGGTGCAGAGGCACCTGATAAGATCAGCCTTCTGGAAAACCAACCTCATTAGCACTTCGCACAGAGTGGCAAGCAGCACTGACCAGGTTCCACATCCTAACTCTTTCCTGAGCCATTTGGATGCCCTGAAACTTCCACCTTAAGAATCCCTCATTTAGGTTTTACATTCTCTTTATGAAAGGCCGTTTGTGACCAGGAAAGGATAAACTTCTGCCAGCCCTTGACCTAATAGGGGAACACAGTGGATTCACAAAGTTGGAAGAGGTTGTAGAAAACAGCAAGCCTCCCCTCTCATTTTATTTAATTTTTAATTTTTTTTCTTTTTATGGCCATACCTGCTACACATGGAAATTCCCAGGCTAGGGGTCAAATCTGAGCCACAGCTGCAGGCCAACACCACAGCCATGACAATGCCAGATCTGAGCTGCCTCTGAGACCTGCACTCAGGTTGCAGATCCCTTCTCATTTTAGAGGCAAGGCAGTTGGTGCTTGATTTTTAGATTAATGAACTCTGAAAGTAGAAAGCAAGGAACATAGAGGCGTGGGACATAGGTACTTGAAAATATCCAAGCATGAACAGAGAAATAAGCAGAGTGAATGGTAGGATCCCTTTCACTGGGCAGGCACACTTACTTCCCACCTGCACTGGATTTTGGCTCATAATGGCTCACCCTCTACGCCCTCACTCCACCTGCTCAAGAGAAGTGCCATGAATTCCAAGAAACCACCTTTCCTAAGACATGACACCCTCTTCCTAGAGTAGCCCATAGCTAATAACTGACTGAGACAGGAATCAAAAGATCAAGGTGGGAATAATTCTGTGGTGTGATTCATGGTCCTGCACTGCCCTGGATCAGGCTGAGGCTGGATCAAAGCTGGTTCACATCTCTGCTTATCTCCTACCACTGCACATCCTGCTTCCTTTACTTTTGCTTGGGAGCACTCCCTCAATAAATCATATGTCGCTGCATCTTTGTCTTGGACTCTGCTTCTAGGGAGGCCAATCTAAGACAAATAGGACACTGACCAGGGTGGGGGAGTGACTAAATTCTTGGCTTACTTAACAGTTGTCCTGGATGAGGCTCTGTTCCCAGAATAATCAAGGATTATTCTCCCTTTTCTTCCCTCCAATGTTTCTTCCAGGAAAAGACTGACAGAGTCTAAAATCCATCCCTTAATACATGGTCATACTAGGTATGTGCTTAGGTCCAAAGGAGGGTTTGCATTTTTGTTTGGTGAAAGAGTGACCATCCACTGAGTCTCTGGGACAGTAGAATCTGGGGATGTCTCTAGCATCCCATGACCTTCCAGGCCTAAACATACAACCCACAAGCCACACAGCTCCATCCAACGTAGAGTAAGATGATTCATTCATCTTCTGCTTTATCATTTAATGCCCTGAATGGAAACTCTCCTTTAAGGTAAGAAGAAATACAGGATTTGACACATTTAGACCCAATGAGCATTTTATTTGAAAGTAAAATAATAATAGGGTCAGTCATGTTTGGGGACCGCAGATGGGAGTGTGTCTAAGTAAGAGATATCATTTCAAAGCTCAGGATATGTGCCCCCCGGTGGCTAGATTAGCTTAAAGATTTTCACCTTTTTTTCCCTGTTTCTTCTTTTTTTCTTTTTAGGGCCACACTAGAAGCATATGGAAGTTCCCAGGCTAGGGGTCGAGTCGGAGCTGCAGCTGCCTGCATACACCACAGCCACAGCAACGTGGGATCCTAGCCGTATATGTGACCTACACCATAGCTCATGGCAACGCCGGTTACCCAACACACTGAGCGAAGCCAGGGATTAAACCTGCATCCTCATGGATATTAAGCAGATTCATTGCCACAAGGGAACTCTGCTTTTCATGTATTTCTAGGGGACACCTCCCTGGGATTATCGCCTTCCTCAGGAATCCCTCCATTCTACCTCTTCGCCCTGGACATCCCCACAGTGGTGCTACATCCTTGTTAAATCAGCTCGTCGAGCTGAGGCAGAAAGGACTGTCAATTCTCACAAACAATAGCTGAAGGGAATCAAATGGCCCCACGAACATCAATCGATGCCAGTCGTGGAGAACTCCACAGTATCGTTTAAAATATATTGCTTCATATTTAGTTTTCTCCTTTGCTCACAGGTAAGCTACCTGGAGCGGATTGATTGGCAGTCTTAACTCCTGACTAGCAAAGATTCAATTTGTGTTCTCATAGCAGATGTTCTGACTCCAGACATTGCAACCAAAGATCACCACTGAATTAAGAGATGAGTGTAATCCTGGTACTTGTTTTATATTTCAGTTACCAATAATAAATATTAGTAACACATAAGTTTTACAAAGCTAGAGCCATATCTTTTTTTTTTTTTCCTTTGCTTTTCATGGCTGATTATGTGGTATTTGGAAGTTCTCAGGCTAGAGGTTGAATCAGAGCTGCAGCTGAGGCCTGTGCTACAGCAACATGGGTTCCCAGGTGCATCTACAACCTATGCCACAGCTCGCGACAACACCAGATCCTTAACCTGCTGAGTGAGGCTAGGGCTCAAACCTTTTGGATTCTATGTCAGGTTTTTATCCCACTGAGCCACAATGTGGACTCCTAGAGCTACATCTTAAAATCCAATCTATAGTCAAAGAGCCATGATCTTTGAGTCAGTGGGAGCAAGCTTTCATGGCAAGTGGGGGGCAAGTCATTGGCCAATCTTGCTGCCATGACAAAGAATCCTGAACCTCAGTGGCTGAAAACAACACAGAATTCTTCATTGCTCAGGCCATATGTCCATTGCAGGTCAGTCCAGGACCCAAGCTAACAGGAGCTGTCTCTACATGGAAGATAATCGCTAAGAGAATAAAAGATCATTTTGGAATTTTTTTCATTTTTTGAAGTTCTATTGAAGTATAGTTGTGATAATTTCTGCTGTACAGCAAAGTGATTCTGTTATATGCATACACACATACATTCTTTTTCAGATTCTTTTCTCACATAGATTATTGCGGAATTGGGTAGAATTCCCTGTGCTATACAGCAGGGCCCTGTAGGCCAATCATTCCTTAGACTACAGTGAGTCTATTACTCAGCTCAGAAGTGACACATGTCACTTTCACTCAAACTCATTGGCCAGAACTGATCTCAAGGACAGCTAGACATATTCAGTCAGGAGAGGTAATGGCTACACCAAACTTGTACTGTAACTCTTAGACTGGCCCCCAGAGAAGACCACCCATCTAGAAAATTTCCTGCCATTACATTGTATTCCACTAACAAGCATTGGTTAAATTACCTGTCATGCACAAAGTATTGTGCTAGCTAAAATATGGGTCACAGAAATGTTTAAAACACTTTATTTGCCTTTTAGAAGGACTCAGTGTAACTGGAAGATGAATCAAGAAACAGTGAAAAAATACATAATCATACAAAATAGGGCAAAATTATATGCCAAATTATGTGATGCTCAAGTCAAACCTATCACACTGGCCTTTTTCTCTACCTCTATGTGGAAAACTTGATCTGCTATGTTAGCACTGCCCAACAGAAATACAATGTGAGCCACATTTTAAATTTAATTTTATCTGTTTTATTTTTTATTGAAGTATAGTTGATATTCAGGTGTACTGAAAAGTGATTCAGAATATGCATATTCTTTTTCAGATTCTTTTCCATTATAGGCTATTATAAGATACTGGATTTTACCTTAGGAATATTTAAATATTCCCTGTGCTAAAGAGGAGGTCCTCATTGTTTATCTGTTTTTTATATATTAGTGTATATATATTAATCCTGAATACCTAATTCCTAATTCATCTCTCTCCCTCCCCTTTTGTAACCATAAATTTGTGTTCTATGTCTGTGAATCTGTTTCTGTTTGTAGATAGGTTCATTTGCATCATATTTTAGATCCTATATATAAGTGAGATCATGATATTTGACTTTGGCTTACTTCACCTAGTATGAGAATCTCTAGGTCTATCCATGTTGCTAGAAATGGCATTATTTTATTCTTTTTATGGCTGAGTAATATTCCATTGTAAATATGTACCATATCTTCTTTATCCATTCATCTGATCATGAACATTTAAGCTGCTTTGGCTGTTGTAAATAGTGCTGCTATGAACACTGGGGTGCATGTTATCTTTTCAAATTATGGTTTTTCCCCAGACGTATGCCCAGGTGTGGGATTGCTGGGTCATATGGTAGTTCTATTTTTAGTTTTTAAATGAATCTCCATGCTGTTTTCCATAAGAGCTGCACCAACTTACACTCTCACCAACAGTGTAGGAGGATTCACATTTTTAATCTTAAATTCTCCAATAACTACTTTACAAAAAGCAAAAAGAACATATGAAATCAAATTTAATCATATCTTTTATTTAACCCAGTATAAAAGTATTATTGTTTCAACATGTAATAAACATAAAACTACTAAGATATTTTACATTATTTTCTTTATATTAAACATTCAAAATCCAGGGTGCCCTTTATCTTGACAGAAGATCTCAGTGTAGACTAGCCCTCAGTTGCTCACACAACTAATGGCTATCGTGTTGGACAGAGCAGTTCTGTGCAATAACCAAAATTAACATAATTATTGCTAAACTGCTTGGCTGAGATTTTTTTTTTTTAACTGCTGGTACATGATTGAAGAGTTTTCGGAATGGTTAAAATTTAGTTTACTTTTCCTCTGAAAAGTGATACAGTTGCATGAACTTAAGACATTCAAGAATGCTTAGAGTATACAGAAGGGAACACTAATCCACCGAAAGTTAAAGAATTCAAGCAGCAAACCAAAACCATGTTCTTCTAGGGCTGCAGGTGGGGAAAGGGGTTAAGAAGAGGGCCAGGCACATAGAGGATATGTTAATAAAAGGCTGCTTGTTGAGACTCATGGGAGTGGAGCCCTTTTCTTAAAAGGTTAAACAAAAAGCAGAGCCACTGTATTTCAACAGGCTAATTACCAGGGGTGACTTTGACCTTTTCCATTTCTGGAGATTTATGATAGAACATTTTCCTTTGACACGGTGCAGGGTCTTTGAATCCAGGTTGAGTATGATCAGGTGTGCTTCTGGTAGAACCCTTCCTTTGCATAAAGGCATGTCTGTGTTCCCAAGTGACTCGGAGTGTCCGCTGTGGAGGACCTTACCCCAGGGTGCTGTCCATCACTTCCTTGTTGCAACAACCTCACCCTTCTGAGAACCACGTTGACCTTCAGAGTTGAAGGAGTACAGAAATAGACCACTTTTTTTTCACAACAGGAATTTTGTTGACAATGAGGGCTGTGGAACCCAAGCCTTAAAAATTCTACCAGAGGCCAGTTAATCTAATAAAGCTCTTGACATTAATGAGCTTAGCTAGTGGGAAAGTTTGAAATTCCTTCTCAGAGCCAACAGAGTCCCTTGGTGAGCTCAAGTCTTTCAGGTGGTTTTTGCTTTGGGGCCCAACATGCCAATTTCACACTAGATGTTCCATCATTTCAGGACAGTCATTTACACTTGAGTTTTGCTTAATTCTGATCAGCTCACCCTTCCAAGCCAGGTGTCCAAACTCACTGGTCTTAGCTGTTGACTGGCTTTGTTTCTTAGTGCTAAGGGAGTAAAAGTTATCTTTATAATTCCCAGGTTTGCTAATTGACTAACTCCAGTCACCTTGTAATGCTTGCAAAACTAACAAAGGAGGAGAACCTGGTAGAGAAGGCAATTGACTCAAATGCCTTTCTGCTCCCCAAAAATACAACTTGAAAGGTAAATACTACATTGTGAATGGGCTATGAGTACATCTTTATAACCAAAAAAGCAGTACTATAAAGTCTTGCTTGCATCTACCAGACGCCAAAACTTCTTGTCTCTTAAAGTTGCCCCTTGAAGATGGAGCCGGCAGATTTTATTTTCCCCTCATATACCTACACACCATTGGTCAGTCTTGTCCCTTATAGCCATTTTGAAACCTGGCCTCAGGTTTATCAGTTTGTATCCATGACCTTGTTTAGCCATAATGAGAAAAATGAAAACTGCTTATTTGGAAAATCAGCTGGTGTTGACGTCACCAATGTTGAGTTGATGGAGGCATCAGTGATTTAGGATTCTTTTGATCCTCCTTACTTTTATCTTACTGAAATTCTGGGAAAAACACAGAACATGAAATAGAGCTGACTTCTTTGTTCATTATTCATTGATAAAGGGCAATCAAACCTGGTGACAGGAAAGAAGCAGGAACTTCCTTCTCTGATTTTGACTTCCAGTGTATCCAAGTTTTGGAAAGATAAATGGAAGCAATGTTACTTTGCTACTAGTTCCATTTCTCAGATCTACCCTTAAGAAGCTATTGAAAAGAAACTCAATCCAAACAAGAATTGAACAATGATGCCTACATCCCCCCAGGGGGAAGCAGGACACATGGCTATTTATAACACTGACAACTGACAGCAAGGGCTTTAAAAAAATACTTTCTCCCCTACTGTCAGTTTTGAAATGGAGTTGGAGGCAAACAAAGTCCTGATAACATTGGTGTATTGTTCCTGTAGGTCCTAACCTCAGCAGGCTACATCAGTATCTTCTGTCTGAAGAAGTCACTTTCTTTTCATCAAACACATTCCAGAAGTCAGCAGTAAAAGCACTGATGGGGGAGAGCAGATTGATCCATTAACTCTCACCCAGTTCCTTGGCTGAACTCTCACTTTGCATTCCAGTTATAAGGACTTGGTAAGTTATCAAACAGGAAACAAGCTCTGGAAGGAATTGCATCTTTGGAGCTTCTCGCCAAGGCTCCTTCTTTTTGCCTGTGCACCCTGGAGAGAGACCCACTTCTCTAACAGTTCTCTGGACATCTCAAAACTTTGTGTGCCTAAGACCCTGTTAAAACATATATGCTGACAATGCCATGGTAGAGTCTGGGAGTCTGCACCTTTGTGCTTCTAATAAACTTTCAGGTGATGCTGATGCTTCTGATACATGAACTAGAGTTTGAATAGCAAGGGGCTAAAAAACACTTTCAGAATCTGAAGGGTCAGAAGTCAAGATAGCTGTATTTTCACTCGAGTTCTGACTTCAAATGTTATCCAACACTGTACTGTATGTGCTTGCCCGATGACATCAGGTCATATGCAGTGGGAATTAATACATAAGAAACTACAAAGTGAATGGTTATTCAAACACCTACAGCTCCAGTGTTGTGGGAAACAACACTCTACAGCTTTAAACCCACTGGGAAAATGAGGAGGTGGAATCCCGGCAAGGAAAGTGCCTATTTCCAAGGTGAGAAGACAACCTACAACCTTTATAGGAGCTGTACTCAAATTCAAAGCTTAAAGAGGAATAATAGTTATTTCCTCTCTGCTAAGCTCTGCTTCAGGGTGAGTGTAAAGGCATTATAGGTCCACTTAAGGGGACAGCTCCACCTGGGGCGTAACCTTTTTGGTGCCATTACCTGTGACTAAAATGAAGATCAAGGGTGAGATTTAAAGCATAACAAAGTTCTGCCTTAACAGATCCAAACTTGTGGTGAGTTGTAGCTCCTCACCCCAGTCCAGGGTTCACTTCTTTCCCGACCAAAGGCCCAAGGTGACTGCTGAATCAAGGTTTAGTTTCCAGCTCATAGAGTGACCTCCTTAACTTCAGCTCGAAACTCGGAAAGAAGGTTTGATATTGGGCAGTCCTGGCCCCAGAACCCTGCAAACCAGCCATGTCATCATGGACGTCACACTTCTACAAATATCACTTTCTCTTCTGTAAAAGTGGAAGGACAACAACCTTAACACTGCTATGAGTCCTCAATAAACTAATGTACAGATCGAATACCTCTGGCATGAATAAATTAATAAATCAATAAAAGCACCTGTCCCCCTATTGTTGGGAAAAAAAAATGGAAAATCTCTGTCCCCAGAGCAGAATGAAATTCTGTTTGTAGTTCACTGCTACCGGGAGTAGAACAAGCATTTGAAATGCTAAAGGATTTCCTTCAGTGGCGAATTTGACGGCTGGGAAATATTTTTGGAGAGAGAAGACCATAATTTAAAGTATCCTGACATCAATAAATATTTCCTTAGCATTTAGCTGTGAGAGCTCTGAATCCTCCATCTGTTCAGAAAGTTCTAATTTCAAAATAATGTGGTGCTTTGGGAGTTGGTGAATCCACACAAACGTCAGAAGGGCCAGGTGCCGTTGTAGTTTTCCACCCTTTGGGGGAAGTGTACACTACTCATTTCTTTGTGAGATGAGGAAGACGGTTGATCTCCTTTACCCCTTTGGTCCTGTGTCCCTCTGATCATACTGGGAAGAGGCTCTGAAAGGACCGGGGGCTGAGGTTGGCCCTAGGGTGGCCCACTGCCCCACTACCCAGATGACACCTTCCTTATTTACCTGGCTGCATCCCTAAGTAGCTGACACACACCCACCTCAAACAGTTGTTTTCAAGCTCAGATGATTTTGAGACTACAGAATTGGCTGAAGAGCTTATTGCTAAATATTTGTTGAAGTGGCTAATCACTCCTCAAATTAGTTATAGGTAAGTCCTACACTGAAAGTAAATTTTCTCTTTTTGGTCCATGTCTGACTCTGGCCCAAACACAAATCCTTTGCGTAGATGCTCCACCCCCATCCCTTTCACCCACCATTATAGAAAGATCCACTGTGTGTTCACTTGATTTACCTATGCCCACTCGAGACCAGGGGGACATCCGATGATTTGCAAGTAAACATCCTAAAATGACAGTAGCCTTGCTCTTCTCCTATCAAAGCAGTCTCCTTACCTCCGTTCCATTCCATCTTTCACTCGATAGCCAGAATAATGTTTTCAAGAAGCAGAAGTTCCTATGTGGCACAGCAGAGATGAATCTGATTAGTATCCATGAGGATGTGGGTTTGAACCCTGGCCTCACTCAGTGGGTCAGGATCTGGCATTGCCACAAGCTATGGTGTAGGTCTCAGATGAAGCTTGGATCTTGCATTGTTGTGGCTGTGGTGTAGGCCAGCATCTGTAGTTCACATTTGACTCCTAGCCTGGGAACTTCCATACGCCGCGTGTGCGGCCCTAAATAAAAACAAAAAACAAAAACAAAAACAAACAAACAAACAAAAAGCAATGCTGATTGTGTCACTTTCTACTGAAAACTCTTCATTGGCTGCTAGGAATCAAGTCTGAATGGCACACAAAGTTCTACATGATCTGGCTTCTTTGTGGTCTCTCAGACCTGCTCCAGTCTTTCCCCTTCCCTGCTCAGCACCTGTTTCTCCACTGCTAAGCCCAGAGGCACTCTGAACTACTTTCAACACACATCTGGTCTCCTGCCTGACATAATCTTTCCTGTCCTGCCCTCTCGCCCAACACAGACTTACCCTGTGGTTAATTCTGACTTATGCTTATGATGTCTGCTGGACATTTCTTTTTCCTCTTTTTTCTTTTTCTTTCTTTTTAGGGCCAAACCTGTGGTAGATGGAGGTTCCCAGGCTAGGGGGTCAAATCTGAGCTGTATCTGCTGGCCTACACCACAGCCACAGCAACACGGGATCCAAGCTGAGTCTGCCACCTACACCACAGCTCACGGCAATGGCAGATCCTTAACCCACTGAGCAAGGCCATGGATTGAACCTGCATCCTCATGGATGCTAGTTCAGATTCATTTCTGCTGAGCCACGACAAGAACTCCTGGACATCATTTCTTGAGATCAGTGCCTCTCAAGAACACATTTTCAAATGTGTTCTGTGGTACATGCTTGCCAGCTGCACACTCCCTTCCTGAGCTACTAAGGGTCACATGTTATTCACCGTTATATCCCCAGCATCTAGCAAGTTGTACGCCACACAGAAAGGGCCCTGCAGTAAATGCAGGAATGAGTGCTTCCTATACAGTAGAGTAGTGAATCTCAAAGTATGAGCCACGGATCAGCAGCATCAGTTCCACATCGGTACTTGTTAGAAATGCAAATTCTGGGAGTTCCCCAGTGACCTAGCTGGCTAAGGATCCGGCGTTGTCACTGCTTTGGTTCTGATAACATCCCTGGCCCCAGGAACTTCCACATGCCATGGGTGTGGCTAAAAAATGCAAATTCTCAGGTCTCTAGGCAGATCTGGTACCTCAGAAATTTGGGATATGGCATCCAGCTATCTTTATTTTAACAAGCCCTCTGGGTGATTCCGAGTTTGAGGGCAGTGGTACTCACATCTGGCTGCACATTACAGTCACCTGGGATGTCTTTAAAAATGCTTGAACTCGCCTACCTCCCTTAGGTTAGTGACAATTCTTATGTACCTTTTTAAAGCTCATCATACGATTCTGATATGCAGTTGGGATTGAGATGATTGCTGTCCTAGATTTTCCCATTTCCTCTCCCCAACAGCAATACAAGGGCATAAAATTATCTATAAAATAGGCAATGGTCAATAACTCCACCAGTGCCCCTGGCCTCCCCCAAACAAGGCAGTAGGTTTCTATGTCAGATCCAGACAAGCAGCCCAAATCTCAGGATTCAAAGTGTGGTCCATGGAACAGTGTTTAAATCTTTGGTAGCTTGTTAGAAATATAGAATTCCTGGCTCCACCCAGAACTGCTGCATCAGAATCTGCATTTTAACAAGATCCCAGGTGATTTGCATCTATGTTCAAATTTGAGAGGCACCAGCCTGAGAGATGGTATCGAGCATGGTTTCAAGAGCACAGAATTTAAATCCCTTTGTGCAGGTCTGTACAGTTCAAGTTCACAGATGCACAGAGTCAAAGATATTTCGTCACAGACTTTTAATAAAAACTTCTAATCAGGGAGTTTCCATCATGGCTCAACCCGACTAGTGTCCAAGGGGATGTGGGTTCAATCCCTGGCCTTGCTGAGTGGGTTGGGGATCCAGCATTGCTGTGGGCTGTGGTGTGGGTTGCAGATGGGGTTCAGATCCCAGTTTCTATGGCTGTGGCATAGACCAGCAACTGCAGCTCCCATCAGACCCCAGCCCAGGAACTTCTATATTCTGTGAATGCAGCCTTAAAAAACAAAACAAAACAAAACAAAAACTTCCAATCAGGGCTGAAATGTAACTCTCAGTGTCAAATAGCTTCATCAGTTAATAGCATGGAATGGACTTCATGAGTCATGGCTTTTCTTGCTGCCTATTGGGTAGAGAAGGGCATGTGCACATAAGAGTGTTTGAAAAACTGGGCCATTCGGGATGCACGCAAACACAACTCAAAATAATGAATTATGGGTGCTTCTAAACCAATCATACTATGTACCAGGCATCATGCTCAACACATACTATTTCGTCGTCCCTAAAACTCCATGTAGCAGGTGTGTTAATTATCACCATTATGGAAATGAATGGAGCAGAGGCATAGAGAAGTCAGGCAAAGCTTAGGAGTATAACCGAGAACTGGAACCCAAACCCATCTTTCTCTGGAATCTGTGTTGTTAACTGAAATACTATGTCCAACAATTACTCTAAAGGAAAAGGGAAAATGACCCTAAACAACTGTTTGTTTGTTTTTTAAAACATTAGCTTAAAGCCCCTGACTGTTCTTCTGACAATTAGAAGAGCCAGAATGAAATAGAATGGTTGCTGTGCCAACCCACAGAAGTCAAATATAACCAGGCAGCAAATTAGAGTAAACATTTAGGAATCCCTTGCATGTGGCACACGACTCCACCCACCCTTCTTGGCAGAAGCAGAACGTTGATTATACGGATCCCGCTGGCATTTCATGTCCTCATGCGAGTCATAGAGAGTATCCTCCTTCCTTCTGAATTTTGAACATGACCAGACTTATTTGAGTAATTTGGCACGTTATGGTGATGACTCAGTAGTGCAGACCAGGGCAAGAGCTGCGGTAAATACATTCACACCCCCTACCCTTTGCATTCAATCACCTGGTATAAAGATGCAGACAAGATGTTTGAGATGATAGAGCTGAAGGTAATTTTCCAAAACCTGGCATTTCGTGAGGATAGATGCAACCTCAGTCAGCTTCAATTGGCTTCAATGAGTTGATAAGCTCTGGTAAATACACCTCACCTAAACAGTTCTTGCTATGGAAGATAAAGCAGAAAAGGGAGGAAAAGGTGCCAAGGTGCTTAGATTTGGAGCAGAATATACCCCACACATGCCAGTCAATCAGTTTGGCTCATCTCTCCTAGCATTCCATTCCACTGACTGTCTCCCACGGATCCAGTGGGGTTTTCACACATTAACCCAATTTGTAAGCTTGGGAGTTTCCCATGAAAACTCCCTGAGCACAGGTCAGATGTAGAAGCCGAGAATATTTATATGATCTTTCTTGGTATGGCTCCTTCTTGGTACTGGTAACTAACGTTACCAGGCACAGCCTCTGATGAAAGAACTGTGCTATGGTCACAGAACCTTGGCTGATGTATGTGGATGGAGCAATTCAGACATTTCACATTAGAGTTTGTGGCCCCAGGAGCATGTTCTTAATTGAAAACATTATTGTCAACGTCTCTAATTCATATCACAACTTTCTTAGGAGTAACTGAAAGGATCACTCATAAAAATATTATTACTGAAAGAAATGGAGATAATCTTGTCTAATCCCTTTGTTTTGTAGATGAGGAATTAGGGACCCAAATTCCTTGGCCACTTTCCAGTATTATGTCATAAATGGTAGAATTAAGAGTAGAATTGGGGGTTTCTGATTTCTGTGCCACGTGCAAGTTCTTCCACCAGGTTAGACCAATTCTGGCTGTTCAGAATCATCTACAGATCATTTTGAGGTATAGACCTCCTGGCCACGCCTTCAGATTTGTTAATTTAGTAGAAATTCAGAAATAGGGGTCAGAAATCTGTGTTTTAACTGGCTTGCTGAATATTTTGTTGCACAGTCAGTAATGAGCTAGACTGGGCAAGACAGATCTCAGAATCAGAGTTTTTCTCAATAAAGGAACAAAAATCATAATGTAGCCTTAGACCTTCAGGGTAGCAGCAGCTCTTTTGATTGGGTCTCCAAGCAAAGCTTTATACAGGTTGATTTTCCCAACAGTGATTTTTTTTTTCTTTTTATCAGAACATCTATATAATCAAAATAGGGCCATTTCTATTGCTTCTAAGCTCAGAAAAGTAAAAAGATGGTCTCAAATCCCACAGTTAATAAGCAGTGAAGTTAGATGTGCTTTTTCCCTCCTCGAAGATATTTATAGGAGCAATCCTGGAGATTATGATGCAAACACAGAATGGATGATAGAAGAAATCTCTCAAGGCCCCAGGGAATGAATTCTCTCCAGCATTAGGGACTTTCCTCTACCCTCCCCTTTGCCTTTCGTCTCCCCTTCCCTCACTGGATGGCAAGGAATATAGAAAGTCTTCATAATAACTTTGTTTATTGGGAGGCCATAGCTCTGCCTTTAAATGACCCTTTGGTCAACAGGTAGGTGAGTTAGGTAAAGGAGACCACCAACACTCACTGCCAAAAAGATATAATTTCAGTCAGTTTGCAAAATCTGGAGCAATACTCCTAATGCCTTTAAGAAAATATTTATTTCTATATTTGATGTATGTGTTAAAGTAAGCAAGGTTGGAATCCTGATAATGAACACATCACACTTAAAAACAGATTACACAATTAGTTCTGTAGTGTTAGTTATAGGAAAAGATCTCAGGAAACATTGTGGGATGTATAATCTGTCTTTGGGGTAGGGGCTCCAAATACCCATTTCTTTACAGACACCTTCCTCTGCTACGCTGTCTCTTGGTCTTTAGGAACTTTTTCAAGAAAGGAACAAAAATTTTAACACTAAGATGTCAGTCACTGACAACAGAATGAAAGGCATTAGCAAGTAAAGTAGCTTTGAATTATGGACGACGATGAATATTCGATTTCCCTTTCTTTTCTGATTTTATTTTCTTTTTGTCCACTTTGGGAGACTAGCACTATTTACTAGTATCTTAGCAAGGAGTTAAAACCCAATCTAGCTCATTATTTCCTCTTTTTTTTTTTTTTTTTTTTCTGGTTTGGGGACGCAGGGGCTGTACAGACTCCAACTGTTCATTCAAAGGTTCAGGCTAAGAGCTAATCCAATCAGTACATGTACTTCCCTGGTCACAGTGATTGGTTCAGAGGTAATCCCATGATTACGATGCACCAATCAGAGTTAAACACAGGACTTTTTCAGAGGGAAGAGAGATGTGGGGTTCTGGAGCAAAAGACTTTCTCTTTCATGCTGGACATGAATGATGAGAATTCAAGAGCTGCTAGAATCCATACTGGAACATACAGAGGAGCAGAATACATATTGGTAGGAATCTTAACTTTAAAAACCTTTATTTTTGCCCACTTACATTATTATTTTTACTCTTTCTGCATCTCTCTATCTTGTTTTCTCTTGCCATCTATTATCTATCTATCCACCTATTTATTTATTTATACTATTTGAAAGTACTTCACAGTCACAATGCTTCTTTACCTTAACATATTTCATCAGATATCTCCCGAGAAAAAGGACATTATCTTATTCCCTTATATAACCACAATGCAATTAGTAAGATCAGGCAATTTAACATTAATACAATATTAATATCTAATTTTACAGTTAGCAATCAAACTTTGCAAATTGTCTAAATAATGTTTTTCAGAGACACTTTATTTTTCCTGATCCAGGACCCAATCCAGGATCATTGCACTTTGCTCTAATTTGCTTTTATACTCCTTTAATCTGCAAGTTTCTTTTTGTTGTTGTTGTTGTTGTTGTCTTTTGAGACATTGGTATTTTCAAAGAATCAGTTTTGATTAGAATGTTTCTCAAACAGCACTTAGGATAGGGATTATTTTAAACCTGCATGTGTTTAATTGAACTCAGTGCATTTGCATATACTGGATGCAAGTTATAGATCTAGGAAGTCTTCATGTATATATACTTTGCTTATCAGTAGATTATACAGTTTGTAAAAGTAGGAATACATTTGTAAAATATGTCAAGAAGAGAGAGAATAATGAATTTGCCATTTTGAAAACAATGCAATTTTACAGCCTCTTTCCTACGTCTTCCCCTAAATACCAAAAAATTGAGGAAGAACGGTAATTATTTAACTCCTATATTAGGATGAGTGTAACATATTTACATGTAAATAATAAAGAGGCTGCTATATTTCTGGAGTTCCCATTGTGTCTCAGTGGGTTAAGGATCCCATGCTTTCTCTGTGAGTATGCAAATTAGCTCCCTGACTTTTCTCAGTGGGTTAAGGATCTGGCATTGCTGTAAACGGTAGTGTAGATCAGAAATGTGGCTTGGATCAGGTGTGGATCCAGTGTTACCATGGCTGTGGCATAGGCTAAAGCGGCAGCTCAGATTCCACCTCTGGCCTGGGAACTTCCATATGCCACAGAAGTGGCCATAAAAAAGAAAGAAAGAAAGAAAAAAAGGAAGCATCCATATTTCACTATACTTTCTGATGCAAGGGACAGGATCAAAATATTAGAAAGGGGGATTTTACAACCAAGAGGAAAGATCAGCCAGAAATATGAAACATAGGCAGTAACATAACATCTAAGTGGCAAAGTGGAAAAAGTTGTAGAGTAGGTGTCAAGAAGCTGGGGTGCTCGTCCCAGCCTGGCCACTCATTCTCTGAGTGATCTTTGGCAAGGTGGCCTCACAGTCTGGAGCACGGCTTCTTTATCTACAAAACAAGGGGGTTAAACTAGATGCTCTGTTATGCCCCTGCCAGCTCAGGGTTTCTCTGAAAGGTTCATATCTGCATTATTCAAACTCTGATCCAATGCCAGCCTGGGCAGCAGTTCAGAGAAAAGAACTATCAACATGAAGAGCAGTGATGGGAGGTTCCTGGGAGAGCTGAGGAAGGGAGATGAGGGCAGGAGAGGGGCTCATGAGGAATAGGAAGGCATTTTGTGAGTGCAGGGAGAAAGGGGATGTGCTAAAATGGAAAGCAGTCCACGTGAATGCACCATCTGAGGTGCCAGAGTGTTCTTGAAACAGACTTCCCTGATTAGCCAAGAGGTGTGAACTGGGCGTCTGAGTGGACAGACAGCTCACGTGCAGCAGTCAGCCTCTCTAGGAGGAGCATGGGAACGTTCACTGAGGCACTTTGCAATGATACATCTATATGCGAAAGCATCACATATTCTAGATATCTACTAGTTTGCAATGGCTTCAGGAGAAATACTTTCACCCCATTTTGGGCCTATGTCTATGTGGAAAGTTCCCTTATGTGAAGATGGCAATAGTTCCCCCTGCCCCCATCTGAATCATCTTGTCTTTTCACTGATAAAATATATGACGCCGCCCAGACAATTTTGTCTCGCGGATGGTCATTTGGGGCTGCTGGTGGGTTTACTCAGTAGAAGAGATGCCCTTTGTAGAAAACTGATCCTAGGTGCACTTGCGACTGCGTCCTCCGTTAATTATGGGGGAGGAGCTATTATTTCCCAAATTTTAGACGTGCTAAAATTAGACTCAAAAAAGAGTTTAGGAACTTGCCAAGAGCTGAGATACGAATCTAGAATTATACTTTTAACCTTCGTTTTGATTTATATACAGTATTTCCCTTGATCCTTGTAAAAGTGCTTTCCTTTGCTGAAATACTTTGATGAGGCCTGGGAGCTGAGGAAAGGATCAGCTGTTCTCAGAGTTACCCCCCTCCCCCAAGCAGGCCCGTCTGCACACTGCTGATGCCAACTTCAGTCAAATACCAGGAGGGTGATCTATACAGACAAAAAGGTGATCATTAGAAAATGTCAATGAACTGGAAACAAATGTTGCCAACTAAACAATATTATTGAAACCATTATTGAAAACTATTTGCAGGTAGTTTGAGAGGCCTTGACATGTATTTGGGACCAGAAGGTTTATTTTTGTGTATCTTGGGTGGGGGGAAAGTCAATCCTATTTTACACAGAAATCATGAACCAAGGTTATGTATAAGCATCAGAAAGCCTGAAGAAAAGTAAATTACTTAAAGGGGATAGGAGATAAATTCCACATGCCCTCTGGGGTAGTTTTTGAATGTGCATTATTTAATGGCAGCAGTGGTTATGGGCATGTGTGTACTTGGAGAATGTGCATGCATATGCCTTCTGCTCTTGAAGGGCTTTTTTTTTTTTAAATGTTCCATACCCTTTGTAGTGTTTTAAGCTTCTATAGTTTTAATGGAAAAAGATTATAAGTCTGCCTGTATTTTGGGGTAGAGATTTAATTGTTGATGATGGTTGTAAAGTTTGTTCTTACCTGTAAACACAATTCCCTCTCTTCCTTCCTTCCTTCCTTTCTTTCTTCTTTCTTTCTTCCTTTCCTTCTCCTCTTTCTTTCTTATCTCTTCCTTCCCTCCCTCCTTCCTTCTTTCCTTTTCTTTTTTTTGTCTCATTTTCCAAGGTGGTGCATTTTAGTCAATGGAAGAGAAAACTGGCCAGAAAGTATTCTGGAATAATGCACAAAAGTAAAGCACCATTCATTTTTCCAGAGGTGTCAGACCAAAGCATGATGGGAAAAAAAGGGTTCAAAAATTTTATTTTATTTTTAATTAATTGGGGAAGACATCATCTTCCTTATGGAATATTCTATTGTAATCAAAAGATTTAGGAATCCTATATTTATGCCTTCAATATAAAAAATCATCTTTAAAATTACACATTCCTGGGTTTTTAAAAATTTGATTTCTGTTTACCAGAAATGGATAGGATTTTTAAAAATGTGTTTCAAATTAAATTTTTGTAAGTGGAGTTTTTTCTACTGGTTTTCTGGTAATATTAGAGATCTGTTCTTGCAGAATAATTGGGTCCATTGTTACCTGAACTTTATTAAAATCTGTATTTGTTTCCTATTGCTGCTATAACAAACTACCACAAATTTTGTGACTTGAAGCAATATAAGTTTATTCTCTTATAGTTCTCAGGGCCAAAATACTAAAAACAATTTCATAGAGCTGAAGCTGGTGTTGGTAAGTTGTTTTCTTCTCGAGGCTCCAGGGAGACTCTGTTTCCTTGCCCTTTCTACCTAGTAACCTTTATGCATCGCAACTCCTTTGATGTTCCCAATAGCTCAGGAAGGTTGGTACAATTATTTCCACTGGTTTACACATGAGGAAAACCTGAAGCACAAAAATGGCAAAGTGACCTGTCCAGAGACATGCAGGGACAGGGCAGAGATGGCATTTGAATCCAGACAGTCAAGGTCCTCGAGTCTGTGCTCTGAACCCCATAGCCACATCTTTTCATCATAAAATGTCATCAAATTTAAAACCATAGAAAGCTTCAAAAATTGGGGCTCCCATCATGACTTGGTGGTTAATGAAACCAACTAGCATCCATGAGGATGTGGGTTCAATCCCTGGCCTTGCTCAGTGGGGTAAGGATCTGGCATTGCCATGAGCTATGGTGTAGGTCACAGACGTGGCTAGGATCCCACATTGTTGAGACTGTGGCAGGCTGGCAGCTGCAGCTCCAATTAGACCTTCTAGCCTGGGAACCTCCATATGCCGCAAGTGTAGCCCCAAACAGCATATACACAAAAAAAGAAAACTTTAAAAATTGCTTATCTAAAGAAATGCTAATTAGGATTAAAATAATATAATTTTCCCCAATAATGGAGGGGATATTTGAAATTTTGACACAGTTGCTTTAAATACCTAAGCGAAAAAGCTAAATTCTAAAGGATGGAAAATATAGCAGTTGTAATAACATTAGCCAAGAAGTCATTGCTTCCTTATCCTTGATATAAGAGTAAACTACGGAGAAATTTATTGAATCAACTGGATAAATAAGAAAAAGCTCCAGTATAAAATATTGAAGGCATTACCTTTAAATAGACAAATGAGTGATTGAATGCAGATAGGCAAACAAAAATTTCTTATTATTTGCATATAAAATGGTACTGTTAGTGTGCAATAAAGTACTCCATTTTCTTTACAGAGGTGAGAGTTTATATTACAGTCCTTTTCCACAATTAAGTTGACTTTGATTATCTTTCCCCGGAAAGGATGGTAACATCAAACAGTCACAGCTGAATTATCATGTATGTGAAATTCATGGGTTCTACTATCCTTGATTACACTGAGGATCTATGTACCTTTGGGTTGTAAAGGAACCCTGACAAGGTCATCTTCAAATAACAACAAACTATGTAATTTCTTTGTTACTCAGCTAGTCATGTTCAACATTTTGGTGAACTATATATGTATACAGTTCTTTGTGAAGAAACACTGGCTCCATTTCACCAACTTCTTTCCTAATCATCCCTTCGCTTCTTCATTTATGGCATTCTCTCACCTCCTAATAGTACAACTCAACTGCAAGCATCTGCTATCCATGGATGCAGCACAGTAAGACCTGCTCTTGGTCAGGCACTATGCTTGATGTGAAGGATGGGTAGGATATGGTCTCTGTTCTCAAGCAAGTCACCAGCGAGGAAGGAAGCTGGTGAAAAGACAAACACTGTGATATGGCCTGTAACACGATGCTCTGAATGTTTTCCAGGAGTATTTCTTAAGGAAAGTTCTGGAGCCATATTCCCAGAATGAGGAGGAAGGTTGAGGGACATGGCTTATTCAAGGACAGTGTGCTCTCCAGGCATGAGGGATCAAAAGGGGACAAATTATGAAGCTCCTTCATCTATGCTAACAAGTCTGAACTTGATCTTATTGACAATGAAGAACCATAAAATGTTTTTTTCTTCTCTTTTCCTTTTTTTTTTTTTTTTAAGGACCACATTCACGGCACAGGGAGGTTCCCAGGATAGGAGTATAATTGGAGCTACAGCTGCTGGCCTACGCCACAGCCACAGCAATGTCAGAACCAAGCCACGTCTGCAAACTACACCACAGCTCACGGCAATGCCAGATCCTTAACCCACTGAGCAAGGCCAGGGATTGAACCTTCATCCTTATGGTTCCTAATCAGATTAACTTCTGCTGCGCCATGATGGGAACTCTAAAGATTTTTTAAATCAGAGGGTAATATCACCCGGTCCAATACAGATAGCTCCTCTTACTCCAGATAAAAATTCCTCCTCACCTCCAACTGTATTCTCCTTGAAAAATCTTCCCAAGGCAGCTGGAGGAAATCTGGTGTCAGGGATCCCAGAATTCCTCCAAGAGCAGAGTCAGAGCAAAAAATGTGAACCTTTGAGAGCCCATCAGCAGCACTATGGTGTCCTCCGTCTTGAGGGTTTTACCCAGCTCCTTGCATTCTTGGGGGGCTAGAGGGCTTAATTCTACCCTCCTTCAACCACAGCAACTTGCTTTGATCTGTTAAATATATTGGATTTTCCCCATGAGATTTCTTTTAGGAAGGAAAGAAACTCGAGTACTAAAATAGCCATTCTGCCGTCTACAGTCGGTGGAAAGGGGAAGTCCTTGCCAGAGGCCTGGCATCTAGTTGTCACTCCACCACCAACTAACAGTTGTCAAGTGGTTTGAAAGCTACACCATATATAGATCAATTTTTCATACAGATCCATAGAATCCTAGAGCAAGGAGGGACCTCAGAAGCCCAGAGAAACTGAGAATCTTGCCAGGGGTTAATGCAGAGCTGTGCCAGAGGAGGCTGTTTCTCCAGGTAACCAGCCTGGAGTGTGCCTACCTGTTCCCATCTCCACACCACATCTGCCCACTTCCATTCCCACTGGCCTGTAGCCACCACCATCTCTTGCCTGGGCTACTACAATCATCTCCTGACTGGTCTTCCTGTTTCCGACCCTGACTGTTCTCAGCAATGGCAGCTGGAGTCATCATATGATAACTTCTGAGCACAAGACCTGAGATTAATGAGATCTGTATTTTCGACCTCACAGGATCAAAGGGTCAAATGCGTTGGAGCAATTCTTCAAAATATGGAAGGCAGTTGTTATATCTTTAACTCCAAAGTTAAATAAAATCAACATGCTCAAGAAGCAAGGTGAGGCTACTTGGCCTCCCCAAATGTTTCAGAGGGGGCCTACTTATCACTCATCAGTTCCTTTCTTTATTTCCTCTTTCATGATCACCTCTAGGGGAAAAAACGACGCAAGCTTTGCGGGAAGGGCAGCAGTCCCTCCAAGCACAGGAAAGTACCGCTGGGAAACAAAACTGAACAGTGCCATCTACTGGGAGAAAAATGCACACAGAGAAGAAAGCTGGTGAAGCAGGTGAGAATGAGAAAAAAACAGAGACAAAAGATACCACTAAAGCTGAGCTGCTACAGGGGGAATAGTCTGGAGAGAATAAAAGAAATACACAAAAGCCTGGGTGGCCTGGTGGAAGCATAAAGGACAATGGATAAACCAAAATGGTCCTTAGGAGGCACCTTTCCAACTAATTTCATTTTACAGGGGAGAAAATAGAAGTAGAAGCAGTTACTCACCTACTAATTTGATGCTATCAAGACCTCAATTCCTGGTGCACTATTTTATATTTGACTTCCAACTAAGCAAGCACACAAACAAATGCAGAGATCATTGTATCTACATTTTTGGTTACTTGAGAATCTATCTATCTATCTATCTATCTATCTGGGAATGTATGTAATTACTCACATTCCTGTTTGTGGCAGAAGGCATTGGCAGAGGCTAAATGAGAAGGAGGTGGTGACAGGCACCAAACTCATTCATGGATGTATGGAGAGGAACTGGGTATACAGAGAGCATGGGTCCCAAGAGGGGAGGAAGTAGAGGAGGAGATGAATAGCTGGGACTCCTTCTCTCTTCTCACCTTGTAAGTAGTGTTCACTGGTGGAAGCAACTTCCACTGGTTGTTTTTGGTTTTTTGGTGAATACTAGTGACTTGGACTAACTCGAATGACTGCATTATCCCAAGATGGAGAAAGCCAGTGAATCCTATTGATCCTATATTCAGAATATATCCAGAGTCTGGCTACTTCTTTCCACCCACACTGTTATAGCCCTAGCCCATGTTACCATCACCCCTTGTCTGGACCACAGCAACAGCCTCCTAACAGGTCCTCTGCTTCTAATCCTGGCTGTTCTCAACAATGGCAGCCAGAATCATCCTACTACAGCTACTGGGCTGAAGACCTTCCAAGGCACCTCCCACCCAGTCATCAGTGAGATAAAGTTAAAGCCCTTATGATGTTCTGCAAAGCCCCACACTTCAGGTACCATCTCAGCTTCCATCCTCTCCTCATTGCTTACCTTAGTTCAAGTACACTTACCTTTCTGCTCTTTCTCTAACCAGATGAACCCATGTCTAAGAGGTTCTAAACTTGCTGCTTCCACCATATGGAAGTTTCTTCCCCTAGATATCCACACAGACAACCACCTTACTTTCATTTAGCTCTTTATTCCAGTGTCATTTTCTCAATAAAGCTCACCCACATTTAAAATTGCACACTGTCAATTTTTGTTATTGTGCTTATAGCTGTTCATGGCACTTTGAAACATATCGTGTAATTACTTATCTTTCATATTGTTCATTATCTGACTCCCTCAACTATATTGCCGGATTGCTGACAGAAGGACTATTTATCTCTTTTTTGACTAGTGTGTCTTATGTGTGCAGGAGAGTGTCTGGCACATTTCAGGCTCTCAATACATTTTTGTTGAATGAATACATGAAGTATCATAATGGTACTTCCATCAAGACTTGCAAACGCTTCTCATCTATGCCTTTCTCCTCAAAGTTAAACTACCCAAGAAGCTATTTAATCAAGTCCTTTTATTTTGTAGAGAAGAAAACAGAGGCTCAGGAAGACAAAATGACTAGGATTTGGTGATATGTCTTCTGACTTAAAACCATATGTTTTCCATCCATTTTCCTCGTCTTTCCAATGATATTATCAACTTGTGAGAACAGAGATGACCATTGTGCTTTTGGTCCTCCACAGTATATGCCAAATTCAGTAACTTGATCACTAACAACTTTTGGTTTGGTGGATACTCAGAAAAGTTTAAACCGCTTTATGTAATAATATTCCCATAGTCCAAGGGAAATACACCAGCAAAAGCCTTTTTTTTTTTTGTCTTTTTAGGGCTGCACCCACAGCATATGGAGGTTCCCAGGCTAGGGGTCAAATCAGAGCTGCAGCTTCCAGCCTACACCACAGCTACAGCAATGCCAGATTCCAGCCACATCTGTGACCTACACCACAGCTCACAGCAATGCCAGATCCTTAACCCACTGAGCGAGACCAGGGATTGAAGCTTCATCTTCATGGATACCAGTAGATTCATTTCTGCTGAGACACAATGGGAACTCCAACCAGCGGAGTTCTTAATATTGATCCTCAACACACTTGTTTTCCCCTCAGAGGAAGTGCTTCCTTCTTCAAACCGAAATAATTCAAATTCCAACCCAAACTCACAGGGTTGCTCTGGCCTTAGAGTTCATTGTTCTCCCCATGTCAGACTATCTGGGGTTTACTGCAATCTTCAACAGGACATTCCCCAAGGTCTGAGTTACTCAGTCATGGGCAAGGTGGAGGAGGTGGCAAGGCTGGAGATTGATGGTCTAGGGTGGGCCTTAGGATTCCATGTCTGGTTACTTTTGAGATCTTTCAGCGAAGTCAAATAAGAATTCCTAGTAGAGCAACTTATACAACTCAACAGCAAAAAAGCCAACAACCCAATTGAAAAATGGTCAAAAGACCTGAAAAGACATTTTTCCAAGGAAGATGTGCAGATGGCCAACAAGCACATGAAAAAATGCTCAACATCCCTGATTATTAGAGAAATGCAAATCAAAACTACCATGAGATACCGCCTCACACCAGTGAGAATGGCCATCATTAATAGGTCCACGAATAGCAAATGCTGGAGGCAGTGTGGAGAAAAGGGAACCCTCTTGCACTGTTGGTGGGAATATAAGCTGGTACACCCACTATGGAGATCAGTATGGAGATACCTTAGAAATCTATACATAGAACTACCATATGACCCAGCAATCCCACTCGTGGGCATATATACAGACAAAACTTTCCTTAAAAAAGACACATGCACCCACATGTTCATTTCAGCTCTATTTATGATAGCCAAGACATGGAAACAACCCAAACGTTCATCGATAGATTACTGGATTAGGAAGATGTGGTATATATACACAATGGAATACTACTCAGCCATAAAAAAGAACAAAATAATGCCATTTGAAGCAGCATGGATGGAACTAGAGATGCTCATCCTGAATGAAGTAAGTCAGACAGAGAAAGACAAATATAAGATATCATTTATATCTGGAATCTAATATAGGGCACAAATGGACCTTTCCACAGAAAAGAAAATCATGGACTTAGGGAAGACACTTGTGGTTGCCAAAGGGGAAGGGGAGGGAGTGGGGTAGTTGGGGAGCTTAGGGTTAATAGATACAAACTATTGCCTTTGGAATGGATTAGCAATGAGATCCTATTGTGTAGCACTGGGAACTATGTCTAGTCATTTATGATGGAGCATGATAACGTGAGAAAATAGAATGTGTACATGTATGTGTAACTGGGTCACCATGCTGTACAGTACAAAAAAAAAATCATATTGGGTAAGTAACTATTAAAAAATAATAATTAAAAAAAATCTGGGGGTATTGGGCTGTAAGAGTGAATATTTCTCATCTAATCACACTAAAATATAACCTTATTATCTAAAGAAAAAAAAAAGAATTCCTTGTAGGATCTCCCATTGTGGCTCAGTAGGTTAAGGACCAAATGTTGTCTCTGTGAGGATGCCAATTTAATCCCTGACCTTGCTTAGTGGATTAAGGATCCAGTGTTGCTGTAGGCTGCTGTGTAGGTCACAGATGAGCCTCAGATCTGGTGTTGCATAGGCCTCAGCTGAAGCTCTGATTTCTCCCCTAGGCTGGGAACTTCTACATGCCACAGATGCAGCCCTAAAAATGAAAAAAAAAAAAAAAAAAGAATTCCTTCTAGTCATTCAGGGATAAGGCCAAATAATTCCCAAACCAATACCTCTGGGATACTTATGCTAGCTCTATATTATCCCCTAAATATAATGTAATTGGTCCAAATGCTGCCTACAGTAGAAAGAAGCCTCCATGCGAAGATAAGTAGCTCCATTCATCTAGCCTCTGGCTTCTGAGCTGTGATCTGTAGTCTAGAATAGAGTCAGACTGCTTGGGTTAAGCCCTGTCCTTCAGTCTTACATCTGTGTGACCTTGAGAAAGATATTTAATTCCTCTATGCTTTAATATCTTCATTCCTAAAAGATAATAATGATACCATCACCCCATAAAGTTGTTGGGTAGATTCAATGAACTAATACATATCAAGTTCTTTTATGAGCAACTGGTCACTGCTAAATTCTCAACAAATATAGCCATTATTACAACTAGCATTAAGAAATGGCAGCCCATTTCAGCACTGGTTCTCAAATCCTTTGTTTGATTCTTCTAAATTACTGATTTCCTGCATTGTTAGCACAATTATATTTTAATGAAGACTTCTACCCATTATTCTCCATAAGGAGAAGCAAGCCCATATAAGGATTCATGATTCTCCTTCATGAAGGACAATTTTCTCTTCCAATAATAGTAATTTGAGTAATAAAAAGGCAGTAATTCTCAAGCATGTATGGAACGCTTACTACGTAACAGACCCTTGACTAAGAGTATTACATTATCTCATGGTCTGTGATATATTTATTACATTATATATTATATGTTATAAATTGATAATTTTATATATTATGTATTAGATTTATCATGTATATATTATACTTATTATCCCCATTCCACAGAAGGGAAGACTAAGGCGTACAGAGGTTATTCACCTGGATATGGAGTGGTGGGGCTGGCATTCAAGTGTGGGCTGCCACTCCCAGAGGTGCCGGCCTCAACTCTTCTGGTACACTTTAGAGGGAAAGCTTCAGAAACACTTCTAGATCATGCTCCTTCTCCTTAGGTCAGATAAAGGGGGCTTCATTTTCTAATCATAATGAAGTTAGAATTTTTATGCATGTCTAGATTTGATAACCAGGAGGTCATAAATGGAAGAGCACTTGGAATTCAGCTAGGAACCCAACAATCAGAGAGAGTTTAAAAGAGAAGTAAGAGAAGGGAGAGGGAAGCCCTGAGGCCAGAGATCTTTACTGAAGAAGGAAATTGAGGCCAGTGCCGCTGAAACCTGGGTGAGAACTAGGGGGCTTACGTGGAGCCAGGCCCTCAGTTGAGAGGTGGATGGGTGAGGAAAAGGAAAAAGTGTAGGGTCTCATCATTCTGAGTTGTGTTTTTTGGATGTATAAAGCGAGGGGCTGAGTGCATGTGTAATTAGTGAGGGGCCGTTGCCTGGATGGACTGAGAGTGGCTAAGGAGACGTGATTGACCTGAGAAGGAAACTGAGCAACAACAATTCCTTTGCTAAGGGTTGGAAGGAGAAGGAAGCCACTGAAATTACCTAAAAGGGTGAGACAGGGCAGCTTCTCTGGCTGTAGAAATGGAATATATGTTGGCCTGTTGTCCTCAGGGATGTCATCTCTACTCGCAGCCAAAGCCTTCAGAGCCAGGGGCCTGCAGGTCTTAGAGCAGAAATATTTGCAAGGAGAGGACATGTCCCATTAGGTTTGGAGGTCTGTACTTTGAGATGCCTAATGTGCCCAGAGGAGGAAGGCAGAAAACAGATCAACACCATACTAGTCAGGAAAGACAGGAACTCTTACCTCCAGTGGGACAGATAAGGCAGGTGGCTTGGACTTGTCACACAAACTCCTCTGTACAAATACCACTCACAACGTGGAGCAAAACCAGGGAAGCTGGAGACTCCCAAAACCTGGGATGGCAGGAGTCCTCCTCATTCTTAGAAGACACAGGCAGCCACTGCTTGCATGTCCCTTGGCTGCCTGACTCTTTTCTTTTAAGATTCCTTTGGTGGGTCACAGAATGTAAGGGCACAGGAAGGAAAGGGTTTTGGAAGGAAAGTTGGGTTCAGGTTGTTGGTGGCCTGGTGGAGAAACTGTGTTTCTGTCAGAGGACAATGGGAGCCATGAACACCTTGTATTGGATCCAGCACAAACAATCCAGTGGAAGAAAGAAGACACAAGAAGCTGGGAGACCCCTCAGTAAGTTGGTAGCGGTGCCAAGCCACCAGGTGATGGCTGCTTCTCCTTGGGCCCCCCCTTTTAGAGATTTCAACTCTGGTCTCTGCCTGGCAGCATCCCTCCCCAGAGGGCAAAGAATCTGCAGGGCTAAGTGGACGTACCCTCCAGGGCCCACACCCTGAGGGGCATCATGGGATCTGAGAACTCCCTGCCCAAGAGACCTGCCTGCAAACAGGACCTGCAGGGTCTATTTCCCATTTCTGTTCCGCTGAGGGCCACACCCTCAGATACTGGCCTAGGAGGTGGCAGGGGGCTGCTGTTGGTGGTGGGGGGAGATGGAAAAGTGGGTGGGGTGGGTATACAGGTTTGTAGGCCCTCACATGACAACCGACCCAGGGAGGAGGAAGGCAAGAGCCAGGCCACAGGCTGGGGGCTCCATTCTACCCTTGCTCTGCACTCAGAAGTGTGAGGGGCAGGCCTGGCTGGCCCAGCCCCCTGGTGGAGGCTGATGCAAAGTGGTTTCAGTGAAGGGATGTTATAGACAGAAAATCTTACAGCTTAGCTGCCTGCTGGGGGCTGCCCTGCCCTGTGTGGTTATCTCTGAGGCTGCTTTTCAGGTCCCATAATTACAGGTCTGGCCGAGGAATGAGATGGGGTGGGGCTGAGGCAAAGTGGGTGAGGTACTTTCGGAAAAGGTGGTTAAGTGTCTGAGGCTGTAAACCCAGGCACTAGCCAGGTACAAGGAACAATGTTTGGCAGAGAACAAGGGGTGGGGCCATTGCTGGCTGCCAGTCCTGGCCAGGTGCTGGGTCTGCTACAGACACGTGGGCACGGGTTCCCGCACTTTCCATTCTTTGGTTCTCTGCGGGCGAGGGCTGAGGTAAGTGCACACAGCTGGGGATGCAGCTGACCTTTAGGGAGATGACTTCATCTCTGCCTCTTATTACTTGGGTTCAAAGTGGCTTTGGGAATCGCAGCCTTTTGCTCAGCAGCTATTTTAATAATATGATTCTTTGAAACATCCCTGGAGGATTGCAACCCACACTACCACAGGCAAAATTTCCCCTGCCTTCTAGGAGACGAAATGACTTACACCAGGGAGTACTGGTTGAACAGCATGTGCTTGAGGTCCCTTCTAAGGCTGAGATGCTAGGACAGTGTTCTCCTGGCCTTCCTTAGCCCATTCATTGTTCACCATCGGTGTCAGGGTTTCTGTGCTGGCTTAGCATGCTGAGAGAGACACAGTCAGACTCTAGGAGTCATTGTGCTGCTACTGAGAAAGCACCCTGATACATTCTGTGATCAGAGGGGAGTGCTGACAAAGTAAGGTTGGGGCATTTTTGTGGGTTCCAATCAGGCCAATCGGTTCCTTTAGATCATTCTTTTTATTCACGAAGATGGTTCACTATAAGCCATTTTCATTCTAGTTTGTGTTAAGATGGTGCACAAGGCAAAAATACATTATATCCTGAAAATTCAGCACACAGAAGATTCTTTCTTTTGGAGAGATTGTTACAGATTTGGCATAAATCCATGTAATGAACTATTCCAATATCTTTATGGGAGAGTTCCTTGGACCTCTCTGGTTCCACATGTGGTCCAGAATGCTAAAGCGAAAGGGCTAACTCTGTGGGCCAAGATACTCTGGTGAAGAGGGAGCAATAAGAGTATGCAGATCCATTGTGGGGGAGTCCAACTTTAGGGGATGAAAGGGGGAACAAAACTTCTCAGAATAGATGAGTAGTAGTGGGAGGTACTTTGGCCAAGCAAAGCGGCCAAAGTGGATGAGAAGTTTTTTTTGCTTTTGTTTTTGTTTTTTTTTTTAATTATTTATTATTATTTTTTTCCCACTGTACAGCAAGGGGGTCAGATTATCCTTACATGTATACATTACAATTACATTTTTCCCCCACCCTTTGTTCTGTTGCAACATGAGTATCTAGACAAAGTTCTCAATGCTATTCAGCAGGATCTCCTTGTAAATCTATTCTAAGTTGTGTCTGATAAGCCCAAGCTCCCGATCCCTCCCACTCCCTCCCCCTCCCATCAGGCAGCCACAAGTCTCTTTTCCAAGTCCATGATTTTCTTTTCTGAGGAGATGTTCATTTGTGCTGGATATTAGATTCCAGTTATAAGTGATATCATATGGTATTTGTCTTTGTCTTTCTGGCTCATTTCACTCAGGATGAGATTCTCTAGCTCCATCCATGTTGCTGCAAATGGCATTATGTCATTCTTTTTTATGGCTGAGTAGTATTCCATTGTGTATATATACCACCTCTTCCGAATCCAATCATCTGTCGATGGACATTTGGGTTGTTTCCATGTCTTGGCTATTGTGAATAGTGCTGCAATGAACATGCGGGTGCACGTGTCTCCTTTAAGTAGAGTTTTGTCCGGATAGATGCCCAAGAGTGGGATTGCGGGGTCATATGGAAGGTCTATGTATAGATTTCTAAGGTATCTCCAAACTGTTCTCCATAGTGGCTGTACCAGTTTACATTCCCACCAACAGTGTAGGAGGGTTCCCTTTTCTCCACAGCCCCTCCAGCACTTGTTATTTGTGGATTTGTTAATGATGGCCATTCTGACTGGTGTGAGGTGATATCTCATGGTAGTTTTGATTTGCATTTCTCTTATAATCAGCGATGTTGAGCATTTTTTCATGTGTTTGTTGGCCATCTGTATATCTTCTTTGGAGAAATGTCTACTCAGGTCTTTTGCCCATTTTTCCATCGATTGATTGGCTTTTTTGCTGTTGGGTTGTATAAGTTGTTTATATATTCTAGAGATTAAGCCCTTGTCAGTTGCATCATTTGAAACTATTTTCTCCCATTCTGTAAATTGTCTTTTTGTTTTCTTTTTGGTGGATGAGAAGTTTTTTGGCCAAGCAAAGAGTTGCAGGGAGAAACAGCAGGAGGCCTTAGTTCCTAGATAATAGCAAGATTGTTTCTTTCTGGTTCCCCTAGATCTTCACAGTACAAATGAAAGGAGTAAAGAGATGAGGCCTAGATAGCAGAGGAACAATTGTCCCACTCCTGACACCTGGTACAGTGAAGGGGCGGGGACTGTACAGCAGACCTGAGAGGTGGCCAACAGAAGTCTTTTCAGAGAAGTGGGGAATGTAGCCTTCTCAGCAGCATGGTGGTAATTGTGTTGTTCAAAGGAAGAAGCCATGGTGTGCTGACTGACGGAAGTTCCCAGAAAAAAAACAACCTGTGTGCACTCTGAATTGTGCAAGAGCAAAGACTGTCTGATTTTTTTTTTTTTTTTTTGCTATTTCTTGGGCTGCTCCATCGGCATGTGGAGATTCCCAGGCTAGGGGTCCAATCGGATCTGTAGGCACTGGCCTACGCCAGAGCCATAGCAACATGGGATCCAAGCCGTGACTGCAAGCTACACCACAGCTCACGGCAACGCCGGATGGTTAACCCACTGAGCAAGGGCAGGGACTGAACCCGCAACCTCATGGTTCCTAGTCGGATTCGTTAACCACTGCACCATGACAGGAACTCCATGACTGTCTGATTTTAGATGCCCTCAAATATTGGTAAGGAGAAAGGTTCTGAGTACAAGTAATTTATTTCAAAGGTGACCTCGATAAAACACTGGTAAAGGAGAGGAAGGTGATACAGAAGGGAAGTTTGTCAATTTGTGTGTACTATCAAGCCAAATGCCACTGTGGGCAACTGGAACTCAGTCCCACTGGACATCTCTGGGAGACAGTGTAGAAAAACTGTCTTAGTGTTATCTTGCTTGTGGGACAAGGGAATATCCACCAACTCTTATCAATTTTTGGTTGAAAGTTTCTCCTAGAGAGTTTTAATTTCTTAGCACTTTTGTCCTGCTTTGCACAGGTGATATTTTTATCAAGTTCCTAAGATTCCAGGCCATCCGTCAGAGTTCCCAGTCATGGCCACATGCCTCCCTCTTCACCCAACTTTTTCTCTCCCTCTCTCTTTCTCCCCCCCCCACAAACAGATATCTAATTTGATTTCTTAGGGATATACACACTGACAAGTGAGTAACCGCAATATTTCTGTTACTTAAAGGGGTGTAATCACAGAGGCAGGGGTCTTAGGCTATTTTTAATTTTTCTTAAAACACAACCTTCATTCTTGGCCATTAGGTCACCCCCACCTCTACTAGAACTCACGGATATGGGCTGAGTACTTCAGATGGAGAGCCTCATTTAATCGTCACTCAATTCTGCAAGTTATCTGCTACTGTGAGGATCACCCTCACTTCAGAGATGAGGAAAGAGCCACCCAGAAGTTCTCCTTCAGGCCTATCCACTCCCTGAGCTGAGGTTTTAGTGACCACATTCTGCTGCTTCCAGTTATTCGCAGACAATTCTCGGCAGACGGCATAGACACATTTGATGGAATTACACCAAACAAAGATGACATAGAAACAATCAAAGAAATATTCTTCTAAATATCCCTTAAGTAAGAGCTTTTATAAAACTGTAAAGTACGTAAGGAAAACTGCCCAAATCACAAGTGTCCAGGGAGCTTAATTGCCACAAAGCAAACACACAGGCTTTGGCAGTAAGGACATGACCATAACCAGTAAGGCCCCTCCCCACTCCTATTTTCCATCACCCTCAAAGGTAACCACCGTCTTGACTTCTAACACCATAGATTATCTCTATATGATTTCAGACTTTATATAAATGGGATATGTCACACTCTATTTGTGAGATCCATCCATGTTGCTGTGTGTGACTGTCATTAATTCATTCTCACGATCTCAAATGTGAAACTCCACAGTTTACTCATCCACTCTGTGATGTATGGATATTTGAGTAGTTTTCAGTTTAGGGCTCTTGCAAATAGTAAACTTATGAAATTTCTTGTACATGTCTTGGTGCACTTGTGTCTGCACTGCCGTTGGGTACGAATGCAAGAGTGAAGTTGTTGGGTCATGGGTATGTTCACTTTCAGAGGAAACTTGGATTCAAAAACTAGGCTTCCCTCAACAAGCTCCCTTCTTTCTAGGATCTGACTTCTTAGACAGCACTTGGAGACTGTCAAACCCATTTTTTTGTATTTTATACAGACTTTCTGTTTTTTCTCAGCAGGAGAAATTTTCTGCTACAAGTTATTCTCATACATGAAGCAAAATTGTACTCTTAGTATATTTTTATGATCTGCTTTATACATTTATTTACCTTTGTATCCTGTTCATTAATGCGAAAATAACTAGATAGACTCTCATAAGGAAAAATACCTGAGTACCATTGATATTACCATTATTGTTACTCTGTGACCATTGTCTTACCTAACTCTGGTTTGTTTCACTTGGCTTGTATTTTCCACTGCCCTTACAAGCTGTTTATAGTCTGTTTTTTATTTCAGATTTAGCAGCAGATGCATGTTGAAGAATTAGGTGTTAAAACACCTGATTAGCACTTTTCATAGTCACTTTTGATTATGAACTCTCCCCCAATCACTCCCTTCTAACTTTTCAAGATCCCTTCTCTCTTGCTACTCTTTCCTATGGTCTTGGTCTCACGTTTATATCCTTCTAGTGTAGCGGAAACCCTGGAGGGGCTCTCACAAACACATATCACTGGGCCCTACCCCAGAACTTCTAATTCAGTAGGTCAAGTGAGGCCCCCCAATTTGCATTTCGAACAAGTTCCCAAGTGATGCTGATGCTGCAGATCCAGAAACCACATTTTGATGTATGCCTTTCCAGTGCCATCTCTGCTTTTCTCAAGTAATTGTGACCTGTCATTTCAAAAGATGTTATTGTGTCTACTCCAGCTGTTTCGAATTTCCTCATACTGGATTGTGCCCATCAAGTGGAGAGTGATAAAACATAGGTTTTTAAAACAGCTGGACCCCTGATCCTTTTGCATAAATTTTAAGAAAACAAAGCCATGGTATAAATAGTTAAACAGGTCTTTCCCCAATAACTAGGAATCAAAAGCACCTTTTCAACTGTGGGTTATATTTAGAGGAGCTTTCTCTGAATTTTGGACATATTTGGGAGGAAGGGAGTTAAACGGAAGGTTCCTGTACGACTCAATTCTCCCCCTTTCCATCATTTAAAAAAATGTCATTTATGACTGCATGCCTGTGAAGCCAAATTTATTTATAATTCTCAGTAGCCCTCAGGTTCTGGGGCAATCTAAAGACACAAACCTTTCTTTGTTTTTAAGTGAAATATCTGTTGAATACACATTTTATGCATATTTGTCCAGATTTAGTCAAAACAACACAAACTCTCAGCTATCAGGAAGTGTACCGTGATGTACAGTAGGTAAAACAAACATGAGACTGACTTCATACAATGGCATTCATGGCACTTTGTCAACTTTGAAATTTTCACAGTCTGCAGTGTACAATAGCAGCCAGAGGTTTTCATATGCCTCCCTGTAATCAAAGCCCCTTCTACATGCAATGGAAGGGGACCAGGGTGGAGGGATTTTCCCTTGTGTCTGAGATGAACCAGGCAGGGCTTTTTCTTGGTCTCACTATGCATACTCAGGGCACGGCAGTTCCCATGTAAGGGAAAACAACTGCTTTTAACAGGAGATAAATTAAGCCCTCGGCTTAGAGTGAAAACTTTAAGGTCAGAATTCAGATGATAAAAGAAAATGGAAGTTTCCCCAGTTGTAATAGTGGCTGAGTAGGAGGAGAAGTTTATCAGCTTCCCTGTGATGGTGTTAATGAGTGATCCAGAGTCTCAGGGAAGCCACTCTGTAGCTGTTAAAGTGTGTGTGAAATGCAGACCATTCATCAGCAGAGCAATCTTCTTCTTCCCACATGAAGGGAAAAACCATGTTGGTGTCTTTGGATTGTGAATAAACCCTGAGGGGGAAAAAATGGAGAAGAGAAACTAAATTTTAGAGCACCTGTATGTGCCAGGAGATATTCCAATTCTTTGTCCAGGGTCATTCATCTGATATAATCCCCATAATAACCTCCAAAATATGGTGCCTTGTTTTCAGATGAGGAAACCAAGGCACAGAGTCATAAAGTCTTTGCCTTTGTTTCCTCATCTGTAAACAAGGCTGATCAATGAAGAAATAGATGTTCACACCCACAGTTCCCTGACTCCAAACCCCCATTCTCCCTCCACCAGTACTGTTGATATTTTTCAGAAAGTAGATTTCAGAATTTCTAAGCCAAGCATATATAGATTCAAAAAGACCCACAGTGATTCTGAACCAACTCCTAATCCAGAACATGCCCAATTGTTTGGTTGTTTGTTTTTTTTTTTTCTCCCCTTGACCAACAAAAAAACCACCCAATAAATGACAAAGGTGCTTTAGTCCAGTGAAAAACACTGGAGTGTGAATTTGGAAAGTTGGGTCTACTCTGCTACTGAGAACAGTCATTTTTAGGCAAATGACTAAACATATGTCCTTCACTCAATAAATATTCATTTATTAAGCCAAAACTCAGTAATAATTGCAATGTTGTAGGCTTCTTACAGATGGAAGTATTTATAAACCATGCTCTCCACTCATATGTTACCCACGGTCTAGTGATGAACCCAGACATATAAACATGTTTGATATTCATAATGATGACAAAATTCCTATAAGGGGTTTAGTTCCAAAAGCTCTTGCATCTACCTGGATGGTCATAGAAGTCAGGAAAGCTTCACCAAGCAACGAGAGGATTGAAGTTTGCCAGGTTGATATGTAGAAGCAGAAGGGAAATTCCAGGATGAGAGAACAATATATGCAAAGACATGAAGTCTTGTTCATAGACTTGAATGTCTTGACAGAGTTGAATCATAAAGGACACAGAATTGGGCGTTAGTAGCTGCAAACTATTCCATTTAGAATGGATAAGCAATGAGGTCCTGCTGTGTAGCACAGGGAACCATATCTAATCTCCTGGGATAGACCATGATGAAAGAGAATATTAAAAAGAATGTATTTATGTATGACTGAGTCACTTTGCTGTATATCAGAGACTGGTACAACATTGTAAATCGACTATACTTTAATAAGAAAAAATGATCTTAAAAAAAAAAAAAGGACATGGCATGCCATGCTTAAGAGTTTGAACTTTCTGGAGTTCCTGTTCTGTCTCTGCAGATTACTAACCAGTCTAGTATCCATGAGGATGTGGGTTTGATCCCTGGCCCTGCTCAGTGGGTTAAGGATTCAGTGTTGCCATGAGTGTGGTATAGGTCACAGATGTGGCTTGAATCTGGCAGTGCCATGGCATAGGCCTGCAGCTGCAGCTCTGATTTGACCCCTAGGCTGAGAACTTCCATATGCCACAGGTGCTGCCCTAAAAAGAAAAAAAAAAAAGAGTTTGAACTTTCTCTTACAAGTAATGGGAGACATGGTAGGGCCATCAGGTAGTTAAATTTGTGTTTTAAGAAAAATACCTCATAATGTGACAAATACATTTGAATGAGATGGGACTAGAGGCAAGGAAACCAATTAGAAACTCTTACAAAAATTCAGATAAGAGATAATATCAGCTTGACATAGAGTAGGAGTAGAAAAGAAAGAGAGAGAGGTGCTGGTTCAAGAGACATTCTTTTTCTTTTTCTACAATACAGTTGATTTACAGTGTTGTGTCAATTTCTGTTGCACAGCATAGTGACCCAGTCATACATATATATATATATATATATATATATATATATATATATATATTCTTTATTTCATACCATCTTCCATTGTGTCCTATTCCAAGAGACTGTATATAGTTCCCTGTGCTGTAGAGTAGGACCTCATTGCTTATCCATTCCAAATGTAATAGTTTAGACTTGTGGTTGCCAAGGGACATTTTTATAATATAATGAAACAGACAAGACTTGGCAGTCAACGTAATTAGATTTGGGAGAAAGATGATGGAATAAACTCCATAAGGGCACAGACCTTTTCTGTTTTGTTCACTGTTATGAGTGCTATGATACAATATGGAAGTTCTCTATAAATAAATGAATGAATACATGAATACATGAATGATAGCTTCTAGGTCTTGGGCTTGAATGACTTTGGAGAATGTTTGGACCATTATAACCAAAAAAAAAAAAAAAAGGTGGGTAGTAATAGGGAAATTTGGAGGTTAAAGAAATTGAATTTAGTTTTAGATCTTTGAAATACACTTAAAAATTGGAAGCTTGAGTTTCAGGGATGAAAATTCAAGGCTGAAGACTATGGTTTGGAAGTCAGAAATATAGAGAAAATATTTCAATCCACTAGAAAAAAAAAGTATAATGCCCATCACTCAAGAATTCATTTACTGATCCACTCATTTATTCTAAGTGTATTCTATAGAGAACCTACTTTGCATGAGGCCCATCACTCAAGAATTCATTTACTGATCCACTCATTTATTCTAAGTGTATTCTATAGAGAACCTACTTTGCATGAGGCTTTGGGCAAGGCTTAGGAAATAATTATGTCTCATTTTGTCTCTGCCTCCAGAAGCATATCACAGTTGAGGAGACACATTAAAACGTAAGAAAACAGACAAATGAGTTAATTTCCGTTTGTCCTAAGAAACAAATGGTTGAGCCAGAGAATAAAAAAGGATTCTTAGAAGAGGTGCCATTTAAATTGAGCCTTCTGTTAGTCTAGGTTCTCCATAAAAGCATAACAAATAAGACAAATGATAGATAGATAGATAGATAGATAGATAGATAGATAGATAGATAGATAGACAGATAGACAGATAGACAGACAGACAACAAGGAATTGGCTCTCACATGGTTACAGATGCCAAAAAATCATACCCAAGGTCTGCAGTTGGCAAGCTGGAGATACAGGAAAGCTGATGGTATAGTCCCAATCTAAGCATGAGCTCAAAAGCAGGAGAAGACCAATGCCCCATGTTTGAAGATAGTCAAGCAGAGAGAGTAGACTCCCATTTCCTCTGCCTTATTGTTTGATAAATGCCTTCAACAGGTTAGATGAGGGCCACCCACATTGAGAACGGCAAACTGCTTTCCTCAGTCTGTTGATTCAAATGTTAGTTTCATCCAGAAACACCTTTTAAGCTGTACTAGGCAATCATGTTCAACCAACTTTTTAGTCAAAATGTATCCTTTCAGTCTGTTCAGCAAGATCAGTGGATTTTTGTAAATGTTAGCCATTGTTTCATTCCCATCTAGAGTTGCGGTCCAAGTAGAATCCAAGATTAATAGTTAATTTTCTTTGCATATTGAATGTTACTCCATTATCCTCTATCATCATTTATCTTCTGTACATCATTTAAGGATCATAAATGCTCCTTATTTCCTTTTTTCTCCAAAACTAAAAGCAAAAGTAAATCATAAAATGATTCTGAATATTGCCACACTGGGCAGCTGTGTGTTCTCTGAGCAAAGGAACAGTGATAATGAATTTCAAAATATATGGACCACTTTGCTCAATGCACCTGCTGAGAGAAAGCCCATGGTTGTCAAGACACCTCTCTGCCCTACTTCACAATCTCGCAGGTGGTAGAATGTGGACCTGGGGGATTCCCCCTATTTCAGTGTGCTGACACCTTTTGAATTGGCAGCAAATGACTCTACTTGATCAAGTTCCCCATCACCTTGCACATCTAATCTTCTCTTCTCCCTCTTCTCCTTGCCAGCTGACCTTTAGAGTGTTCATCAAACTCATTAAACTCTAACCCCAGGGCCTTTGCATTTGCTGTTTCCTCTGTTCTTTTTCCTTATCTTTACAAATGGATAACTCTCTTGTCCCCGTAAAGTTTTTTTTTTTTTATTTAATCTACATTGAGTAGATTTACCTGTGCTGTACAGTAGGTTCTTATGATTAATAAGAACCTACTGTATATAGTTTTGTGTATTTGTTATTCATACACTCCATTAGGGCAAGGAAAGAATTGGGAAGGGTTTTTTTAAATCACATTTACACTATTAGTGAGACCTGAACAAAAAAAAAAATCTCATTCCAGAATTTCCCATTCCTTCCCTAGCTTTAGTCTTTACCATAGAACATACTATATACTTTATTTAAATTGTCTCTTTCTACTATAAGTGGGTACATAGTAGGTACACAGTAAATATTTGTTAAATGACTGGATCTTTTTTTTCCAAATATTGCTAGGTGGCCTATACACATTTTATTTAATGCTAAAAATAATTCTGTCATCTTCACTGTATAGAAGGGGAAACTGAAGAACAGAGAAATCAAATAGCATTCCCAAATCACTCAGCCAACAAAAGCCAGAGACGACACCATGGCCTACATTCTTCAAGTCTCTTCACCCTTCTTTGCACTGAAAGGCTGAAGGTCAAGTCTGTCCTCACAAACAGAGTGACACATGAATCATGGCCAAATGAAACACATTTTTAGAGAAGTATGTGAGCCTAAGGAACATGAATCACAGCCCTCCACACTTAGCATAAAGGAAGCAGATGTCTCTCACTGGTTCTCACTGCCATGCTGCACAAACTCCAAATATCTACAGTGATTTATAGTCAGATCTCTACAGTCACATACATATTTGTTTACCACCTTACAGTAAGTGTTATGTATACACGTTATAGTTATAGAAACTAACCACAGGAGAAATATATCAAATATTCACATTTTCCACCTGTAAAACCATGCAACCCTCTTTGTGTGTAACTTCTTCCATACCCAAACACTATCTGTGCTTAAATTGACACTCAATGGGGTCTTGCTCCTTGCTGAGCAAAAGACATCACATACCCTTTCTAAGGTAGGAATGACCTTTTCATCTGACATGATTATAGATATTCTCTTGCTGACAATGTCTAAAGCTGGCTCCAGGCAGGATGTGCTGGGAGAGGGGGGTAAGAGAGAGAATTCCTTTCCACACTTGGCTGTACAACACCCTTGGGTCATATGGGGTCAAGGAAGTGAGCTGAGGAAGCGTGTGACTTTTCTGACCCCCTTTCATCTCAGAGACCCAGTAATGAGAACATGAGATATGCATTTATTCACACATTCCTGCATACATGGAGCACCAACTGTATGTTCTGCTGTGTGCCAAGCACAAAAAGGGTTACACTGTAGTATTTGAAACATGACCTGTATCCTCATGCAGTTTGCTGTTAATTTGTCAACTTCTAATAGACAGAAATTAAGTGATAACTTGGGTATAATCCAATAACAAACTACACAACCAAGATACAATTTGGGTTGTCAGAAATGCTAATGGAATCGCAGCTTATGGTTTTTGGGAAAGTCTTTATGGTGAAAGTTTGGCTGGAAAGACAGAAAAATATGTGGATTTGCAAAATGGAGGAGTCATTTGAAAAGAAAAAATAGCTGAAGTAAAGTTAGATAGGCAAAAATTAGTATAATCTGATAAAGACAGAGAAATCTATTTGCATGCTGATGGAGAGATTGTAGGGGCATTTGAATGTCTCCATGAGAAACTAAGCTCCCACATTTACACATTAATCTAGAAAATTATGAGAATTTACTCTGCAGTTGAAGCAAAGGACTCATTATCCTTCACCATCAGGGTAGTTCTAAAATATGTTTCCAAACGTTTCACCTCAAGAAATATTTCCATGTGGATACATTCACAGGAATTAATTAGAACACACCAATGAGGTCGTGTCTGATTCTTATTAAATATATTAATGAAGCAGCAATTCATTCCAGAACATAAGGTGTTCTCACAATCAGCAAAGAATGTACATTGTAAAGAACAATATTAGACGTATGTTATTTTATATGGAAGAGATAAACAACAAGTTCCTACTATAATACAGGGAACTATATTCAACATCTTCTGATAAACCATAATGGAAAAGGATATTTTTTTTAAATGTGTATACAGGTACAACCGAATCACTGTGCTGTGTAGCAGAAATTAATACAACATTGTAAATCAACTATACTTCAATAAAAAATTTAACAAAACAAATAGAGGTTCTCTTGCTGACTGCAATCTAGAGGTTCCTATAACAAATTTGGGAGGACATTCAAACCAAATTAATAGCACCCGAAATTGCTGCTGTAGGGAGTCATGATTGGATACTGACTCTGATGTTTTAAATCTTACTTCCGAGAAATGGGGCCAATTATGGCTCTCCCGTCCTGTCTCAGGAGTTATAAGGAAACAACAACATCAGAGTGGGAATACTTTAGAATGAAAGGAATGAGAACAAGGACACGGTTCTGATCCCTTTGCTATGTCCCAGACACTGCTAAGCTGCTGCATCAATTCATGTTGTATTTAATGCTCAGTTCTTGTACTAACTGCTCGTGAATGGGACACTATGGTTCATTTGTATTTTTTAGTTAAGGAAGCTTCCTTGATGGTTAAAAAGCATAAAAATATTTGTCCACCTCATTCCTGCTTGGTATATGGAAAGAAAAGAACCTTTCGCTGAAAAATGGAAGATCATGAAAGGCCCCCAAGTCATTCTCAGTGTAAAGTCCTGAAATGTGGAAGAGTTAGTAAATTAAAGAGAATATTTACTATGTGGGAAAAACTCTGGAATTTGAAAAAAAATTTTTTTGATGAAATTGCAATAGCAGCCCTATTTTCTAAAGGCTTGCAGATTACAGACCATCTCTCATCTTGAGGAAGTAGGATAACTCAAGCTCTTAAGCTTGGTGCTTGAGAAGCAGAACCTAAACCAGGGATGCCAGTGCACAGGGCTTCTTTCAGGGCTGGGAGAATGTACTAAGAGAAGAGGAATGAGAGAAGCAGGGCTGGGCAAGGACAGAGATGAGCTGGAGTTTAGCCTCAGCCTAAGCCAATGGGGAGCTCTGGAGTATGAACAGAAACACAGAGTTGGTGCCACCTTGAGAAGGGCCTCTTTATGTGCATGTCTGTCAGTCATTGGCTGTCAGCTGTCTCCAGGTTCGGAGGAAGTTCCTGTAACCTTCAAGCCAATGTGTCTCAACATGGCGAAGGGCAGTTCCGTAGAAGGGAGCAGCAGTGAGCTTTTGGCCACTGATATTCTCAGCAGCTGGGGGATGGGCATGGCCCAGTGAGGATTATTTGAGTGAGGAATACATAGCAACCACACATTCACTGTTCCCCAGTGGGCAAGATAGGAAGTACTTGATGGAGGCTAGGGAAGGCTCCCTGGGAAAAGGACCACTTAAACCTGAGTCTTGAAGGATAAGTAAAACTTCAATAGGCAGAGATCTCTTTGGAAAGTTTCTTCCTTGTTCTTTTGAGGTTACATGGTAAATCCTACAGACATGACACATGAAATTCTGGTATTTGCAATTCCTCCTGTGGCACTAGGTAATTGCCCACTTCCAACTTTTCTCCTTTTCCATAGAACACAGTTGTTCTATGTAGCTGGAGGATGCTGCCCAGCCAGAGCCCACATCCTTCATCCTTCTTGCCATTGGGTATGGGATACGTGATGAATTCTCATCAATGAGAATAAATGGTAGGGATGAGGGACATTCCAGGCAAAAGCAGTTAGAAACAAATGTGCCTCTTCCACCTTTGTCTCTAAATTGCCGTTTCCATAAACTGCCCTATGGAAATTCAGCCCGACAGAATAGAGGCAGCCTGGTTCTTCATTCTCTGTGTTGAGGAGAATCATCTGCTATCAGAACCTTCTGCTATCAGAACCTGAGCCATTGTACTTCTATTGAATTAAAGCCTTTATTTGTCACACCAATATCTTAACTAATATTCATCATTACTATGAAATTAATGAAAATCCTCTTGCCAGATGAGACTAGAAAAGTTTCTCTTTTTGATGTAATAAGCATTTCTTTTCAAGTAGGATATTGGATTTTGCTCACTTTCTTCTGTGCAAGCATAGTTTTTCCATGGACTGGTCACTTCCTTGTATCAGGACATATTTTAAGTTGCAGAAAATTCTATTTCATGTACCATTGTACACACTTTATGACAAGAATGATGGCTACATCTACGGCACGTTAAGAAGTCTTCACTTTCTCTAATAACCTACAAATTCTTATTGCTTGCATTGTGTTTAGCCAGGTATGCATCGCTCTCTTTGTGTAGACTTGTAGGGCTTTGTGATATAAAGATAGTGGCTTTTACATTCTGACTCCAAGTCCTCAAGTAAGGGGAGGGTATTTGGAGACTGTTAAAGGGAGGGAGAGTGTTATCCTCTAGCGCTTTGGTAAGAAGTGTCACTTCCTATTTGTGGATCCTGCTAAAAATGCATGCCCACTTAGAGAGATGCATTAGGTCCATGACAGTTTCTGAGAAAGAAGTAGCTTAGGGATTTGACAGTTTATCAATTTCACACTCAAAGTTGCATTGACCATGTTGACAAGTAGTGGATACTATCAATCTGTCAGACTTGATACAGAGTTTTTTAAAGTTCTTTTCAAATTCACAACAATTCATCACTATTGTCAGAGAAAGGAATGTGACAAATAAAATTGCCTTTAAGCTCAGGTACCAGTTATGTAAACTGCATGTATGAAAAATAACTTAAATAGCTTAGAATGACAAAATCTTTCATATTTATGAAGTTTTTAATTAAACGATAATGTAAACAAATCCATAAATACTAATTTTCAAGGATAGACTATACCTTTCATATATGCTCATTCTAATAAAACAACATTTAATGGAGCTGGTATTCTTTTTAGCTCAGACAGAAATGTAGTAAAAACTAACACTATGTAACACATAATTCTTGGAGATATAATTTTATATTTTATATTCAGTTCTCATGCAAATTTAATATTTCATCCAGAAAGAAACATGTACAGAGAAAAGAAATAAATTAAAGCAGGCCAATCCATACAGCTGAAGTATGAAATATGCACATAACCCAATGAATTTCCAATACCTACAGTATTTTTAATATTTTTATTGGGTTCTAAAATTTATCAGTAAAATAAGTTACTACAGTTGATCTTTGAAATGCAGGGGTTGGGACTCTAATTTTTCATCCAGTCAAAATCCACACAATTTTACAGTGGAAACTCCCTCCATAATTCGGTTTATGCATCCACAGATAACCACACAAGAATTGTATAGCACCATAGTATTTATTCCTGAAAAAAATCTACATATAAGGGGACCTATGCCATTCAAACTCATGATGCTCAAGGGTCAACAGTATCACCAAATATGAGTTAGGAAAAAAGTCTAAACTCTTTCAGTCTTCCAAGTCAGAAATTCTCGGTAAAACTAATTAGAGTGACTTCTTTTGAAGTTCTAAAAAAGAGTTCTTTAACTGGAAGCAGATACTGTATTTTCTGCATCCTGTGAAGGAATGTTTTTATAATGGTAATTTGCATTTCATAAGACACTGGAGTTTTGTCACAGTTTAACTTAACCATGAATCACTAAAAACAGGCTAATGTTCTCCTCGGCTTCCACCCTGCCTGTCACATAAACTATTCAACTATTCCTTCAGACCTGTTTAGCTGTGAAAAAAAAAAACATGTTTCCTAACACACAGCTTGTCTTCACAAAAGTCTATTTGAGTAATCCGCAGTGTCTGAGAAATGTCCTATGACCTTTCTTTGACCCATTGGCACAGCTGTAGCTTTTGCCATTTTCCTCACTACAGTGCCCTGCATAGCATTTCAAATGCACAGAGTCACAACCTCTATTGTTTGCCAGATGGGGCTGTGAAATATATGCTAATGTTCATAATAGGATTATACAACGTTGTTTACTCTCTGAAAAATAATATGAGCATTATCCTCTATTTTTCCCCCAGTGGGTTTGCCCTTTAATAGGAATTAGGAAGTCTAGTTTTGATTAAGTACATATCGGCTTTCAGCTTTACAAATGATGGTTCATTTAGTCACATACTTTAATGGTATTAAGGGTGGAAAACAAGAAGAATTAGCCAGGTAAACTAAAGTACAAAGAACATGTTATAATGCAGAACCACACATGGCAACTTGCAGCACGTACATATTTCATGCTCGAATTGTATACAGTGATTCAACTTAATTGAAATATGGTACAAAGGACTATATGTGTGCTGTGAAAGTGACACTTACCAATACAGAATACAGGGTTTAACTATAGTGTCACTGTCCTTCAAACCTTGTGCTTTGTATCTTTTCATTTGGGTGTGATCCTACTTCTTTTCTTAGTCTGAGTCCCCACCAAAACAGACGCTCAGTGTAGGAATTCGGTTCAGGTAGTTGATGTGGGAGGGGAATCACAGGTCACATAGTGAAGGAGTAGGAACATACATGGGTAAGAACGCCAGTAAAGGTGTGTGATGGAGTAGATGGACACAGCTGTGGGCAACTAGGGCTCAAATTCACTAGGGATCATGTGAAAGTCTCTGTGCCTCCAAAGTCTTCAAAGAGATATAAGGAATGGGAGGGATTTAGTCACCAATCATTTTCCCTCATTGGTTGAGGGCCAGTCCCAGGGCCTTACCTCCCCACATGTAATCCAAACACAGCCAAGCTTCTGTCAGTCAGCTGAGAAATGCACAAAGACACAGAACTGTCTAGGAACTCAGTAGCAGTAAATCCAGTATGACTTGAAGAGATATGGGCAGGGAACCCACAGACCAATGTGGCCCCATGACAGCCTATATCTTTGCCATCATATGCTGGAACTAGAGTTTGGGATTTCATTCTAGCATTCATTAATGGTAAATGATTTTAATATGCCTGGAGCTTTGGGCCGGTTTGACTTCTTGGGGACTGGAGCCTGGATATCCATTTTCTCTTCTGTAAGAGAGATGTGAGAGATTAATTACAGAATTAAATCAAATAATGGCTGACTGAAAAGCATCTAGAAAATGCCTGGCTTATAATCGACACACCACAGATTTTAGGGCCCTGTTCCATCCCCCCCAACTCCTATTTCTGTGTCCCCTTTCCTTTATCAGCAGCATTGTTGATGTATTATAGACAATGAATCTATTTGGGAATTATGGATGTGTGTCTTGGGCCCCCAACCACTTCCGAGTTTGAAAAATTCACTAGAATGATTCACAGAACTCAGAAAATCTATTATACTCATGGTTGTGGTTTATTGTGGACAAAGAATGTGGATTAAGACGGGCACAGGAAGAAGCAACACAGGGCGGAGTCCAGAAGAAACCTTGGAGTTCCTGTCATGGCACAGTGGAAATGAATCTGACTAGCATCCATGAGGACACAGGTTTGATCCCTGGCCTCGCTCAGTGCATTAAGGATCCGGTGTTGCCCTGAGCTGTGGTGTAGGTCACAGATGGGGCTCATATCTGACGTTGCTGTGGCTGTAGCATAGGCCAGAGTCTACAGCTCTGATTCCCTAGCTGGGAACCTCCATATGCCACAGGTGCAGCCCTAAAAAGAAAAAGAAAAGAAAAGAAACCAGCCACAAGCTTCCAGTCATCCTCTCCTAGTAGAGTCATATAGACAGCACTTAATTCTCCCAGCAGAGACGCATGGCAACAGGGTGTGAGATATTGCAAGCCAGGGAAGCTCACCCAAACCTTGGTGAGCTAGGTTTTGGGGCAGGGGAGTCAATTGCATATAGGCATGGAATTAAACTTAGCTCCTCCAAACTACATCCCCCAAGAGGTCAAACTGATACAGTATGATCAAATCTCCAGGCATATGAAAACCATTCACAGTAAATCATATCATTAGCATAAACTCTCTGGCATGGCCCAAAGCCTCAGATATTCACAGACATTCTTATCAAGCAGAATATTCCAGGGGCTCAGAGGTCATTCCCCAGGAGCTTGTCAAGGTCCAATAATGAAGACCCTTGGAAGATGTAGGGTTTGGGTAATCCAAGCTTGCTGAATTAACCCTTTATTGCACAGGATGCCACATCTTCTCCCAATTCCATGGCATCCTCCTTATTCTAGAGCCCATTAATGCATACAGTTCTCCAGAAGCCCATAAGTCTCTGCAAAAGCCACCAACCTATGCTCCTAGAGTCATCCTAAGCCCTGTCCCAAGAATTACCATTCTTGAGTTTCCAAGCCAATAAGCCCCTTATCAAGGTTCAGAACCTCTCACTGGTACAACCTGCTCCACATCAAAAGCAGCCAGGCTGGACCCTCCTGTGATACAGTGTAGACAGATCACCCATGGACACAAGGATGCTTCTAGATCAACACTGTTTAACACAGTAGCAAACAGCTACATGTGCTATTGCACACTTAAAATGTTCAAGATTAAATTGACATGTGCTGTAAGCGGAAAATACACAAGTTAAAATGACAACATTTTGGATCAATTAATTAAAAGATATTATAAAATCAATATCATTTTTCTTTCTCAATGTGGTTATGAGAAAACTTTTAATTACACATGGCTTACATTATATTTCTATTGGACAATGCTGTTCTACATGAGAACATGAAATGTGGGATACAAACTCTAAATATCCTTATAGGTCTTACGATTTCCTCTCTGGACAAATGACCATGTAGCATGGTTATTTTATAAATATATCATGGAAGATCACAGATGGAGACAAATTGTTTCAGCTGATGGATTTTATAGATTTGGGCATAGCTGACACATGGATTTTTTTTTTTTTTATCCACACACATATTAGTTAGCATGATTCAAACCGTTAGCCCAACTAGTGTATGTTAATGATTTCGCAGCAGTTCCAACAGTTATTTGTAAGTTGGCTGTGTATCCATGGCCTTCTATGACACCTGCCTTTATCATTCTGTAGCCTTGAAGCATTCTTGGGTGTAAAGCTATCATCAAAAAAACTCAACGTCAGGAAGTTCCCATTGTGGCTCAATGGTTACAAACCCAACTAGTATCCATGAGGATGTGGGTTCAATCCCTGGCTTCACTCAGTGGTTAAAGATCCAATGTTGTCATGAGCAGTGGTGTAGTTTGCAGTCACTGCTTGGATCCTGTGATGCTGTGACTGGCAGCTACAGCTCCAATTTGACCCTGAGCCTGGGAACCTCCATATGTGGCAGGTATGGAGCAAAAAACAAAAAACACAATGTTAGCAAAAATCCAGATGCACTTCAGACTTCCATTTCCAGGAAGCTCTTTGTACTCAGTGTCATTTTTTCCTTGTAAAATTAGATTGTTGCCATCCTGGATGCAGTCTTCTGACCCCCACACTGACATAGACCCATTCACTCTCCCTCAAACATTCATTAAATTATAGGTAATATCTCAAATGATCCAGAGAGCAATCAAGGGTCTTTAAAAAGTGTCTTCAGTGAAAGAAGCTAAAAAAGAAGAATCTCCTTTGTAAAATATTGCAATTATATGTTCACAATATAGAGGAGTTTTACTTGATAAAAGATCCATGATGGTCTTTATTCAATGATACTTAATTTCTAAAGCTCCAAAACAACATGGTTATAAGATGGAAGAAGTCCAAGAGCAGGATGTCATGCCACCATGTCACCATGACAAATGTATGAAAAAGCAAAAGATAAGGTGGTTTCCAGAAAATGCAATCATTTGGTGGTTTAATTTTTCTTATTGTATTCATCCAAGAGGAAGATGAAGCTACGGAACAGAACTGTGAAACAGAAGTAACACATTGCACAAATATGAGATATATACACAATTTTAAGTTTTCTATGAGTCACATTTTATTTTTAAAAAGTATAAAGGGGTAAAATTAGTTTCAGCAATATATTTCATTTAATCTTATATGTTCAAAATAAATTATGTAATCAACATAAAATTATTAACAAAATATTTCACATTCTCGTTTCCACACTCTTTGAAAACCAGTGTATGTATTAAGTGGAGAGGGAATTCCATACTGCACAGAACTGGAAAATAAGTACCCTTTTATTCTGTGGTCGCTGGATCTGTTCAGAGCCTTCTCTCTGTGCATATTTTACTAAACAGTATTACATCTTTAGTTGAACACAGATTAGAAAAACTCTCACTATCCTATTTGGTACTGTGGATTCTCTTTCTCTTTCCCTAAACTGTGTTTGCTGAACATTTTATCCAGTATTTCACATATAACCTCTTGAATATATAGCACCTTATTAATCATTTTAACAATATATTATCCACACATTAAACACCGATAAATGGGTTCAGAAAAATGTGCCAACTTGCTTAGGGTCTCAGAGCCAGAAAGTTGCTTGAGAGTCAAAACCTTTGTCTGTTTCTCAGCTAAGTTTTCCTGTGCATCACCCCAAATAGCACAGGAGTCAAAGGAGTAGTGGCTTATAGCCAAGGTGAATTATGGGACCTACAATGATTCAGAAAGGCCTGGAAATAAAGGGGCAGAGCTCTAAGCCTTTCAGGACTCTTGTCCAAAGGGGAAAAGAATGAAAGCCCTTGGAAAGACTTGCAATTCCATCTGGGTCTTAGATCTTATGATAAGAAGTAAGGCCACCACCTTGCACTAGTGAAGAATGAAGCTATTATTGACAAATCATTTACAAACACATTTCAACTCATGAAGTCACATTTCATGTTAATTTCTGGGAACTTCAAGCAAGTCTCCAGTCATCTGAGGGAACTGCAGTATTGTATACCAGAACATCTCCTGAATCAGCCTAGTGTTCCCAGATATTTAAGGCCATCAACCCCGTGGACATTTTTTCACCCTTCGCCAACCTGCAGTTCTGAGGCAACTACTGAGGAAAGTAACTTGGTCACAGTCTTTGACCCCTGAAATAAGAGCAATTGATTGACTTCTTTGTAAACCTAGAGATGATAATTAAATCCCCTACTAATTTACCAAACAGCCCAATGGTTTCTGTCACTCATGGGCCACCTTTACTAACTTCAGTTATTTAATCAATTTCCCATAATACTATCACTTTAAATATTTATTTGCGTATTATTTGATTGCAACTCTGCACGTATCAGAAGTTCACTGAGAAAAGAAATGATATTGAAAGAGGGCAAACAAATGAACACAATAACTACTTGGTCCTTTATATCAGTAGTTTTCCACCTTGACTTCTCGCTGGAATCACCCAGGGAGCTCTAAGAAAATGCCTGGTCTCCCGGCAGAAATCCTGATTTAATTGGTTCAGGATGTGGTGTGGGCATCAGGAATTTTAAAGCTCCCCAATGATTCTAATGTACAGCCAGGGTTGAGAATCACTGCTCTATATTCTCTAAACATTATCCCTTAGTTATGTTAGCAGTGTAAGTTTAAGCTATGTAAATGGACCATATTTCCTAAGATTCACATAAAAATGCCCTTAGAGAATAAATACACAATTTTATATCCTCAGGTTTAGTGGAGAGTAAATAGAAACATCCAGCCAAACAATATTCCGGCTGTAGGTATTTTGTAACATCTTAAAGATATGAAATAACACACATGATGAATTTTTCCTCAGATTAAATCTGAGGAAAAAAAATTAATTTTTCCAGAGAATTGTATACTTTAGTAATCAGATGAGAGAAAGTGAGTTTTCATTTCAGGTACCTGAAATAACTAAACTGTGCTTTTGCCTCTTGAAATTTTGTTTCCTTTATTTTTGGTTAATTTTATCTGTGTGTAGTTGACTTACAATGTTGTATTAGTTTCAAGTGTACAGCAAAGTTAATCAGTCATGTATATATACATACACATACACATTCTTCTTTCCCATATAGGTAATTACAAACTCATTACAGTAGGTTCTTGTTAATTATCATTCTATACAGTAATGTGTACTCCCACACTCCCAGGTTTCCCCCCGACCCCAATGGTTTCCCCTATGGGAACCACAAGTTTAGTTTTAAAATCTGAGTTTGTTTCTGTTCCATAAATAAGTTCTTTTGCACCATTTTTATTAGATTCAACATTTTAGTGATATCATATGATATTTGTCTTTTGCACTTTTTCCTTTAGAAACAATTGTCTTTGCCATGTATTACGGTCAAATCATAAGCCACATCCATTTATTTTTGGAAGTGTATAGCATATAAAAAAAGAATGTGTGGAGTTCCCGTGGTGGCGCAGTGGTTAACGAATCCGACTAGGAACCATGAGGTTGCAGTTCGATCCCTGCCCTTGCTCAGTGGGTTAACGATCCGGCATTGCTGTGAGCTGTGGTGTAGGTCACAGATGTGGCTTGGATCCTGCGCTGCTGTGGCTCTGGTGTAGGGTGGCAGCTATAGCTCCAATTAGACCCCTAGCCTGGGAACCTCCATATGCCGCGGGAGCGGCCCAAGAAATGGCAAAAAGAAAAAAAAAAGAATGTATGTGACAAGGCAAATGAATATTGTAAATTTTAAAAGATGTGCTAAAAAGAGAACTTATGATAAGACCTTTAACCTGCTGCTCTAGATAACAATGTGATCTCCCTTCAAGGAAGGACTTGTGCAGCTCCTGGGAATGTGATTGTCGGAGGGTCTTTAGCTGTCAAGACCTTCAGGAATTGCCTCAGTTACAAAGAACTTCCCTGTCTAAGGTCATAGCCCTACTCAGTGCAGCTCACATTCAGTGAATAATCAACATGAGAGAATAAAGGCCTGGCCATCTTCAGTTTAATTTGGTGCAGCTCTGAGTGGCCTCTCTAGTTCCAGAGTTCCTTGAAGTGTTGGCCAAGGCTGTTTTGGGTCTGCCCTACTCTTAACTCTTCCCTCTGCCCACTCCTGCTTCCTTCCTTTCCAATCACATTGTCTGCTTGTTGAGAAACCCAACCTATGGCAGAACCTAAGAAGATATAGCACTCAGGGAAAGAGCATTTCCTTTAGGTCATTTTTCCAACCAACACCAGGTTCCCTTTTAACACCACTCTTAGGTGGAATATCTCCATTTACCTTCCATGTTTGGACCACAGTGATGAGACAGCATGCTGCCGGACAAGTTGAAATTGACATCCCTGACATTTACAGCCGTTATAGACCTTTTCTTCTCGCAGTGATAAAGAACAAGTCAAATTTTGCTTCCAAAACTAGACTTCCTCACACCTATTGTGTAGGGTTTTCAATCTAAATCTTTCCACACCATTTAACTCTTCCTCAGAGGACAAACTTTTAAAATTTTTTATCATTCTGGATGTCCTTTCCAGAACACACTCTAGTCATTCTAAACCTCCGATATGATGTGCTGCTCAAAAAGACATTATTTCTCTCTGTAAGGTATAAACATACATCATAGAGAGGAGTGGGCCTGTACTCACTTTGTAATGACACTTTTTGTATGGATGTTCTGAATAGCATTAGCTATTTTAGCAACCACAGCAAAATATTTACTCATATTTGGCTCATGAAATTTGAGTAAAAGAAAAATTAATAAAATGAGACTGCTTTAAAATTTAAAACATCTGCTTGTCAAAAGACCTTATTAAGAAAATGAAAAAGCAAATAACAGAATGGGGCAAAATATAAATTATGTGTGTGTACATACATATATATATATAATGTATATATAAAATTATATGTATACCATATATATGTAAATTTTATATATTGTTGATATGGGTCATAGTACAATCATTTGAAAAACTCAAAAAAATATATGTACATTACCTAGCAACTCCACTGCAAGGTATATATTCAACAATAATGCACATAAATGGAGTTCCCTGGTGACCTAGCAGCTAAGGATCTGGCATTGTCACCACTTTAGCTTTGGTCCCTGGCCCAGGAATTTCTGCATGCTGTGGGAATGGCAGAAAAAAAAATGCATACAAATGTTCATCAAAGGACACATATAAGAATATTTATAGCAGTTCCCATTGTGGCTCAGCAGTAATGAATCCGACTAGGATTCATGAGTATGTGGGTTTGATCCCTGGCCTTGCTCAGTAGGTCAAGGATTTTGTGTTGCTGCTGTTGAGCCATGATAGTTGCAGATGTGGCACGGATCCTGCATTGCTGTGGCTGTGGTGTAGGCCACCTGTAGCTGTGATTTGACTCCTAGCCTGGGAATCTCCATATGCTGCAAGTGCAGTCCTAAAAAGCAAATAAATAAATAAATAAATAAATAAATATAATAAGACATACCATTCACAAAATAGCCAAATACCTGTCATAGTAGAATAGATATACAAATTATATACCATGGAATACATAGAGAAATGAAAATGAACAATTGCTACACAGGACAGCATGGATGAATCTTATATGCATAAGACTGAAGGTCATGTTTTTTTAAGTACATACTATATGACTCCAATTATATAAAATGCCCAAACAGGCAAAACTAATTTATGGTGATAAAAGTCAGGGTGCCCTTTGGGAGGAGGTAGTTCCTGAAAGAAAGTTCAAGAGGAACTTCTGGAATATTAATAATATTCTGTTTCTTGATTTGGGTGCTGGTTACACTAGTGTACTCTCTTTGTAAAAATTCATTGAGCTGGGGAGTTCCCGTCGTGGCGCAGTGGTTAACGAATCCAACTAGGAACCATGAGGTTGCGGGTTCGATCCCTGCCTTTGCTCAGTGGGTTAATGATCCGGCATTGCCATGAGCTGTGGTGTAGGTCGCAGATGCAGCTCGGATCCCGTATTGCTGTGGCTCTGGTGTAGGGTGGCGGCTACAGCTCTGATTAGACTCCTAGCCTGGGAACCTCCCATATGCCGAGGGAGCAGCCCAAGAAATGGCAAAAAGACAAAAAAAAAAAAAAGAAAAAAGAATTCATTGAGCTGTGTTTATCATTACTATTATTTATGAATTTTTTGTAGTATTTCAATAGAAAGGATTACTTTAAAATGAATATTTAAGATAAATATTTGATATTTTGTTGCAATGAACCTAGGTTCATTTCAAAAAGTGACTTCTATTCATAGCAATAGTTAAGGAGGTTGTTCCTCCTTTGTGTTTCTTTCACATTAATAGTTGATTTCATCAATAGGCCATTGGTATGGTAACAACAGTAAAGCAAATAGGGAGCCACTAGTAATAAAGAAATTCTTATGTATTTACCTATGCAGGTACCATTTGTGATGCTCTTCATTCCTTTGTGTAGATTTTGATGTCTCTCTGAAAGACATGTCTCAAGAAATTGGACATATTTCCCTGGGCTGTACAGTAGGACCCCATTGCTTATTTATTCCAAATGTAATAGTTTGCATCTACCTTCTTTAAATGAGAGGACTATGCAATGAGTGACCTAGCATTTCTCCAAGTTTTCATATGTTCTTACTGATGAGAAAATAATTGTATAGCACATTTATAACTCAGGAAGATGTCATGGCTGTTCCTCTAGACCCAGGTCCAACTCATCTTAACCTCCAGCTGCTGGATAATGGAAACAGCGTGTGTGCAGCTCCAAGAAAATAAGACAGGTTTATCTAAGAGTCCACGCAGCTGGACACTGTAGACCGTGGGCAGGAATGTCTCAAAATTATTTCAGGCAGAAAGAAAGGATGGAAAAGATAATGCAGCAGATGGTAGGATATGTCTGTAGACTGGGAAATAGTATGGTCATCTAGGAGATTGGGTCTAAAAACTTCATGTCCAAAATGCTGATGACAACCATCATAAGTTATCACTCAGGGGAATAGGGCAGAAGGGCAAATTATATGGTGTGGGATTCACAGAATATTTTTATACAAATAAAATCCAGTTCAAATCAACAGCAGTGATGATCTTTATAGGAAAAAAAGGAGTAATGCAAAGCCTGAGAAACATCTTTTATCTGATTATAGTGAAAGAAATGTGTCTGTTCTTAACCAAGAATAAACCCTCCGTCCTCTGGATCACATCTCATCCCCCTACATTTTTCCTCTAGTCTAAATTTTTCCTCTTAACAGCTTTGAGATATAATTCACATACCATAAAAATCAGCCATTTAAATTATATAATTAAATATTTTTAGTATATGCATACAGTTGTGCAAATATTAGCACAATCTAATTTTAGAATACTTCTTCATTCCAAAAAAGAAACCCCATACTCGTTGGCAGTAACTCCCCAAACCCCCTTCCCAAGCGTCTGGCAACATACACCAATCAAATTTCTGTCTCTATTGATTTGTCTATTCTGGACTTTCAATATACATGGACTCATGCAATATGTGGTATTTTGTGACTGGCTTCTTTCTTTTAACATGATGTTTTCAAGATTTATCCATGTTGTATATATGAATTCATATATCTCACTCTTTGTTGATGCATGTATATGCATACTTTATGATGATTCATGTATGTTTTTTATATGTACATCAAATATGTGATGACATATGATACATGTATGGCACATAAAATGATGAATTTATATATATATATATCTCACATGTATATATGATGGGTGTAAATGCATGCTACAGATATAGGTATATATGTACATATCTCACTTAATTGATAGAATGTATTCTGTATGTAAATCTGTAAATACAGTTGACTTTTGAACAACTCAGAAGTTAGAGGTGTTGACCCTCCACACAGTCAAAAATCTGGTTATGACTTTACAGTCAGCCCTCCATATCTGTGGTTTTGTATCCACAGATCTGCGACCAGCTGCAGATCATGTAGTACTGTAATACCTATTTAGTGGGAAACGATCCATGTGTATAAGTGGACTCATGCAACTCAAACCCATGTTGTTCAAAGGTCAACTGCACAGCTATTTACCCTGCCATAACATATTCTGCTATGATGACAGACTGGATATACATATTTACCTCTCATCACTCCCAATTCTCCAGGGAAACAGCAATGTAGACATGTAATGTAGAACAAATCTAAAACAATAGGGATAAATGGAGAAAATGTGAGGGGAGCAGTTACTGAAGGATAGATTTCATCAAATTTTTGGAAGAAAAGCAGATGAAAACAAGTTTAAGACAAATTAGAATGGGAGAAACTTAACAAAGGAAGTTAAAAAATTTATACCCTAAAATCTACAAAACACTGCTGAAAGAAGACACAGCTAAATGAAAAGGCCTCCTGTGTTCATAAATTGAAAGGTTTAATATTGTGAAGACATCAATACTACCCAAAGTGAACTACAGATTTAATGCAATTCTTATCAAACTTCTGATGGCATTTTTACAGAAACAGAAAATTTGCCCCAAAATGCATGTGGAATCTCAAGAGACACTAAATAGCCACAATAGTCTTGAAGAAAGGTAACAAAATACAGGTATCACTTTTCCTGATTTCAAAACTTATTAAGAATCTAGAGTAGTTCTATATTTAGTTTTCTGAGGGTCACTGTGCTGTACAGCAGACATTGGCACAACACTGTAAATCAACAGTACTTTGATCTAAAAATTAAAAAAAAAGAGGAGTTCCCGTCGTGGCTCAGTGGTTAATGAATCCAACTAGAAACCATGAGGTTGCATGTTCAATCCCTGGCCTTGCTCAGTGGGTTAAGGATCCAGCATTGCTGTGAGCTGTGGTGTAGGTTGCAGATGCAGCTTGGATCCCACGTTGCTGTGGCTATGGTATAGGCCAGCGGCTACAGTTAGACCCCTAGCCTGTGAACCTCCATAAGCCGCAGGAGTAGCCCTAGAAATGGCAAAAAGATAAAAAAAAAATTTAAAAAAGAGTTTACAGTAATCAAAGCAGTGTGGTACTGGCTAAAAGACAAATACAGACAGTGAAACAGAAAAGAAATCCCAGATATAAACCCTCATATATATGTTATATGATTTTTGACCAGGGCTCCAAGATTTTTCAATGAAGAAAGAACAATCACTTCAACAAATATTATTGGGAAAACTGGATATACACAGGCAAAAGAATAAAGTTGGACCCTTACTTTATACCATATACAAAAATTAACTCAGATTAAGAACCTATAGGTAAAGCATAAAACTATCGAAGTCTTAGAAGAAAACACAGGGTAAATACTTTATCACACTGGATTTTGCAAAAATTTCTTAGACATGACTCCAAAAGCACAGGGAACAAAAGTAGAAATAGATAAATTGGATTACACTAAAATTTAAAACTTCTGTGCATAAAGTGGCATGATCAACAGAATGAAAAGCAACCTACAAAATGGGGAAAATATTTGCAAATCATATATCTGATAAGGAAGTAGTATACAGAATCTGTAAAGAACTCTACACCTGAACAACAAAAAATAAAATAGCTATTTTTTAAATGGGCAAAGGACTTGAATAGACTTTTTTAAAATTTTTTTAAATTCAAATATAATTGATTTACAATGTGTGCCAATTTCTACTGTTCAGCTAAGTGACCCAGGAAATACATGCTTTTATTGTATTATCCTCCATCATGGCCTATTCCAAGATATCTGATACAGTTTCCTGTGCTATACAGTAGAGCCTCATTACTTATTCATCCTAGTAGTTTGCATCTACTAACCCCAAACTCCTAATCTATCACATTGAATAGATATTTCTTAAAAGATGATGTGCATAGGGCTAACAAGCAAACAAAAAAATGCTCGACATCACTAATCATGAAATGTAAATGTGAATTTCAAATGTAAATTTGATGTAAATGTAAATTTCAAATGTAAATCAAAACCACAATGGGATATTACTTCACATATATTAGGATAACAAAAAGAGAGAGAGCAAAGCAGGGGAAGGAAAGAAGGAAGGATGAAAGTAGAGGGCAAGGAAAAGGGAGGAGAAGGAAGGGAAGGGTAAAAATGTTGACAAGGATGTGGAAAAACTGGAAGCCTCATACGCTATTGGCGGGAATATTAAATGGTACAAGAGCTATAGAAAAGTGTGACATTTCCACAAGAAAATTAAAATGGAATTAACATATGATTCAGCAAGTCCACCTCTGGGTATATATTCAAAAGAATTCAAAGAAAGTCTCAAAGAGATATTTGCATATTCATATTTATACCAGAATTATTCACAACAGCCAAAACAACTCAAGTCTTCGTCAACACATACAATGAAATATTATTCAGTCTTTAAAAAGGAGATCCTACTTCCTGATATACGCTACAATAATATAGATGAAATTTGATGACATTATATTAAGTGCAATAAATCAGACACAAAAAGACAAATATTCTATGAGTTCATGTATATGTGGTAGTAATCAAATTCATAGAAACAGAAAGTAGAATAGTGGTTTCCAGGGATTTGGGAGAGGCAAAATGGGGAGTTGTTTAATGAGCTTACAGTTTCAGTTTTGCAAGATGAAGAAGTTCTGGAAATTGGTTCCAGAAGCAGAAAATTCACTCCAAAATTCATATGGAATTCATGTAGAAATTCTGAAATTCACAATAATGTGAATTCACTTGACACTACTGAGTTGTATATTTAAAGATGATTAAGATGGTGCATTTTATGTCATGGCTATTTTACTATAATTAAAGTGGCACATACAGTAATGAAGGGGTTACATGGAAATGGAAGCCCCTTTGTCAAGGGATCCCAGAGAAACCGCAAATACAGAATCCATTTATCAAAAACATTTGATGTCTATAGAGAGATGGTTCAGACAAAACATAAAATCAAAACTCTATGAAGAAGGAATCATCAAAGAGAAAAGAAGACTTGGGAATAAAACTGCGACCCTAAAAAATAGGAACTACATGGAGTTCCCATGGTGGCGTAGTGGTAAAGAACCCGACTATTATCCATGAGGATGCAGGTTCTACCCCTGGCCTCATTCATTGGGTTAAGGATCCAGTGTTGCCATGAGCTGTGATGTAGTACACAGATGTGGCTTGGATCTGGCATTGCTGTGGCTGGTGGCTGCAGCTCCGATTCTACCCCTAGCCTGTGAACTTCCATATGCCATGGGTGCAGCCCTAAAAAGACAAAATAAATAAATAAATAATAGGAATAACAGAAGAAGTTGAAGATAAGGTTGAGAAAATTTCAAAGAATGAAAAGCAAAAGAAAAATGTAAGTTACGAGTGAAAAGAAATGAAATGTAGTAGTCCAATGGTCAACTATTGAGTTCCACAGGGATAGAACAGAGAAAATGGTAAAAGGAAATTTCAAATAAGCAAAAGGAAAACCTCCTGGGTTGAAAACATTTGAAGATTAAGAGATTCCACTGAGCACCCCCCACCCCCACAAAAAAAAAATAAATGAGCAAAAGCCCACACAACAAGCCCTGAGGTCTTTCTTCAAGAAATTTTAGCACATCAATGAAAAAAAAGAAGACCCTAAAACTTCCTGGTAGGAAAAAAATACCCAGATCACCCATAACAGAAGTAAACATCCTGAGTAATAAAAGAGAGTGAAGTAATGCCTTCAAGCCCCAAGCAAAACCACTCTTACCTGTAATTCTACAGCCAACCTTATTGTCAATTGAATGTGAGATCAGAACAAGGATATTTTAAACAATCCTGGTGAGAAAGGAGGTAACATGATGAAATCTCTGAGCAGATCTAAAAATAATTTTTTAAAGAAGAAAGAAAAAGAAAATGAAGAAAAGAAGGGAGATTGAAAGACAAAAGAGAGAAAGAGAGAGAAAGAGTCTCTAATATTTGGATATCCTATATGATTAAAAGCTAACATTTACTTGAAGATATTATAAAGACATATTCTTTTCAAAAAAGTAATAATGTAATTTAGAAACTATAAGAAAAACAAAACTCTAAGTGGTAAAATAAATATCACAACATTAAAAACACTGTAAGTGGGTGATTTTATTTAGTTACATGAAATATATTTGATCTTTATGTTAAAAATATTCTTAAAGTGACCCGACAGTACTAAAAGTTCTGAGATTTTGAGTACATTGGAATTGTATTTGCATCACACCTGAATTACATTATAGCAGCCTATATAAAAAAATTAGGTTTTCTTAGATCTTTGAGGAAGTTTTAAAATCTTCTCTTCCAGCTCTTGTCTATCTCATGTACTGTTGTTGCTCCTTCATCCAGAGTCAGTTGTCTCACTCAGCTATTTTTTAAGAATCCCTACCACCAGCTACCATTTTTTATTTTATTTGTCACCCTTATCTTCAAGTGAGGGTGTAAAACACAAAATTTTCTGGGTGCATCACCAATATCTATAATATAAAGATTTTATTAGTCAAAAGAAAAGGGGAAATTAATATCGTTTAGGCAGCTAGAAGTCCACCCACTCATACACCACAAAATTAACTACAGATGTAGAAATAAAACTTGCTGTGACATTATAATTTTTGAAAATTTTATATGCCGATATATTTGCCTAGACCTTCTCCAATAGGTTCAGAATCAATTACCATTCACTGACTGGTCTCTAGTTCAGCGGCCTTTTGCATACATTACCTAGCATAATCATTAAAATTATTCTGTGAACTAAATATTATTACTATCAATTTACAGATTAAAACAGGTTTAGCATGAAAAGGCACTTGTCCAAGGCTATGAGTCTAGGAAATGACAGATTTATGACCCAAATGCAAGTCACCTGATTTTTATTTGAGGGTTGTTTCCATGTTATCACCCCCTTCAGTAGCTCTTTCTGCAACAGGCTAAATTTCCTTCTCAGGGTCAGTCTTGCAAGGGGGATTACATATGTTTAGGTGCAACTGTCATCTTTCCCACTATGTTTAGTTAGCTCATGCCCATTAGTCAAAAAAGAAAGTGTTCATTGATTTTACCCAATATTAAGGAAAAAAAAAACCCAAAGTCCATGATTCAAAGTGGAGAACAATACCCAAACATAAAATTATGTTTTAAAATTATGTCTATGTCACTGAGAAAAGCAAGAAGTGAGCATTCAATTTTTATTGACTTAGGAGTTCCTGGTGTGGATCTGTGGAAATGAACCTGACTAGTATCCATGAGGTCACGGGTTCAATCCTTGGCCTCACTCAGTGGGTTAAAGATCTGGTGTTGCCATGAACTGTGGTGTAGGTTGCAGATGTGGCTCAGATCCTGCATTGCTGTAGCTGTGGTTTAGGTCAGCAGCTACAGCTCCAATTCAACCCCTAGCCTGGGAATTTTCATATGTCACAGGTGTGGGCCTAAAAAAAAGAAAAAAAATTTATTGACTTAAATATACTGTGCAATTCACTTACCATTTTTTATTCATGTACTCCACAAGTACTCCTACAGGTGAATCCTTGTGAAAAGCAGCTGGATATAAAACAACACGTCTCCAGAGTTTCTAGATCTATCCTGAATGACTAGAGATTGAACAGGTTGCTTAGTATCCAGAGGCATCTGAGGACTCAGATTTCATGAATACAAATTTCTTTGAAGCATTCAAATTTTTAACTCAAAAAAAATCATGAGTATTTTTCTTGGTGCAGTTGGGGAGGATCATTAATTAAAGAATATTAGAAGGCCATTCTGAAAGGAGTGAGGTGGTATCTCATAGTAGTTTTGATTAGAATTTCTTTAATAATTAGTGATGTTGAGCATTTTTTCATGTGCTTGTTGGCCGCCTGTATATCTCCTTTGGAGAAATGTCTATTCAGGTCTTTTGCCCGTTTTTGCATTGGGTTGTTGGGGTTTTTGCTGCTAAGATGTATAAGTTGTTTAAATGATGCCCTTGTCGGTTGCATCATTTAAAACCATTTTCTCCCATTCTATAAACTGTCTTTTTGGTTTTTTATGGTTATCTTTGCAGTGCAAAAGCTTGTCAGTTTGATTAGGTCCCATTGGTTTATTTTTGCTTTTATTTCTGCTGCCTTGGAAGACTGACCTAAGAAAATATTTGTAAGGTTGATATCAGAGAATATTTTGCCTATGTTCTCTTCTAGGAGTTTAATGGTGTCTTGTTCAATGTTTAAGTCTTTAAGGTATTTTGAGTTTATTTTTGTTCCAGTTTCACTGATTTATATGAGATTGTCCAATTTTCCCAGCACCACTTGATGAAAAAATTGTCTTTTTTCCCATTTTATATTCTCGCCTCCTTTGTCAAAGATTAATTGACCATAGGTGTCTGGGTTTATTTCAGGGTTTTTCTATTCTATTCCATTGGTCTGTATATCTGTTTTGGTACCAGTACCACACTGTCTTGATGACTGTAGCTTTGTGATACTGCCTGAAGTCTGGGAGAGTTATCCCTTCCGCTTTGTTTTTGTTCCTCAGGATTGCTTTGGCAATTCTCAGTCTTTTATGGTTTCATATAAATTTTTGGATTGGTTGTTCTAGTTCTGCGAAAAATGTCAAGGTAATTTTATAGGGATTGAATTGAATCTGTAGATTGCTTTTGGTAAGTATGGCCATTTATATGATATTAATTTTTCCAACCCAGGATCATGGAATATCTTTCCACTTCTTTGCATCCTCTTTAACTTTCATAATTAATATTTTATTCTCAACATATAAGTATTTTACCTCTTTGGTCAGGTTTATTCCTAGGTATTTAATTTTGGGGGGTGAGATTTTAAAAGGTATTGAATTTTATATTCCTTTTCTAATATTTCATTGTTAGTATAGAGAAATGCAACTGATTTCCAAATGTCAATCTTGTATCCTGCTACTTTGCTGAATTCATTGATCAATTCAAGTAGTTTTTGTGTGGAGTCCTTGGGGTTTTCTATATACAGTATTATATCATCTGCATACAGTGACAATTTTACTTCTTTTCTTCCAATTTGGATATATTTGCTTTCTTTTGTCCATCTGATTGCTGTGGCTAGGACTTCCAAAACTGTATTGAATAAAAGTTGTGAGAGTGGGCATCCTTGTCTTGTTCCAGATTTTAGCAGGAAGGCTTTTGGCTTTTCTCCCTTGAGTATTATATTGGCTGTGGATTTGTCATAAATGGCTTTTATTATGTTAAGGTATGTTCCTTCTATATTCACTTTGTTAAGAGTGGCCATCATTAACAATTCAACAAATAACAAATGCTGGAGAAGGTGTGGAGGAAAGGATACCCTCCTACACTGTTGGTGGTAATTTCTATTGGTACAATCACCATGGAAAACAGTATGGAGGTACTTCAGAAAACTAAATGTATAACTACAATACGACCCAGCATCCCACTATTGGGCGTATATTCAGACAAAACTTTCCTTGAAAAATATGCATGCACCTGTATGTTCACTACAGCACTATTCACAACAGCCAAGACACGGAAGCAACCTAAATGTCCATCAACCAATGAATGGATTAAGAAGATGTTATATATACACAATGGAATACTACTCAACCATAAAAAAAATAATGCAATTTGGAGCAACATGGATGAAACTAGAGACTCTCATACTAAGTGAAGCAAGTCAGAAAGGGAAAGAAAAATACCATATGGTAGCACTTATATCTGGAAACTAATATATGGCACAAATGAACCTTTCCACAGAAAAGAAACTCATGGACTTAGAGAACAGACATGTGGTTGCCAAGGGGGAGGGAGAAGGATGGACAGGGAGTTTGAGGTTAACAGAGGCAAACTATTGCATTTGAAGTGGATGAGCAATGAGATTCTGCTGTACAGTACAGGGAACTACATCTAGTCACTTGTGATGGAATATGATGGAGGATAATGTTAAAAAAAAGAATATATATATATATATGCATATATATATATATATGTGAATAACTGCGTCACTTTGCTATGCAGTAGAAATTGACAGAACACTGTAAACCAGTTATAATGGAAAAAATAAAAATCATAAAAAAAGGAAACAAAGAATATTAGATAGAGTAGACTCCAATCATAGAATAGCTGTCTGTGAAATTTACTGAAAGATTGATCTAGATGTTAACTACAAGGTAATTACAACAAAATATGGAAGGCAGGGAAAAATCTTAAAGGGAAGGTGGCTATGGATAAGAACGGGAAACTGCCAGTAGCCTTGTCTCTTCAGAAATGCAATTAATACTGATTTACACTAAGATCAATAGGAAGAGTGTTAAGCAATTTAAGAGTAAAGTCTAAAACAAAAGAAACAGATAAATCTCAAACACTAAATAAAATACTGAATTACCTGTATTAAAGGTAGCTTACAAATAGAAATAAGGAAATACTAAGAAAGAGCAAATTTTAAAACTATAAAGATGTTAGTAAAATGATCAAATATATCAGTTATCATAGTAGATGTGGTATCTATTGGCATCTTCTTAAGTGTGGAGGATAAAAGACATTTTTACTTGTTGATACATGCTAAAAATGGAACAATATTTTTTTATTTAGTACAATAAGAAATATAATGTAATAAGAAAAAGGACACTGCCAGAAATGAAAACTACAAACAATGATATTTGGATTTTACGGCAGAACATTTCCTCAGTCACTGATCAGGAAACAGTTTTCCTCCTTAATAAGGCACAATATTGAAAGGCCTGTCTAGTGATTCTTTGTTTATAATAAAATTGAAATCTGTGGACTGGGCATGGGAAAAAGCAGATAATATCCCTCAAGAGAGCCAACCCGAAACTAAAGAACAGCAGGAGAAGTGAAGTTGAAGGAGAAATAGACATGCCATTTCTAATTGTGTATGACCTGTCCTGGGAGTCTAGGGAGACTTCTGGAGGTGAAGCACAGTTAAGAAGAGAAAGTCATCCTCAGGTTACAGCTCAGGGAATGTGACTGGATGGACTTTGCTCTATCTTGCACAGAAATTGACAGAGACATGCTCCCTAGAAAAAGATTAAAAAAAAATCAGTGAAGAGATGTTCCAGAAAATAAATCCAAACAGAAAGTTAAGGCTCTTCTACCTTCCTGCCCACCCTCCAAACACACTTGAAACTAGCCTCACTCTTTCAAAGAGAAGTAATAAGGAGAAAAAAACAGCTATGGACTTATGAATAGAAACTGCAAAGAAGAAGAAGGAGGATGAGGAGGAGCAGGAGGAGGAAGAGGAAGATGAAGGAGGAGGGGGAGAAGGGGAAGAAGGAGAAGAAAGGAATATAAGTAAAAGACAGCCTCAGATAAACTATTTAAGGAATCAGAGAAGTAGATTACATAATCTCAAAAAATTAAGAAGAGCACATATTATAGACACAGGTATTTAAATAGTAGGAAGAAGTAGGAAGTAAATCTCCCAAAAAGAAGGTTAAAAAAAAGAGAGAAAGAAATAGAAGAAAAGAAAATAGAGTTCTCTATAACTAAAATTGTGTAAAAAATTACTTAAATTATTTGGAAATTATCCTGCAGGCATACAGAAAATGATAAAACATGTATTCAAGAAAACCTAAATATTGGTAGGACTGATGGGAATTTGTGGCACTTGAGCTATGACCTTCTTTTTCCCCTATCCCCCCCAACCCAGTTCAATGTGATTGAAGTTTCACTCCAGCTCACAAAGGCTACAGTAACTCTCCACTAGTGCCAGCCCATCAGTATTTCTCATCCCTCTCCAATTTCCCCATTTCGCATTTCAGAGACTAAACTTCAGGTGGTTTCAGCTGAGGAGTGAGGGGCTTCCCTTCTCTACTTAGCCAGCAATCATAAGACAGAGGCTATATAACAGGCACAGCAGGTGGAGAATACTGGAGCCCTGATCATTCTCATTCCTGTTCATTCATAGAGTGGAGGTTCCAGATTAGAAGTAACCTGAAAAGACCAGAGGCTACTGCTTTGTCCTACTGATAAATCAGGATTATCACTTTAAGAGAAGAAAGACACTGTTCCCACCACCTGTTCTGCAGAAGTGGCTCAGATTTTGCCCAGGAGAGAGACTAGCCATAAGAATAGAAAGATTCTAAGCTCAACCCAAAGAATCTGACCTTATTTGAAAGAGAGTACAGGATGTTCAAGCTTAAAGTAACTCTAAAAAACAGTGGAAATTTTAGTAGTATACAATTCAGAGAAGGCTGAGAGCTTCATGAGAACAACAAGCCAAACTATAGGTCAGCTAGATCACCAGAGAGAACTAAGGGAAGAAACATCTAAGAAACATCTTCTTGTTGTCAAAAAAAAACCTCAAAGACTGGCCTAAAAACAATTCCTGAAAAGGAGTCCAAAATTAATTGGATGAGACTGTGTGCAATCTATGCCCCAGAGTGTTATCTAAAACAGTATCTCAATCCCTCAAAAATTAGAGAAGCCTAACAAGTGTGCATGATAACAATAGTTTAAACAGATAGGTTAACAGG